>NC_081264.1:10667561-11267561 GCF_030490865.1 Poecile atricapillus | reverse complement strand
ATGGGTACCTAATCCTTTTAGGCAAAGATTGAGGTGGAATGGATGGGGCAATGGATTTTTAAGCTTGCCAGAACCTCTATTTGGGAAGAGCCCAAGAGATAATATTGCACTGCTGACTCTTAGTGCCTCCTCTCTTTCACCCTTGAAAAATCATAACCAATTAAATGTGTGGATAAGGACTCTTTAAGGATACCTTTTTCCCTTCAAAACTTGTTTTGCTGTATAGAGTGCAAATGCTGAAAGGACAGATGGCATTCTTACTGCAGCAGATGGGACATCTCTTCTGTGAATGTCATTGTTGCCCAGGTGAAGTGAAATCCCAGCTGTATTAATGCAGCTCTTTCAGGTGGCAGTGCACTGCATCACTGATAAACCTGAGAACTGAGAAAATAGATGCAAATTTAATTGCATGATATATCCAGGTGGGTGACTAAGAGTCAAGGGATTTAATTTCAGCACCTGTCTTCAACCAACAAGCTTTTTAGTTCTAACTTTGCTGTGCCTCAGTTTTCTTATACACTCAGAATTTTTGTACAGAAAACTCTGTATAAAACATAGTTTATTTTAACATCTTGAAGAGAGAAGACAGAGAATTACTCAGAATACTAAAATCAAAAACATCATAGGAATTCAATTATTAGAGAATAGCAAGAAATTGCTGTTCAGATAATGTGATTATGTGACTTGATTATTTAAACATAATTATTTACTTCTTTGTTCCTCCCCATGCCTCTGATTTAAGTCAAGTAGGAGCACAGGTGGTGCTTCACTTTCTTTTCTCCTTTCCTAGATAGCTTTCACTCAATGAGGAATGGACTGGCTGCTTTCCCTTAGAAATCCCCTTGGGCCATTGTTAAAATGTCCTAGGTTCTCCACTTCTAATATTTATGGTAGAAAGACCTTCTTAGTTGAATAAAGATTTGGTTTTTAATATAAAGTGTCTGTTACCCTCCTGATAATTGACTACACTTTTGGTTTTATTCAGCTTTCTTACCTCGAAGCTATGCTGTAATGAATGCTGGTGTTGTCACTTCTTTTCCTAATCTATAATGGCCACAGTCCAATGAAAGAAAGAGGTGAAGGAGACACATCTAATAAACCATTCATTGGGAAAGGGAGCCCTGACTCACTTCCCACCTTTTCCACAATTCAACTGGCTAATAATTGGATATTACATGTAAAAAGCAAATTAGATTAGAAATACTGCACAACTTCCCAGGTAAATTATAGCAATTTAATAGTAAGCAAAGTTTAGAGGAACTTGTACTAGCAATTACTGTATACAGATTTTAGTAAACATGCCAAGCAGCCTGAGTGCAAATATCCCAAGTAGGCAGCAGTACCTCCTCACTACAAGTGAGACCTAAAAACTCTCTGTGTGCCTTGACAGACTTCTTATATGAGGCACAGCCTCATTTGCTCTTTTGCCTCTACTCTTCAGGTGTAACAATTGGCAGGGAGTGCTAAAAGGGACCCCATGTCTTCAGTACAGGGATAAAATATCTTGTTCAAAATTAGATTAGAAGAAAACATCACAAGTATTTTGCAATTAACTGTCATGACACTACTTAATGAACACACTATAGACACGTTCAATATCATTTGAATTATTTATTTTTGAAGTGGACAATTTAAATGTTGATGTTATTAACCATTTTGTTTTAATTTTCTTAGAGCCCTTGGCTGAGATTTCTTGCACTAATTGTAGTACATAAGGGGAACAAAAGTAGAAGGTGATTTTCCAGTGTGCATGTGTGTCTGTGTCTCTGTGTACGTATGTGCTTTACAGTTATCAAACATATATTTACACACCAACTTTACACTGAAGTCTTTAAGAAGTCTTTTCTATGGCAGGGGAAAGAACCAACTGACCAAAGACTTAGGTCTATATAATCCATATGAGATTTTCCAGTACAGTCCCACAGAGCTTCTTTATGCATTCAAACTTTTGCCGGAATGTTACTCCATCCAGTAGTGTTTCTTTATGAGATGAAACCTGGAGCTGAGGATTGCATCTCTTCAGTTTCCTTAACTTGACTAAACTGTAAATAATTTAAATTATTAAATTGAAATATAAAGACATTTAGTTATTGTTCATATCGCTCATCTTTAACCTTCTAATAACACATCACATTTTAAAAATAATTTAAAAAACCAACAAAAAAAGACTTTGGAGGCTATATACTACACAATCTCCATGGCTCCTGCTTCTTGGGAAATCTCTTACAATATTACGATACCCAGAAGGTATTTGGAGCAGTGGAACAGAATTGTCCGTTGGCAACTTTCACATTCAGCAATCCAGACACTACAACAATAATTTAAAAAATTGCTTTGTGATTTATTTTTTTTTAATCTGTATTAAAAAAGGAACACTAACCTACTTCTTAAATATAATTTGGTTTTTCATGAAACACCACAAGATTTGGCAAAAAAAGATGTAAAAGAAGACTGTTTTGATGTATAAAACTCCTTATCAGTAGAAGAAACACCGACCTTAATTTGGCCTATTCAGAGATTCATTTCATGTAATTTTGCTGCATATTTGAAGCCATAAAGAGCAGAAAGAGCTGCTAGTCAGTTTGGAAATCACAAAACAGTTGCGCACCAACAATTCCTTTAATAGGCAAGGTGTCCATGAGAAACAGTAAAGTAAAGCAGAGGTGTGTACATAGTATATGCTTAGAGTCATGTGCATGTGCATACATGATGGATGTGTACATACTCTTGACTGTGGATACCAATATTGTGGGTGCATACCCACTCTACAAATTTAAGTAGCATTTTGCTTAAACTCTCTCATTCAGTAGCTTCTGGTTTGAACTAGCTTTTCTCCCCAACACAACATTTTGCTCCACACCCTGCAAACAAGTTCATCTGTCACTCACCAGATTTATATTTTTATGTCAATAAAATTTTAGGACAACTGGATGAAGAGTAATTTCTTACACAGAACATGATAACACTCCCACTGTAGGAAATGGAATGAAACAAATGGAATAAAAGTGCAGTGACTGTGGTGAAACATCTCCACAGAGTTAGGCCTCAATCTCTTTTTTTGTTTTTGTTTGGGGATTTTTGAGTTTTTGGTTGGGTTTTTTTTTTTCACTGGGGGTGTTTGGTTTCCTTGGAGAGGAGGCTCTCACTCTCCAGAACATATATTTGGGGGAAATGATGTAGCAGGTTAAGGGGGCATAAGAGGAACTGTGTTCATATATCAGATTTCCCCTTTTCTTTCCTTGGGCTATTAAGCATTGCCCAATTTTTTTCCACTAGAAGTGGAAGAGGTTAGCCCCTTTTTTATCACTCCAGGAAAACAGATTAAACCCAAGGATTCTTAGCAGAGGCCAATGTATTTGAGATTGTTCTGAATGATGACATCTGTCACTGCATCAAACACAAATTGTATGTTACTGGTATCAGTGGCACAGGTGAAGTGTGAGTAGATCTCCTTGGTCTCCTTGTTGCGATTCAAGTCCTCAAACTGGCGTTGGATGTAGACTGCTGCCTCCTCGTAAGTGTTTTGGCCTTTGTATTCAGGAAAGCAGACTGTTAAGGGGATGCGTCGGATTTTTTCTGCCAGCAGATCTTTCTTATTCAAAAAAAGGATGAGGGAAGTGTTGATAAACCAGTTGTTGTTGCAGATGGAATCAAACAGACGCAAACTTTCTGCCATTCGACTCTGCAGGAGAGGAAACAACAGCATCAGCAATAGTGTTTCAGCAGAGCTGTGGAAAGCTCACAGCTCTGTCTGCTGCCCCGAGCAGGTAAACTCAATTTATGAACAACTGAGCATGATCACCACAATTATGTTTGGCAATTAAAATCCAATGCTGCTATAGACTGAAAGAAGAGAGGTCCATTAAAAATCAGCAGCTGTCTTAAATGTTCCTGAGGTATTGCTGCTACTGTGATGCTTACACTGATGCAGCTGGAGCTATCCATGGTACCAGGCTCTTGGGAGGCTGTGTTTATTGCTTGGTTTACACCTATAAATAGGTGTAAATAGATGTAATGTTTTGAATAGAAAATATTACAGTTTATTAAAATGAATATCACTCAAGTATTGTCAAAAGTAGATACAGAATACGTCTTAATCAGGAAGTTTTGGCAAGGTCAATGTTTTTCCAGCATGTTTAGGTTTCAGAAAATGTTATGCATACATCATGAGTCATGGGAGTGATCCTGGGTAAGTGAAGGGCAGGGATTTGGGATATCAAAACCCAAGGGTATATTTGATTTACAAGATTATGTGCAAATGTGTATGTGATCCATTTGTCTGGCTTGTGTTCGGAGGGGATGAAAATAATCAGTCTGGGCATTTTTGTTGTTTAACTGTGAAGTATTCTGGCCAGTTTTCCAGTCTGGCAGGAACAAACAGTGGAGGCAAGAGGATGACTTTGGCTTTTAAAAGAAATAAAGTATTTTGGGCCCAATGCTCCTGAAATCTGTATCAGTTGCGTGTAGTGCATTTCCCTTGACTTCACTAGAGTCACCTGGTGAGAGCATGCACTGTTTATTACACAAAAATTCATATGAAAATATAATTTATTTAAAATTTACTTTCTATTTTGTTTTATTTGGAAACAAAATGCATTGTATTGTTATTATTTCAAAGCAAATCTACAACTGTTTTGATTATTATTGTTACACTAAAGTTGTATACTGAAAAAATTGCCCCTTAAGAAGGCATAGTTGCTGAAATAGGAGCAGACTGGTTTACATAAACTTTCCAAATTACCTCTTACACTTTCCTAATTTTGTGTTGTTACTCCTTTTCATTTGCTAAGAATTGACTTGGTCAGAATTGCATCCTGTGTTCTCTGAGTTCCATGAAGGCACTGATTTAGCTGTGTTTGCAGTGAAACCCGAGGCTGGTGGCAGTTCCTGGTCATTTCCAAAGCCCTGGGAGTGCCGGGAGGGCTGGCACTGCCTCGGCAGCCAGGGGCAGAGCTGACTCACCAGCCTCTTGAGGCACACTGAAACAAACACAAGCTCAGTCAGACAGTTCTGATTTGGAGGCTGTTTGTTTGCTTCTTCAATTGTGAGGTGGGGTTTTCTGACACTCCAGCCTACTTTATATATGGACAGATTTATAGGTACAAAAACACAGCTTCAAAAATACATTTGAGCATTTCTTTTCACTAGTGCAAATACTGACACAACAGATAATCCTCTAAAACATCATAGATCTGTTTTCAAATACTCAGGATTTCCTTTCCTGATTTTGTAGCTGATAATAACCAAGCAAGAAATTTTTATCTCAGTCAAAATGCTTTTGCTACTAATAGTCTGAAAAAAAAAATCTTTTAGAGCTAATACAGGTTTTTGGCCAACTCTCAGAACAATCATACCAACAGGATATTGCATTTTAAGATGTTTGTGTTCATTACTGTATTTTGTAGTGAATCATAGCACTGTCCCTCTACTACCAAATCTGCCATTGGAATCTGTAATCTGAGGAGAAAAGCAGAGAGTTAAAACTCTTCCATAAATTGGGAGATGTTATGAACATCGTACAAGAGGACAGACAGTTTTAAATTACTGTAAATTATTGTAAACTTGGTGATCTATTGTGTGATGTAAAGAAAATACTAGTAAATTGTTGATCTTGACACCTCAGAAATTTCTTCTTGAATGTAATATTGTAATACTGGCTCAATATCTGAAAGTCATAATATCCTTAACTAAACTGAATACAATTTTTTTTAGTTAAAAGCAAGTAAATCAACCAAGAATCATTTACAACAAAGATGCAGGTGATGTTATGCCAGTTGCATGGTATAAATGTGTGATATACCTTGGAAAATGAACCCCCCAAATCCAGGTCATGATTTTAATAGCCAAAGAAGGAAAATGTATCAGAAAGGAAAACCCAAGTATTCAAATCTTACAGTCATACAGTGGTTTGGGCTGGAAGGGACCTTAAATATTACCTAGTTCCAAATCTCCTGCCATGGCCATGGACACCTTCCACTCTCACCCAGCCTGGCCTTGAGCACTTCCAGGGATGGGGCTTCCAAAGATTCTCTGGGCAACCTGTTCCAGTGCCTCACCACTCACAGGGAAGAGTTTTTTATTAATCTGATTCTACTGTCCTTCAGTTTGAAGCTATTCCCCCTTGCAGGCTCTTTTATTTAGTCTCTGTCCATCTTTCTTGTAGGTTCCTTTCATGTACTGGAAAGCCACAATGAGGTCACCCCTAAACTTTGTCTTCTCCAGGCTGAACAATCCAGAAATTTCTCAGCCTTTCCTTAGAGGAGAGCTGCTCCATCCCACTGATGGTGGCCCTCCTCAGGGCTTGCTCCAACAGCTCTATGTTCTTCCTGTGCTGGGACCCCGGGGCTGGAGCAGCTCTGCAGGTGGGGTCTCACCTGAGTGGGGCAGAGGGACAGAATCCTGCCCTCCCCTGCTGCCCATGCTGGGGACTCAGCCCAGCACAGGGAGGTTTCTGGGTCCCAGCACACACAGACAGGGCAGGGCCAGCCCTCACCCACCAGCATCCGAGTCCTTCTTCCCAGTACTGCTCCATCTCCCCATCCCACATGATTTCTTGCCATATCTTAAGAACTGATGTGTCCACCGTTAGTCAAGGCTGACACTAAAAATACATGGTATATCCACTCATATATTCCCAGCATAACAGGCTCATTTCTGCTTTTGGCAATATTGTAAAACTCCTTTACATATCATAGGGAAAGTGAACTTGAGAGGGCTCTGGCTTATTCTAATAAAAATAGCATAAATTATTGCATGGCTCCCAAAGGTGTAATAAAACATAGTAAAATAATGATAGGCATTCTTTTCTGCAGTGTCTTTTCCAGTTCTGGAATCCTGAAGGGAACATATAGCCAGGTGGTCAGAAAAAAATGTGCTGCTGTAATTTTATAATTATACACAAGCTGGAATATAAGCAAGATAATGTCAATGCCTTACCCAGATGGCCTTGTTGGGGGCTAATTGCAAATTCTTCTCTGAGCATAAGAACAAGGAATTGGTTGCTTAAGGGAAAGAACATGCTAAGGAACAGATGGCTGCTTCTATGCTTCCAATACTTTGCTGAAGCACAAACATCCCTGGTCATCCTCTGGAACAGCAGAGGTGTACTTAGTAGGAAAGAGTTCTGAACAAGTAAGCATTTTCAAAAGGGAAGACTCAGTTATCAGGATAGCAAGTAATTAATAGAACAGAGTTGGTAAATGGAGCCAAATTGTAATGTATCTCCTTACAGCTTTCACATTAAAGCTTTCTAGTCACAGCTGGGAAAGCTTTGAAATTTAAAATGGAAAATAATGAAGAGAGAAACTATCACAAATAAGGGAATTAACTGTCATTTGTATTAAAAGCTTAAGAACTTCATCTTTCAGTCATTATATCTCTTTCATCATCATTATAATTTTAAAACTGGAAGGCACTTGGAGATTTGAAAACCTTAACTAAACCAAGTAAAATTTATCTTATGTAAGCCAAAAACAATAATGAATAAACTTTGTGCAGGAATAGTAATATTTGCTTTCCAGAAAAGTTAGAAAATCTTTAAATGTCATTTAATCTTGGAATAACCAATGGAAGCTGTTGCCATTTTCCTGTAGAGACTTTCCTTGCAATAGTGGCTGACATTTAGCATATGCTAGTAGCTATGAGCTATTTCACAAAATGGCATGAAACTCTCTGTTTCAAGTATCTTCTTTAGAGATCTAGGACTTAAGATCTTCTGAAAAAAGCAGATAAAGCTAAAGTATTTGAAGAAGGAGTAGTGGGGTAAAAAGGAATTAGTTGGATGTTTTTCCTTAAGGTTAATAGACCAAAAAAAAATGGAATCCATTCTGAAATAAGGACAGTCTACAAAATAAAGGAAGGAGATACCATTGCCCAGGACACTCATAGTCAAAGCAGTTCAGAAATTCAAACTATGCTTGAGTAAAGGCAGAGAGAAAGCAGAAGAATTTCACAAACAAAAATACAGAAAGCAATTATTGCTTGGGTAAATACAAAGAGACACTCTTTTCTTGTAAAAAAGACTACAATGAGAGCTAGTTGAAATGTCCTTCCTGTGTAGCAGTCAGGCAGTCCTGACTGAGTGCTGGATAAGAGAGGGATACAAAACCATTGTATGATTCATCTTTTGTTCAAAGCAAGAATGTATATACTCAGGTGGCTGCTGGACTAAATGGGAAAATTATAATAATGAGCTTTTAACAATTTCTTTCATCTAAAAATCAAAAAGAAGAAACTATCTGTTGGAGAGGAGTAAATAGACTTAATACCTCTCAAAGAAATTAAGAACCCCTCTGAGGTAGAATTAAACTGGGATAAGACATGTGACCTGGGTTGTCCTGTATATACTTGTTTCTAGCCTTGGCATCTCCCAGGAGGAATGGGTAAGCAATAGGGATTTGATTAGACAAAATTGTTTTGGGTTCCAAACCTTTTCTTCCCGATCCTAGGAATCCCAAAGTTTTCCTGGAAAATGTTGGAATTCTAAACTCTTAAAATTAGAAGAGGTGACATAAAAAATTAAGTCCCACTATGAATTCACTAAGTGTTCTTAAGTCACTTATCAGCTTAACTTATTCTGCCAGCAGATGAACTCATTATCCCATCACCCAAACAATTCGTTACATTGGTCTAAAACCACTGCAGGAAATCTTGACCAGTCCCATCATAAACAGAGAGGAGCTTGGGATAATTAGAAGCAGCTCTGTCAATAAAGCACCTCTCATACAGATGCATACATGCATATGCCATATGTTTATGTCCTTCCTACCAAAATGCCTTTCAATGCCCTGCATATATGAGGACTGTGAAGTGTAGAAAGGTAAAAATCTATCATAACATGTTAGTTTATGCCACCACAATGAAGGGAAATTGAAAAGGATGGTAAAAGGTTCTATATTGTAGGAATATTGAATCTCTACTATGAAATGAGCTTATAGAAGGCTCAGAAACATATGTATTATGAAGTGGAGCCCTGAAGAAACGTTGTGTGATTTTGATAGTAGGGAGATACCTATTTATATGGTGAGGGCAAAAAAAATTATTAAGCATGAAACAAATTTGCTTTGAGTTTTTTTTAAAATCAGATTCATTCTCAAATCAACAGGAAATAATATATTAGCAAACAGAATTTGTAAGCTACCAGATTAATTCTTTTTTATTTTAAAGTTAATGTCCTGTAATTGTTCATACTAACAGCTTGTACATACAAATGTAGAACTGGTAGAGGAGGCAGTAGTCAGTATTTGATACCCCTTTTTCAGAGAAGCAAGGGAAAATAAACCTTATAAAGTGGTAGTGCAGTGTATCTCTCATGATGGTTTCCTGTTGAATATTGCTAGAACTCGGCAGATGATAACTGAATCTGGCAGTGTGAATGAGAATTACAAGAGGACCTTTAGGCTTGCCTGTTGTATAGGATGACAGTGAACAACATTATGAATATTTTATCATGTATGTTCTGTGACTGATAAAACCCTGCAGTGCTACTATGGCTTACTGTGGACTAAACCAGACAAAGCAGATTTAATTGGGAGCATTACTTTAAGAGAGTCTTGAACATTTGTCTTTAAAAATTGATCCCTGAAACTTTTCAGGCCTACAGTGAAACAGTCCCATTTTAGGAGTGCATGCTCAGTTAAACATTGATATGTAATTGTTACATATGTGTAATACATGTGCCAGTGGCAGACTGGGGTAAAGCAATCTTTAATACTATCTATCCAAACTCTTTTATATTCCTAGATCTGGAACAATGCAGATTTGTTAATCCTACTAAGTACAGTCTGACACCAAGCTATGGTTGTAGTAAAGGAAGCTGAGCTGGGAAAGAAGTTTGATTAAATTTCCTGACTGGAGGATTGGATTTTGAGCCAGGGGATTTCCAGGCAAAGGACAGGACAACAAGTGCTTCTGCTAGGACCTATAAATTAAAGGGAATTTAAAGAAAGGATATATAGAAAACTCTTAGAAGAACAGTAGGGAAGGTTACTGAGTTCAAGGATTAGAAAGGGTGGGACAGTCATCATTCCATAGAAATGCTAGAACATCCAGATAAAGGCTACTCCTGCATGTCTGGCAAGGGTGTTAAAGGCTGTTCCACAAACAAGAAAAGGGGCAAAACAGAAAAAGAGAAATACTCATAGACTGATTTATTGCTTGTGACTAACTATACATGTATTTTAAGTAAGCTGAAGTACAGGAAGATTATATTTAGAAGTCACAAAATGGGCATGTGGTAGGTGTTATATTTATTGCTACCCATAAGAGAATTACAAGTCCAGAGGAAAGTTCTAGAAAAATGTATGTTCAAGAGAATAGAAATACGGGGCAGTCAGTATTGGTCCTGTGCCTGACAGAACAGTGGACATTTCTGGGAAGCAGTAATAGGGATAGATTGGCAAAAGTAATGCTGCTGCAGCTGGCAGAAGAAACTTCACGTCCCAATGGGCCAGCATATTAAAACCTACACATTTCCCAGCCTGTCCAGGCAGGGCAGTGCTGCCAGGCCTGCAGTAAAAGTACTCAAGAGATTCATGAAATGGGCAGGTAGCTTGGTTTCTCTCCTTGAGGGAGGGCTTGCTGTGTTTCAGTTACTCAGGAAACAACTTTGCTTTGCACTCTGCTTTTACTGCCTCAAAGTCAGCAAAGTTTCATGCTACAGAAGCTTCTTGCTACTGCCCTATGAGTGCATGTGCTCTTCTTCTCTGTGAATCATTTTGGGGAATAAGTAGTACTAAGAGGGCAAACATCTCATAAAGGGAATATAAAAATAAATCTCTAATGTCTTTCACAGTGCCAGAAAATTAAGATCTCCTGAATACAAATTTGGAGGGTGGAGCTTTTTAAGCATTGTATGGTATCCCAGGAAAACTGCATATTTCTGGAGATTAGCAAAAATCTAGCTTAAAAACAATTTCTTGATAAAAGCATATTCATTTAAGATGCCACAGTTCTTGAAAATACATTCAAAGTATCATTAACATCCATATTTCAGTTGTAAATACCTGGATGTTTTATCCTTAGATTGAGCTTTCCATATGGTAATAGAGTCCAGCCCAAGGGCAAAAGGAGCATTTCAAGTACATATTTCACATAGCTGAAATATTGCATAGTTTTACACATAAAGTGCTCCAGGACTTTAGCTGTCCTTGTTTGAGACCCTTAAGCTTACTGTCAGCTTTCTGTGTCTAGAAATTGATAGAATCACAGAATGGTATAAGTTGAAAGGGACCTTCAGGATCATCTAGTTCCGAATCCTGCCACGGCAGGGACGTGTTCTGCTGGTTGCTCACAGCCCCGTCCAGCCTGGCCTTGGGACACTTCCAGGAATGGAGCATCCACAGCTTCTCTGGGCAACCTGTGCCAGGCCCTTACCACCTTCATAGTTAATAATTTCTTCCTAATTTCCAGTCCCCATCAACCCAGAAGATGTAACTTAATTGTGCATTGACCTTCAAGGAGAGGCTGAGGGAACTGGGCTTGTTTGGGCTGGCAAAGAGGAGGCCAAAGGGTAACAGCCTACGATTACTTGAAGTAATGGTGACACTGAACCCTTCCCAGCAGTATTAGAGGAAAGAATAAGGAGCAATGAACATAAATTGAAGTTTGGGAGGTTCAGATTAGATGTTAGGTTTTCTCTAGAAGACTAGCACAGCTCTGCAACAATTTGCTGAGTTTTGTGAAATCTACATCCATAGAGGATTTTCATGCAACTAACTGATAAAGCCTAGCTGGCCTGATTTACTGCTGGCAATAGTCCAGACCTTTAGAAATCACATCCAGCCTACATTTCTGTAATTCCATGCAATGTAAAAACATATTTAGAGTTGAATGCGTAAATAAGAAGTCAATTTTACACACAGAGTTCTGAGCAGGTCTCAAACTTTGCCTCCCAAACAGATGAATTCAAGCACAGGGGCTATCCTTTGATGAAAAGGGTCGCTATCCTGTTCTTGAGGCAGGATGAAAAGGAAATAGGTAACAAATGGAGTTGTGGCCTTTGTGCAATACCTAAAATTTACTGTTTTCTGTTCTTTGATGCTCTCTGGTCTTGGGAATAGCCCTTAAGCTATTGAAATAGTGTAGAAATCTGCAAAAAGACTACCCAGGAATACACAAGTGAAAAGAGAAATGTTTATTCACTGTTTCAGGCTACTGACTAACCTACCTTTTGTATAGTTTGTAACCCAAGCTTTGGCTGATACTGTATGTGTAAAGAAAAAATGTTTTTCATTGCACCTTCTTTGAAAACAGGTGTTTTTCTAATACATTGCAAGGTGGAGAAGGGTATTAAAAGGGTGAATATTGCTTTCTGAAAATTGTCTTAATTGAAGTAAAAAAATATATTGGGTACATAAGAGGAAATTTATTTTTTTTACATGAAAGGACTCCAGTACTTTTGCCCATTAGCGTGCCACTAGAACAGAACAGTGAGTTCAGTAATTCTGTGTAACGCAATAATGGCAGGAGGACAGATTGCAAAATCCCGTGCCTGTGAATGCCCTTCCTCTGGAGAAAATACCCATATGATATAAAGGAAAGAGAGCTTATCAAATAAGTAGGTTTTCACTTCAACACACTCAAGCCCAGCTTTCAAACAAGACTCTCTGGATCTTTACGAAAGATGTAAGATGTGGAATCATTTGTAACAGTAGCATTAGAAAACAGAGAAAACCAGCAAGAATTATCATAAGCATGGAATGACTATCATATGAAATTAAATAAACTAGTTCTTCTCAATCTGGAAAAAGAGATAGCTGAGAGAGAACACGGCAGAGCTCATAAAACCGTGAATGGTCTGGAAATGTTGAATAGCAAATGATTTTTCACCATTTCTTACAATGCAAGAAGAAACATCAAATTCATTTTTCTGACAGCAGACAAGTATTCCTTCCATACAGTGCATAATTAAATGTAAAACTCTGTCATGAGATGTTAGAGAATCATAATGATAATAGTAAAAGTCAGAAAAGTGTAATTGGGTTCAAGAAGCAATTAGATTAAAAGGGCACTTAAACAGAAAGATTTTGATGCAATCTGCTGTTCATTTACCTGGCAGGGTAAATTGCAGGAAATATCAGTGTATGTTTGATCTGCTCCCATATTTTTCCTAAATGTCCATTGTTGCCCACAGTCAGACACAGCCTGCTGTAGGTACTGGCTGTGACCTGGTACAGCTGGTCTGTGTGTTTTGGCTGTCAGAACAGCTCATCCTTGGGGAGAAATCACTTGTTTATTTCCCTGTTGGTGAAAACCTCCTTTATGTAACCCATGTGAAATTGCTTCGGTTCCCAGGCAATTTTGCCTTTCCTGCTAGTCTTGCCCAGTTTAGAAAAAGTTTGTTTCACACACTTCACCACCATTTGAAGCACTGAGTGTTTCTCATTGAAAGGTAGGCAAAGGCTCTTGGCACTAGAAGTACTGACCTCTAGTAATTTGCATTGTCCAATGCTGAAGTATTTGAATGACAGGAAGACAGACAGACAAAAAAATAAAGAAAGATATAGAGACTGGTCCACATTGATGCTGAACCAGTTTTCACCAGAAAAAGTTGGCCAATTATTTCATTCTTCAGTTGTATCTGAACAATAAAAGCAGCCTATTATACACCAAAAAAGGTAAATGGCCCTTTATACTGAGAAATTCACTGCAGGGAAAAAAAGTCCCACAAACCCTATTTCTCAGACTGTAGGACATCTGGAGAGGGATGCATTTTGCCCTCACAGCTTTGGCAGCTAAAATTCTTGCAGGAGCACTGAATTCCTGTTTTATTGCACCTTTGAAGATATTTTAGGTAGGATGCTTACAGAGTTTAACGCAGCAAGATCTCTTGTGGGAACAACAGCTGCATTCCCTTTGTAGCCTGTCCACGTTGCAAGATTAAGGCAGCAGGAACAAGTGGTTAGTTTTAACAACCTTGCCTGTAATTCTAACAAAGTTCTTCCCTTCCTTGGGGTTCTGAGGTTGCCTCCTACTAGCCTGGAAGAAACAAAGGCTGAGGGGCACAAAGGTCAGTGTTCAGAGTCAAGAATGAAAAGGCAAGAGGAAGAAAGCTGAAGGGAAACTGCAAAGCAGCCTCAAAGCAGAGGGTCTAAATCTGGGTCTGATCTTGGCCTTTCTTGCACAAGCTGAGAAAAGTACTAAGAGTGCAAAACCAGCATGTTTAGCATCATGAAGAATCTTGTCTTCACTTTCAATAAATTCTTCTGGTTTTAAGCAACATTACTGGGATTCAGATCAAATGAGTTTCAAGAGATAATTTCTACTTAGTTATTTTAGAGCAATTGGAGAAGAATGAAAGAAATGGTTATGTCTGCTGAAAAAAAAATACTTCTCTCATATTTGAGATGGAAATTCTAATCTGTTAGGCTACAGACAAAGAAGTAAAAATAATTTTGTTCGATCAAGACTGTATTTAAGAACAAACAACATTGTGGTCTCAGGTTATAGGAACACATTTTCTCTTCACTGAACTCTGTCTCATTCAACTTGTAAGATGGACAATGTCCTGTGCTAGTCAATATTTTTCTTTAGAGTCACAACTCAATTTACAGATTTGTGCTTTCCTATAGACTTGCTATTTATGAACTGCTCAAAAACCAGAATTACTGGTTTCTTCTCAAGCTTATAATTATTGTATCTGAATATTTCATTGACTACATTTGTTTCCACAGCATGTTGTCAGATCAAGAGGTGCTGTTAAAAGGAACTTATAAATAGGGAATGAAACAATCTATACAATGAGAAATTATAGTTTGAAGAAACCCAGTAATTCTAGGCACCAAATCTAATTTTCTAGAACAGAAGTTTTCAGCACATATATTAATTTATTTAACAAAGTTTAATAGGTTTTTCAAGCTGTCAGTAATATCTGGTGTAGCTCTGAATAATCAGACTTACCGCAAATCAAATCACAGAGTCTCAAATTAGGTACCTTTGAGAAAAGTAAGGAGGAATGTGGGATTACCTAAGAAAATTGTCATTTAATAAACACATTTGAAACTAAAAAGGAACGTGAACCTATGCCAGGTTCTAGTACATCTTTTCAGTAGTGTTCCATTGCTTTAGCCATATTAACTTTCTGTTTTCCTGTAACCCTATGTTCCATTCATTTCACAATTTCCTCCCTGTGCTAGAGATGATGGCAGTGTTCCTGCAGTTGACAGTCTTATTTATCACATGGGCCCCCTGTAATCATAGAAAAATCATTGCATTCATTAAAAGAGGCATAAAATCTATGGGAAAAAAATCATCAATATAAAGTCAGAATCAAAATACACACAAACAAGACAGTCAAAATAAGGTTACAACAACGTTCTCCCATTTACTAACTCTTGATTATTTGATTTCACCAGAGCACTTAAACTTCTCTGCACCTCATCCTCAACCCACAAAATGCTTCACAATCCAAACTTACTCCCAACCTCCTCACTCTTCCAGTGCTGTTTCCTCCTCTGACTTGTACATTCCAGATGAGAAACAGTGCTTATATAATTTTGTACCATTAAAGGCTGATCAGATCTCCATAATAATGGTTTGTACCATTCATGTTAGCACAGAAATTTGCACAGTTTAAAATTATTCAAACTTGCAAAGGAATTAGGAAAAAAACCCTGCACCTCTAAGACCATGTCTGTGCCATCTGAAATATTAAGATCTTGTTAAAATAATGAAATTCTTAATTGTTCTTCTTTTTTAGTAATGGTTGAAAATATTTTTTTCCCTGCAAATTAATTTTTTTTTTAATCACTATACATTTTACCATTTGCAGTGAAGCCATAAAATAGATAGCCTTCGAGAAATAATGGGTTAAAACATAGAATATGAAGGGAACATCTGGAAGTAATAAACACAACGACAGGAGGGAAAGAGAAGGATAAAAAAAATCACCGGACTAAGCGTAATTTAAGCCGAAGCTAAAGCATGCCTAATGTCAATATGATAAGTTGGCCCTAGGAGGTTGGGAACTCGGCCAACTACACCGGGAAAGGACCAAATTTGGAAAGAAGTTCAAAAGTTTAAGGAGGAAGACTCCTCGGAGACCCTCGCCCACGATGAAGGCCGACCGGAACGACCCCCGAAAAGATCCTCAAAATAGAAGTTTCCGCCCACGCCCCGCCTACGGCACGCCCCATATGAATATGCATGGATATGATGTAATTCCAAACCTAAAACTGTATAAAAGGCACGCTTTTGTTGTAAGACTTTGGAAAACTCCCTTTAGAGATTTCCCCAACGTGCACGTTGCTAATAAAATACCTCCTGTCTATCTGACTTAAACTGCGTCTCTTAGACAGTTATTCATCGCCTTTTGGGGCAAAATTCGGCATCAGTTCTGGCGACCCAGATGGGACGAAACAGGAGACTCAGACTTTGAGGGGTTCCCTCCGAAGAGCCGGTCCGGGGCCGGGACCCTCTGGGGCCCCTGACGGATTTTTGTCAGAAGAGACTCCCCTCCCGGACCAGCGCTCTTCGGCAGAGGAAGGATTCCCTGCATCTCCTGCTCCAATTAAGAGGTATTTTTAATTGTTTATTGGTTTTGGTTTAAAGCGCTTTATTGGGACACGGGGGTCAGACGTGACCACCGAAGGGTAAACCAGGGGACGCCCTGGTAAAAATCCCTAATTGGTACCATTTGTGTTCGATATCTCGGACATCATAGGTTTTGGTACTATTGGTGTTTGTCCCTAATTGGTACCATTTGTGTTCGATATCTCGGACATCATAGGTTTTGGTACTATTGGTGTTTGTCCCTAATTGGTACCATTTGTGTTCGATATCTCGGACATCATAGGTTTTGGTACTATTGGTGTTTGTCCCTAATTGGTACCATTTGTGTTCGATATCTCGGACATCATAGGTTTTGGTACTATTGGTGTTTGTCCCTAATTGGTACCATTTGTGTTCGATATCTCGGACATCATAGGTTTTGGTACTATTGGTGTTTGTCCCTAATTGGTACCATTTGTGTTCGATATCTCGGACATCATAGGTTTTGGTACTATTGGTGTTTGTCCCTAATTGGTACCATTTGTGTTCGATATCTCGGACATCATAGGTTTTGGTACCATTGGTGTTTGTATGTGTTTTGTGTGTTCGTTTTATGTGTTTGTTGCAAAGTTTTATAGGAGACATCTTGTCACTCTTTATGTAATAGATTGAAACGCGCATTGTGCTGTCTACGTGCCTTGAATTTGGGAAGCCGGTACTTCACAGTTTGAGGGCGACTTTTTTTGTGACAAAACCTGGTAAAACAATTTTATTTTATAAGTGTGTGTTGTATGTGAGGGTGAGTGAGACGCAGCGTAGCTGCGAAGCGAGAGGGAGTCCTGCTCCGCATTTCCTGTTCTTCGCGAGAAGCCAGGTCGGAAACGGACGAAGCGATTGAGATTGTGTGCATGAAGTGTTAAAATATATCAGCATATCGTGGTTGCGAGAGAGGGACTGTTTCGGTTAACAGGAAACGCAGATACAGGGGATAGTCATGGGAGGTCAACAGAGTAAGGACGTAAATATGAAAACCCCCTTAGGGTGCATCCTAAAGCATTGGAAGGACCTGGGAGGGAGTCCGGGGTTGGAAGGAGGGCAGCCCATTAAAATCAGAGATTGACGGGAGAAAAAACAGCCCTCAGGGACTAGATAGTCCACAGGGGTCAGGGAGCTACATGAATGCTGACAGCCCACCCACACTGGAGGTTGAGGGGGAGGAAGGCAGTGGGTCAGAAGCAGAGAGCCGAAGGGAGGCACGTAGCATACCCGAGCTCAGTCCATATGGAGATAGCAACACCTCCAGAAATGGAGGCGTCTGTAGAATGGAAATCAGTGCACCAAGGACTGGGGATAAAAGCAATTCACCGGGAGGCGACGTCCCTAAATTGAGATACAGCGAGAAGAATGATAATGAGACATGCGAAAGGGAGGCAGAGAGTAACTCACAGAAACTGAACATAGTAATTCAGATAGAGGATAAGAGAAGTGGAGGGGGAGCAGAGGATGAGAGGAACCGCAGCCCGGGACAGGATAAGAGCTGGCAGATACAAAAGAGGCGACAGACGCAGGATGAGAATCGGATGGATTGTGTGATAGAGATAGGAGAGGAAAATGAAGAGCAAGAAGGGGGAAAGAAGAAAGAGAAGAGAAAGAATAGGGAAAGCATTGAGGCACAGGAAGAAAATCCCGGGGAGGGGACCAGTCACTCGTATTACACCAGATCTGTGGCACGGGGGGAAGCAAAGCAAGGGGAGAAAGGGAATCGCACGATAGCTCCTCTCCGACAAGTTATGCCAATAGTAGGGGAAAAGACTAGAGTAAAGGTGCCATTCTCGACGAGTGATTTGAACAATTGGAGGGATGAGGCAAGGAACTTCAGGAGGAATCCAGAGGGAGTAGCAAAGAGGTTTGAACTAATGGCAAAGAACTTAGATATTGATTGGGAGGATATAGAAGTGATGTTGTCAGAGTTGACAGATACGGAAAGGGAACTCGTATTGGAAACGGGGAGACGACATGCCCAACTATTATCGGGGAGACTAGAAGATAATTTTCCCAGCAGTAAACCAGAGTGGGACCCGGGCAACGCGGAACACTATCAACGGCTAGTGCAGTATAGAGCTAGGGGAGGGTAAAAAGGAATTAGACTTTTTGATTGATACGGGAGCAACCTTTTTGGTTTTAAACCAAGAATTTGTACCTAAAAGTGATGAATTTGTGCAAGTTGTGGGAGCAACAGGCCAACCAGAAAAGGCTTACTTTTGAAACCCATTAAATACAAAATTGGGAAGCAAATGGGAATTCATCAGTTCCTGTATTTACCAAATTCACCAAAACCCCTACTAGGGAGAGACTTATTGGAGAACTTGGGGGCCGTAATAAAGTTTAACAAAGACCAATTGGAGTTTCAAGTAAATGAAGAACAACTGATTACAGCTCTAAGCCTAACGATCAGTTGTGTGGAGCCTAAACCTGAAAGCCACAATTTCGAGCAAATCCTGAGCAAGATGTACCCATTGGTGTGGGCTACTGATATACCTGGAAAATCAAAACAAGCAGCACCATTGTCGTTGAACTTAAAGCTGGGACAAAACCGGTGAGAAAGAAACAATACCCTCTGAGGATAGAAGATAGGAAAGGGATTGAGCCCACAATCAGAAGGTTTATGGAACTGGGGTTATTGGTAGAATGCGAATCAGATTTTAATACACCAATCCTGCCAGTCAAGAAACCTAATGGAACCTATAGGTTAGTCCAGGATCTGAGAGCAGTAAATGAAATAACTAAGGCATTGCATCCGGTAGTTGCTAACCCATACACGCTTTTGACCAGACTGAAGGAGAATTTGGCCTGGTTCACCGTATTAGATTTAAAAGACGCGTTCTTTTGCCTCCCCTTAGCTCTCGAGAGTCAAAAGATTTTTGCCTTTGAGTGGGAATCTGTAGATAGTGGAAGAAAGACCCAACTCACCTGGACAGTGTTGCCCCAAGGGTGGTGCAATTCCCCTACGATTTTTGGGAATCAGTTAGCCAAGGAACTAGAACAGTGGGAAAGGCCGCTGGGAGATGGCACCCTTCTGCAGTACGTAGACGACCTCCTAATAGCAACAGCGACAGAGGAAGAATGCATTGAATGGACCATTTCCTTGCTGAATTTCCTGGGTTTAAATGGATATCGAGTCTCTCGACAGAAAGCACAGCTGGTACAGACACAAGTGGTGTACCTGGGATACGAAGTCTCCAGAGGACAGCGATCCCTGGGAGCAGCTAGGAAAGAGGCCATCTGCCAGATGCCCAAACCAGAGACGGTGAGAGATCTGCGCGCCTTTTTGGGGATGACAGGTTGGTGTCGGTTATGGATCTACCAGTACGGGATACTCGCTAAACCACTGTATGATTTGTTGAAGGAGGCTAAGAGCATCCTAGTTTGGACTCCCGAGGCAGAAGAAGCCTTCAAGAAGCTGAAGATGGAACTAATGAGAGCACCAGCCTTAGGTCTCCCAGACGTATCAAAACCATTCTGGCTGTTCTCCCACGAACGACAAGGGATGGCCTTAGGAGTCCTAGCACAGCAGCTGGGACCGCACAAGAGAGCTGTGGCCTACTTCTCTAAGCGATTGGATGAAGTAAGCAAGGATGGCCAGGCTGTCTGAGGGCAGTGGCCGCAGTGATAATTAACATAGAAGAGGCCAGGAAGCTCACGCTGGGCCAAAAGGTGACTGTACTAGTATCCCACACCGTGTCAGCTGTGCTGGAACAGAAAGGCAACCATTGGTTGTCGCCTTCCAGATTCCTAAAATACCAGGCCGTTCTGGCTGAATCAGATGATGTAACCATTCAGGTAACTAACATTGTGAACCCAGCTTCATTTCTAGAAGGAAGAGCCCCGGCAGAACCCATCGAACACAACTGCCTGGAAACAATTGAAGCTGTCTATTCCAGTCGCCCGGATGCGGACAACTGGTTCTCAGATGGCAGCAGCTTCGTGAAGCAAGGAGTAAGAATGGCTGGTTATGCGGTCACTACTACAGAAAGGGTAATTGAGTCGAACCCCTTACTCTAAATATGCCTTTTCTGTTGTACATGCTCATGGGGCCATCTGGAAAGAAAGAGGAAAAACAGTCAAACATGCAGAAGAGGTTCTGCGATTGCTAGAGGCGGTCCAACTCCCAGCTCAAGTGGCCATAATGCATTGTAAGGGACATCTGAAAGGCAATACTATTCCAGAAATAGGAAATAGAAAGGCAGATACAGAGGCCAAATTGGCTGCCACAAAGTCTAGGGAAGTGGGAATAATGGCCCTAATACCAGGAGACCTGGATATCAGTATCAAGCCAGATTACCAGGAATCAGACCATAAATGGATTCAAAGAAATAAGGGCAAAATATTAGAAAATGGTTAGGGTCAATTGGAAACAGGACAGTTAGTAGTACCAGGAAATGTGATGTGGCAGTTTGTAAAAGCAGAACATGAGAAGGCCCATTGGGGTTTGGATCCGCTTTACCAATATTTGCAAACCAGGATAGCAGGACCGAAATTATTTACTACTATAAAGCACGTAACATCCCAGTGCGAACGGTGCCTGAGAAATAACCCGAATACGAGAACCAAGATACACCAAGGAGCCATAAGTCGAGGTAAATTCCCAGGTGAAGTATGGCAAATTGATTTTTCTGAGCTCCCAAGAAAAGGGGGGCTCCGATATTTGTTGGTATTAACTGATACATTTTCTGGGTGGCCTGAAGCATTCCCTTGCAGGACAAACAAGGAAAGAGAAGTGACCGAAATACTGTTGAATGAAATCATTCCGCGGTTTGGGGTACCGAAGAGTATTTCCTCGGATAGGGGTACACACTTCTGTGCGAAAGTGGTGAGAGCAATAAGCAAAGCATTATGGTATCAAGCCTTGCCTATTGCTCTGCTGAGGCTGAGAGTCAAACCAAGGTCAAAAGAGAAGCTAAGCCCATTCGAAATCCTGTATGGTAGACCTTATGCTATGCAAGTTGTAAACGGGGATGCCATAGGCCAAATCGGTAACCAGTACATTTATGATTATGTAATTACAGTGGGGAAACAATTGGATAAGAATGCTACCGTGGTAATAGAGCACCAACCTAAACAACCTGATTGTAAATTGCATCCGTTTAACCCCGGTGATTGGGTGTATGTTAAGAATCTTTTAGGAAAACCCCTACAAGAGAAGTGGGAAGGACCTTTCCAAGTGCTGCTGACTACCTTCACCGCGGTCCGGATCAAGGAGCGACCTACGTGGATTCATTACTCGCGGGTCAAGAAAGCTCCAGAGAGTAAACAAGAGGAACGGACATCATGACCTTGACTTCACCTCAAGCCCTTTCAACCCTGATCATTGGACTCTCGATAAGTATAGTTCTTCCCCGAGACTCTGACCCGATAGATCCATGGTCTCACGCACACCAGTGTATTCACCCGGAATGGGGAGCGAAGGGACCCTATTTCGAGGTATATGCCCTATGTAACAATCAGCCATACGCAAGTAAATTATGGCATCAACCTTCCATGGTAGCATACAAGGGAGACCAAATCCAAATTGAGTGTCGAGAGCTTAACTCAGTAGAAGGAAAAAACAAGGCAGCTAGTATTAACAATTCGATCCTTGAGGAAATCAGCATCCGAACATAACCTAATTACCTTTAGTCCAGTGAAAATGGGCAAGCCCACTATTTGGAGGCAGCAAAAAGGCCCAATTTCATGTCGGTGGAGTGATTTCCGGGAAGATCCAACCGGATCACAGCCCCAAAGACTTGCCCCAAGAAACCACTCCACCAGCGGAATGCAAACAATGTTTGGGCCAGTTATGATTATATCAAAAATAAGTGGCAATCGGTTAGCACAGAAGCATGTATTCCTAGAGGACAGCTAGGTTATGTTTGCGAAAACGCTGTAGTAGAAGCAGAAGATTTATGCTTAGATGCTGAAAATAGAGTGTGCACCTTTGAAGTGCTTTTGCATAATAGAACACAGTCACAAGTTTACTATATAGGGAATGGGTGTGCTTGCGTACGGACAGCCTGTGACAATGTCACTATAGATAATTGCCAAGAGGAAACTAACAATACTAACTTTTGTGTATGCAACTTTACCAAAATAGTGGGTTGCGATTTTCATTATACTGTCCCAATAACTACTCAACAGCTAATTAACACAGATTTTAACCTGTATCGAGAAACACCAGAATTGCAAATAGGGATGGATGTCAAAATTCTCAAAGCAACGCTCGCACACCCTAAAGTAAAGGAATTGGTGCAAAGAGTGAATCAAACAACTACACGGATGGTATGGCAGGTAGAACATGATTCAGAAAGAATAAAGAATGTCCTCACCGAAGTAGAACAAGTAGGCCAGCATCATTGGTGGGATATCTTCACAGGATTTTCCCCAACAGCCCCACAGGTTTTCAATTACCTGGTGCACCCAATGATATTGGTAGTTGGAGCCCTATTGGTTTTAACTTTTACAAATATTTTTATGTGGTGGAAGCTAAGGATCATAATGAAAAGGACCCAAATGGTTTGGGCTATGGTACGAGCGCATCAGCGCTCTTAGGATTAGACATCAGCACTCTTAGGATCAGACCTTGACGAAAGAATTCGTAAGTCATAAGAAAAGGGGGGAATGAAGCCATAAAATAGATAGCCTTCGAGAAATAATGGGTTAAAACATAGAATATGAAGGGAACATCTGGAAGTAATAAACACAACGACAGGAGGGAAAGAGAAGGATAAAAAAAATCACCGGACTAAGCGTAATTTAAGCCGAAGCTAAAGCATGCCTAATGTCAATATGATAAGTTGGCCCTAGGAGGTTGGGAACTCGGCCAACTACACCGGGAAAGGACCAAATTTGGAAAGAAGTTCAAAAGTTTAAGGAGGAAGACTCCTCGGAGACCCTCGCCCACGATGAAGGCCGACCGGAACGACCCCCGAAAAGATCCTCAAAATAGAAGTTTCCGCCCACGCCCCGCCTACGGCACGCCCCATATGAATATGCATGGATATGATGTAATTCCAAACCTAAAACTGTATAAAAGGCACGCTTTTGTTGTAAGACTTTGGAAAACTCCCTTTAGAGATTTCCCCAACGTGCACGTTGCTAATAAAATACCTCCTGTCTATCTGACTTAAACTGCGTCTCTTAGACAGTTATTCATCGCCTTTTGGGGCAAAATTCGGCATCAGCAGAAAGGTGGGTCTGTTGTCTTTCAGCTTCCTCATTACTAGTTTAGTAGAGTAAGAATCATTTTGGTGTATTTAAGTGTGTCTCTAGGTATCAAGCATCTGATAAAGAATCTTGGCTGTGTCTACTTCTAAATGGATCCTCCTGTATCATTCAAAATTCCTTCTCTCCTACACTGGGGAAAAGCTCTTGTGTTACATTACACTCATCCTGGAATTTGCAGTACTAGAAGATAGGGGTGTGCCTTTTGTACATCCATCACCAAATTGTATTATTGATTATGTGTGTGAATTTCAGTGAGACTAGGTTGTTTTTCCTTAAACTGTGGGATTCCATGCATCTAAGTACATCACATTATGTATTTTAACTTGCCATTTAATAATTCCAGCTGAAATTGATAACTGAAATCAAGAGGTTTGTCAGATGTGCTGAGACTAAGTGAGGTACACAAAGAAGTGTCTCATGGGACTCTCCTGCTCTCAGGAGACAATACAAACAGCATTATTGGCTTATTTCACAAACATTACCATGTCACTTCAACTGGCTCTTGTGGGATCACTGGGGGAATCACAGGAAGTGCTGGTGGAGTAATGACAAGTTGGATAACAGAACAGAGTAACAGGGAAAGAAACAAAAAAGCAGCTGTTTGAACATTTGATCTTTTCTGTTATTACAGAACTACAAGTAATTCTAACTTTTTTCTTTTTAAATGTTTGCTCCATGTGAGTAACAATGCAGTAGCCTTGGCAGCCTGCCTGATGTCTTTTGCAACAAATCAACTTCAAATGTTGTCTCTGTAAAATAACTTCTGTCTGCTTGGAGGACTCTTAATTAATGGATCTAGGATTGAATCAAGAAAGGGACATTCTGAGAATTACTTATACCAGAGGAAACAAGGAGGAAAACTAACCAAGTTATCAGCTTTTGCAAGTTGGAAGGGACTTCATTTATTTGCAAGGCTGCTTATCACTTGTCCATTTTTCAGATTTCTTAAGGAAGAGTAGATTTATCTTCTATTAAATCCATTAAAAGGGAAAAGGCTTTTGGGTTGTGACTGCTTTCCTATTTTCAGCTTAGTGTTTAAATATTAGGTCAGAAATACTGTAATTAATTTTGTACCCAGTTAGAACAGAAAATAATTTTGGCCCAGTGACTCCTGAACTTGTCCTAAGCACAGAGAGTGAACCCGAGATGCCTTCTCCTCCAACTTCTGTTTTCCACTGCATTCATTTCAAGTCCCTCTTTGGGTTTCCATGGAAATAGCAGAGAAGTGTGCTTATATTCTTGGCATTAAAATATTCATAAATAGGGATAAAGAGATGGTTTAAATGACAGATGCTGTATTGCTGAAGCAGGCAGTCAAATTCAGGCTTCTTGTCTGTAAATGATCATGTGTGTAAGCGAATGCATTGTGGAGAGAACGGGCCCAGAATAAATTCCTCACAGTGGTAGGAGAAGGGATAGGCAGGACAAACCTGACCTGCAGAGAAGGCAGGAATGGAATGCAACATTTCCCTGACCAATGCAAAATAAATTGCTGCTAAGATTTTGCTGTTAGAAGTTGAACCCTTTCTCAAGGGAAGATGATTTAAACTTAGAGAATTACTGTTATTAACTGAAAAAATATTGCACAACTCCAAACTATTTAATTAAATTTTAAAATCTTACCTGTATAAAGCTTCTAATTCCTTTCAGTTATTGCAAATAGAGTATTTGATACAAAATTAAAATTCAACCCTTTCAAAAAGGCTCTCTTACATTTGAACTCTTGAGTACATTTAATGCTCTAAAATAACTATAAAACCTCAACATTCTTCTAATCTTAGAAAATCTAACTGGAAGCAGGAAATACACTGACTTATCTATATTTTTATTCATGAATCTTACTCAGACTAATTATTTTGGTTGTTTACTCATTATAGAGAGTTGAATCTTGAGCACTACTATAATTATTCTAGTAGTATAAATAAGCATTTATAGTCCAGGAAAACTGTTTTTCTGATTCAAAATATAATCTCTAGTCCTTAAAAGGCCATTGTATGGGCAGATTCCACTGCAGTACTTTAACCCTCAAGGAGAATGGAGTACAGTATGTAATATAAAGGAAACTTTTGAAAATCTATGAAAAACAAACAGTACATGTATCATTTAAAAGCTTGCTGTCAGAACATTGACTGCATAGAAATTTGATGTGGTTTTCATTTTCCAAGAACAAAGTATTTTTTAAATATATGTTTATGAAAATAAACACTTCAATATGTCAAAATACTGTCCCTTCTAATAGTGGAAGTCAAAAATGTTGTATTGAATTGTTTGCATGAAGTTACTGTCAAAAAATTTACAAATCATAAGGCATATGACCAGTGCATACTAATGAAGATCTATCCAAATGTTTATTAGTCTTTATCTATAAAATCAGCCTGACTTCTGGCATGTTTATTGGTAAATCCTTTTTTTGAAAGACATTCAAGCAAGGATAATATGCTAGCCTGCTAAACAATTATCCAAGCTCTGCATGCAACATGTACTCTGGGACATTTTTATGCTAAAAAAAGTATTTTTAAAAGCATCTCTTTCAAAAAAATCTCTTTTTTATAAGCCATACACATCTGGAACTGAGAAAAGCAAGACAGACAAGGAACATTAAGCTACTGATGCAAGTTGATAGAACAATCAAGAAATAAACCCCCTCATCTCCACTGCTCTACCACAGAAAAGGAACATTATAATATGGAAAAGTTTAGAAATTGTTGTTGTAGAGTCACTGCAGATACGCTCTTTTGGCTGCATCTGTGAAATTTAATAACTAAAATGTAAAAAATAGCACACACCCTTTCCTACACAATTGTGTATTAGGATGCTGCCATTCAGGCCTCAGCTCTGGGGATTGGGCTCCTTGCACGGCAATGTACAACATAAATACCAACACCAAATCAAGAGGAGCACATCAAAAGGAGCAGCAAGGACTTCGAGGGAGTATTTGTCATCTGCTGAACGAGAGAGAACAGCAGGACACTAAACAACTACTGAAGCAAAGATCCTTTGAGGATACATTAGGGGATTCAGACAGCAGAGGCTCAGTCATTCTTTCTGGAAGGTCCATTTGTCAGTCATATTACACTTCTGGTTTTTAAAATTTATCTTCTTTCTCCTACCAGAAATGTCACATGCCCTAATCAGAGCTGTATGACACAGATACTACTTTAGCATGTAAGAACAGTAGAGGTATTTTATGTCCAGGATTTATTACCATAGAAAACCTGTTTGTTTTCAGTTTGCACTTTTGGATAATCATGTCATTTTCCTATTGTTCAGAGGATAATCATCTTCATAAGAGAGAAAACAGTAGAATTATAAAAGCATTTGTCAAGCTATTGCAGAAAACTGATCACTTCTTAATGAGCATGCCCTAGAAGCCTTTGCAAAAGCCCTCAGTGGAAAAAGAGTTACAATTTCTCGAAAATCTTCACATTAACTTGAACCTGCAGCTAACTGAAATAATACCATCTGAAAAACCCATATTCAGAATCATTTTCAACTAAATCTCTAATCACTCACAGTTACCTTCCATTCCAGATAGATGCTGGCAACTTTGAAGCAAAAATCCTCAAGACATGGGACACGGATCCTCAGCAAAAATGTTAAAATTATATTATTTATTAATCATTAATCTTTTTCTCTAGTACAAAATTGAAAACTAATCTGTGCTATCTTTAAGCTTTTATTCTTTAAAGTGGGACAAAAAATTAAGAGAAAAAACAAGATTAAGAGGTTTATGGATGGGAAAGACTTCAGATACCAAAAAATAGAGTGGAAAAATATTAGCAGTCTACCATATGCATGGCCTGTAAATTCGATATGTAATCGTGTGGGTGAGCCAAGACTTTATCTCAGAACTCATCTTCTCTTTGCTGGCCAGCTGCACCTCACTTGACATTGCCCTGCTGTGCGACTGATGCCCTTTTAGCAGGAGCTGTTATCAATCTCTGTCAACTTCAAAAAGTGACATAGTGATATTACAGATTGAGGAGGAATTCAGTGTACTACAGTCATGAAAATAATTATATTGATGAGGGAGAACGATTGAAACATCAAACTGGGGAAAGCCAGATTTTTTTCTTCTATATTTCTTAGCTGTATACTGTCTCATTTCTCTCTGATATTGTACAAAAGCCTCCCTATTTCTATTGTACCTGTACATTGAGCAGTACAACAAATTGCATATAAAACTGATTTCTAAATAGGAAAGTCAGCTTCGTGAGTCAGAAAGCAAGATATCCAGGATCTATTTACCAATAAAGGAAACAATTAAGAATGTGCAGTATTAATAAAGAAAATTCATACTAATAAAAATAAGCAATTTCCTCACAGCAAATAAAGAATGCAAAGAGCACAGAAGTACAGAAGTATTAATCAGGAAAGCAAAATACAAAGAATTAAAATCTGGAGCCTGGTTTTGCTCCTATTAAAATCAGTGGCAGTAATATTTTCATTCATTTTGTTGTTTGAAAACTACTGTCAATAGAATGAAATCAGCACCTACAATATAATCTGCTGGATTTTCCCAGTACTACTTCTCCAGTAAAACAAAGATTTCAACTATTAAACTACATGTATGATGATATAAATATAAGGATTTTCATCATCTAGTTATATATTTTACAGAACTTTATTAAACCACTGCACCCATCCAAGCCAGGAACAGACAGGTTTCCCAGGCAAGTTCTTCTCCACTGGCTCATCTTTTGGGACATGGGGACGGCCTGCCCTGCTGCTGTGCCTTTAAAATTTCCTTCTTGAAGAATGTCCAGCTTTCCTGGGCTCCTTTCCTTTCAGGACTGTCCCCTGAAGGGACTCTGTCAGCCAATCTCCTAAATGGACCTTGAGTCCAAGGTGCCAGTTCTGCTGAGCTCCCTCCTTGCTCCCTGAGAATGACAAACTCTCAGTGTGGGATTGCTGTACCAAGGCAGTCTGCAGGCAGCACATCACCTCCCAGCTCTCCTATTGCTTCTGCAGAGTTTCTGCACTCCAGTTGTGCCAGTCATCCACCACATCTCTGTAATGGCAGCTGTGTCATGGTTTTCCTGCTGTGTGGTGCCTTCCAGCTCCCTGGTTTGTTGCCCATGCCGTGGGTGTTGGTGTAAATGTGCTTCAGCTGAGCTACTGATCCCACCCCCTTTTGGGGGGAACAAGCACTAATTGCTGCACAGTTCTCAGGCTTTTCCATGATTTCTAGCACCTCAGTAACCTTTATGTCTTTGCTGCCACCTGGATCAGCCTTAGCTGCCAGAGAAAAGTTGGTTCAGCCTCTTTAATAGAAAAAGAGAATTAAAGCCCCTACTATTTCAAGATGGTATTTATCTGACCTAGCTTCCAGCCATTTGTTCTTTGCCTTTCTCTGTTGGATTACGTATTTCTTTAAAGACTGAGTGTTTTTTGCTCCTTCAGGTATTTATACACTAAGCAGGTACTTCACTTTTTTTTAGCTCTACAAAACTAATTAACCTTTTGAAACCTTTTTAAGTGCTGTAAGTCTCAGTCTGGATTGCTGGATAACAGTGACAGCCACTTGCTCTGCAGAACACTGCCTCCAGGACATTTTAGGCACAGCCACAAAGCATTTACTCTTGTCAACTTTCATTTTATTATTTTTTTTTTTAACGTATCTTTAACCATTTTTGTTAACCTCTCACATTTCCAATTCAATTGGATTTTTTTGCCTTTTTCCATGTGTGGGTTGTTGAGGGGTTATTTATTTATTTCTAATTCCTACTTTGATTTGATCTCTGATGAACAGCAAAGGCACTCAGGAATCTCCTATCAGAACCATCCCTCCCTGTAGCAGTGCCAGGGAATGCACAGCATCAGTCTACACCTAATACAGGCTTTATAAAAATTAGTGTACTCTGAGTCCAATGACATCCCTAATCGGTATTATCAGGGTGCTACTGCATAAACATTTAGGCCAGTGGAATCCCAACTGATCTGGGGAAATATTAATGGGAATAAGCTCATTGCTATGTCAGAGTTGCAGTGGGAAGGCTCAGGCTGCTGGAAGCACTGGGAGCTTTGGCAGGAGCCGGCTGAAGCCGCTGTCAGCAGCTGTGACACCCTGGCCCTGTGTTGGCAGGGAAAGAGCAGAGGGGAGAGCATCAGGGTGCTAAACTGAGTCCTGCAGGAGGGACAGCACATCTGACACACCATCATGGCCTGCTACAGAATCAGTCTAGGCACAAGATTCCTCCCCATAACTGAGAGACTGAAGGATTCTTACTTCTCATTTTATGCTAAATCAACTATTATCACCAGTTTATTTTTATTGGTGGGAAATTGCTGGGAGTTGGTTCCTATTTGCAAAGTAAAATATGGCAAATCAGTAAATAATGAGAAAAAGTACACAGAGAATATGTGGACTGTGTATTTTGAAAGCAAGTTGTTTCAATCAGCTCAATAATGGAAAGAAAGGACAGTATCAAGCTTAAATATCCAAAAAATAAGTGACAGGAGTTAGAGAGCTGAATTAATTGGAGTAGAGGAGTTATTCATTGTCTGCTAATTTTGAAGTATAATCAGGGGACACTGTCATTGGTTGACAAGTTAAAAGTTTAACTGAGCGTATTAATAGCTTTCAAAAAATGCATTTTGATGCTCAAAAATCTTTCCCAAGATACAGGCATACGTATTCAGTCTTGGCAGCACACAATCAAAAAATAAAAAAAAAAAAAGGAAAAAAAAATAAAAGGCTGAAAGCAGTAAAACTGCAGCAACAAGGGCAAATTACTAAATTTCTGCAAGTGTATAGGATCTGTTTAATGCCCAAGCTTATTTAATATCTTAGTTAATGACACAAAGAGTAACTATAGTCACAGATAACACTACATTAAAACATACCATGAACACAGGCCAGGATTAAGACAGCAATACAGCAGAATTAGAATTAATTTCAACTGTATGCCAAGTCACTGAGATTTTTTAAAATTCATGTAAGTAATTTAATTCAGGGATTTTGCAGAATTGACAGAGAGTAGTCACTAATGACTCTTACAAAGGAAAAAAGCAAAATGAGTCTCAAGTTGGGTAAGAGTTTTGCATCCACAGAATATTTTAAATGCAAAAAAAAAAAAGGAACAAAGAAAGTTGTATCTGAAAAGGCTCTAGTCTAGATTGAGTGCTGCTTCAAACTGCCCCAGGAAACTCTTTCTAGGTATGTTTTGGTGATCAAATATATGTATTTGCAAAACTTTATAGCTTAAATAAAACTGACCACCTCTCCAGCAGCCTATAACAAATACCTATATTTTCTTAAGTTGTAAAGTTTCTGTCAGGGCCTAGAATGGCTCCTTTTACCTGTGCTGTTCAACTCAGCCAGAACATGTGGATAGTATAACCACCAAGTGGTTTTGTCAGTGTTGCACTGATGGGTATAAAATGTTATTAGGATGATTACCCTGTAAGGATATTAGTGTAAAGGTTGTAGACAGACTTAATACATTTTTTAAAAGAGAACATGATGAATCCTGTAGCCCTCCAAGAACAAAAATGCTCAGGGATGAGTCCATGGCTAGTGCCAGCCTGACAAGGTTGTTGATTTGACCTGCAATCTAAATTACTGACTTGTAATAAAGGAAGAAAGTTCTGAAAAATCCACCACCACAAAAACTCACTCTGAAGCTGTATTAACAGCAAGGATCCTCCTTTGTTCCAGCATTTCTGCTTGTTTTTAAAGCTAATTGGAATCCACTACTCTTTCCAGGGTTGGCATACCACAGAGAGTTGTTGCAGCTTATACACTTACAAAAATAACCCAAAGTAGCTGTTTTTCTAGACCAGGGTGGAATTTTCTTTTTTTTCATGTTGGCACATTTCTATTCACTCTGATTGTTAAGTATACAACATACAGAATTATGAGAGATGATAACAACACTTCTCTGCCCACTTGACTAATTCTAAGTTTCTAAGCTCAAACCACATTATTATTTTTGTGGCTTCAGTGGGATCATGACCCCTTATAATGCAGTCAAGTGAATTTCCAAGCTACATCTGTATCATCAATATTTCTCATATGTCTTTTCAAAGTTGCTCAGTTTATTGTAAAGTTTGCATTAAAAGTTACATATTTTTGTCACAAAAAGGTAAAACTGATTGCCTGAACTATACCACTCTACTTCATATGCATTAAGTTTCAAAGAGTCTAATTAACTTCTGAAGATTAAACCTCTACATGTCCAAGAAGTATATTTTCCATAACGCTAGGCCAGGCTTGTCACGTGTGCCTCTCAGCCCTGTTGTTCAAGGGACATTTTTCAAGGACAAATTTACAACTTGCTTCTAATTAAATGATGTGCAATAGAGTAATCTAGAGAGTTGCACAAAAAGATGACAATATGCTGTCGAAGAACCTTGTATTGCTCTGATATATTCATCTTCTAACTCCTTGCTATAAGCAGTTCTCCAATTTCACTTGTATCTTTCCTATGACAATATATTTGGGAAGATGTTCGTGGCTTTCCAACCCCATTGAGAGAGGCAGAGACATTCAGTTCCTTTCCTTCACGAACTGAATCTTTATCCAATTGATATGATGCAGTGTATATGATCAGCTCCTCTGCCTGGCAGTGGCTTTCTGACTCATTACAGTTCTCCCAGTGCTTGACAGGTGCCTCGTGCTCATGTGTACGACACTGGTGGCTGCTTTAACCCTGCACTTCCAGAGCAAGCTTTGCTGCCTCTGTACTGATAGGCATTCCTGCAATTCAGCTGGGTTTTGCTTGGGGTTTTTTTCTTCTTTCACAGTTTGAAGAGCACCAGTGTTACTGGATCACTGAGATTTTAACTTCTGTTTATTCATCTGTCAGTACTCACGTCTTTCCACCTAAGAACTATTCTGAGCCTGAAATTCATAGGATAGTTAGGAGCATTCTGCCACTCCTGATGTTTTATATACCTTAATGCTTTACTGCTTGGAATTCATTTAAAAATCACAGCAAAACACGTTACCTAGTCTAGGAGTTTTGAATCTAGCCAGTCACAGAGACCAAAAACAGAGAGTTACATCATCTCTCAGGCATTTGTCATGGGGGGGTTGAGCCATTGCCTGCTGTTACCTAAATACGTCAGGAAATTCAGTCATTTTATTCAGATGTGAGTCTGACAACCAGCCCTGGATACCAAAGCAGACAAATACTAGCCAGTAGGTCCATTATTTCCATGCCATGGTTTTCCAAAACAGATAAAAGTCTTTCTGGTTTTGTCTCCGTGAATTTCTTCTAACTAAGCCTACTGCTCTACAGTGACAAAAATACTTATTTATCTGTAGGTTTAAATACAGGGTTGTCTTAGGGATTAGTCTATTGACATGAAATAGATAAGCCTCACAGCAAAGCTTGCCAGGCTTTTACAATCTGATACTGGCATCTTCCTGCAATCATATGATGGCATTAAATGAGTCTATTTTTTGTATTGAATAGTGTGGCACATTTTCATATTTATTACTTCTTTTTTTTCCAATTAGAGGAAATAATTTAGTGGACATACAGACAGAATTATTTGCCCATAAATAATAAAGTTACTGTCAGTTTCTGAAGTTACATAGACTGTTAAGTTCACGGTATGGCAACAAACCAAAAATATGAAAAATTTCTGTCCCACATGTTCTGTGTGAGAATATTCACATAAGAAGCATGGAATAATAATGAACAATGTAAACAAAAATAAATCTTTGGACTTGAAAGAATATCTAGTAAAAAACCTGCAAACTGGCCATTGATCAATCATTTCCTGTTATGTATGTTCATTATTTTACTGCTGTTTACATATTTAAAAGGTGCATGCTTGGATACAAGTCTTGAGGCTGGAATTGTGATGCATTACTACATAAAGTTAAACTTTGGTAAGGGACTATATATTTCACTTTGTTAAGTGCAAAAAGGCTAGAATTTCATGTGCAGTGCTGAAAGATTACACACATGAGTGCTGAAGTCATCTAGGCTTTGCTCCCACACAAATTTCACTATGAAAAGTCTTGAAATGGAAAAGCTTCATGAAAAAATGGAACAGTTTAGGTCAATCTTTTTCTAGGATTCCCAAGTGACTTAGTTTGTCAGAAAAACGTTTCCTGAAATGATGTTTTACCACTGATAATAACAGGTGCTAGAAGGGCTATGGGTACACAAATCCCAATTTCCCCTCTGTCCTGTTAGTATTAGCATTGCAGGAAAAGAGCTGCATGCCAGAAAGGATTTTTAATACCCTGAATTACTCAAAAAGCTGAATTGTCAGGAAAGGCACATAAGCCCCTCAAGTATTTGGCACATGGGGAAAAAAAAAATTAAAAAGGAAGAAAAAAATGTTACCAATGTTGTTTACTTGAAAAAAAATCCTGGCAGAAACTGGATTTCTGTTCAAAATTCATACAATTAACATTTGACAGAAGGCTTTCCAGTTATTATTAGATAATTGAGAGGTTCCATTATGGGCCCAGCAATTAGTGTTGCATGAGGCCTACTCCAGCCTGAGCTGTTTGCTGCAGTGTTTTGACTTTTTCATCTGCATCCTCCTTTTAACAAGATACTAATAGCCTCAAAAAGCCTAAAATTTAATTTTTATATTCATTTGCAGTAGCTGTAAGAAAGGGAATAAAAATGACTTGTTAACATCCATATTTATAAAATTACTCAACCAGTGTCATTTTTAGACCTGCACAACCTTTACTTGGTATCTCCTGCACCATGTGAATTTCTTGTGACTACTGACCTCAGGAACTCTCAGGCATACACTCATGTTTAATTCAGTTCATTATGTATTTTATTTTTGCATCTTTGAAGTGTTTCTCATAGTCTCAAACCCTGTTGGAGCTACAGGCTGTGGAAGAAAACCATCCTGAGAGAATGTATAGCAGGACAGATGGGGACACTCACAAAGAAATTGCAGGAATCCTTTTCATGGGGACAGGCAACAGCACTGACTTGTGAGAGTACAATTTAACATTCTCTAGCACACATTCATTTAAAGAGAAATTGAAATAAAGATGAGACTCTTAGATATTAACAGGTAGTGCCTTCAAAATGCAGCATGGAACATGCAAGAAGGCAAAAAAAAATATTACTTGATAATGTAACATTATCAAAAGCCAGAGATGGCATCTTAATATGTAATAAAAGATAAAATGGGTCAATCAGCTGCTAAGGACCATGAAAAACAAAACAAGTAATTTATTTGACATAATAGAGAAGAAATCAGCATGGGATATAAAAACTTAAGGCAACCTTCTCAGAGTGCTGCTCAGGAATAATAATCATCCAATAAATCAATAGCAATCCAAAGGTATTTTACAGTTTTGCAACCATGTCAAGAGAAGAGGCAGCTGTTACGTGGTTGAGTCATGCTAACTAGCTATGGTGCATGGAATGCTAAAGCTATATTTATTACATTAAGTAGGGAAAAAACCTCCCAAGACATTGTAGAAATGAAACCAGATACAGATCACATTTCCAGATAACCCTAGATAAGCAGGAAAAATATTGTTACAGAGTGACAGAGCATACAAGGTGGTGGGAAAAAATTAACTGTAATTCTTCATTTATCTTTAGTGAACAGCTAAATATCACAAATGTTCAACAGACAAGCAAAAATATTGGTTTGTTCAGGTCTACAAACTGTCAGCTCAGGTGATTTTATTCCTACAACTGATGTTACCCTGAATAAAGCATAGCAGGAAAAGACAAAAGCCCTTGCAAAAGTCAGCCTTCCCCTTCTGTCATTTGTTTTCAGGCAGGATAAATTTAACTTAGTCACTTAAAATTACACACAAAGGAAAAGTTGTCCAGGCAGCTGATCGTTTGGGCATTATTTTTGTTCTCCCTTCTGCTCACTGGTGTCACTACAACAATCTCACCCTCAGCAGACTTCACGACTCAGCTATAATCAGAACCCACAGTGTGCAGAACTGGCTTTCCCCTCATTTTTTACCATATCTGTCAATCATTACTTTAACGCATCTTCAATAAAGACAGAGTTCATGCATAGCATTTCTCCACTTCTGTCAACAAGATCACAGAAGTTTTCATATTCATACAGATCATTTGCTCAACTTTCACAGTTTATAAATCAGCCAGATTCTTACATGCTCTCTCAAGCAGTAAGTTATGTTTGGCAGTAGGCTAGTTTTATTTAGCAGTTCTCTTCACCACAGATACTACACCAGGAAGCAGTTTACACTCTGCAACTCTATAATTTGTAGGGCTTTTCTCATGAGTGGCAGTCTCAGTGTTGCAGTTCCAGTAATGTACCAATGTATATACTGTTGTTGGTTCTGTATGGACCAATGCTCGTAAGGATTTTTCAGAGTATATTGATTTTTTTTCCCCCTTTCAGGTAGTTCTTTTTGATTTTTAAATCTGAACAGTAAGGCAGGAAAAGTCAAAAGAATTGCAAGAAACTCCTAGTCAGGGTGTAGATGCAAAATACTTTTCCTAATATGTCTGAAAGTGAGGAGAAAGAATTAGTGGCAATGCTTCTCTCATGTCAACAGGAGGTTACTAAACAAAAAGCAGATACAGAAGTCTGCTACAATAGGAAGGCACTAATGCCAAGATAAGAATCTCCAGATAACGAAGGGTAAGTCCAAGCACAGGACAGTGGAATGGCTCATCAGAATAGTACAAAGAAAATAGAAGTGCTGTCTATAAACTGCAGAATCACTAGAGAAGATAAGAATAGGGAAATATTATATATGTGATAAGCTATAGCAATAGAAAAGGGGGACATCATGTGTTCCTACCCACAAACTCCCTTCTCTTAAACAGCATGTTTTACAAGGCTGTCAAAAAAAAAAAATTTCAAATAAAACCCCTGTGAAGCTTAGTTCAGACAATTTGAAAGTCATAGCAAATATATATTTGTGTACCTGTAAGCATTCATTCATTTCCCATAGCTACTGTATTTGCATGCTGTGAAAACCAGAAGCTAACAACATTCAAAACTATAAAATGGGAATGGCTGTTCTTTGGAAAAGGCAAATTGGCCATTTAACCAAAAACAGTCAAAGAAAATTTTAAATATAAAAATGTCATACTAATTTAAAAACATGTTTAATTATTTTAAAAAATTAATTTCATCCCAAATTCCTATTGAAAGTTCTGAAAAAAAACCAGGGGAGAGAAAACTGTTACTTATTATTATTTTAACTTTAGCATTTCCCAGGACCTTTGTGGTGTCCAAATGAACCATCCCTGTACACCAGGATGTCACTACTGCCTACCTTTTTAAGTGGTTTTGAAGTAACAGTTAACTATGTAAACAATTATCTAAAAGGCCCCAAAAAATAATAAATTGGCTGCCATGAGAAGAGCACCTCCATTTCCCAAAAGTAATATTAAATAAGTAACTCTGTCCAGTGGGGAAAACTATCCGAATAAAGGAACCATAACTTCTGGGTTTTCCTAAAGATTGAGGATTATTGCCTTGGGAGGGAAGGAAGGAGGGAGAGATAAAAGACCAAATACTGGTGAAAGAGAAAGGAAAAGAAAGAGAAGCAGGAGCAGAAGGTTCACTTACTGTTTGGTTATCTTCATACAGCTTCAAGTCATACCCACTCAGCTCCACACAGAAAATTATTGCTGTAACCCCCTCGAAACAGTGGATCCACTTTTTGCGTTCAGATCTCTGTCCACCCACATCCACCATTTTGAAAGTCAGCTCTTTGAAGGTGAACTTATTTTCTACAATCCCTGTGGTCATGTCCCGAGACCGCAGAATATCTTCCACCGTGGGGATGTAGTCCAGAGCTGCGATCCGTTCCAGGTCGTTCAGGTAGTACGCAGCATTATCCTCCAGGTGGTACTCGTTGGAGCGGCAAAAACACTCCTGCACGCCGGGGTCTGCCCACAGCCTCTTCATCACCCCCAGCAGCTCTGGGGTAATCTCCCCTTTGCTCTCGGCTGGGCCTGTCAGGGCAAAAAGCTGCACTGCATCGTATGCTCTGTCAGGGTTGTGAAATTCTATCTTAAGGGTGGCCAGAGCCCGAATGATACGTGTGAGAGAGTCAATTGCATTATAGATAATCAGAGGTTTGTATTCCTTACAGGCCTCCAAGTTAAAGCCACCACTGTGAATGATTTTCATCTGCTTTACGATAGTACTCTTCCCAGAATTGCTGGTGCCCAGGAGGAGGAGTTTTATCTCTCTTCGTTGTCGCTGACTTTCAGAGCGCAGGTGGCGGTCAATCCTTCGCGACCGCCGCGCTGCCTCTTTCTCCTCAGAGCTTTGCCGACATCCCATGGTACAGCAGGCAGGTACAGAAGGGAACGGGTGCAGACTGGCTCACTCTGTTGGCGTCTCACAAAAAGATCTGCGGTGCTTTTTAGTTCACGTGCCAGGTACGCCCCGAAAGGAAAAACGGTCCCTATCCAATACCTGATGATCCCCGATGCCTACAGCCACCTAGTTGAGTCCCAGCAGGGGTGCAAACACATGTAGGTGTGCAGCCACTGAAATAGTCTCTTCAGTAGATCTCATGGCACTCCCCTTCCCAGTGCATAAAATGTGGCACATTCCTGTTAATGACGGGACGCTTCCCTTTGCCACAGTTTGTCTAGAACCATCAAATACCCATTTCTGTTCTGCATAATGATTTTGCTGCCTTCTGTCCAAAGGTAAGAAGCCGCACTTTCACCTTCTCTGCTCTAGCCTTTTCTTCTGATCGTGTTCTCTGGTTGCTGTGGTGATGCTGCAAGATAAAGCTGAAGCTCTTTTCACTGGTACTGTGCTTGTTTTGTTTCTCTTCCCCCACTTCTTCAGCTGATCCAGTTCAGCTCTGTAAATCTGTTCTTTCCACCTGCCAAACAATGGGAAAAGAAATGAATGAGAGACTCTGCTTCCTTGCAGCAAGCCACTCACTTTTTCCTCCTCTTCTAGACTTCTGAACCTTTTATTATGCCAAATGGAAAAAAGCAGATGGAAAAATATGTAAAGAAAAGCAAATATTTAAAATGATAGTAAAAGCATAGGGACAGCTGAAGCTCACAGACTAAGAAAATGTGGTTCCTGAACAATAGTAAATCAAATCTCCCTTTCAGCCTTCTGTGTTTTATTGTCTAAACCTACATGAAAACAAACAGTGCTGAGCTCTGCCCCAATTTCTCCCTCAGCAAGAGCTTATGGCAGTGCTTCTCCTGCACAGTTCTGTTCCGAATGGTTTGTCTGAAGTAGAAAATGAAAGACTCACAACTACTTTTCCCAGCTTCTCTATTTATATCAGTATCTTGTACTCAGACAGATGTCCTCCTGAGCTTTCTTTCATCTTATCTATCTCCACTGAACATTTAAATAACTAAATTAGGAAGCAAAAGATGCTGATTAACTTAGTTTCATGAATTTGAGAAAGGAAGAGTTGCTGATCTTTGTAACAGCTCTCTTCTTCTTTCCCCTTGGAGAACAGTATTGTTAAATACAGTACCTGCATCTTGTTTAACCAATAAAGGGATGCAAACTTTGTAAGCTTCTTTCCATAGCCAAGCTAAGTGTTATTGAGCCTCCTCTCTTTCCATTTCAACACAGGAAATTCTGAACTACAGTAAAAGGGAACAATGAATACAAGGTGAATTTTTCATACAAGAGGCACAGGAAACACCATCCTAAGCGAGGGCAGAGAGCTTTTCAGTGACTGTTAGAGCAATTATTCTTTCCCAGATTAGAGTTTAAGCCTACTAGTTGGAACTCTGCAGAAGGCAACAGCAGGAAGCAGTTACTCTCACAGAGGGAAAACACATTACTAACAGCTGATTGGTGATCATTTGCCTCTCTTCTAGGAAGGGCTTGCTGCTCCCACTAAGCTCTGAGCACAGTGGGCAGCGGAATCACAGATGTCACAGCTTCCTCCCCAAGTGCTGCCCCAGCACACCTTGGCACCTCTCCTGCTGCCTGGTTACTTGTGCCTAGAGGCTGCTCTGTGAGTGTATTTGCAAACCAAAGTACAGGGCACTTGCAGAGTCTCCTAAAGCAAACTTTCTACTACATTTTAATAAAATTAAGTCTCCCAATACCATTTTCAAAGTTTCCCTATAAGCCTTTAGAAGTTTTTCCGCTTGAACTCATCAATATTTAAACATAGATGTGACAATAAATTAAAATACATATTAAAGAGAATGATTCTACACCAGGAGAGAGATAGAATGTTCCAAGCCAGATGTTGAGCCTCAAGCTTTTGTGAGAAAAGAACTATAACTATTTGTAAACTCATGTACTTAACTTTCTAACTGACCATATTCTAATGGTTATTAAAATACGATTATAGAATATGGAATATATAGAATATAGAATATTAGATATATATATATAATATTGAATAAAATAATCTTACTCTGAGTTGTTCTAAACTATCCAGTCAGTACAAAGAGCCACCTCTCCTTAGCAGTTTGAAGTGCTTGTCTCTTGTCTTTGCCTGTAGGGACCACAGTGCTTGAACAGACTGGCAGTTTAAGCATTTTGGGTATCTTAAATGTCAAGACATCCAAATCCTTTGCCCCAGATGCACCATGTATTGCTCTTACCTGGTCTAAAACTCTACAAGAGAGTCTTAATATCAGCTATATTTATCTTACTTCTCTTGTATGACAGGACATGAGCACATGAAGGACAGATTAATTAGTGAGAAATTAAAATAATAATGTACACATTAATAGAATGGTAATTAGCACAACTTTACTTACTCTGAAGATGTGGAAAGGAAAACCCTCCCAAGTGAGGAGTTACACTTTCTTCAAATAATTCACTTTTTCCAATAATGACAGAAAATGAAAAATTAGAGTTGAGGAAGCTGGTTTCTAGCCATGCAGAGAGAATGAAATTCCTGTCTTAGATATCAGGCCAAATTCTTATTTTACTTATATAAAAATCAGGGTTGTTTCCATTAATCACACTTACTCTGACATGTTCAGGACATTTCAAACTGGTTCTCCTTTAAGTCCTCATCATTACAGGCCTCATTGTCATTCATTGACAAAACCACTTGCTGCATTCTTTATGACATTTTCTATGTATCACAGTGATTACAGATGAAGAATTTTGCAAGAAACACATATGAGACTTCCCCTCTCTATTGTAGTTCCATCCTGAACAAAAGAGGCTTGCTAGCAATGAGCAGCAAGAGGGCACATATTCATGCCAAAAGGCAGCAGTGCTTAGGATAAATCTGGCGATTTTTTGACTATATAAGACAAGCAGATCTTTTTTAAACTTCATGTTATTTGCCTCAAACACTTATGAAAAATTATTTGGAAAAAAGACTGTCAAGGATAATTTTTTCCTCTCATTTAGCTCATATATTCTGTAGGGTATTTCCTATTGCATATTTCCACAACACATTTAGATGCTTCATTCATATTCCACAGTCTTTTACCTATCAACTATTTTGTTTGCTGGTCATTAATATGCTTAACACCAAAAAAAAGGTGAAGTAGGATATCCTAATTGTAGGAAAGACCAGGAGTATGTAAATGCACTTTGGTTTTACACTCTTGAATTTCTTTTTTTTCCTTTTCTGACTTCTAGTCATTCCTATTGTATACATTGAAATGATATTTGGATATCACTATTTCAAGTGGTAACACAAGGAGCTGATTATATTACTGCTTTGTAAGCAGACTAGTAAATACTATTTTCAAATAGGCATTACAGTAAGAAATTCAGTTTATTTAAGTATTGCCATATACAGTGTAAAAAATCTCTCATGTTCACAGTCAATACTTTTTAAAACTCAGGAAACTTCACAAACTATTACATTACTGCACTTTACTGCCCTGGCTACATACAAATGAGCTTCCTCTTACCAGGTTTACTTTTTCTTGGAATGCACTCAGAAAATAAGGCAGTCTAGATTTTGTTGGGGTTTTAAAATCAGATTTTATATTAAACAGATAAGTGTTTTATGGCTATAAGTTTCTAATTAGGTAAGTGTATTTTCAGTTGCTCTAGTGGAAAGCCCTATTGCTTCCTTCCACTTGCACACCTGTCTAAAGTTTGTTTAAAAAAATCTTATTATTCAGATGACCAGATTATACTGTATCTGTGTGACTTAACTAACATATTTGCCTTTTCCTGACAAGAGAAGGCTCAAAATGTTAAGAAAACATGTTTTTTTTAAAATCTGATGATACAGATGGACTATTTTGTTATGACTAGGATTGGTAGCTTTTCCCTCAAGATAAGATTAACGTGCCCCAAATCCTGACCTAACAGTAATCTATTTCCATTGTCAAAAGAGGAATGCTAGCAATTCCTGGAGTGGGAAGGACACCTGAATAAAATTCTGCACTGGTCAATGTGTTAATGTCAAAGTGTTGAAGCCCATTAAACTGAGCAGCTGTTTAGTGCTGCCATGTTCTGACCACCCATTTGTAGCCAATAAAACCAGTCATTATTGTTGGTTTCATATCTAGGCTCGCTCTTTGCCCTTATCCATCACTCCTGGCTTGTGCAAACTGATCCATGTGTGTGTAATATAAACACTTATCCCTTTTCCCAGCATGTTCCTCAGTTATGGCAGCAGAGGGAGAAGAAGCATAGGGAAGGAGAATGACACACCACCACAATTCAATTGTAAATACTTCCATAAGGGAAGAGCCAAGTATTGTCTCTGGATTCATTAGCTACTGACACATCACCATGGAACACAGAATTATGGAAACTGCCTGGAAAGATGTTTCCCCCACGATCTTGTAGAAAGGCAGTGACTCCTAAGCTGAGAACAAAACCAGTGGCTGTGACTGTCACAGCACAGAGACTGTGCATGCTGCCAGCAGCAGGAATTTCAGCTGCAGTTGTAGGCACAGAGCTGTGTTATCCCTCTGATAATTTAACTTCACGACCACCAGCCCACTCACACACACTAAAAAGCTTTTACACCCATGTGAAAGCAAACTCAAGCAAATCCAGCAAGAAGTTGCACAGAACTCATATAAGACTTACAAATGTAAGCCAAGCTGCTGTAATCAGTTTCTAATGATTACACACATCCACTGAGAATTCCTGTTCTTTAACAAAACCTTATTTCTGCACGTTTTAACTTTCAATCATTTCTTATACTATTAATGAAAGAGAAGAAGACACAAGGGAGTGTGATATATCAGGACATAGCCAAGGCATTTACTGAGGAAGAAATGAAGTGTTCTACTTGATGCAGGCTTTTGTTGAGGGAGAGAGAGAAAAAGAAAGGAACTGAGGCTCACAAGAGATAGGAAAATTAGGAAAAATAGGTCCAGATTTTTGAATCTGGGAAGCATCCAGAAAAGACATGCATGCTATAGAAATACAAGGGTGAAATAACCTCACAGAAATTAATTTACTGTTTTATGCATGGTAATTGAAGTCCATTTATTGCAGAAGAAAGTTACTTTAAAACTGTGGCCATGGATATTACTGACATTCTCTTTATACAATCATTGAAACCTGAAAGACAAGGAAGTATGTTCAAGTTATGATAAAACTTTTAATTATTTAATTAAGGCACTATAATCCCACCCAAAACAAAGGATGGGCCTGGTGTAATTGTTGAACAAGAAAACAGCAGAGAAAGCTGTTGTATTTGAGGTTTATTTATTGCAGCAGTTAAAATGTATATTCTGTGAGATGAGTGAAGAAAGAAGTGTCATTATTTAATTAGCTGAGTGTTTGGACATTACCAAGTTCTGTCCCTTTTTGTCATGGGGTTCTTTGTGATGTCAATTAACTCCTTTAAGCACATATTTCAAAGATGATTTTGCTTATTGATTTCTTAGATGCCCAATTTGAGATGCTGTTTGTGACAAAGAAATGCACTGAGTTTTCAAGTGTAATCAGCCTCGGTGATAGCTGTGCTCTAAATATTCAAATATTGAATAAATAATCTTTTTTCACTTGATCCATCTTGATCTCTATTTGAGAAATAGGGCCTAACCTCTATACCAACTCCCCAAGATAAAGCCAAGAAATTATTCATGTCCATGCAAAAGATACCAAAATGAGAGGAATAGGAAAGTCAGTCAAGAAATGAGTATTCTTGGCACAGGACCTTGGCCAGAGCAAACAACATCAAATAACAGAAGCTGCTGTGTAAGGATGGGATTCTAACAATAAGGGTTGTCAAGGAAAGTAAAAGGCCAATGATTAAAAAAAATTAATTCAGAAGTGAGTCGAAGGCAGGGGATGAGAAGGGCACTGATCAGAACTGGTGCCATTCCCTGAGCTCCTTAGTGTCACCAGCACTGCCTGTTACCAGCCCCAGCTGCTTTCAACACCCTTGCAGGAAGAACAATTGGTTGGTCCATTAGGTTCTCATCTGTTGATTCCCACTGTGATTTTATAGAAATACTCCGATTTGTGGCATAAAATCTGAGCTCAACTAATAGAATTGCCACCTAGGGATACCATTTTGTGATATGTGGCAGAAGTTTTGCAAGGAAATAATGGAGAACCTAAAGAAAATTACTTATTGTGTAGGCATAGACCTATCCATATATTATCAAGTGTGCCTGACATGGGGTAGAACATATTTGCTGCACTGAGATATTATATTCATTAGCTTAAACATCTTTTTCTATTGTTTGGAAAATATCCAACAAGCTTTAGCAGTACCACAATACAAATTATTCTGGTTAGGGATACCCACTAGCTAAGTTTATCACCCAGCCAAAATTCAGCATGCAGGCTTCATCCAAGATTTAGGGAAACCGAAGAACTTATAGTGAAAACAGAATCTCTTACAAACCAAGCATTCAACAAGAACCTGTTGGCTATTTTTCTTTTAACTGTGCACACCCCACTTACTAGAGGAAGTTGGAAACATAAATCCTGTGAAGCATTAATACCTAAAATACTTGACAGTTATTTAAATTATGACCTATTTTAGCAACATCCACAAGCTACTGTGAAAGAGTGAGAAGAAGCACCAACACAACCAGAGACTGGCTGACTCTTGAATAGAGCCAGATATACAACAGTTCTGTTCTGAGCTGCATGGCCAAAAATGCAGAGCAGAGTCAGTGAGCACACAGGGAGTTGCTGTGCTTCACAGCAGTTTCACTAAGCCCAGTCTGCCACAGCAGCTTTAGAGGTGACCTTTAGACCGGCATAAAAAAGCATTACAAGAACAAGAATATTACAGTGGGTCTAACAGTGGGTGTGCAGGAAATCCTGGCTGCTAAACAAGGGTGAGAAGTAACAACACACACAGCATCTGCTTTAGGGACATACAAACATCAGACTTGTTTAAAAGTGTGCAATAAAGCAGCAAACAAAATGCAGCGGCCACTCAGTGTTTTGTAAGCACCTTGGGTGGTGACAGCAGTGGAGGTTATGTCTTCATTGGTGTTGCTGCTTGGCTTTTGTCATTAGTGGGACCATAACCTTACCACCTTATGTGGGTGATTCAAGAGCTAAGACTCACTACCACAGGGTTGCTGTTTCATGAATCTTACAGGGATAAGGAGATTATTTTATTACATAAAAAATAATGCACTAGTAAACATTAGATTTGTTCATTAATGTGATGGCAAATTTCCTATCATTCATTCAACCTTGTTGCACACAATACCTTATGAAAGATAAGGGCATTTTGGTAGTTACAGCAAAAGAAATTTTAAGAGGGATTTGTAACAGAACAGTATAGCCTTGTAAAAGTTTCTCTTCCTGTGCATAAAAGGTGGCAAAATAAAGCAAAATCGTGCTTGCTTTTAGCTGTTCTAGTGACAGGTATGAGCTGTGGGAATCTCTGTAGTGAGAACATGAGAGTCTGGGTACAGATAACAGTGTCCTGAAGACAGGAGGTTTGTTTAATGCAATAGAGAAAAGCAGCCAGTGAAGATTCAAAGATTGAAACTCAAAGCCAAGCAAGAGGAAAGGAGAAGATGCTCCAGTAAATGGGAATCCTGGAAACAACAGATGAGTTTTATCTGTGATGATGCATAAGAAAGCATCTTGGAGACAGAAATACATCACTGCTGGTTTTAAGGGAAAGAACTGGAGGAATGGTAAAGATTAAGGCAAGGAACAAGAGAATAACGTCACAGAAGCTAGGTAAGATTTGTAGGGTAAATTGAATGGTATATAAATACAGGAAGCAAGAAATCCTGTATGGATGAAGAGAAAGAAGAGATAGCAATAGAGGAAGGAAAGATGAAGTGAGAAGAGCAGAAGGGCACATCTTACTATACCATACTGGCATAAGATCAGCAGAAATCTGCACACAGAAAAAGATCAGAGGGAAAGGATTGACTCAGAATCTGTAAAGATGGGTCTGCACATATGGAATTTAATTACACTAGGAGAGAAAAAAAAAAGGAGAGAATAAATCCAGGGTGTTAATGGTGGAAGGAATTGCCTAGGTCATCAGACTTCCATCAGAATGGTTTTGCTCGAGAAAGGACATTGGTGGAAGTGGATAAGAACTGGAAAGTTGGCAAGAATAGACCTTCCAGTGAAAGACAGAACAAAAAGGTTTGGAAGGAGAAGAGCAAAATACAGGAACCGTTTCAGTAGAGGTAATAACCACTGAATTCATGGAAAGGCTGGGTGAAAGCATGGGAGGACTGGCAATGTGATAGTTAAAGCTGGGAACTAAGCAACAGAGAATGAGTAATGTTTCACAGAGAACAAATCAAAAGAACCTTGGTGAATGAAAAAACAGAAAAACAGACATAGGTTGAATGAGTATGCAGGAGCAGCAAGTTACCAACATGAGAAAAAGTCAAAAAAGGATTATAGAAGGGAGTTCAGAGGCAGCAGCTCAATGAAAGCATGAGAGGAAAGAGCAACATGGGGCAGAAAATCCATTGAAGAGCTGGTCAAAATGGAAGAGAAGGAAGCAGTAGAGAAGGAATAAAGCCAGTAGTTCTCGTGATGGTCTAATTTAAGAAAGGACAAGAAACCTTCAGCACTTTTGTCAGGTAATTAACCTCACAACAAGACAGAATCATAGATTAAAATGCTGTTCTTAATATAATAAGAGAAAGAAAGGAAGAGAGTGTCAATATCAGCACAAAAGGCAGGGCTATCACCAGGGATTAATTTGGTAGTTAGGGTACAGAGTATTTTCCAGCCCTAGGTCACACATAAAATTAACCATATGAACTATGTCAGAAGATATCTACATCAGAACTGTGGATTTTCTAGGTTTCATCTTAACAACTCGAATTAAACATTATTTTATCCACAGAAGTGAGATGAGAAGTGGAAGAAGTATTAGACTGCAGTCCAGGACCAAAAGAATATAAATCCCAAGAGGCTAAAGAGAATCCACGATGTTCTCAGAAGTGTGACTCATGGGAGAGGACTTGGATGCTACCAAGCACAGATTACAGCTGCAGCCTACGCCTGGTCTCATTCTGCTTCTCTTTTGAAATTCAGAAGCTCTGACAGTCGTACGCTCCTGCTGCCTGCAAGAGCTTCGGCAGGTACATCTCAGAGAGCTGAGCTGCTGTTGGAGTTACTCTCTAATTCAAAAGACCATTTTTTTAGAAGTTGAATATGAAGGAAGTTACCCATGTTCTGGTTTTGATATGAAATTGCTTTGTGCCAGTTCCAAAACACAGATATACTTTACCTCACAGACAATAACTGCAACCAGAAACGTTTAAGTACAACATTGTACAATGGTTAATAAGCTCCTGGTTTCAAAAGCCAAGCCAAGCCATCATTTTGCCATCTAGGTTAAGTTCTGTAGAGACCTATAGAAACTAAGTTCTTTTTCACTCACAGTAAAGCAAAAAGACCTTGGTATCTGATGCATCAACTTCTTTAGCTCCCATTTTTCCTTCACTGACACCTCCCCCTGAACAAAACCAAAACAAAACACCAACACAAAACCCCACCACCCACTAATTGCTGCTGCCAGAAAGAACCTAACATCCTTTTGAGGTTTAGCAGCTACTAGGATTTCTCTTCAGTCTCTCCTTTCAATTCCCTCCCTCTGGAGGGGTGATCACACCCTCCTCACACCCCAGCTGCAGTTGCTGCAGTTACACACCCACCACCACACGGCAGAGGGATCCGAGTCACTCCCTGCTGCCTCCTAACTCTCAATCCATTATAAGATTGTGCTGAACATACAATGAATGTTAGAGGACACTGGCGTGGTTGAATTCCTTTCATCAAACTTCTTTTAAAAAGTCTTTTAATAAGCAAGTTGGTCATGGATGGAGATGCAGGTTGCAGATTTGAAGAGGCTGAGGGCCTGATTTATGCAAAAAGTGAAGCTAAAGCAGCAGTGCAAACATCTCTAGCAAGTCAGTGTGTTTTTCACCACTTGTGCTCTGAAGAGTTTAAGTTCCTTAGATAAAGTTAGGTTTTTCCTCTTATTCAACCTTGCTTTTTCTGCTGAGATGAAAAATATTTCTATGTGGAACTGAATGAGAATGTAAAACGAGCTAGAGGAACTTAAGTAATAGTGGTGAAATGGCACCCTATGGTAAATGACACTTTGGGGTGAGGATAGTTCTTCCTCATCAGAAACAGTGACAGTATTTATTAAGAGAAAATAAGAGTAAAACCATTCCAAACCCTGTAAAGTGCTGTGGCTGTGATCCACTTACCAAAAAAAGTAGTGGTTTTGTAGATTTCAGCAGGTTTTGAATTAAGCCTGTATTTGGTTTTGAAGAGGATGAAAATAAACACAATGTATTTAGCAAGCAGGATACCAAAGTGCCAGCAATGTAGACTGTTATACTGATAAAAATTTAGTATTTAGTGCATTATTCATACTCTCCATATTTCAGAATATCTACACTGAGAACTACTGTAAGAATAGATATGAAAACAGTGTAACTTTCAGCTGCCTGCTTTTATATGATCTCAGTATGACTGTATTTCTAGGAAATGCTGAAGCATGATCAGTATCATTGTGTTTCAACATTAATTTCTTGCTCTGTGCACATGTTCCCAGCCTGGCTTCTGCTGGTTTTCACTGTGTTTGTTCCTAGGTTTCATCAGTGTCAGAGGAGCAGAGGCCAGGTTTGACCACATCCATTTTGAGTCATGCTATGACAAGACTTGCTTGCATGGTTTCACATATACATAGGGCTATCCTGGTTCTGTCTAAACTCTGGATGGCTTCCATATCATTCCAAGAATAGATTTTTGTCTATAAAAATATATATAAAACATTAGTAATAGTATATTGATTAATATTAATTACTTTTTAAATGGATAGGTAACAAAATAAGCTGCTTAACGTAAGTCTGTCTTTTGAGGAAGCTGGTGTAGATTTTTAATCTGGGTGTTTACTTTAACATAGGAGTACCATGACTGAGATTTAACTGAGTTGTTATTTTGCAGCCTCAAGCAAGCTTGTAAATAGTTATTTTTCCCCAAACCTGAAACATATGAATGATAGATGGATTTATTTTTGTTACTAGGGATAAACCAAAACCCAGTAATTTTTCTTGATGTTTTATTTTTTATTGGTAACTGTACTACTACTAGTAATATTAGCAGGTGTAGCTTCAAATTTTGTTGCACATACTGATGATATTTTGGTGTTCTATTAACACTACCAGTACTTTTCTGTGAATACATGTGTGTGGAGGGGGTGGGAGAGGAGGGTAATCACTGCTCCTGTGAGTGTGCTGTCCAAGTTGTGTTGCATGTAAGGGCATTCTCATCATTCAGATATTTTCCTCCAATTTTTTTTATTCTCTATAGTCCTGCAAAGTTCCTAGTCATGCAGTCAGTATGTCATTAGCCCTTCAATTCTGTCTCTAAATAATCCATCCCTCTCCTGTTGTACAGATTCTCCTTTGCTGAGATCAGCAAAGCTTCCCTTTTGTACCATACCCTAACTGGAATTGTCTCCTCCTCTTTGAGGTACATAGAGGGCAGCTCATCATTTTGGGACCCTGGTAGTTTCATTCCTTTTGTTTGAAGCGGACTCTTGAATCCTATTTTGAGAACTGATGGGTTGATTTATGAGACTACACACATGATCTAGTGCTACTGTTAATAGTAAAACCCCCAAATTTTGCAGTTTTGGTCTGCATGAGGCTGTCCTGTCAGTCTCACTGCCCAGCCCAATGTACAGCAGCACCCTCACAGCACAGCTTTAACAGCAGCACGTCAGGTCGTTGCTTTTCTGTTCCTTTTACTCTCAGTGACATCTCTTCTTGACTCAAACACTGCAGCACTAAAATTATCTGAAAGCTGAAAGGTGCTAATCGAGCCTCCCGTTTATTCATTATTCAGCAGTGAATCCTTAGTTATTCATTTCTCATATTACCAGGAAAAAAATACTTCTGGTAACACTCTAGCCTACTATTAAGATGGCACATAAAGCTGGAATTTTATTGCTGATTCCTAACTATTCTAGTTAGCATTCTGCATTTCACACAGATGAGATATGCAGGAAAAAAGCTGATGACTCACCATTTTATTTCTTTTTGCTCACTAAAAATCTACTGTTGATACCATTGTAAAAACAGCTCTGTGAAGCAGGCACAGATCTGGGACACAAAATAACACATATGGTGGAGGTTACCCACAGTGCATCCAGCCTTCAGCAGAGGGGCTGGACACAAATTTCCCAGCAAGCCACATTGGGTCAAAACAGTGCAAAAGCTATTGCAGCTGTAGGGATTCCAAATCTACCTTAAACTCACAAAGCAGGTTTACCAAGGGGAGAGGGTGGGAGGGAAATATCCACAGTGCACAGCAGAACAATAATTCATCTTGAAAACTTCATTAAAGGACTACAAGGACATCTCTGAGGGCACTCAGATTACTTGGCTGACGGGGGTGAGGTGTGAGGTCTGGATTTTCAGTGATCTTTCAGTGAAAGTGGTAGGGTTCAGTAACCTGCCACTGGTTCCTTGATCGATAACTACCACGATAATTGTGCCTAGAGGCACAGCTTTTGGTATATTTTGGTTCATTTACAGCATACCTCAAGACTTTTAAACTGAGATTTTGAAATCAATATTTTAACTATGAAAAGATGGAAAGGGCTACAGCCTTTTAAAGCCATCTCTAACTTTGAAACAACTTTTGCATCTTTGCTGCAGCAAGGCTGAAAAATCCCCCCTCAGGATGCAACTTAGCACTAAGAGAACAACTCATGATCTACCCAAAAAGCTACAGCCATTCCAGAAAACAAGACACATAAAATTTCTGCATTTTCAACTCCAGGAAAACACCTGATAAGGTGTCTCCCCACCTCTGCCAAGGCACCAAGGCAGGCAATAGATACAGAGCTCACTGCTGGCTTAGCTTCCAGCCCAAACCCACCTTACAGCAATTCCAATTTGGTTTCAACCTCTTCCAGCTGGCAGCAATCCCATTAGGATGCAATGGCACTGACACACACCTACTGGCAGTCTCCTCAGCCCAAAGAATATTGTGTGCCAAATTGCTCAGGAGGAATAAACCCCAGTTTGTGTCACCACTTTGGTGGCTGAAGGCTCAGTGCAATAGGGAAACCTCCACTAAAAACTGTAGTTTTGCTCTGTTGTAGGCACAGGAGTGGCACTGAACAAGTCAGTACATTGTCATTATACTGGTGGTGTATCCTTGGCTATTCTGAGAACTCTTTTCAATTCATAAAAATGAGGTACAATTTTGCTTTGTGTTTCAGATTCTCATGTCTATTGTTAACTAGTGCTCTGCACAAAAATAATTTTAACTTAACTATCCTTTCCCATTTTTTGTGTTGATTGCAGGAGGGACCTCATTGGTAAGGGTCACATTTCTAAAGGTTTTTGCTGAAGTTAAAAGGAAGAGCCAAGTCCTTGACTTCTTGAACACCTGTATTATTTTCTGAAATCTTTTAATTTTGATCTTCTATTGCTTGTGTTCTGCTGATCACCACTTGCCTCTGACCAATCCCAATACCTCTTCCTGATGCTACCTGATACTGTAGTGAAAAATAGTATTTACTATGTATTTTTTAACTAGATAACTCTGAAAAAACATATTCTTTTAAATTACAACTTAGAAATTATGGAATCTATAATCGATGATTCTGACAGTAAGATGCAGACACCAAGTAAATAATGAGATTGATGTACTGTTAACATACCTCCATCAACTATAAATCTTTGTAACATAGATAAAGACAGATCATAAACACCATGTCTAAGAAATTCCACTTGCACTTCATATCTCACAGCTGAGTAAGAACAGTGCTGCATAGATTGACAGCATTCCATCTGGTCTCCTTTAAAACAAACACTTTACTATTTTCTTGAATTGATTTGTTTATGTAAACTTTCAATGAGGCCTATGAATAATTCTTGACAGGTTGATCATGAAAACATAATATATCCAAAATCCAAAGCTACAGTTGTATAGATTAGCTTTGATGAGTTACAGACTCCTGTCATTGGAGGTATCCAACACCACAAATAAGATACTGAATGAAAATACCTAGAGACTGTAATAGTGCTGCTTGCTGAGAAGTTCTCCCATCACTTGGTCCTAAAGTCTATAATATTTAAAGGCACTCCCAGAGTTCCATATGCCTGTGTGCCCAATCTCCCCTTCAAAGCACACTTTTATTATAGTGGGCATCACCCATTTCTTCCAAACCAATTCTACCTAAATGAATTCTGAATTAGAATATTCTGGTGTTTTCTACTTGGGGTTCATTGTTTTCCAGTATCAAAAGACACAACTAGAAAAGCAACATAAAATAATAAAAAATACAGAGAAACTTCAGCACTTCTAGTGTCTGAAGGAGAAAGGAATTTTCATGATCCAGCCTTTATTGTGGAGCCAGGTTGGGGCTGCCTAAATTGCAGTGTGAATTGGAGCAGTTTCCAGGTATGATCCCAAGAGGCCACAATATCAGTGGCTGTTCTTGGTTTCCTTGACTGCAGAAGTGGGAAAAGAGGAGAATTGCTATACCATGGATACAGCAAAGAGAGAGGTTTTTCTTGTCACAGACCAGGGTAATATCCTCTGTAAACATTTAATTTTAGTTTATAACCTGCGTGCGCTGACAGAGAGTGGGACTGTAAGAGATCCAATAATTCTGTTCTTTGTCTATATGGTAGGTTATTACTGTTACTACTTTATCAAATGTTTTAATTTCTTTTATATAGAATTTGCACCATGCAGGACTGCAGGGTAAAATCAGACCTCTCTGGAAAAAGGGAGAATTGTAGTCTGCAGTGTTAAAAGTCACTGGTTCCTACCTCTTCCTGATGCTACCTGATACTTTAATTTGTTTAGACCGTTGTATATTTACTTGACCTGTGAGAGCAAATAATATTGTGCTGATATAATACTGAACTGCACATCAGCCTCAAGCCTTGCCACATTTAAAACAATTGTTGATCCCTTGAACCTAGTAGCCAAAAATTTGTTCCTGTAACTTAAAAGAAATACATAAAGTGTTCAGTATTCCATTGCTTTTTGTGAGCACACATGCAAAAAGCAAACTTGACACACCTGTGTAATCACAGCTATGAGACAAAGTTCAGATTTGCTTTTGGGAACATTCACAGCATGAAACATAATCAGAGGACTTATTGCATACCTAGTCAGGGAACAGAAACAATATGATAATAGAACAATTGTTTAAATTTGAAATAGGCTAACCTTAGAATTTTAAATACCTATATAAATGTCACTGAATTACAAATTAAGGCAAATTTATCTGTTCATGGACATAGATGGATTGAAAAAGAGATTAAAACCATGTCTCTGAAATGTCTGATTAAGGTGAGGTTCTACCATTACCGAGCACTACAACATGGAAGCTCAGTAGATCCGTAGCAGTGGTAAGAATATATGAATATCTTCCCACCACAAAATGGCTTCTACTGTGGTACCCTGAACTGCCAAATTTAAAAGGTCGGGCACAGAAAGGCTTCTTGAGAGAAAATCTTCCTGCCAAGGCCCTGTTGCAACAATCAACTTGTTGGCAGTACAGAGAGATGCTCCAGTGCAACAGTGTTAATTCTAGAAAATTTTAGTTTGTAATGGATTTGGTTAGCATCATATGCATTAATTTATTGAATTGAGTGCTTTAAATGATATAAAATATATTTCCTGTAGTATTTGTTTGAATCCTCTCCTGTAAAATAAACATTAGAGAGGGGCAACAGCCAATATTCTGGTCTTTCTTTACTCATAAGACATCCAAACTAAAAAAATATTCTAATGCATATATACGTATCAACAGATATTATATATCCAAAAGAAATCATATTTATTAACACATTCCAGTATTTGGATTATATTACTTGAACTGGTAATATTCAGAGATAAAACTCTTCACTTGAAATCCAGCCTAATAGCACAAATTGTATTATCTTCAGAAAGATGTTCCCTTAGCTGGTAGGTAAATATCTTTTCAAGTCATACACACATTTCTCTTTTAAAGGAAGGAATATAATAACCAGGTGCATACCCCTTCTGAACAGCAAGCCCTCTCAGAGCTAAACACCCAGCTGGGCTTTTGTTACTGTGCCATGACACTGAATTGTAATCAATTCAGCTCCACTGTGTTGTTTCCTTCCACAACACAACTGTGTCAACTGTATTTGTACATCAACACTTGCTATGCTCCCTAATTGTATTTGCGTTCGTGCTGTTTATGAAGATAAAGGTGTCTGGGCAAGGTTTGAAAATATAGAAAGCAGGCACAGAGAACCAGTAGAAACACACTGGGAATGTATGCCAGAATACTGCCTGGATTACCAGGAAAAACTGATAAAAGATTTGGATTACTGGTACTGTTCCAGTGAAGCCTTTCCAGTGCCATGACCAATAACATTGCTGAGATACTCCGAGGAGGAAGCCAGCGCAGTCACTATCAAGGAAACAGGGCTGGGAGATAGGGAATGGCAACTGCATTATGACTTACAAATATTTATGGTAAACCATGAAAATATCTTCATAATTAACTAGTAAAGCTTGGTTAAACATTACATTATAGACAGTAAGAGTGGGATTCATCTGTGCAGATTTAGCATCTGCATGTAGGTGGCTACCTCAGAGCTGCTCACTCGGTGCTTCCCTCGGAGGCAGTGGAGAGGAGCTGTCATTTCCAGAGGTCAGCTCAATCTCACACTGACATGGGAATCAGAAACTGCTCTGGGTAACTCCAATGAAGAAATCTCTTTTTCTTCCACCAGCTAAAATGGAAGCCTTAACGAGTGCTCCATACGTGCATGTCCATGTTATAGACATCTGAAAGTGATGGGAATAATTCCTTCCAACTGCCAAGTCCAAGCAATTGCTATGTAATAAATCCACTGTAAAAATAACAGATTAGGCAATTGTAGTTCCTATGAAATTATTATTTACTTTCTGGTCATTATTCTTGTCGCGTGTGAGCAAAAGGAAGAATTTCTGGATTTGCCTCTTTAAATTTTTCTGTTAGCCAAGATGTTGCCTGGTAATCCAACAGGTTATTTCTGCAATGTAGAATCATGTAGAAATGTTATCACATTTGTCTTTTTGATGTGATGGCTTAGGAACAAACAACTCTCTAGTATAAGGGGCTTAAGGAGAAAACAAAAGGCAAATAGGATTTGTTGGGTAAAACTGTGTTCCCTAATGATTCACTGGGTGTCCAATAGTACATAATAAAATGGGATTCTGAGCAGAGTTGAGCTTTTGCTGAACCACAGAAAATGCTCTGAGCTGAAGGAGTAAAAAAACAACAAACATATGAGACTGCTGTCTTCTTAATGTTTATCATGTGTTTTGTTAGTTGGGAGTTTAAATGTATTTAATAGTAACCAATGTTTGAAGTCTGGGTAGGATGGAAGAGATGGCCCCAGCACTGATCTGTTCCTTCCATCCAACTCCACCAGTGCCCTTCAGTGTGAAGGAAAAGCAACAATTCAGAGAAGAGTATTTCCTCTGTAGCCTTCATGTCAAGGGTTAAATTCTGTCCTTGATTCCACATGAAAGCTTAAACAACTTAAATTGCTAATATGTATCAACTCCTGATTCAATAACAGAATAAATCAAACTGAATTTAGCCCTTCTCTCTCATCTTGTCTATTCCACATACCTTAAATTGCCAGGGAACCTTGCAAAGAGAATCAATTTTGGTTGCTTTGGAACAGTATTGTTTTTCCCATCTGGCCTTATTCTTTCATCAATATAATAGTTTAAATTTGGACTTCCTAATCACCACTCTTGAATTCTGGAAAGTTTAATAAAAATGTCAACTTTGAATATAACATACAAAATAGAAGCCATATTATCCTCTCAAGGTAATCTGTTATAACTAGTAATGGATGTGGATTTATTCTGGATATTTTGGGATCACAAAGAACAAAATTTAGCCTTCTTTTTAAATAAAAATAGGATAATTCTTCTCTCTAGGTGTAAATATGATTTTATGCACGTAGGCCAAGCTTTTGATTTTTAAGGGCCTTTGAGTAAGTTTTCTCTTAGATAAAAGAAAATAGTTGATTGCTTGTGTAGAAACTGTTACTGCTGAGAGTGGGTACTGTCAACCTTAACTTGGGAATAACACTCCCATTTTCTCAGTAAAAAAAGCATGATTCAAATAACTGATAATTTATGAATTTCAGTTTGTGATGCAAGTAGAGAATTAATGAATTTGTTATTGAGCCTCACTGTGAACCTCACTGAAACCAACTATAAAACTGTTCAACTTTGTTGTTCCTAAAGGCAAGGGAGAACCTGATTGTTGAAACTGTGTGTGCTGGGCTCTCTCCCACTGAAATAAGTGACAAAACTTCCAAGGACTCCTGTGAAAGCAGGACCAAAACTTTAGCAGAAATAGTCAGATTCATCTCTCATTTTCAGTTATATAAATCAGAAGATTCTCTTCTGAAATGTGATTTAACCCAAAGGAATTGAGAGTATTTTCCCTTAATTCATGAAGGGGGAGAGAGAAAAAGATATTGCTCCCTTACATTGCCTCACCCCAGTGTATCAACCGAGGCTCTACCTGCTGTCCAAATCCTTATCTGCTTAAGCTGGAGAGGAAGAGCTGACTTCACCATTTAAGGATTTGAGCTTTTATTACCTCCTGAATTTTCTGTTATCCCCTTCCCCACTGCTTAGCAGGTAGATTCCTTAAGAAGGGACAAATTTTTGTTTCTATCTACGCTTCTTCAAATTTAACATACCTTGTTCCATCAGTGCATAATCAGAACTGAGAGAACCAGAACACTTCCATTTCAGTCCTTCAGAGCTACCTGGCTGGTTATTTTTAGATTATCACCACTAAATTCAAAACCAAGGCCTGCAACTGAAATATGAAACTGTACTGGAGGCTTACAAAATTCAAGGTAGAACCTCCAGAAGACTCATTCAACTCTGTTCACCAGTGGCCTGTGAAGTGACAAGCACATAATGTCAGCCCGAGGTGTAGCATCCTTTATGTGGCACACAGAGTTTATTCCTCTCTCTAAGGTCCATTGTCAGAGTGAAATTTCCATGGCTTACACAGAATTAATCAGCTTTTTTCCTCATAAGCATGCATATGTACAGAGAAGGGGATTCTTCTCTGAAAATGTTATCAGTGCTTTGGTAATGAAAGATAGCCTGAGTTTTTGTCCTAAATATGCCTTACAACTAAGAGGTTTTCTTTTGATTATACCTGTCACTGGCTTCTTGAAGACTGGATCTTCATCCTTCTATACACATAGGCCTCTCCTCTGATAATGTCCTTTATCCAAGGGCAGGGATCTGTGCTTTTTGCATGATAGCTTCCAAACAAATGATTTGATGGAGACAGCCAAGTTAATGGCAAAACACTCTCTGGTCTGCAGAGCTGTGTCTGTTCAGCTGTCAGATCTGTGCCTGTTGAAGAAAAGTGAGGATTTCTGCCTGTAACAGCACCGAAGGCATCAGCTCAGACTTTGAACATCTATATCCATAAAGTCAGAAAAAATTTCCCCTAAGTCCAAAATACACACTCAATTTTTGCCCCTTTGTGATCCACAAGCAGGTATTCACAGCACCTGACCTGCTGTTGTAATTTTTATAGATGAAATGTTGATGACCACCCGAAGGGTGTGACCCACAATGGCGCGAAATACTGAGCCCAAATAAAAATCAAATTGCGGGTGTGAGGTTATCAGGAAATGGATATAAACCAATATAAAGAAATGCTGGAGGGAACACTAGTAATTTTTTTCTCAAATCTTCCCAGGAAAATGTTGAGCTAGGTCAATATCTTGCAGAATAAATACTGCAAGAACACACGTTAAACAGCTTCTACAGTGAAACAGCCAAAAGCAGATCAGATCAGTTCTATGAGCAGAAATTAAACTGACATCTATTTGTCTGCAGCTCTCTCAGCTAACACTGGAGGCTTGGGGGTTTTGTGTATGAAGCACTCACCCAAAATGCAAATGCAAAGATACCAAAAAACTTGTTGTTCACAAGTGCAGATGGGAGCCGTCCACAGGTGCAGATTAATATAAACCCTCCTCATTCCTTCACATGCATGGGCACACACGGAAAGGGAACGCATCCAGGCTCTGCAGAGCCACACATCCTTCCAATGAGCAGATGAGACTGTTACCAGGAGGATTTATTACCGAAATTTGGCAGCAGGAGTCTTTTCTGATAGAATGTTATCCAGGCTGCATTTCCCTGGGAGGAGGTGCTACATAGCGTGGAGGTTCTTCTCCCAACAGGCACAATCTCACAGATTATCTTCCTGAATCATTAAGGGAGCGCAGCGGATCTTATTAAGGCTCAGGTATTGGCTATCAATGGGTTACGATTTAGGCTAGGAAAGGGAGAGCACTTAATTTTTGGAAAAAGGGCCCAAGCTGAAGCAGCAGCTCATAGAAGGCCAGTATCCCTTGAGAAGGTCATTTTCACTGTATCAGCAGCCTGCCTCCCCTTACTATTTTTTTGTCTACACACAGCGAAATGTTCCTACCTCACAGTGACACTCATATTTTTTTATCCAGCAGAAGCATAGCTTATTGTTCCAAAATGACATCTTTTCCTTCTTGCTTTAGAAGTGCCTTTTTATTTTGGAAATGTTCACCACTGAACTGATTTAAGAGAGAAGGAAATGCGGAATATTGCACTCACCTCTTCAGCACCAGGCAGGCAGCCTCCACCTCCTCAATCCATCAGTACAAACGCTCGCATCCACTGACGCCTCTCCTCTGCTTTGGCCCTTTTTCACATCAGCATCTGCGATTTGCCGAGCAGACACACCACGACCGCAGGGACTAGCCCCGCAGCCCCGGCAGGAGCAGGAACCTGCCCTTTCCCATCTTCTCCCTGGAAAACACAACCGGAAAAACGCGGGCCGTTCCGAAGGCGGCAGTGGGAGCACTTGTCCGGCGGCCCCCCGCGGGAGACAGGGAGGTGCTCGGCGCTCTCGCCGGGGAGCCGGGCAGGGGGAGCGCGGCGCTGGCGCTGGAGGAGGAGCCGGAGCCGCCAGCCCGTTTCCACGCCAACGGCGGGGGTACCGCGGGCGGGGCGGCGGCTCCGCTCCGGCTCCGCTCCGGCTCCCGCCCGGGGGGCGGCCGGGCCCGCAGCCGCCGCAGCCCCCGCCCGCCGCGGCGCAGAAGGAGCTGGGTGTTGGCGAGAGCTTCGCGGCTCTTTCCCGGCTCGTACGCTCCGTTGCACTCGCGTTACATAATGCGAGGCTACGGACGTGCCGCGGGCTCTGCCTCTGCACAGCTGCATCCGCACCGCGGCCCCGCTCCGGCAGCTGCAGGACTTTTAGGATCGATCTCACAATGCGTGTTTTAGGGAGAACCGGTCACATACATGTTGGAAGGATACGGTCAAGGGGAAAGGGAGAAAAAACAGTTTCTTTAGTTACGCGGAATTTATCTACTGTTTGCTTTCCGCTTCTACCATCACTCAGTTGCTCTCGGTACCGGGCGTATCTTTTTTTCTGATTTCCCCCCACTGCCTTTTGCGTTTGTGTACGTGTAATTTACTACGGCTTTTTTTAATTAACGATGAGTATCATTTTCTTTTTATCTCATTAATGGATTTGCCCAATTTATATTTTACATTTTTCCTAGTGTTTTTTTCCTTTTGGCTACAATACTAGTTGCATTGTTGAATCTGCAGCCCTGATCAAGTAGCTGATTTCTCCCTGCACTGCTAATTTTATAAGCTTGATTTGTTACTGATACACTTCTGCTGGAGATAGCAACAGAGACTCTCACACAGACGGGATGCAGGCATTTTTTCCCACAAAAAGGCTAATATAATACAAAGCAGAAAGCATCTGATTCCTGTAAATGATATCACTTCCAGTACTGATATTATCAGCAGAGCTGTAGCATTGACAAATTATAATAATGAAATAATTTCATGTAAAAATCAGTATACCCTGCAGAGAAAATTTTCCAATAATAAGGAACCTTAGATGTTTCCATTAGAAGAGTTTGCTAGTACATCTAGACTGGCAAATTTGTTCTAGTAAAATTTGTTAGAAAAGAAATGTCATATACATAACTTGCATTGTTCTCCCGGCAAAACAATAATATTCAAATCATAATTTTGACCTGATTCAACAAAAATATTCCCACACTCTTATTTTTAAATTTTGGCTTTCAGTATACATGCACAAATATCTCAGTACATTTATAAGATCAGACAGTGGTCAATTTAAAACTTTTAAGTGTCTTGTTTCTTGTATATACTCTTTACTTGCAAGTGCATAAATCCCTGATATAGTTATGTTGGCAAGGGAATAGAATAAAAAAAAAGTATCTGTGGTAACTGAGTAGTCTAGATAATAGGATAAAAGAACAATAACAAGGTGTACAGGTTTAATCTGCAATTCCATAAAGAACAAGTAGTTACTATAGAAACTGTCACATTACATGTATCTTTAGTATAGTACTTGATATGTGAGAAAAGGCATCTTCCACACACTAACCAACTGTGGCAGAAATAAAGCAGCAACCACCATCATCCTGGCTAGGATGATCATCGTTTGCATGTTGTCTACAGAGAGAGCAATTTTAGAGCATTTCCCATTGCCATAACTAAACACCTGCTTTCCTCCAGCTTTGAGGGAGGCACCAGAGCATAGATCAAATGTTGGCAGTGAAGGAATTACAAGCATGCAGTACCTGAGAAAGTTTAGAGGTTATTATTTCAACACCTCCTGTTGCTGTTGATTAATGGCAGAGTTAAAAACCAACTTGTCCATACATAAAATGCCTCATCAGATATGTCTAAGTTTTCTTCAGTCTTACCTTGTCCTGCATCCAGAAATTCTCAATTAGAGCCTCTCAGCATGTATTGATTGCATTACATGTTGCTAAACTCCCGCAGGAATTTAAAGAGAAGTAAGTCTCCAAATAGCCTGGACAAATGATTAACTGTCAAAGTCAAACAGCACAGAAATCCGGGTCCTCAGCCCAGAACTCTGAATGTTGTGCTTTGTAAAGAGATAGACTGAACACACACAAATAACTATAGAAAGTGAATAGTTTGTGTGGAAATATAAATAGTAATTTTAGGGAGCCGTGGCAATCTGCCTGGATTTCCATGTCCTCTTCTGTGTCAGGGGGTCACCATTTTTGTCCCACCAGAGCAAGCTTGAGTTTGAAGGGAGCAGCGTTGGACTATTGAGGTGCAGCATCCGAAACCTCCTGGGCCCATTGGCTGCACGAGTTTCACTCCACTTGCCAGTGCTATTCATTAACCAAAAGCCAAAGCCTTGCCTGTTTACTGCTGCTTTCTGCTGGATCAATCAAAATAGATGCATTCATACATGTTTATTTTGAAGACAATAGTGCTAGAACAAAAACGTGCTCTTAAGTGGAAAATCCCATAGGGATTTTTCTAATCAATTACCCTTTATTATACCATGACAACATGAAAATATTTATATGCACACATGCAATGTTCTTGGTGAATGTACATCTCCAAATGATAGAGGGTAAATTGAGAGGCCACATCTGGTCTGTAATAAAAATATAATAAAAGACATTTTGTATTTCATTCAATCTTCTACCAAACACTCTCTTTTTAACAAGCAATTGTAGATCTGGGTTAGATATTTATAGACAGGTCTGTGATTCTCTCAGCATGAAGAACTGAACAGAACATTTAAAGGAGAATAAAAAGGCTGTATTTTTATTTTTAACCATTTTTCTCACGTGGAAAATTTTAAAATAGCATCATGTACAGATGATTTGGATCTGATATTTGTATCTATCTGATATATTGTTGCTTTGTATCAGTGACTGTGAGATGGTGGGGGAAAAATCATGAATGCACCTTCTATCAGGTGGTATCAGCCTGACCTCATTTGGCTTCATCATTTAGGATGAAAATTCACTTTCTACTAGGATTTCAGCCTTTTATCTTCTCTCACCCTTCAGGTAACTGAGAGTTTTGTTTAATCTCAGCAGTTTACTCTTCCTATGAGAACAAATCATGAGAGACATTTGAACCCAGGCAATACATTACATCTAATATCACAATCAACTAAAAAAAAACTTCTTTAAAAAGAAAACAGCAACCAAACCCTACAAATATTGAATGCTTCAATCCCTTCCTTCACAGTTCTATTATCTACCTACTATGTTTGCAGCTCATTGTTTCAGCTGCTACTGAAGCCAAGTTGAGAAAAACAAACATTAACTCCAGCAGCTGGAGGAGAGATGCTCTCCCAGAGAAGTGGAAGATACCTTGGCTTTCCTGTGCAGGAAACTTTCCACAGCAGTCTTTGCTTATCCTAAGCTTTGGGATGGATCCATGCACCCCTATTCCCTCAGAGCCTCCATGGGAAGAAAGCTGCAGTGATACTGTGAAATAAAATAAAGGAACTCTTTGTAAAGAGCCCATCCTTCAAGGCTGCATTATTATGTTATTTAAAAAAGAGGAAAAAAAGGTGAATTAAAGTATTCTTTGCTCATTTTTCACTATTAAGGGCTAAGGAATGGGGGAAAAAAGCAAACTGAAACCCCTCAAACGTTAACCCAAATTTGGGATCACTTAGTAAAGTGTACAACAAAGGATCTGTGAAGGTTGAACAGAAAAAAATCACTTGAGATCAAAATACAGAGATGTTTGGGAATTACACCCAGGAGATGCAATTAAAGAATGCCAGGAATTTTTTGTGGCAAAGCTTTAAAACAAATTGTACCATTTCAGATCTTCTGTTAAAGTGGTCTGAGCAACAGGTTGTTGGTTATTCTTAGGGTACCCTATTCCCTCCTGCAATCTTTGTGGTTGGGGGTTTTCCACTTCATAAGAATGATTAAATATTCACTGAAAAGTGACTTTAAAATAGGTTTCTCCCACTTGAGGACATGGGTAGGGCATTTAGTGGGGTTTTCTATTTTTCTTGTAATACAAACAAACAAAAAGAAGTGTATTGATTCAAATATATTTAGTTTTGCCACTTACGTTCTTACCAGCTGAAGAAGTATCAGATTGGGCACTCAGAATAATTATATGTATTTTAATTGATGCTTAGAAAAAATGTTATAATTGGACTTCACATTTTCTTGTATCCTTTAAGCATGATAATTCCACTTCATGTAAGAACCACAAGATATAACTACAATTTCATCAGGCATCATTTTTTATCTGTTCTATAACCTCCTTGTGCCTGATTAACAGCAATTATTTGGTCATTAAATGAAAAGAAAATGGGTGACAATTTTTTTTGAGAACACAAAGGTAATTTTGGGAAGCTCTGGAAGAAGAACTGGGGACATCCAGGTAAACTTTACTATGGAGACTTCAAATGCCAGTTCAGTAAATTTGGAATATTGCAGTCAGGACTATGTAATTGCTTCAGACAATTTTCCAGTTATTCAATGTCAGGCCCACAGGTGGTTTTGCACCTACATAAACTCCAAGAGTTTCCCATCCATCTAGCAACCCACCTATAAAGTACAAAGCAGACACACAGAGTGTGTTCTCTGTTGCTGTTTAACAGTGTTTTAAATCCTCTGTATATAATGTTCTTATAGATAAACACATAAGTAGTACTGTTGAAGTGCCTGTGCTTAATCTGGCGTGTTTACAAAAGCTAGACCTAATATTTTAGTCCAGGTTAAGTAAAAGTTTCATTTTGCTGTTGTGCCCAATATTTCCTAGGGAGGTACTTCAAAAAACAAATCATCCTCAAAGCAGCCCACAACTTGGCAGGCTTGTATTCAATTAGGATTTTTGAATTTTTCACCGCTTGAAATAAAATATAAAATAAAATAAAATAAAATAAAATAAAATAAAATAAAATAAAATAAAATAAAATAAAATAAAATAAAATAAAATAAAATAAAATAAATAAAATAAATATTTATAATAAATATTAGAAATAATATAATAGTATAAATATAACACTATAAATACTATATAATAATATATAATAATATACATATAAATAATTATATTAGATCATTATTATGTAATAATTATATAATAATATAATATATTTATATTTATATTTATATTTATATTTATATTTAATATATTTATAAACATAAATATATATATAATATGATTAAATATCAATAAAAGACACTGGAAAGCACCGTTGTAGATCCTCAGTCAGAATGCAATTTTCATTGAGTAGCAGAAAGCAGTTTTCCTTAAGAAGATGGCTTCCCATGGAAAACATGGAATCTGCAAAGTAGCAGGTCTGAGTGCAGAGGGGAGGCTCAATCTGCTCTTGCACCCAGCTCCACTCACGTCGTGCAGCCATCTGGGCCTGTGGTTCCAATCAAGATGTGTTTTTTCTGCTCTCATTTCAAACAAAATTGCCAAGCCAGAGCATCTGAAGCAGAAAAGGATTTCACCCACCTGTAGTACTTTATTCTTCTTTTCAGGAGGCTTTATCAGTTCTCACCAGTCAATTGTGCTCATCTTGGCACCAGTGGAAGCAGTGTGAACTGTAGGATAAAATTGCCTTATTGCAGCTTTGCCAGCAGGCCTGAGCAGCAAATACAAGCAGTGGATATGTCAGCACTACAATTTCTCCAGTTCCTCCTTCTTTATAATTTCTATCAGGTCATTTTTAAAATAACATAAGAAATCTCCCACCCTTCTAACAATGGAGAAGATGTAAAAAAGAAGTGCTTACACAATGAGACTGAATTCATGTTCCCATTCATTTCTTCCTGTTGTCTTCTACCCCTGTTTGCAGTCTTTAGTCTGTTCAGTTTTCAGTCTGTGCAGTGATTCATATCTTCAAAGCAAGTTTATGTTAATTTTCAGGACAAAATTCTTCAGAATCTGACACATAATTAATTCTAGATATTTGGTTGCTTTAAGGCTCTCGTTTTTAATGTTTGACAGTAGTATAATCAAATCTCTATAGGAAATGTTCTCATTCATATACCTCTGTTTCTGATGGATTGCCATTTAGTACTATGGAAGTTCAGAGAATACTTTCACCATCTTAATGACATATTTCTCCTGAGGGAAAAAACTGAAAAAAATGTTCTTTAATGCCTGAGTGTGTGTGGGGTTAATTCACTGGTTACAGAGGATAAAGATAACCAAGATGCTCTACAGGTCACTTGGGTGCATAATGCCATTCTGAAATGCAGAATTCCAGTTGCACAGGTATAACTTCCAGGTATAGAAATTTAAGACAGTGGAGAAAACTCTTTCTTGAATTTTGTTCACGCTGCTTTAATTATTTGGCCCTCTGCCCCAAAAAAGGAAAGGTTTTCTTTCAACCAATTTTCTCAGCAGAAGTTTTGAAAACTTGCAATTGTGCATTGCTCTCACATTAGGGGCTTGTAAGACAGTCGGACTTAAAAGTTTAAAACTCTTTTTATTAGTGTAAAATGGCTCTGAATGGTTTCTCAGCTGTTCAACTGACTTGCCTGAAACAAATATTTGCCTCCCTCCTCCCCATCCAGTCCTTCCACCCCAACCAGCCAATCATCTCTGTAGGAAATGAGCTCTCACACATCTTTACAAACCTCTGTGACAAGGCAGACCTTTCTCCCCAGGAATCTCTAAAAGTTGCTACAATGGAAGTAATAACCATATGAACATTTGTCACACTGATAATGTCATGTTCACCTCACAGCATCTGTTTTTCTGGGAGTGAAACTTGCTCCAGGAACTGTTCGAACTTGATGTACATGCTTGGTATAAAGTACAAAATCCAAGATTGAAGTTTGTGGATGTGCCAGTCCAGGTTCTCTTCAGGCACAGTAAATTCTCTCCTGTGAATTCTGTATATCACAGTGGGTATTTGTGGAAGCTGAAATCCAAGAGTCTCTCATGGTTAAAAGGCTGCACTGGTTCCTGTTAGTCTCACCTTAGAACTGGACATGTCCATTACTGACCAGCAGAAACAAAAGGACAGATTCTGACTTGGAAAATCTGAAATGGGATAACCTCAGTGGCTGAGGCTCAGCTTTTTGGGAGTAGTTATCTTAAGGCTTTCATTTTCTCTACAGTTATTGATCCGAGGACTTTGGCACAAGTAGTGCATGTCAGACTGTTTTCCTTCCTTCATGTATTTTGGCAAAGTCTTCCCTGTAGAGGAAATTAATAAATTTCAGGGTGACATTTCCTTCTTCATGTAAAAGAATAAGAAAAAAACCCAACCCTCTGAGTGAATTTTTACAAATTTTTTGTTTTATTTTTATTACTTTTAAAAAATCATATTTTGTCAGAGAAATACAGTCTGAACAATTTCCCAATTTGTGTGATCAGTCTGCATGGAAGATCAGTGAAATGCATGCTCTGTGTGTGCACATGCATTCACACATTTGGGTACATAGGATGACCATAAGGGTGTCTAGAGATGAAGTTACAAATTTAGAAAACTTAGAGAAATTTGTTTAAAAAGGAGGTGCAAGCAGCAAGTTCAGAAGGGCTGAATAAAACCCCTGGAACAGATAGCACAGCTTATCCTGTGCAGAACAAGGCAAATAGAAATAGGAAAAAAATGATTTCACCTTCATTTTGATTGTTTGCTTTCTTGTACATGATAACAAGTCAATATAGTTTCAGTAAAAAGAAAAGTTGCTTTCATTTTGGAAGCTGCCTTCAGATTCCATATGAATGAGCAGCAATCCACAGTTGCTGGATTATGCACTGTCACAACAGAGAACACATTTCATTATTTCCACCTTTGTGTTTTGAGGGATTTCCCACTGAAGGATGTGACACTGCCATCAGTCAGAATGAGGGGACTTGTCTCGGTCAGTTATTGATCTTGGACTGCAGGTGATTCTTGTACAAAAACAAAACCCAGGGTTTATTTCTCATTTTGGAAAATTTCTATGTAAAACACAAGACTATTCTGTCTAATTCATCCCTAGAGTTTTTAGAGATGTGATAAAATACATTCTGCAAACTGAGATGTTTTAATTCTTTAGCTAGTATTCATCTTTTCATTGGCCATGAGTGATTTAAATAGTTAAACCCACTCCTTTCAGGCAGGTGGCCACAGGCACTCTTAATTACTATCCGAATGACAATTTATATATATTTTTTTTTAAGTAACCTGTTTCTTGGATTTCTAAATTATACCAGAGAAGCTAATGCAGATATATCATAGTTTCTATGTTAATTTTTTCAGTGGTGCTTTGATATTACAATTGCACACACTCTAAAGCAAAGTTTCTAAAAACAAAAACAAGATATGCAGGAATCTCTTTCATTCTTTACTGAGGCTTAGGAACCTTTTGTTTATCAGAGCAATCTTTCCTGTTCCTTGTTAATGCTGGAAACATTTTGGGTTTTTAAATCATCCCTAGAGGCAGCCACATTATGTGTTCCTGTAAGGTACTGCTGACTTTTTAATTTCTGTCATATCTTTCATTCAGACAGCAACCCAAGACCCTGAGTATTGGAAAAATTCTCAGTGGCTTCAAAAGCAGATCACATAATGCTTTTATAAAGGTAATAAAGTTTTATAAAGCTCTTCTCTTTTTTAATGAGCATGTGACAGACACTACTGTTGAGATTGTGATTTTGTACCTGGTAAATCCCTAGGGCTCCGGTAAGATAAATACATCCAGCCAACACTCCCATTTGGAATGGTTTGATATAGAATTGTTTCCTATTCCTAGTCTGATCCAAGCTCTGCAGTGTTTTCCTCACTTCTCTTAATATCCCAGTAGCTCTTCAGTTGATGTAAACAGAGACTTCCCACCCCTGAGTCCTTTCAGATCAGAGGGAGCCTCTGTCTCTGGGCACAGTCATCCTTTGGGACACTGCAGTTTGTTCCTGTTCAATTGTCACGGAAAGACAGAGAACTGTTCTTGCAAAGAAGAGAAAAATATTCTGATTTTCAAAGAGGTCGAGAGAATTCTCCTCTTCATGTAGAAGGCTTGGTGAAGCTGATGGGTTCTAGGCAGGTGAGCTGTAGTTCACTGAATGTGGTCTGCCTCCTGCTCCAGACTCACCAGGAAGTTCAGAAAGTGTTACAGTGTTTCTAGTATTGTATTCAATCTTCTCCCTGACACAGCCATAATGCTGGAAGCACTGAGAATCAAAATGCTGAATCTTAACATTAAATAAGCTACTACAGGGTTCATAAACTGTGCTCTTGTGACAGGTGACTCAGAGATCTTCCCAGAATAAATTATATTTTTTCCATTTAAACAGTAGTGAGCAAGGAGTCATTAAGGAAGGTGTGCAGGGGCAGCATCCCCTGTGCTCATCTTGTCACTCAAGGTATCACGCTTGGCACAAAGGAAGCATCACCTGAGCTCTGTGTTTGCCAGTGTCTGTGATGTATGGGGGCACTCACAAAGGTAATAAACCTTTCTTCCCTCTGAAATGGTGCTAAACTATGGCAGGATGAGCAGGAGAGCTGCTGCTCTGGGAGTTTTGTCAGGATCACCTGGCTCCTCAGTCAGTGAGCTCCCTCCAGGGCTGGCCCTGCTGGCCATGATGCCAGGCAGCACATTCCCTTCCCATGGCTCTGCTTTGCTTTTCCTGTGTGCCCCTTCCTAAGCACAAATGACTTTCCTGAGCATTTCAAACAGTTGTGTGACCATCACAGAGAGACATCCAAGGTGCCAACAAAGATTCATATTCTAGGGAATCTGTGTTTCCATATTATTTTTCTGTGTTCTATTACACTAATCATCACTTTGTGGCCATGCATGAGACACATGCTTCAGACCAAAACAAATATTTTGAGTTGAAAACCAGCATTTTTAAGGAAAAGGATTTGTAATGTGATTTATGTAATTGAAAGCCAAAACAAAACACCACTGTTATGTACTGTAAATAAGTCCTTTGTCTTCAACAAAATTTAACTTGTTTACATGCCCTGCAGCCATACTGAGAGAACAGAATAAATGGCAACTTCTCTTTGGGCCTATTTGAAAAAAAATCGGGAAAGAGAGGATGAGAGCAGCCAGAGAGTTATGAGAAGGAAGAGATGAGTGCTCAGATAAAAGCAGCCCAAGGGAAGATTACAAGTTCTCAGAAAAACAGATCAATAATGACGTTAATTCTGCAGCTGCAAATGCAACTATTTGCATTTTGAAACCATTTTTCCCAACTACTTCACTGGGCACAGGGTATGTAGAACACTCTCTGCAATAGACAAATCCCCTTTGCAAGGGCAGTATTTTAATGAAAAAGTCAATATCCTGAGGATGCCACTGTATTTTTCATTACAGGACTATTGCTCTCTCACTAAGATCCAAGGATCTGAGACTGCTTTCGTTTACAAGTGACTCCCAAACAACTTGCCACTGATTTTGCCTCCTCCCTTTTCCCTCCCTAGACCTTTCAACCTGTGGTTCCCCTGGGAAAACCATGACGAATTTCCACGTGGAAATTTCAGTCTCAGTGTTAGGTAGTCTCTTTTTGTTGTTGTTGATGGCCTTTCCTCTCCACCCTCTTTCTCTTCACCACATTGAGACTTTTGACAAGGTCAAACAATTCATCTTTGTTTCTATATTTACATCTGGGAAGCTCCCTCTAGTAGCACGACAGCATTTGAGCTCAGACTGCCTGACAAAAACAGTAGACAAGAAAGCTCCTGGTACAGACACCCGGCCTGGTAAAACAAAATCAATTTTAAAAAATATAAATTAGAACATCCCAAGTATTTAGACAAAATGAGCACCAGAAGCCCCAGAATAAATACTGGCTGCACAAAATCAAAGTTGTTCTAGACAACACTGTACATCATCTCATCAGCTTAGGGACACAGACACAAAGTGGCTTTGTTGGGTTTCACACCCAGGACTGCAGTGCTGTAGTAAAGGCCAGCACCAAAAGAAGACATGAGGTGCAATGAATGAGGGATGACTGAGGCAAAGAAAGTCAATAAACATTAACTGGAAGGAATAAAGCCAAGGGCCAGTGCAAGCAGCCCTGGCTGGATGAATGTATTGGTGGAATATATTAAAGATAATTGAAACATCCAGACACAAAGAAGTGAAACCTGAATGCTGGTTATACTTCCTGGCTGTAGGATGATAAAGTGATCAAAAGAATTGAGAGAACTTAGCAAGCAAGTCCTGAAAAAGTCCTGAAAAATAGGGAATTGCAGCAAAGTGAAAGTGAAACTTAAGATGGCAGGTTAAAAAATGGCTAATAAGTATTTGAAAGCAAGTACAAAAAATAGGAAAGAGTCAAGTACATCTCCCAGCACGAGGGAGGCAGAAAGGGAATGCTACAGTTGTTACAGACAGATGGAAAGTGAAGTTAAATCAAACAGTGGTTTCTCTGGACTCAAACCAGAGTGTGGCTGCACTGTGCAAACAGGGTTTGCTTATGGATTATCCCAAGGAACACTGGGGTCCATGTGAGTTAAAGCTACACACAGGTGCTTGTGACAGGCAGTGTGAGTCTGTCACCTCTGATTTATTACTCTTCCTCTGAAACTGTACCCCCCAAACCAAGATTCTGTACTGATTTCCACAGCAACCCAGAATTAGAAGTGTGTGTGGTGACTGTGAGTAGTCTGGAGATCACAATTTTATGCACTCAGGCCATACAGTTTCTTTTCACTAAAACCTTTGGGAGGAGTTAAAAAAGTTGCATTTGAAAAATCTTGTCTTTCACAGGCCATTTCAAAAGACTGTTGGGAAGTGTGGCTAAAGGAATTGTGGATATGATTTAACTGCTTTAATCTGCTTCCTTGGGAACAGTTCACTAGTGGGTTCCCTACTGCCTGGCATTCCATAAGGGATGGAGAATTCCCAGACATATTCCTGCTGTTGTCTAACCTGCCAAAAGCTTTCTATACCTGTAATGTACAATCCAAACCCCAGCAATCCTTGTCCTGGTGATGGACGAGCTGGGCCTCGTTCCCAGGGACCTCCAACAGAGTCCTTTGCCAGAGCAATAGTGCAGGTGTTCTTTATCACATCCTTCCACAGGGACAGTAAAAATGGGCTGGAGATACTCTTTGACAAATTTCTTTTGTTCCTCCAGGGAACAATACAGGGTTGGTTGGGTTTTTTTCACTGTGAAAGCACCAACTCCCCTGTGTAGTGACACACAGAACCACAGCTTCAAAGAACATTATTTCACTTTCCTTTGCTTTGCCTTTCTGGCACAAGGAGAAATCCTTGTTTGTAAAATGCTGTTAGCCTTCAAAGTGAATTGTCTTGGAACTGGTTTTCCTTATTTATTTGAATTCTCACAGAAACTGACCTCCAAATGTAGTACAGGTAATAAAGCTGTAATATCACCCCAAGGCATTTCTTTGCTGTGGCATTGTAACGTGGATCCTAATAAGTCAGTGACATAGGAAGTTACTCAGTATTAGCAAAGCCTCAGAAATAAGTACAGCAGAATAACCTCTAGATTAGAATCCCGTTTTTCACCCAATTAGCAAGGTGAGGGATTTCTCCTATGCACTACCAAGGGTCATTAAAATCTCTTTCCCAATTGTCTCTACCGGGAGATTAATTTGAAAATACCTTGATGACTCCTATCCACAAAACTTCCTTATCTAACCATATATGAATCACTTTGAGAGGAGCCACATTTCTCATAGCAACCAAAGAATCAGTCTTAGCAACAAGACAAGCTGGAGAATTTTGTTTTCACATAGTTACTTGTGGACAGTACGTTCTGCTTTCCCCTGGCATTGCTGTTGCAGTGTTGACTTATTAAAGGGTAAGAAATGGTACAAATCAGACTATTGCTCAAAGCAAAGACATCACTTGCAGGGCAAGTTGTGATCTCTCTGCCTTTGATGTTATATTTTAGGAGCCAGTGCAAGAGTACTGACTGCTGGAAAGTTCAGAATTTAAATTTTTGCCCTGACAGAACTACTACAAAGAAACATGTGAGGAAGCTGACAGTTCCCAAAATCTTGACTTCCCCCCTCAAGAAACCACCATGGAGAATCAAAGAACAAGCTCTAAAGGCCAACATTTCTGCCTCTTTTAGCATCTGTTCATGTAGAGAACAGTTAGAAAGGCTGCATGGAAGGTGACTTTGTAATGTATGTATATATTTCCTATTTTTTCCTTGCAAGGATAATTTTGGGAGAAATATTATAGCAAAACTGGGAACATCAAAGCAATATTTCTTTAGAGGAGTTTTGAGGAATCTTCCCAAAGAAGCAATGCTAAGATGACATTTATAAACAGGCCAGTGTTGGAGTACTTTCCATCTCTCAATCCCACTTCTGTGTCAGGAAATGAGTTCCCACGTGTATTTTGATCCTCTGAAGAAATTCCAGGTGCAGCTAGCAATAGTAACTGCACTCAGCTCTCATCCACCTTCCTTCCCTGTCCCCTCTGCAGGGGCTGGTGGTGTCCTGCAGGCCGGTTTGATTCCCCCACTGGTCCTGAAGTTGAAGGCAGAGTTGGATGAGGTCCAGGAGCTGATCCTTGATACACTCTCCAACTGTCTCCGTGTGGAGATTTCTGAAGCCTTGGCAGCTGGTGCTGTTACTGTGCTGAAGGAAAAGCTCTCACACCCCTCCACAGCCATCAGGAGCAAAGCAGCCTGGGTCCTCTTGGAAATCAGGTAAAGAAACCTCTCTAATGCTTAAGTCCAAGAAAGAACTAATTCCAGGAGTAAATAAATGCCATTCATTTACAGCTGTGTTCCACTGCACACTGAAGCTGCCACATTTCACATGTAAAGCACTATCAGCTTGAATGCACACATGGGTAAAGCAAAATGGGACACATGGGGCTTAAAAAAATCCTAACTGCTATAAATCATTGAAGAAAGCAGACGCTGATCAGTCATTCCTTCTCCTTCTGTTTGTTTTCAATATTGGCAGTGGAATCAGGATTTTTTCCTGGTACAGCACTGCTAGGAAAAAATTCTTGCATGAAAAATCTTGAAGAAACAGGATTCTGAACACTATGGAGGTAGGGAGAATCTCCCTTATGTTTTTGGAAAAATGCTCTCTCTCAGAAAATTAGAGGTTCTTGGAAACTTTCACTGTGATTGAAGACAGAAATAGTTTTCTGCCACAGGCTGCCACATACATCAGTGATGGAGCAGAAGAAGCACCCTTTATATTAAATTTGTGTATCAGAGGATGGATGAAAGGAATAACTTAAGTCTGGTGTACTGCAGTCAGACAATATAATAAGTGTTCAACAGATGTCTAGTTTAAAAAGGTCTGCAGATTATGTAGTTTACATATCAACTGGCACTACACATTTCCTCATGTCCTATAATAAAGGAGGTCTTAGAGGAAAAGAGTGTAATTAATGTGAGTCATGGAAAGAAAGCAAAATGCAACTGAAATATGGACATGAGCTATGTTCTAGGTCCCTGCAATGGCTGGGCCACATTAAATATTCTCCTCATTAAAGAGGCTGGAAAGAAAGAGAGGAAAGTGATCTGGGAGAAGAATTCATTTCAGCCCTCTGATTTAGCAGGTTTTAAAATCTCATCACCAGCCAGGTTTGTAACTCCGTTGCAATGAGGACCAGCAACACCCTTAATCCTCCATCCTGTTACATGCAGCTGCCCATCAGTGTCCAGCAGACCATAGAAAAGTTTTTTAAAAATCCAGATAGCACCTGAAAATAACAGAAAATATTGTGCAGCTCATCCAGGCAGGTGAGGGTGGTATCCTCAGGGTTCAGCAGCCACAGGCACAGCCACCCCCTGGGGTGTCCCGGGGCTGAGCAGTTTGTGCTGTGCCTCCGGGCAGGACAGTCCCTGTGCCGCTGCTGAGCTCCACGCGTGGCCAGAGGCTCAGCAGAGCAATTTAACCATCTTCTCTACACAGTTCTCACGCTGAGGGGAAAATTGCGGTGTGCAAAGAAGGGGTGATTCCTGTGCTGGTGAGCCTGCTGCAAGACACACAGCCCGAAGTTCAAGCTGGCACAGCAGGAGCGCTGATGTTTGCTATTGTTACACCTCAGGGTGAGAGACAAATGCAATTCTGTTGGGGTATCTCGTGGAAGTCCAATTCTAGGGCAACTAAATAACAAAACACTCACCCCCTACTCCCCAAGTCCTCGGTTTCTGACAGTGTTAGTGCTCATCAAGAAACTCTAAAGATTGGGAGATTTCTTTCTAACTGTCTTTATTGTTGCTTCGTCACAATGCCTAGTGGGGACAGGATATTTCACATTTCATTCCCTAAGTAGGTCAGGAAGTTTTTATCTACCTCACCTGCATCATCTCCCTCCAGAGGGGGAACATTTTCCGTTCAAGTCCAGACCACACAGAGATCCACAAACCTGGAGCTACACTGAATCACCAGTGCTGCGCAGAGGAGCGCTGCTCCCTGGAAACATTCTGGGATTAGAGGCAGCTCCTCTCTCGCAGCTGGGAGAGCAATGAATATTAATCAGGGCTGTAGCTCTCCCAAGTAACTTACATGACACAGAAAACACTAACTGCTAAATTTCCAGTGTGATGAATGAGTAATTAGACATAAAAGACTCAATAACAGCAGTTGTGTTCCAATCCTCCTCTGCAAACCTTCCTCGGGCTTCCAAAGACAACTCAGGAGAGGATCTTGGTCTTTGAAGTGTTTTTAAAAACGAAAGACTGGAGGATGTTCTTAAGGGCATCTAATACACTCCACTCATCTCACCCCCCTCCAAAACATAGTTTATTCTATCGTTTAGTGCCTCATATATTTTTAGATAATTTGTTGCAAATGAAATACTAATGTGCAAGGCAGATAAAGTTAACCATGAAAGATCTTTTTATTTAAAAATAAACAGCTGTGAGCCAACCTTGGTCTCCGAAAGAATAGCATGTTCTCCCTCTGTGCACTGCACCTGCAGGGCTGTTCAGAGCTGTAGCTGGGCAGGGAATGGAACGTGTCAGTCCAAAAGGATGATGATTGGATGTCAAAACACATTTCAAAGCCAGTTTATTTCCCTGCAGGGAGATCCTCAGCCATGGGTGCTGAAGCCATTCCACCTTTACTGACGCTGGTTGCTGAGGAAACCAGCAAAGCGCGTTTGAATGCAATCAAAACCCTCACCCTGCTGGCTGAGCTGCCAGAGGGCCGCAAGACACTGCTGGATCACAGGGACACATTTCAGCGGTGTCTGGAGGATCCCAGCGAGGCCGTGCAGAGAGCTGCCGAAATCGCCATCACCGTGATCGACTGGAAACCCTTCTGCAGCCGCGATCTTTTCTAGACATCTATTGCCCTCTGTTGTTGTCTGGCTGTAAAAGGTACACGATTACAGGAGACCTGCAACACCAGAACTCTCTTCCTTACTTTGGATCAGTTCCTCCTGAAAAGTCATTTGGCAATAGTTTCACATCTATATTGCAGGTCACAAGGAGAAAAATGGAGAAGAAAAGTTAGGAAGTGTGGAGTTCTCCATTAGGAGCTATTGCCCAAGTTACCAAGATTCTCCTATGATACAAGACACCAACCCTTTTTGTCTTCTTCATAATGCTCTATCCTTTTTTTTTTTTAAACCTCAGCCTATCAAACACTAATCAGTAATTAATTATTACAAAGGTTCACAATTAACCCCTCCAGCAGTCTTGCCTGTACTGACAAATTGATCTAACAGGAATTGAAATGATTTTTGCTGCAAATATTTGTTGAACGTGGGGGTTAAAACCAAAGTCAGAAAGCCTTTATTAAGGTAGCCCTTGGTAAAGCTGTGCTCGGGCCTCTCCAACAGGAAAGGGCTCTGGTTCCTAATTGGAATTGCTTTTAATAGGGAACAAAAGCACCTCGGGGTTTGAGCTGAAGGGCAGTGGAAGTGGTGGGAAGTTCCAGTAGCATTTTATTCACTGGCAGTTCAAGGCTGGTCACTACAGACATGTTGCAAATTTCTGTCTGCAGTTACAAGAGTGTAATTTAAGAGGCTTCAACAGGAGGCCTGGGCAAAGAAATAACACAAATGAGCAGGACAGCCCTGGCCATTCTCAGCCACCAAGGAAGATGTGACAGAGCAGCTGTGCAGTTTCACAGCAAGTCCCATTTGTTTTCACTTGGGTTTTGTTCTCACATGGAGTTTTATATCCAGAACTGTAGCTACAAATAAGCTGCATCAGGTCTATAAAGGGGGTTATTTGCCAGGGCTGCTTTTCCATTTGAACCCACAGTCACACTGCAAACTGCATTACTCTTACACACAGTATAAACTCTTCCTGTAGGAGTGATTACAGTTAAAATGCTTCTCTTCCATAATGTAACCAAAGGGTGAATTTCCTCTCCTATAAAGATGTGATTTAGAAGTATTGAGTCAGTTGGACTCATTCCCTCCAGGCAGGATCTTGGAGGAACTCTGCCTTTTAAACACATAAGGCACTCATACGTGATACATATTGGTGCCAGAGTGCATCCAACTCAATAAGAGAAGCCAGGCAGCTTTAATAACATGCTAAAGGACTAGAGCAGCACAGTGCAGGCTCAGCTGCTCTTACAGAACTGCAGGAAAATCTGGTAACAATCATCATTTTAGCCCAGATCCAACCTTGTCACAGCCTTGCCTGGTGATTCAGGTATCACCCTTCAGTGAGTTCCCAAAATAAGTAGCTTGTTCAGGTGCAGAAATAACATCCACACTGAACTGCTCTGACTAGAAGAAACTGACTTGGACCTCAAGTACTGCCTTCCAAGTATCTGCCTGATCAATGCTTTAAACACAATATAGTCTGTTCCCAAAAAAGCCTCTTCAATGTTCTCATCTTACACACACAGTACAGAAATGGAAGAAAGCCTCAGGTGAACTCTAAGATGTGGACACTACTGGGCCCCTCCCACATGTCAGCTTTTGTCTCAGCAATTCTTTGGCACTGTTACCTGACAGCGTGAAACCATCACACTCCAAACATGACAGGAGTTCCCTTGGGCTGTACTGACCACGTGCTGCCTCTGCAAACACCAGAATTTAAAGTCTGCATAGGGAACAGCCACAGACCACTGTTAGTTGGGATTTTCTACCTACAAAGCCACATTATTGACAAAAAGGTTGTGATATAATAATCAAAAGTCATGTGCTGTGCTAAGGGCTAATTCCCTGCTTTGGGATGAGAGACAAGAGTCCCCATTTCATGAGGCTGGGAATTAATTAGCACTGTAGGTATCAGTAAAACAATTGGCTGGATCAAAGGAACAGCTGATGAGCACTTTCCCTGGACTGACTTAGCTTTCAGTCAGGAATACTCCATAAAAAAGCTGCCACAGACTTGGTCACGAAAGTGCCGAAGATCTTTTTGAATCACTTCATACACATTATAAATACTTAATTTAACATCTCAGGATCTGGCACCTCACACCCTAATTAAACTCACAGTTTCAAAGGAAATGCTGTGTGTACAGCAAGTCTCTGGTTTTAGCACTGTGCCCTTCCCAGTACTCTCTGCTCCAATGGCTTTAGCACCAAGGTGGATTTTTAACATCAATGAAATCAATTTGCCTTTTTAGCTTGAAGCCAACAATTATTAAGGCCCAGATATAATTAATGTGATTCCAGGTCAATACTGGAATTAATGCAGTTACGCTTTACACAGATTGAGTTTTCAAACCAGTTGCCCAACAGTCCTCAGCAACACCAGAAGACAGGACAGCTGCATCCATGGGAAACAAGACTTCCCTGTGGAGCCTTTTATCCCACCCAGGCACAGGTCATGTTGAATTTTTTCGAAGTTTCCAGAAGATTAAGAATGTTATGGCTCTTTGTTCTTGCAACTACAGACTCATTTCCCCTGGCTCTATATGCTTTCAGAAGGCCAAGAGGTGGAAACCGTTCTGTCCTGCTCTGGAAAATGGCAGCTTTTAATTCCATCTCTTCATGTTTCAAAGCAGGGAATGTATTTGCTTCCCAGCACTACCTTTCCTATTAAAAAAAAATAAAAATAAAAAAATCATATAGTGAGAGATTTGTCTAAGGACAAAATAGTCTGGGAAAGTCAGATTTGGCTAATGACATTAAACCAGAAGGGCAGAGACAGCTACACACAAAGCTAATATGCTCAAAGCACAGGACCTATTTTTAGCAAGACAAAGTTTGCAATTGGAATGAATAAAACCCATTTTAATAACTTATTTTAGCATACCTTGTATATAAGCTACATTCTTAAAGTTACAGGCTCCAGTACTGTAAATAGAAATGCTGCACAGGGTGACAAGAAACTCACACCTCAGCTTGAAGCTCTTCCAGATCCCTTCAGAGAAGTAGGGGAGGTGCTGATCCAGGCAGGCACAGCTGCTCTGGCCTCAGCTCTGCCAGGGGAGGAGAGGGTGGGCTCAGGAGCTCAAGGGGAATTATTCTTTCCCACAGCTGCCCATGGTGGATGGCAAGAAGGAATGTTCTTCAGGAGCCACAAAAAAGGCAACCTATTTTATAATAATAAGGATGGCAACTTGAGGCACTGCTTATACTGTCTTGCATCAGAACAACTGGTAGAAGTGAATGAAGTGATAGAAGTGAAGGTAGAAGTGAATGAAGTTTTGCTCTGTCCTTTAGGTCCTCCAGCACAGGCCTACAATACACACTCCATGTGAAAATGCCATGAATCACCAAATAAAAGCAGGGTTTTCTGCATTTCTCATCTCTGTCCACAGCGTACTGCCCACTGATATTAAAGCCAGGACTGTGGGTTCTCCACTGAGCACAAGGGAAGATCTGATTGCTGCTCCCCCAGAGAACACTGCAGTGCAGGACACAGACACCTGCAGCTGGCACATGAAACCACTAAATTAAATTAAATTAAATTAAAGCACCCAGCAGCTTTCCTGAGAGCAGCTCTGCTGTCACCCCACAGCCCATGCCCAACCCTTTTCCCTGCACTCTGGCCCCAGAAATGTCAGCTCTAAAGTCCTCTGGCTCAACACTTCAAACCAATGAGCTCAAGTGCCCTTCAAATACAATGACTGACAATACATGGATTTATTATTTACCTTCACTCCTCATTTTTGTGTTGGCTTTTACTTTATAGGAACACTCCTGGTTTTGCCAATTAAGGAAGGTGAGGAAGCTGAGTCCCCTGGCAATCCCAGCTGCTGCTGGGCTGCAATCACAGCAATCACCTGCACACGAGGAGCTCAGCCTTGTGCCATGGCCTGATTCACCATGGCCACACAGTCTGCTTCAAACCAAACCATGCCTACTGCAGATTTATTCCAAGCCTTCCCTCCCCTGGCATTTCAGTGCTTGAGGTTTTTCAACAACAAAATAGGAATAAATCCCAATTCTGAGTTCTAAGAACAACGTGTTCTCATCATCATTAATACTAAACATTTGTGAGATACTTGGATACATTTTTGTGGGTGATACAGACAAATTAAATGAACAGTGATTACCCTTTTTCAGGATTTTTCCTAAGAACTATGTAGTATTTCTTAAATGGAAGATTTTGTTTAGTGTGTGTTCTTTACAGAGCAGTGTCACAATTTACTGACAGTGCTACTAAGTGCATATTTTATTTTATTTTATTTTATTTTATTTTATTTTATTTTATTTTATATTATTTTATTTTATCTGTATATCTAACCAAAGTCCACCAAAATAAGCTTTAACTATGTATTTTACCTGACAGGGTAAGCTGGGATGTCTCAAGATCCCCTGAAACAGAGCTGTGTTGTGCTGTACATTTGCTGTGAGCCAGAGATTTATTTGGAGTGTCACCACTGACCAGAAGTATTTCAAATGTATAGTCAATCACTGGGGGAAAGGGTGTGCTCACATCTCTAAAGCATGACAATGCCCAGAACAATGTAAGCTACTGCTTTTGTCTGAGTGTCCCCAAACAACAGCTCATGGACAGAGCTCCCCTGAAAACTGAAGACAAGTCATTTTCTTCTTTAAAATTGTGAATGCAATAGCTACCAATCTGAGCTGGCATTTAATGTTAGCTAAACATTACACTTTTATCAACTGTTCACAGTATAAGACAATTTTTCTTTGAAATTCTACAAAATTACAGGAGTCAACAGTAGCTGTCAAACTTTATGTGAACATTTGAGCTCTTCCCTCCACAATATCCTCCTTCAGACCAGGATGAAATCAGGTTGCTGAGGACATACAGTGAATATCCCTGGGAAACTGTGGGTTAGATTTTCAAAATTCTGTAGTTCTGAGGAGCAGAATCATGCAATGATGGCTGATTAACCAAGAGGTCATCCAAAGGCTGCTCAGACTGCCAGGAAATCACTTGTGTTATTTGTCTTTATCCAAATAAAAATTCACCATATTTCTGTAGCAAAGAATGACAAAGGGGCAATCTTCAGTGATGTCTTCCTTGTCTTTACTGTTACCCAGAGCCAAAACCTAGATACCAAATGAAGTTTCTCTGTCTTCCACCATATTATATAAAAATCCCATCACTTTGTGGACACCAAACACTTCAAAATATACAATTACTTTAATACATACAAGTCTTCATAGTTCCTTAAATACAATTAATTCCATGGTCTTTAAAACACTCTATCACTGTGTTAAGTGTAAAGAAAAAAAGCTTTGCACTGGTATTTCTGAAGTATTGATTTGATCTGGCCTGTGCAAAGGACCCTGCAGGGATTATGCTGAATAGCATCAATTCTACTGAAGAGCAGCAATTCTGCTGGAATCCAGAGCATTTGGGGTTAGATCCAAACGAAGCAAAGATCCTGCCAAGAGATGAAGAAGTGGGAGTGATGAAAGCCCAGGAGGCAGAGCAGTGTGCTGTGGCACGTGCAGGGGTTGCTCTGCCTTTCCCTTCAGCTGCACTTTGCTGCCAGCCCGGAGCATCCTGTGGCAGAAGCTCGGGAATGCTCTGGGACAGCACAGTCCCACCAACATGTGCAAAAGGAACAGGGAATTGTGGCACTGCCTGACTGAGCAACCAGCATCTTCTTTCTACACTTGGTTCCCCAGGAGGCTGAATGGGATGAAAAGATCTATTGCTTTTTGCTTTGAAGAGATAAATCTGTCTTTTCCTGTGTCCCCAGCTGGTACCAAACCTATCGAGTGGAGACAATCATCCTGGTTTAGCTGATATCCCACAGCTGTGGCTATTCTCCTTCCTGAACTGCTAGCTCATGCTGCCATGCAGCAGGAATCCTATTTCTCAATGAAATCTTCAGAGGAAGGATTTATAGCTTTGCAGAAAAGTGGAACAGAGCCCTTGGATGTATTTGCAAAGTGCAGCCCAGGATTCCAGTGCTGTGGATGTTTCACCATGGGCTGGTTTGTAGCACAGTCCTTAGACAGAGCCAGTACAGTGACTCCAAGCCCACAGTAAAGAGGTCCTTGGCACACCAGGGTGGGAATTGAGCAGTAAGAAATAAATATATATACACACACATAAATATGTATTTTAAATATATATAATATATATAGTGCATATACATAATGTATTGCCTGTGTATATATAATATATGTACTTTGTATAAAAAGCTTCACATTCAAGTATAGGTATATATTAAAATAGCAAGAGAGGAGGACCTTTGGAAGTTAACCTTAAACAGATAATCTACTGTAAGCAAAATTCTTTTTAGGATCATCAAGACAGGTGTTCCCCAGTTTCAAAAAGGGATCAGTTCAGGGGTTAGTGTTCCACTGACAACTGAGAAACACGACCCAATGGAAAGTGAGAAAAAGGTGGGGGAAATTGAAAATGGAAATTTATATATAATATCAAATACATTGATATATATATAAATCCTTTACTTAAGATATCCCATATTTGGAGGGACAAAAGCAATGTTTTAATTTGAGTTTGTAATACAGTCCCTCAGTGGTTGTGGGTTTTTTGCAATCAAATTATCATAGCCAAAGAAAAAGGAAAATGGAATGATCAGAGGAAGGGTTGAAAATCAAAATATCATCATCAACCCTAAAAGATAGTATGAAATATGGCTCACGCAGCCTTGTTCTGAACCTAAAATATTGAAATGTATCATGAGCAGAGAGAATATTGGATGGAAATTCCCAACCTCAGTTAGTCCTGGATTGGTTCAATGTCTAAATAGAAATTCTCTCTCTTGAAATCCCAGTGGCCTTCATCTTTAAATTGTTGAAATTATAATCACAAAATCAGTGAGTAAATCACTCTGATGTTTTACAAATGTAGATGATGAAAATACAGCGTGTACCTAATTGTGTAAATCTACAAGCCATCATTTTTGGTTGAACAATGCAGTACAGTGTCAGGACTGTGATCAGGGGGTTATGCAAAGTAGGCATGGCAAAACACAGCCACAGTCAAGAGGATGATGCCGTTGATATTCACAATGTTTCTCCACAGTGGCACTTCACTGGTGTCCGTCAGTTTCTTCTTCAATGCCTCTTCTTCCTCCTTGCTCAGTTTGGGGCCCTTCTGTTGGTCCAAGCCACAGAACCAGTTGTAAGCTTTCCTACAGCATCCTGGGTCCTCCTGGTTTTCCTCATTAACTGGAAGGAATAATACTCTGGTCAGGAAAGGTGAGTACAGATCATGGCACACACTTGATCTCTGGGATTGAGGACATTCCTTTGTGATTTATGGTCATAATTCAGTGGAAGCATTTTAGTACAAAACAGTACAAGAATCAAGTTAATATTGTGTTTTCACAGCTCACCTCAGAAAAGGTGAGAGGTGAAAGAAAACAGGGATTTTCCACATGTTCCAAGAGAGCCTTCTGCAGAACACACTTGGGCCTTTTGCAGCCCAGAGACTTACCTGGTATTTTAGAAGCAAACTATGCTTCAAAGCTTAAACTCAATTTTTACAATACTTTCTACACTCCTAATTTAAAGACAAATAAATTAATTTTGTCTGATGACAAAATTAACATTGACATTAATTTTTCCTAATGAAAAGGGACTTGGGAGCAGAACCAGAAAGCCAGTAAAGAGAGCAGGTGGGTTTGCAGTCTGCCTTCAATCCTGACCACAACCCATTATTTCCAAGTGAATTCCCTCCAAGTACTGGAGTCACACACAGCTCTGCCAATCTATAGCTGACCCAGAGCATTTCCATTGCTTTAGTCCTAGAGCTGCCACCCAGCTACTGAGAGTAAGATTTTCTCCCTTCAAATCCACCTCACTTCTGATTTACACCGAGCTTGAGAGATTGGTAAAGGCAACTCATGAGCCATTTAAATTTGTGGGGGCTGAGGATTTGTTGATGGAGGGAGGGAAGGAGGATGTCTTCAACTATCAAGCATATTAATGAAATGGGGATACTCAAATATATCACAGAATCTCTAGGTACTCAACAGTTACCTGATTCATCATCTTTTTCATCAGCTCTGTCCTGCTCCTCATCTGCATCAAGATCAATCCGTTCTTCTTTGCTGTGCCGCAAGGACCAGCACAAGCGGTAAAGCTGCCACGGAACAAAAGGAGTTGAATTGATCATGGGCTGACTACACAGAGACCAACCAGCCTGGCCAGCAGCTGAGCTGGCTGTAGGAGCACAGCATCCCAAATGTCTGGGATGTCTAAGGCTATCAGGAGTCACTGAAGATCTGTGACAGGTAAATGAAGATTATTTCCTTTGCTTTCTTACAAGAGCTGTATGCTGGGCATGGCTGAAGTGCTGAGAGGTAACACACCAAGTACAAACTGGTGGTTTCACTGTGTTCCATTTCTTGAGGAGCAGGACTGCAAAAATACTCACATGTACATCAGGAATGGGCTTGGTCATGAAGGAGACTGCCAGGATAACGATGGCAGTAACCCCAAAGAGGATTATTGCAAAGTAAAGGTAGTGAATGCCGCAGATGATGAAGGGGCAGTTGGAAGGGGCCACACAACTGCCGGTTCCGTAGGCAAACTCTGAGATCATCCTGCTGAGTCCAGCCAGCAGCCCAACAATTAGGCCCCAGAAGGCACCCTGCAGAAAAGAGTGTGACAAGAAGGGATCAAAATGAGTAATTTCAGGCATGGAAATAAACTCTGAGATCTCAAACAGCTGCTGGAGGAAACAGAGATGTAGTTATGTGTTACAATGGCTTTGGCACATGGGTTTTAACCCAGATGCTTTCAGTGACCTTATTTTCAGCTCAGAGTATGAGTACAACTGGAAGGGGCAATGAACAGCTCTGAGATGTCAGGCACACCTCAGGACATCACGTTCAGACCATTTCTCACAGTCCACACAACTCTGTCCTTCTATAGGACAGGTTTCAGCCATGGATTGCACACCTCAGGGGCTGTTCTCATACCTTTTTACCTTTGAGGGCTTAATCCCTGACAGCTCTGGCACGATGGAACCAGCCAGAATGTTGTGTCATCCTTCCTGAAATGTGTGTCTGGTTTACCTGCTAATGGCCCTGAGAATAATTACTTAATTCTCAGTATTGTTGGTGGGTGCCTGGTGTACTCCAGCCCAAAGCATAACAGACACACAGGTATGTGTGGGCACAAATTGAAATATGGGAAATTCTGTTTAAACATAATTTTTTTGTTTTGTTTTGTTTTACTGTAAAGGTGCTTAATCATTGGAACAGATTGGCTAGAGACACTGTGGAGTCTCCACTCCAAGGAATATTCAAAACCCAGCTGGACAGGCTAGGTAAGAGGTGATTTGTTTGGTAAAGCAGCTTGGTGACCAATACCCTCAATGATAACTTTCAAATATGTGTCCATAGATTATCCATTTAACACACTTCTTGGCAAGGTAATAGCCAACCTAAGCTTCAGAGCTATCTGTGAATTCCTAGGTGACTGTTTATCTATTAGACTATGAAAGAACTTCTTCAGACTCATCTCTGAAACCTCATGCTTTGGGGTATGGAGACACAAAATCCCTGGGCTATACTGGGATTAAAATAAACAGGAAGAAGCTGCTCATAAGAAAAATGCCCCAGTTCTCCCAGTTCCTAAAGGAACATGCAGCATACCTGTTCCCTAAATTGCACTTACCTGCTCATTGACACGCTTGCAGAAGATAGCAAGCAGGAAAACAGCAGCAATGGGAGGTCCCAGGTAGCTGGTAACAGACTGAATGTAATCAAAGAGCTGCCCATTCTGAGCTGACTGCACCACAGGAACCCAGGCAATGCTGATGCCAATTAAGAGTAACATAAATGCCCTGAAAACGTAGCCAGATATTCAATTAGCCATCTGCTTAGAAGTATCTATGATCTATCAGAAAGAAGAAAACCCAGCAATTAATCAATAATTTACATGTTCATTTTGTATTTCAACTAGTGAAATCAATTATAATGGCCAATTAGCACTGAACAAACGAAAGAAATCCAAGTTGGGTATTGTGTATGTCAAATATCCATCAGCACATGGTTAAATATGCAATCAAAACATAGAAAATCACTTTTTTCCTGTGGTTGTTACGTCCAGAGACAAATCAATGGCAGATGAACTAGAACCAGTTCATTGATGCTGCAGCCTGGTGCAGCACGGAGCCCAGGAAGGTAATTTGAAAGATTTTCCTTCAAACAGCAGTGGGAAGCAGTGAGAATTAGCTTGGCTGCTTCATGCACACTGCCTGTTCCTCCAGGAGCCCAGTGTTATCCCAAAGGAGCACGTGAGGCAGGACAGTGGCTCTGGCCACAGAGGCCACTGCAGCTCTGCCAGGCAGGCTCACAGCTGGGATTTTGGGGGGCTCACAGCTGGGATTTTGGGGGGCTCACAGCTGGGATTTTGGAGGCTCACACCTGGGATTTTGGGAGGAGGCAGCCTGAGCCCACGGAGTGCTCGTGGTCTGTGCACAGGGCAAGCTCAGCCACGCTCACCTGCCAGCCAGCATCAGCTCCTTCTCAGATGGCCGGGTCCGAATTTTGGTGTAAATGTCCATCGTGAACAAAGTACTGGCACTGTTAAAAATGGATGTCAGGGAGCTCATAAGGGAGGCCAGCATGACTGACAGCATCAGACCCCGCAGACCTGGAACACAAAGATGGGAACGGGGATGAGCATCAGTGGAGAGCCTCTGTACCTGGCACCAGGTGTTTGTCTGACCCTTCCCACCAGCCAGCTCTGAGTGTTTCTGGCACATTCGTGTGCCTGACATAAAATCCTGCCCAACATTCCCTTGCTGGGCAAGCAGAGCTTTGAAAAAGCTATTTACAGCAATTCCTGGGAAACTCTTGAGCTTTTAGCATGTAGGTACTTCTTTAGTGAATGCTGCCTGATTGAATGTTGGAATAAAAAGCAAATAATATTAAGCAGACTTTCCCCAGTTGTTATAAAAATAATTCCTCTTGTTTGCAGGAGAGTGCTCACTTGCATGTAGTATATTTGTGAACCAGGTATTTGCCAAAAAAAACCAAGTTCATTTTACTGTCTGAAAAACAGAGTAAGCCACTTTTCCAGGTGATCTGGTCTGGTCACAGAGCATGGGGAAGTATTGCAGGATTTTAACAACAGTTATCAAAGGTTGGGAAAGTACCAAAGATATCAGGGAGGTGCCATGGTCTCTATAATAGCATAACCTAGTTTTTTTGCTTTATGAGCCAGCACCCACCTCTGGGGTTGGCAGGAGGACCACAGGAACAGGCCTCCAGCTCAGAGATCCTGGCAGAGAGTCTTTTATAATCATTAGCCAAGCAGGTTATTTTTTACCTTCACAAAAAGGGAGCTCATTTACCATTTCAGCACCCAGTATTTGCCAGCTGAGAGCTGGCACTGTCAGTGTGGAGCTATTCTGCACCTACAGCTAATACAGACAACCTCTTTGGTTAGAAGTACATTTACCAAATATACTTTAGGTAAATTCTAGCAAGAATTTTGGAACTGAATATGGGTCTTGGACTCCCTCTATCACTTGTTTTTACAGTCTGGCTTTCCTAAACAAAGAAACAATACAGACAGTGTCTTACCATTTGGCATAAGCTCCACAACCATTTTTGGGTAAGCAATGTTTGTGCAGCCCACTGAGGTGCCACAGTAGCGCTGACAGACTTCAGGCACAACACAAGCCACCACATCTGAGGAGAGGATAATGAGGCACTGAGACAAGGTCACATAAACAACAGATTGCTCCCAAATTAACAGAGCTTCTAGAATGTATCTCTGTGTTGAGCCACCAGATTGACACGTTTGATTCCATCCTTGGTTTGCTGGCGAGGGGAGAGGTGATTCTAAGCCTCTTTCCTTCCCCTCCTCTCTAAAAGACTACTGACAAGAGCTGCAGGTCAAAAGAAAATCAGCACTCATTTGTCAGACCAGGGCTGAACAACACAAGGAGACCAAGTAGGAAAACAAGCAGAGGAACACAAAGGCTGCTCCCTGCAGCCTGAACCTCTCCTCTGCCTGCTGCCAAACACAGCCAAACCCTCTGCTGGTCAGGGAGATGGGAAAGTGGCATTTCCCCATGCTGCCCTTGGAACTGCCCATGGCCCAAACCCTGCAGTCTGTGACTGATGGCCCTGTCCCTCCAACTGCCAGCAGAGTATCTCTCCTGGACAGCATTTTCCACTCATTCAGGCAGAGTGGAGCTGTAACAAACAGACAGCTGGGGAGGGATGCTGTGGAATTTCTTTCCCCTAAGACAACAATATTATTAACAGAAACTGAGATCAGGGAAAACAGGAAGGCCTGTGGCTTCTTACAGTGCAGTTAGCTGAAGGTGACTGGACTATTTGGATGAGAAGATGAAAATCTAACAGGTATTTTGGAATGGACAGAGAGATTGGCAATGAAAGGCAGGTAACAAGAACTTTGCATTTCAGTGTCCGTATCATACCTGTGTACAAAATCCGGCTGATCATTCCAGGCATCACTATGATAAACATGGGCAAGAGTTTGAGGTACCCACACATGATACAGCCAGCCTTCACATGGGACATGTTCTTGCCAGAGAGACATCTTTGGACAATAACCTGTCAATGACACATGGCAGTTATTTCCATGATCACACCATGCTATGTTCCAGGTACAAGGTACTTCTTAACTTCTGTGATAGCAAAAGAGCCTGTTTAGCATTTCTGCCACCAGGAAAAATGAAAACTACATGAAAATCAAAGGATATTATTACTTATCTGGTGCATGTTTGAGAGGTAAGACTTCTCTCACAACAAGTTTTTAAAGCAGACAGAATAAAAAGCCAAAGAGAAATAGAATATTTAACTGAGCAGGAAATACAGTTACATTGGGGGTTTTGTTCATTTGCTGAGAAATCATGAGGATGATCTTTCTCACAATTCAGGATGCAGGTAGATCATTTGTTAGAGACACATTCACATGTTGCTGGTGAAGGAGAACATTTTTCTTTACTGCTGTCAGAGTGATCACTTGGGGAAACTGAACAGTAGGTTTTAGAGAGAAGGAAGGATGATTGGGGAAGAGTCTCCAGGCTGAAAGACCACACATAAAAAGAACATCCCTCCAAGACTATGCAAGCAAAGATGAAAGCTGCACATATAGGAAACAAACTTGTCTTACTGCAAAGGGAATGGTATGTAGACTCAGTCTAACAAGGGTCATTTGTTGCATGGTTTCCTAAGTAAGTGTTCACAGCACAACCTCTCTGTGTTTTCACATGTGGTCACACACAAAACATGAAAAAGGAGGCAGACACAGCATCTTCTGGGCAGAGGTGTGCAGGAAGATTTGAAAGAGCACCCATTCCATTTTCTTACATGTGAGAGGTGTCTAGAAACCAGGAACTGAAAAGTCTTGAAATAACAGCCAGTTCTGTGGCCCAGCTTTGCATACAGGGGAAGATCAGACTGGAGCACAGAGTTCTGTGTGTTTGGCCTTTGCAAGGCACTGGGCTGTCTCATTACCTGATCTGTGCACCAGTACCACATGGCACTGATGCTCAGGCCAAAGACGACCCCTGGCCACGGCAGGTCCCCGGTGACAGGATCTCGGAAGATGTGAAAGGCGTCCTTGCGGGGAGTGTAACACTCGGGATCCACCACAGTGTTCCCATAGGAGGTGTTGGATGGAATCGCTTCCATGTACTTCTGCATGAAAGCCTCATACCCTCCTACTTCAGTAAATGCTGAAACATAGAAAACAAAAGTAGCAATAAAGGTTTATTACTGAAATCTCAAATGGAACTTGAGAGCATGAGGAGAAAAGCCTCCTTAATGTGGACATAAAAATCCTGTCACGGGATGCTGTTTATTACCTTACACATTCACTTGTGCTTAGGAGACAGAGTCACTAAAGGGCTTTGGCAATATGCCTGACTTTTGGCAACATGCCTGTTTTCTTCCCTGATAAATAGATACAGGAGCTGAAACCTCCTGGTTGAGGTAACAGTTTCCCACTGCAAGATTTGGGGCTGAACATTCCAGTTTAATTCATCTGATTTACTTACCAAATCCCATGAGAATAAAGGATCCCACTACCATGATGAACGTTTGTAAGGTGTCTGTGTAAATCACAGCTGCAAGGCCACCTGATGGCAGAGAAAAGTCAGGACAAATAAGTTAGCCCTGGGCAAATGTCTCAGTGGTAATTCTTTTTTCTTTTTTTTCCCACTTTCTCGCCACCTGTGTTTTTCAAAGACCACTGTAAATAACCCCCTTTCAGGTTTTCATTTCTCTCTTTTTTTACACTTCCCTCTTCTCTTTCTTCTGTTTCCCCCAGCAGCTCTGATTTATCAGACTGCTCTGCAAACTCACCTGTGATGGTGTAAAGAGCAGTAATAGAGAGCAGGATAATTATAGCCACATAAAGATTCAGTCCTATGGCCAGCTGGATAAATACAGCTCCAGAGAATATGTCAGCCTAAAAAAGAAAAATGGATAGGTTCAGCAATGTTTAGGTTCATGATGACATGTTAGATTTCCATTGTGAGGGCACTGAAATACACAGCTCTGCCCCTTGTAGTACTGCACACACAAAGAGAAAATAGAAGCCATTTTTGTGCACCTGCCAGTCCCCTCAGAGCTGTGGAGTTCTTAGTACCAGAGGAGTAACACTTCTCAGAGAATTTCCAGGCCTTCTTTAACAGGGTTCTTTTCTCTAGACAGTCTCCTCACTGCTCAGCACTTAGGCACTGAGAGACAAATTCAAAACAAACTGCTTAAAACTGAGAGTGAGTTCCACTTGCTGCTGTGTGCAGGGCTGGACTGTGACACCTCCAAGGCACAGCACAGTTCTCTTCCTTCAGTGCCACCCCACAAATCTCTTTCCCTTTACTGCATACGTGTGGTGTAGCTCGTCCTGCTGGTTCAGGACAAACGGTGCATTTGCATTAAAGGCAAACATCTCACATTGTTTCTATTTTTAAGTTCCTGTCAGAAGAATTGACAGCAGTTGGCTGAGAGAGGAGACCTTCAGCTCTTGCGTAAGGAAGGAATTGTTCAGCTTTCAGAGTAACACTGGGATGTTAATCCCATTAAATCAGTTCCTGATTTAGAGATAATTGGCATCAATGTTATTTATACAAGTTTGCAATCAGAATAATCTGCCCCAGTGCACTTGTGATGCCTTACTGTAAATTATGTTTTCATTAGAGGTTGCTCCTGAACATGCAGCTTATGGGCTCCTCTGCAGCCTGGCCACCCTCCTCCCTCTGCAGCCACTGCACTGGCAGCAGAGCTGCTGCCATGGAGCAGAGTGTGTCACAGCAGAGCTCCACTCCCAAAACTCTGCCTCTGGAGTTTCTTGTAGGCTTTAGTTTGGAACTGGGAACCAAGACCTTTAGCTCTTACTCCAGTGGCTGTCAGACCATAACCTTTGCTGCATCTCTCTATGGTAATTTGTTTCCTATCTTCTCACACCCCTATTCAGTCCATGTTCAAGACCTTTCTTTTATTGTTCTTGGCTTTAGTTTAGCCTATGTATCATTAAATATAAATGGTCCTGAAATTATTCCCAAGAAGAAATATATAGTTAATTATTGAGCATTCTGGGAGATGTATCAGCTTCTTCAAATTGCTGAGTTATCTTCCAGTTTCACTTCTCCTCCTTCCCAGGAAGATTATTGCCTTCCAATATTTCCTTGTTTCTCCATTCATACTCTTTTATAGACAATCTGTATCTAATCTCTTGTTAGAGTCACTCTCTCCTTTACACTGCAGGCAGTGTCTGCAAAGGCAGGGATCACAAAGGAGCAGCTGGCCAGACATGTGCCAGCTGAGTGTATCCTGTGGCTGCCAGAGCACCTACTCTTTAACCCCTGCACTGTGCACTCCTAGCAGAAGGTTATTCTTCTCTTCCTCATCTCCCTGGCAAGGCTATGCCCCTAGATTTCCTACTGAAATTATGCACAATGAACAGAAGGAAAATGCTGTAACAGATTTAGAAATTCCAGTTTGCAATTTCTGATTTTTTCAAAAACATTCAGACCTTAATAAACTTTTCTCTTGTCATAACTTAACCATATTACTATCCATCAAGACTATATTTTTACCAGACCATTTCCTTTGGTATAATGACAAATATCATCACTAGTGACTAAAAAGCCTCTGCAAGCTGCTATGGGCACTACTCACAATGTGCTGCACACTTAGGGAACAGGTACAGGTGAGGCCCCTGTGTAACACAAATCCTTTGGGCTCAAAAATCACGTGTGTCCTGATGTCAAAGATGAACTCCTTGCAGCATGTCAAGTGGCTGATTAGCCACAAAACAAGGTAAGAAATCAACAAAGCCCACAGAAAATGTGCAGGGAAAGAGAAATGATAAGGACATTGTAGGGGTGTGCAAAAGGAATCTGATCCTCACACGGTGCCAGAAAGCACAGCAGGAGTCACAAAACCTGATAGGTGATACTGCTCCCTGGAAAGCATCGTTAGAATTCTAGTTTTAAATACACTACATAATATTTCAACACAGCAAGGAAGAATCACATGAAATAACTACCCCAGAAGCAAGAGACGCCACTCTTCTGCAAGGATAAGGGCCAGTGAGAATCGCTGGTGGGTGTGACCTCCCATTCAGGGCAGGGCAGAAGCCCATCCTTCTCTATCAAATCTCAAAGAGCCCCGGAGATCACAAGGGAGTGTTTGCCAGGGCAGCACTGAGGGAAGTAAAATTCAATGGCTTGTCAACACGTGGATGTGTTTGGATATCCAACGTGTCTGTGGGGAGGGAGGCCTGTGCTCCCTTCCTGTGCTTGAGCCTCTCCCCACTGCACAGTTCCCTGGAACCCAGCAGGGAACAGCCCTTCCCTCCCTGCTCTGGCACTGTGTGAACACGGTGTTACACAGCATGGCATGGCAAAACCTACTCTGAGATCCTGTGACAGCACCTGAAACCTGCAAGGACTGGCTGCTCTGCCTAACCTGAATCAGACAGAGCAAGTAAATGTGTCCTGGGCAGATCCTGCCCATGCAAATGCAGTGACATGAGGCAGCAATGCAGAGACCTGTTTGTACCCTACAGGAATCCCACTTGGACAGGCACAGACACTGCCAGAGCTGCTGGGGCAGTTGGGGAAAACAGAAGAAATGCTCAGAGGAAATGGAACACCATCTTTTTCCCCTGCATAGCACAGAGATCCAGCTCCATGGCACTTCCCCACAAACACCTGGAATAAATGGGGATGGGAAGCTGGGATGGGCCAGTGGTAGAGAGAGGCCCAGGTAACCTGCAGCTGTATGGATCCCTTGACTATGGAGAGGGTGTTTGATCCTCATGACCACACTGGAAGCTTAAATGTAGAGTCTGTTTTTCCTGGAAACAGGACACTCCAACTGATCTGTGCAAAATCCCATAATCAGACTCTTAGGCATGACCCAGGCTGGAAATCAAAGCTGGATAGTAAATTCAGAAGCTATGTAGCACCTTGATAGGCTCACTTCCAACATGTTGCTGAAAAGGACTGAGGCACTGACTGGAGGAGTTTCTCTGCTGCTGGAATGTCCAGAACTCTGTGTCGTACCCAGGAGTTCTGATTATGACAGCTGAGCACTACAGCAAACTCTCTAATCCTTTTGAAATATACAGAAATCCAGCTCTGAGGCCAGCTCACACTACCAACCTGTTTAATTTATAACCTGTCTAAGGATCAGTTATCATGATGTGAGAATGAGAGCAAAAGGCCAATCTTTTAGCTTAAATTGCACTATTATCACTCAGCTCCCATTCAGAGGGCAAAGACTAATCTGCCATGACAACTTCTGCAAAACAACAGACTGAGGTATGCCTGAACTGTGGACTTCTTTAGAAGCATGGTACTTTCAAGATATACAGAATATACCAACTCCCTTTACTATTCCACAGAAACACATCCATTTACTTAATAAACATTAACTTCATAGCACCTTAAAGTTTACACCAATCACTTGCCTATTAAAAGAATCTCTCCTCTTCCCTCCTTTCACCTCAGCTGTTACAATTCCTCTCATTTCCATTTCCACACTCTTCCATTTTCTAATTCCTGTTATTCTTTTTTTATCCATAGTCCCCTTGCTTTTTTTCCCTCATCTGTATTACTGATGGCTTCTATATTACTGATTCACCAGAGGACACTAAAACACATAAATATGAAATCTAAAGACAAAAATTCCTGCCCTGGGTTTCACAGATCCCTAAGATTACAGACCATAATACAAATTTCCCTCCACTCTGATGTTTTCTACAAGAGAAGAAATGTAAAAGTAAACCCTAAAACTTTAAAAAGAGGACAAAGCACAACAAGCATCAAGAGACACTGCCAGGAAGAAAAAGCCTTGGATTGCAGCACAGCCTCACTGGACAGAATAAAGAAAACACAAAATCATACTTTTCTTTGTTAATTCAGCCAAGAGCTCCAAACCTGAAATGGTTGGCCAGTTGTGAGAGCAATATTGTAGAAGGGCATTTCTTTTCTTTATATCAGTGAAGAATGGAAAAAATCCTGTAGAAGTTTCACTTACTGAGATCTTTGTGAAAATATACAGCATCAGGGAAAGCACTGACAGGTACACCTGGATCCGTTTCCCACCAAAACGCTTCTTCAGGTACTCTGGCATTGTCACCACCTGTGGAGGTGGAGAAGGTTTGAGATAATGGGGAACAGGTACAAATTAAATCAGAAGATTTTTAGTACTCAGGTACTGTGAGAGTAGAGCTGCAATTGCAATTTCAAGGAAGAGCAGCTCCAGGAATCAAAGGAGAACAAGGAGAGAGCACCAAGTAGTTCCCAGCTCAGGTCTTAGAACAGAGAATCCTCATTTTTCAAGTACACAGATATAACAAAGAGCTGCTCTGGCACACTCAGATCCTGTGCCATTCATAATGACTTTGCAATATTCCAGCCCTGATCTGCAAACACGAGCAGCAAAGACAGGTGTAATGTAGTGGTTTGACTTACCCCAGCTTTGATGTAGATGGGTACAAAGATCCATCCTAGAATCACCACAAATATCAGAGCCTGCAGCCAAGACAAGACCAGCTGAATTAGCCTCCTGTCTCTAGACACTGCTCCCTCCCAAAGATCATCTATCAGACCCAACAGCAGCTACAGACCAGTGAAATCACAAAAACCTGGGTACTGATGGGCATGGGGGGAAGAGGTTCTGCTCTGTCCTTTGATTTACAGTAGAAAATTTGGGGATGAAATCTTGGCTAAAAACTTCACCAGGTACAATGCAGCCTGGGTTTCAGGCTAGCAGTCCCAAAGAGGCACATATGATCATTTTCTACAAAACCAGCTGATGTCTCCTCACAGGATTGAATCACAACTCCACCAGTGGCACCAGACTATTCCAGCTCTCTGCAGAGCAAGCCCAGGATGGTTGAATATTTTCCAACAATTTCATAGACTGTACAGGATGCACCACATGCAATTTGTAAAATATTTCATATTTTCACATTATAATAATAATAATATATTTTGTGTATCCATGTGTATTCTGTGAACTGTTGATCCTACTGTACAACAGTGCCACAGTTTTCTGACTTAAATGGCTGGAATGCTGTCCAATGTCGAGTTGTACACTTAAATCAACAAATATAGAACAAATTCCTGCCATCAGAGCTGCACTCTGTATTTCTTTTTTCCACAGGGCTTAGAGGGCTTTTAAACTGTATCTTTAAATTTCTGCCCTTAGGTCAAAACTGTAAGATGGACAAGAAATACTGGGTCAGTTTCTGCTGTCATTGTGATACAAAATAGAAATCATTTCAATGGAACAGGCAGATACAAGGATGCCAACAGTCAAATTTGGTATTACTTTCATTACTTCTGTTATGTGTGTTAAGTGTCCCACTGTAAATCATGAACTGTGTCTGCTCAAACACCCCAGACATCATTGCTGCTTCCCAAGCAAGCACTGTGTTACACCGTGGATTGATACTGGTCCAGCAGGAATCTCCAGCAGATAAGGTGTTAGAGATGTTCGAAGAAGGATATGGGACCTAGAGATTTGAGTTCTGTTTTGATTTGCTTTGTTCTGCAGGAATAAGAAGGAGAATCAGGTCTGTCACAGGCCTGATACAATCAAAAAGAGGGAGCTGACAGAAACTGCGCTGCTCTTACGGTTTAATTTAGGCTTTGTCCTTCTCCTTAAACATTCCTATCAAACCAGTGCTTGATTATTTGCAACAACCATTTACTTGGTAAGGAACACAAGCCAAATCCCTCAGGGTGGGAGGATTCTTTCATTGCTCAGAAATAAACGTGAAGGAAGTATCGACCTGTGGAGGCTCATTCAAAGCTTTGTGTCATGGCCTAATCCCTCCCCGAGGGTGAATTGGGCACAAGCAGGACACTGTAACCACACCTACAGATCCTGGCAACACAAGGAAATGGAGTGTGCTTGTTCACGGGAGCCTCTGTGCTGCTGCAGCTTACACTGATCCCTGTACTCCGGGAAACTCATCTAAAGTCAGCTTGGATACTCTACCCACTACTGGAACGATAAGCAAAACAAGTGCATAATTACAGGAAAGAAAAGGTAAAGAGGAAAAGATTTTTTGGAACGCAGGTGTTTGTGAAGGATGTTCAAAATTCCTTACAGCCTGTGAAGAAATCAAAGCCCCTTCAATAATTACTACATAGCAAAATGCTGCAGAAATTACCATGGATTACAAACCTGATAATTTCTTCCCAGCATCCTGCAGTCTGAAAATGTTCTTCACAAATACTTTAAAAGTAATAAAAAGATACGCATAGAGAAGAAAATCCACCAATTTATTTGGTTCAAATGCTCTCTAAAAAGCCTCAACTGAAGAGTGTCATCTTTTTCCAGTGCCTTGGACAGGTTAAACACTAGATTACATTGCCTCTCACTGGTCTGTGCAGAAAACAAGTGTTGCCAAGCACAAACTTTGATGGTCCTAAATGATTAGGAATGTTATTTTGATTAATCCAGGTGTCACAAGTACTTTCACTGACATACATGCCACTTACATTCCACTCAAATCCTCCGATGGCAATTCCTCCAGCTGCTGCTGTTCCTGCTATTCCCACAAAGTGCCCACTGCCAATGTTGCTGGCAAACAGAGAAGCACCAATCTGCAAAGAGAAAAAACAAAAACTGGCTCTCATGTTCATGGGAATTTTTTTAAAATCCCCTTCATCTGGCACACTGAACTCATGCCTGTCTGTGGTGGTGGTGATGATGAGAATGACTGATAACCAACTTCCTTCATAACTTTCAGGACTCCCAACTTATTGTTCCCACTGAAACCAGAGCCCTCAGCCATCAAACCTACAATAGTGAGGGAGAATAGGATGTTGAATAAAATATCTTCCAACTGAGTCAAAAAATATATTACACCAATATAGATTTAAAAATATTTGCAAAACTTGCCAAACTGACATTGGGAAGAAGACTGTGATCCTCTTGATCTTCCTCGTTCAAGGAGGAAATGACAAGGGCATCCCCCCTGTCAAACCTGCACTCCCTGTTCCATCATGCACAGCCTGTGCATCCAAACGTGTCATTGCTGAGAGCTGCACTTGGTTCACTTTTAGCCAAAAGGTATTTGATTGCTGAATTAAACTCTGAAAGCTGCATAGCAGAAATATCTGCTGAGAAAACGCCTCTGGAAGCTACAAACAATAGCAAATCAAGGAGTTATATTTAAATGCTGGATCTTTAAGACCCCCAAATATTGCATTGATCATCCAAATAAAACAGTAGGGACAATGTGGGAATCGATGAACGGGGAGAGATTTAAAAAATGAAAAGTTCCTGTTGGTTTACAGACAGGCAGGAGCCATTCACAAAGATCTAATTCTTAATCAAGTATCTTAGACAATAGAAAAGATGAAAAGGAATGAGTTTCATTTCCTCCAAATGAACACATTAAAGGCAGCAGAAATACCCAGTGATCATTTACTGGGTCAGGTACTGAAGGATGCAGGGTGAGAAGTCAAGCATGAAAAAGAGGTTGGATTGGATTATTGTGGGCAGAGGACAAGGAAGCTGGAGAAGTTCTGAGATGAAAAAAAGGAAGTGAACATTTTTTTATTATTTTCTATTTTTCTCTCATCTCCTCTGAAAGCTAAAAAAAAACAGAAAAAAAACCTCTTAAATAAGGTTAAAAAGAAAACCACACAGAAAACAGGCAAGGGAACTTCTGCTGACCTCTTCCAATGCTCTCATTTCAATCATGGAATATCCTGACTTGGAGGGGACCCATTAGGATGACTGAGTCCAATGATTTGAACAGCAGCAAATATTCAATCAATGTTTCTGGGAGCACAGGGACGATCACCTGAGTTTTGGGAGAATGAAGGATTTCACAGAAATCCACCTCTGCAGAGCAGATTTATTCTATAGAGCTATGCCACAGCCAGAAATAACAACCACACTCTTCAACCCACTGATCTCTGATAACAAATAGATTATCCTTCCCCATTTTTTATTTGCAACACACAAAATTCAGAGGGTTCCACCCTTTCTTTCCCAGGCTTACTTTTTTCCTCTTTCCTCAGTTTGATCTCCTGATTTCTTCAAGTCTTTTTGCAGACAAACTGCTCTTTTGCTGGGACAGGAAATTTATGTTTCTAAGTTCATTCGGTTCTGGATTTGGGGTTTTTTTTACACATTTCTAAAAGTCAGTTGTGCCCTACAGAGCTGTAACCAGTTTGTCATATGACATTTCTACAGGACCAATAAGTTTTGCAACAAACATTGGCAAACAAAAGAGCTCTGTTTCTTCTAACCTCTTGGTGACAGCAACAATTTTCCAGAAGTGATAGTGAACAAAAAAGTACCATTTATACCAAGCATTAGCACTGTTGCCCAATGCTTTCCTTGGAGATAAATAATTAAATCTAGGTTACTAGAAATGCAATCACCAGAAAATATTAACCACATTAATCTCTGATTTTATTTAATGTGTCCCTTCTCCTGTTTCAAAAGCTTAAAGGCAGATCCAAGTAACAAAAGCAGCTAAAGAAGAACTTTGGGAACTGACAGGCACAAGCTTTGGCTCGGTGCCTGAAACCCCAGGACATACTGCAGGCAATGCTGCTGATGCTGTGTTCTCAAATTTATCTAAAATACCATTGTTTTGAAAGAAAAATACAAAACCAAACCAAACCAATGCAAAACTACCAACATATTCAGGACCAGCACAAGAACAAAATAATGGGAAAGCAGATCCTACATTCACATTCTAAATTTTTTCTCTGAATTAGGGAACATCCAGTGCAGCAGAACTTTAAGATCAATATATACTAATAATGGATGCAATTTTAAAAATGGGTTTCAGTTATGTCATATACCTGGGAAGGGAGAACATGGCTTCATAGCCAGAAAAATGCAGATTACCCTTAAATCTGCAGCACGGTCACAGCAAGAAGAGTGCTGACAAATACCCTCACACCCCAGTGGCTGCTGATGCCAGAGCAGAAAAAGAAATTTCCCATCTGCCGTATTTTAAGCATGAGAAAAGAAGGCAGATGGGCTCTGGGCCTGAGCTGCCTTGCTGAAGAACTTGCTGCTCTGGGATTTTTGGACTGGAAGGGCTGATTGCTGGAACTTCTTGATTTGCCATTGGTAAATGCTGCTGAACATCTTAAAAAACCTGGGCTGAAAGTGGCAATGGCAGAGGGAAACAATCTTCTGGAAGTGTTTACTGTTCTCAGGGAATGTGTGAGTGAATTGACTTTAAAGACAGCTCTAGGAGGAAAGGTGAAGAAGAAAGTTGGTTGAAAGGGACAAAAGCTGCTAAGAGTGAAAGAGGACAAAAACTGAACTAACCTGAGGCAAATGTGGAACATTAACTCTTTTAAATATTTTTAAGAGGTCAGCTCTCAACAAGAGCACTCTGTTCAGCAGAAGTACCGCCACCCTGAAACAGATGACGATCACTGTGTTTTTTCCTGTTACTCATTAACTGTTTCACCTTGCTCTTCTCATTGAGGATGCACTGACATCCCGGCCCTGGCCATTCCCAGGGATGGATGCACTCTGCAGGCCAGTGCCAGTGTGCAGGATGCACAGCCTGTGGTTCCTCTCCCTGCCAGCACCTGCCAGCACATCCCCCTGTCCCTGTGCCCTCCTGAAGGCATTAGCTCAGCACCAAAGCCTTTCCCCACTGCATCCTTGGCCCATTCCAGAGACCAGCAGAGGCTCCTCTCACCCCACGGGGTCCTGAGCCATCCCTGAGGTATTGCTCCTGCAGAAGCTTCTCAAATCTCTCTTCCCTGACACATTTCTCATTCCTACTCCTTGAGACTGTTCATGCTTTCCTTTAACTCACAGCTCTTCCCTGCAACATGTGACTTTTATGGAAAGGCATTATTTGTCCTACCTGAGTTTTTTGGGATCACCCTTACCCACTTAGGAAATATCAGTACAATGCAATAATACTGCCACACTTCCAAGGCTCTGAGACCCAAAGTAGGAAGTGTGGGGTTTTATTCTTCTTTCCCAAATAATCTGAAAATTCTATTGAATTGCATTATTACCCAGCTAAAGCACATCTATACAATTCTCAGTGTACTAAGCAGGAGGGATGGATGTATAATACTCATCAAAATGTTTGTGCTCCAACAAACCACATGATGGAATAGCTCAGGCTCAGGAGGATCTGATACCTCCCCACTTTGCACTCTGAGACAGAAACAACACCCCCCAGCCAGCTGGAAATTCTCACAGATTCTGTAGAAATCCATTTCCATTTCACTGAACTTTTACTTTTCTATCAGAGCTTTCCTTTGATACTTCATTATTCTTTTTCACCCTGAAAACTATTGATTTAACACCTTTTTTTTTTTTTTTTTTTTTTTGCACATAACTTTACAAATTAAGGTAATTTCTCATTCTACTTTACCTAAGAGAAGGAAATGCAAATCTTATTCACAGCAGAATTGTCATTCCTGGTTCCTCATAGCAGTGTCAGATTCAGCAAGGGGGGAAAATCCTGAGACTATGTAAAACTTAAATGGCTGCAAAGATCAGAGAAATCATGCCAGTGGTTACTTCTGATGGCCACAAAGATAAGCTGTGCACAGCTGAAGCAAGAATCCATTGGGTTTTTTCCCTTAATTCTTATCTGTCTCAAAAAGATCTAAATGTACGTGGCCACAAACGAGCTGAGTTACATTTCTTGGAGTGCCCTTGACCCTGCACCCTTCCTGCTCAGTAAATCTTTCTAACAGAGCTGGCCCTCAGATGCCCAGCAGATACTCTTTGTCCTCTTACCATTCTTGCCTCAGGAACTGAGGTGTAGAATGTAACCCATAATTTTGTGCAGACAGCTCTGTCTGCAAAACTACTGAACCTGAAGAAGAAACTTCAAAAGCAGGAAAGCTTCAAAAGTTTGGGGTTTTTAAATTGGGCATGAAAGGCTGTGAATCCTGTGAGAGTGGCTGCTACCAAAGCTGACTGTTCTGCAGGAACAGGTACTTCATGTCCTACAATGGCAGGAAGGTTTTGGCTGAACCCAACTCCTTCATCTGGCAAAGGAAGCTGAAGTTGGCAAGGCCCATTGCTACAGAGCTGTCACTTGCCTTGAACTTCTCTGTGTCTTTTTGCAAAAAGCAGAGCTCATCATGAGGATTTAAAGAGCCACATGAGTCTTTCCTGAAGATATTTCCCTCAAAGCCCAAGAGACCAAAACCAGTTTCTTGAAGATTCTTCTCTCAGTTTCTATAAAACCACTGTGGAAAGGGCACAGCATTTCACACCATTATGACTAACCAAGGACAGATTTCAGTTTTGGGTAATCTGTGAGAATGTTCTTACATACCTTCATCCCTAATTAACCACTGGAACTACTGAGATGGCTCAGCCACTGCACAAGGGCCAGTGAAGTGACCTCAGCCAGAAAATTATCTCTGGGCTTGGTTCTGCAAAATGCTGAACTTTCTTGGATTCTGCTGGAGCAGAGCAATCAGACCCAAAGCAGGACAGATTTGGCCCAGGATGTGTCTCAGCCCTACTTTATACATTGAGAAATCAAATCACAGTCACAGTTTGCCAGTGACTGACAAACATTCAAAATCCGTATTAAAAGCAGGAATAACCTCTAGCCCTTCATTACCAGGGTCTCCTCTGGTCTACCAAAGCACAGATATTGTGTGGTTTAAGTGAACAGAATCCCTTTCCCAGCTTGTCACTAATACACTGCTAATGAGCCTCCTTCCCTGTAGGGTCAGAAAAGCCACTTGTGGGTGCCCTGCAGAGCATGGAATACAGACAACCACTGAAAAATACAATTAGTTTAGGGAAATTAAGTTTATACCAAGTTTGTGGAAGGATTTTTTTCTTCATTTTGTTCTGTTCCAGAAAGCAATTACATGACAAGGGTCATTATCCTGAAATGGCAGGGGAGAAATCTGACAAACAAGAGTCCACTTGCAAAACAACTGCCCCCACCCTGACTGTGGAAATGCACTGGGGCTATCCAGAAATATTCCAGGTTAACCCTGACTTGGCACAAAAGAGAAGTCAAAGCACAAAAGTAAAACATAACACACAGCTTTAGCTGTTGCAGAACTGAGATCACATCTCTGACTAAACTTCCTATACTTTCATTGGTTTCCTCATCATTTCAGCCCAGTTTGCTCTGGGTGATGGACATCCCTGCTAAGCTGTGGGAATTGGTGTTTTGGAATCTCTTTTTATCCAAGGCAAACTTTCCAGGGTGATGCTGCTGACACGGTATTTAGTTTGTGGTTTTGGAGTGTTTGCTCTTTGTTTATTTTGAGTGATATGAGGAAGAATAGCAAGAAGGGTTTCTTTTTATGGCATGGGAAGACACTCCTGGCATTCCAAAGGGAAGGACTGAAGAGGAGATCTAGGACTGCACTGAGGACCAGCACTTTGTGCTGAGCTCACAGAGTCTGGGAAGGAGAGAGGGGATCCTGGCAGGAACTGTGGGGTGATCCCTGCTGCCTTCCCACTGCAGGAGGGGAGCTTGCTGAGTCTGCTGGCTTTGTGTTGGCAGAGCACTCGGTGTCAGATCCTCTCCTCCAGGTCTCAGGGGAATCATTAGGAGTTCTCAGTGCCACTGGAGCAAGACAGAACTTTTCTATGGTGAGTCTTTGCTGCCTTGCTGCCTCCATCTCCATTTACATCTGCACAAAGGATATTCATATCCCCATGACAGGCAGACAGAATTGCACGAGGTTAAAACCAGCCCACTGATTAAAGTGACAATTAAGCAGAGTAATCTGTGGGGTTTTTTTCTCTTCTCCCAGAATTATGGGTTTTATCTTAAAATAACTTGGAAACTTTTCTCAGTCTTCCAAAGGAACCTGAATTTTCTTAGATCTACTACATCACATGAGGAAACCTTTTACTGTCATTGGCCTTTAATCCTTTCCTGTCCCTAAAGGGCTGTCCCAGTGACTCCTAAGTGCAGAGAGCAGCTCTCTGAAGCACAAGACTGGAAGGTGTGTAGGTATTTCTGCAGCCTACTTCAAGAAAATTCCTAAATCTTTCGGGGACCAATATCTACTCTCAGACTTCTGGTCCTGTAACTGAATCAATGTTTGTGGAGTCTGGACTCCCAAACCTTAATGAAGTGCAGAAACATTTCCTGAGACTCAATTCAAGATCAGGAGTGTTGAGGCAGTCCATTCAAACAAATGGAATCATGTAAAACACGATTCCATTTTCTGCATTCCAGTAATACAGAAAATGCAGGTTTGTCTAAGTTTTCTGCTTTTCATATTAGAGACTGTATCATCAGGAAGAAATAGATAACTGTTTCTAATATAATTTCTGCCAAAGGCCTGGTGAAATGGATGGCTAGGAACACTTTGTATCTATGACTCCTGCTCTCTAGCTTGGAAGATAATAGAGATCCACAAAAGACAATCAATGTAAGCCACAGCTGATCTTTAAATACATTTAAAATATTTTTTTCCAATAACATATCAGAACATTTCCAGCATTTTTCTCCTTGTACAAGACCAGAACTTGTTTCCAAAAGTAGAAACAATACAGCAATAAAGGGGAAAAATTCAGTAAATTAATTCCTATCTGTAATAACCTTAAAATGAGCCAGCTTCTTTGAGTGCAATGAAAATAATAGAGTCCAAATATTGATAAGTTTTAAAGTGGGAGGAAAGGCAAAGCACTGGATTTGTCTGTACTGACATTACCAATGTATTTATATTCAAACAAGTTGATCACATAATCAAGACAGTTCAGAGCTGAACACAGACAACTTCCCCCAACACTTTTCCCTGCACATCTCATGGCTTTGTTTGTGCAGTCTGCCCTGTGACACCACAGCTGGAGAAAGAGTTGGATTTGCAGCCACACAACAAAGCCATCACAGCCTCAGCAGTGGCCCAGAGATCTTGATAAGTAAGCACTGGCCAGTGCCAGGGGTGCAGATGCACATCCTGTGTTTTATTGATGTGTTTTATATCCACACAGCACTCACCGGCCACCAAACCATGCTCCGTCCAGCCAGGAAAAACCCACCCACTGTGCCTCGGTTGGTGGAGAACATAGCCTGGAACAAAGGGAAAAACAGAGTTTTAATTGTATTTTGAGTGTACTAGGCAAGGTCTACACAGGCTGAGAACAAACAGGGATAATAAAACAGGCAGGGTAAAGTGAAAGAAACAGAGTGGCTGAAAAGAGAAACCTTATGATGAATAATAAAATGGAACAATGATTCTTTTATCTAGGTCTGCATTAGCCATTCAAGTTTCATTCCTTCACCTTTCATTATTAGTGTGAAACACTAAATAAAATTAAATTTAACCAAAAAAAATTATCAGTCAAGTAAAAGCTCACATGAATTTTTCATTGGGGTAAAAAGCCTATGATTTCAGGCATCAAAACAGATTATAAGGTGCAAGTTTACTAACAGAAAGAATGCAGCTTTTTTTTACTTAATACCATCCTGCCCCTACAGGTATCTGTTTTCTTGTGGTGATATCAGCATCGTGTCTGATTCCCTCTGAAGCTCCAAAAGAAGAAGCCAGCTAAAGTTTCCTTTTTGCAAACACATGTTGTCTTTGTCAAGGGATGGGCTTTAGAGGGAAGTTACCTCAAATTTTTGTTAATGACCCTGAGCCATTATTTACTGGATTTCCATTGTCTTCTCTTATGGCATTTGAACAGGAAAATAAAGAAAGAAGACCTGGGAAAAGTAACCATATATTTTCTTCTGATGCAGAAGAAAGTAAGTAAATATGATGGATTTGCATATAACTACACACAGTAACTGAGTAAGTATTTGTCCAATAATGATGTCATCATGGCTTGAAAGAAATGGCTCCTTTTTAACTCAGGATTAACTCAGCACACAGTGGCCTGAGAAGGCAGAGATCAACCCTTTATTGTCAGAGATCTTTAACATAAAATTCAACTACAGCAACAGCCAGAATCATGGCAAGACCCAGTTCCCCCCTGCCAGACAACAAGGTGTTCTGGTGGACTGGGGCTTCAGATTTTTGGCGATATTTTTGGCCCCTACTGCTATGCTGAAGAGGCAACGAAAAGGTTTTGTCTATTTTGTGCAAACACTGATTTTTTGGTGCCCTTCGAAATGGCATATCCCATAGGAAGGGATGCTTGTTCTGCAGCTGACTTTTCTGCACTGTGAAATGTTCCTGGGATGCTCCTGGAAAGCAGAGGATTCCTGAGGGGCAGTCCCTCCTCTCTGCTTGTTAATGGTCAGGTGTTCAGGGGAGGGCTCGCCCCAGGGAAACCCGAATTCGGTGACATTCCTCTGTTCCCAGCACTGGAGCTCGGTGTATTGGCCATTCTCTCAAACGCGTCAGCTCTCAGGTGCCAGCGCTGGGCTGGGAGCGGCTTTTGGTTCCCCCGCTCCCGGCGCTTCGTTCCCCGCTCGGGGCTGCCCTGGCAACGCTGCCCGGAGCTGCTCCTGCTCCTGCTCCGCCGCAGGGCCCGAGGGACAGCCCAGTCACTGCTGCCCCCGAACGGCACCACAGCCTCGGCCGAGCCACCTCTGCTGGCCCGGGGCTGTCCCTGTGCCTGTGTCTGTGTCTGTGCCTGTCCCCTGTCCCTGTGCCTGTGCCTGTCCCTGTGCCTGTCCCTGTCCCCTGTCCCCTGTCCCTGTCCCCTGTGCCTGTGCCTGTGTCTGTGTCTGTGTCTGTGTCTGTGTCTGTGCCTGTGCCTGTCCCTGTTCCTGTGCCTGTGCCTGTCCCTGTCCCTGTCCCAGTGCCTGTGCCTGTCCCCTGTGCCTGTGCCTGTGCCTTTGCCTGTCCCTGTGCCCGTCCCTGTCCCCTGTGCCTGTGCCTGTCCCTGTCCTCGGCGCTGTCCCTGTCCCCTGTCCCTGTGCCTGTCCCTGTGCCTGTGTCTGTCCCTGTGCCTGTCCCTGTCCCTGTGCCTGTTCCTGTGTTGGTCCCGGTCCCTGTCCCGGTCCCTGTCCCTGTCCCTGTCCCGGTCCCATCTCTGCGGCACCGCCTCCCCACCCCCGCCGCACACGGCGTCCCCTCCCTTCCCACCCTGGCCTCCCCCTCCCCGCTGTTTCCTACGGCATCACCCCCAGCCCCGGCTCTCCCTGCAGCCCCGGTGCTCCGCGGCCAAATCCCACCTCAGGTGCAGCCAGCTCCTACGAGAGACCCTGGCTGATCTTCAGCGATCAAATCTCTCGGCTCCGTCCCACACAAACCCCATCGCTCCTCCCTCCCCACAGGTTCCATTCATCCCACCAAAGATTTGCCTCCCTGGGTCACCGTCCCCTCCAGTGTAAATAAGTGCCTACATCTTGCCCACCATGCACTTGTCAACTATTTCAATTAAGCATCAAAATCTCTATAATTATGCATTTTCACTTATTAAGCTATTTTGCCAAGACTCTATAATCCACCTGCTCATTAAGTAAAACAAAATTAAATCCCAACATACCCATAGTCCCACCGCCAGAACAATCAAAAAGTAGAGGACAATAACAGAGATGTCTGCAGCATTGTTGATCCTTATGATGGATTCCATCCTCGCTGCTTCTCTGGCTTTTTTCTTCTTTCTCTCCTTATGTACTTCTTGCAGAGTTCAGGTTAATGATAAACTGCTGTCATCACCTACGTCTTATATAATATATAACTTCAGATTCACTTGTCTCCAATGGGACAGAAGTTGAAGCTGCTGCTTTTCCTTGGACAGCTCTTTCCCAAAGAGTGCTCCTCTCTTACAGGTGCTGCAGATTTCAGAGTTCAGTGTCCCTGCCAAAGGTGCTCGGGGTTTTAACATCCACGAGCAGATGTCTGAGAAGGAATGACACAGAAAGGAGTGGCTTGGCTGCAATAAACCCGCATATTTACCTCACTGTGGGTGAATACTTCTTTTTTTTTTTTTTTTTTTTTTTTTTAAGTGGTTGTACCTGTAAATCTAGTCATGGAAGATGCAGTTCTTTTAGCTGATGATGGTAAGCAATTATCTGTGAGGAGTGACCTGGCACCCGGGGAAAACCCAGGGGTCCAGGATCCGGGACACCCTCTGTGTCATCTCTCAACTCAGCAGCGTTACTCAATGGAGAAACAGTCCTGTGTTTCTGGTAAGGACAAAACTTGAACCTGCTTCCATGTCTCACATGGATACAGATAAAGATGCATATGAACACGAGACCTGGATCCAGGAGCTTCCTGGGCTGAATTTCAGGCTGTTTAGACCATGGCGTTGGCTCTCTGTGTTGTAGCTAATCAGCTTCACATTTGAGTAAGTTCAAAGTTCACCAGAGCCTGGGTCTGCTCTCCCTTTATTTGCTCCTCTGACTTCAGAATTAAGCTAAGCAAAGTAACTGGTCACAAAGATGTGGAACACACTGGTTATAACAGATCCTCACAGCTCTGAGTAAGGAAGCTTCCCCCAATGATGCCTGTGATCCTCTGTTTGAGCTGGAAGAGGTCAGAGAAATTAGGGAATTTAGAACAGTATATCCAGGTGCAAGGCACATTTCTGGGCTCTGAGGATGTCTGAGTCCCATTCCCTGCTTGATATTAGGGAATCACTATTTATTTACAGCCTTTTGGGTGTAAAATATGACCTTGAAGTTACACTGAGCAGAACAAGCAGTCCAGGACATGGGAAGCACAGCAGGCCTGACTGACCTTGCAGGTGTTATTTCCTCGGAGATGGAATCGAGGGCTGGCACTCTGTTCATTGGCAACGATTTTTTCCTAGGTAAACTACCCTGTGGTAATTGTGGCTGATAAAAAGCAGCAAGGAACCTATAATACAATGGCATTACTTATGAGAGTAAAATTTCAAAATCTCTCTATTGTTTGAGCACCTATGCTTTTATAAAAAAGTGCTACCCTCTGATAGTTTAGGCATCTCTCCCAAACACATTCTTCAGTTTGTCCTACACGACTGTGAAATGTTAGCTTTAAATCCAACAGAGAAAAAATTAACCCTGGAAGCTGCTGAGCATCCAAAATTCCCATTAGTTCTGACCTTCCCTGCTGTGTATTTCAGTGGAAAATAAGACTTATTTACTAACCTTAATTATCAGGAAACAGTTTGCCTAAGATAGGCTGCAGATGGCACTTCTTTACAGAGATTGACGCATATTCCTCTGGGTCCTTGCAACTAACAAAAAGTTTGGTTTTCATTAATTCCATTTCTGTGTCAGTCTACAGAAGCAAGCAAAAGAAAACATTAGTCAGGAACTGATCTACTCTACTGTGCCTCACCCAGGCCTCTGCAGGGGAGAGCCCAGAGGCTGAGCAATGCTGCAGCCTCTGTCCACAGCTCCCAGTGCAGCCACACCGACAAAATTCCAAGGTTTGAAACATGAATTGAGAATCAACATCTAAAAAAATAGTAATCACACAATTCCTATCTTTATGTACAGTGGAAACAAACTTAATTGATTTCTTATTTTTGTAGGCCACAAGCAGAAACTAAGCAGAAACCAATGTCATCTACAATACTGTCAGAAGGGGAGGCAGCTTTGTCAAGGCTGTGAATATCTCATCTCCACATCCTCATATCTGCAGCCCAAAGAGAAACCTGGAAGCACTGTAGGTTGTTGGTGTACCCAATGATTCACTGCATGAATTCAGTGCATACAAAAGGGCTCTGAAAGGGCAGGCAGCTTTCCAGATTGGAAATAGGCTAAATATTTCTTTGTGTTAAAGCTTTCAAAGAGAAGCATGAGTAAATCTGATGTGATGAGAGAACACACATCAGAGCACAACAGTCATTTCTTTTCCTCACTCTCAGCTAGCAGTGTGCTTCAGTGGGTCTCTCACCATCCTGGAGGGTCTCTTCCAGCAGGTTTAGGGTTCCAGGTTCTAGACAAATTGACAAATAATTTGATATACTGAGGGTATTTCTCTACTCTTGCCTGTGAGCCAGGGCAAATTATTGAAGTAAGAGAGGTTTTAATGGGAGTGAGAAAACCAAATAGTTTAAATAACAAAACACAGTGCCTCTGATGCACATCTCTAATGACTGCTCCCCTCTGGATAGAGCCTGCTGACATTTAGCTTATCATGAATATGTCTGTTCATACCTGATAGACAAAACAGAGAATGGAGGAGAGGGCAATGAGCTACAGACCAGCAGTTCAACTTCCCACCCCAGGCTGCTGATGGAGACCCAAGAGGATGAATGGATCATGGATCTGCACTCCTGACTGACCAGCCACAAGTGTCAGATGGGGCACAGGGCAGCTCATGAGCTGTGTGGAAGCTCCAATTGCTGTGCTGTCCTCAGAAAATGGAAGTGCAGCACAGAAAATCTGAGAGTTACTGGCACTTAGCCAAGTCTCTTACAAACTTGTGTAAAAGTCTTCCTCCTGAGGATGACAAATGAGAAAGCAATGGTTAAACAAATAAACTACAAACGAAGAGGAAGATGCATCAGCAAGCAAAGCACCTCCCACAGAGGAACTCCTCTAATCTTTTCCCTGGCATTCCTCTACATCTCTTGATAAAGCAAGTAGATTTCTTTGGGGATGCTCTTCAGAAATGCTAACTTATACAGTACAAGTAATGAAGGACAAACACAGACAAAAATTTGCTGTTATTTTATTTGCAGAAGGCCATACACTTTGTTAGTAACTTCTCTACCCTCCTTTGCAGTGTGAACTTGGAAAAGAGTTCATATTTGCAAGTGGAAAAAAATATAAAAATTCAAAGGCTCTCAGCACAGCTTTCCTAAAATGGTTTTAATAATGGAGGGTGGCAGTTAGAGAATTGTTTAACACCTTTTTTTTTTAATGCCAAAAGTCCTTTTTCTCTTTCTGCAATCTTGATTAAGTGAGCAAAACCTGGTTCTAATTAGAATTAGTCACAGAAGGATGGCAAAAATGTGGGAAACTAAAATGTGCAATCAATTGAAGAGGAATTACTAAAAGGAAAAAGATCTGAAGTCCTGTAGGTATGGTGTGCAGGATAGAAGAAAAAAAACTCAGTAGGAAAACAGGTGCTTTTCTGAAAGGTTATCAGAAAGAAAACAAGGTCATTCTATTCTTATTCACTGAGAGGATCAGAGTAAGAAACACGAACAAAATCACATCTTTATCAAGAGACAAAAGAGATAACAAAAATGAACACTTTCAAGAATAATTTTCTGATTATTATCTCTACAGAGGAGAAATATCAGAGGACATGAAAAAGGGTCTATATGCAGATAGACCAACAGAAATGAAGCAAAGAAATACATTCACTTCTTCAGCAACAGATTAAATTATCTCTGTGTGATCACTAAGTACACCCAGACCTGAAGTATCTCAGCATTGCCAATCTTACAAAAACAACAGTCCCAGGGCTTCCTACAGAACAGGCCAAGACAGCAAATAATTTCATTTATTTTTGGTTTATTAGTGTTTTATTAATTCTTACATTTAAGGAGGTTAATAGGGGAGGACTAATAGCAAGAGATGGTTTTGAAATTTCCACTGGGACTAATAAAGTTAAATAACAGATTAAAAATTACTCCCCAAAGCCAATGCAAGCTGTCACCAGATTTAGCCAACTGATAGCAGGGCAGATTAATCCCCACAAGCAACTTCTCAATTGAGCAGCATTCTCATTAATACAGAAGTATTAGTATTATTATCTCATAAATAATAGACTAAATAACACGGGACGTTGTTCATTATCCTCATGATCTAATCCATTATATTTTGTATATATTAGAGTCTTGCTAATCCTTCCTGGGGTTTCCCCTTTCCATTGAAACTGTGTGTCCAGAAAAACATTTTTTAGTGATGGATGCATGCTGGCCTGCCACTTCTACTATTGCTAAACCTAAATAACAGAAGGAATTATGCAAAGGAGCTGCATAATCAGCATCCCAACTCTCACAAGTATTTTTAACACTCATGTTCCAGAAATGCTTTAGGGAAAGCAGCATCTCAAAAGCATAAAATACAGGAGAGAAATGAACAGGAGCTGAGCTGCTGATGCCCCTTCCACTGAAATAATTCTCCATTTTTCCAGGTGACCCAAGGAAAGCTTTAGTTGCCCTACTGGGTTTTCTCAAACCCAATGTAATTAATCTTGAACAGCCTCAGCCTTTGTGGGTATGTTTAGATTGCCCTACAGCAATAAACAGCAATAAATATATTATTATTTATTGTATCTGACAGTTTAATTTGATTAAAGAAGTCTAAGTGAAGAGAGGGAAGATCATAATCTACTCATGTCATAGGCTAATATAAATGTCCAGTTTTCTCCATAGGGTCCCAGGGGCTCTTCAGTTAAAAGTGTTTGTAAAGTGTTTGGTTGAGAAATTAAATGGGGACAGAATCTCAGTAACACTGTACAAAATATATATGAAGCTTCTTGAAAAAGAAGGTACCTTTCTACAGAGGTGCATCCCCCAAACTAAGTGTGATGCAATCTTTGGATAGACTTTAAATGCTATTTTGTAGAAAGAAGGACATTTCTGAAAGGATTTCTAGTTCATGGGCCTGAGATAATCAATCATTTTCTCCATTAGATCTCTGTTATTTCAGTCCATGTGTGCATTTAGGTGAGGATTTCTCCACCTGTGTCAGAACATCAAGACACGATGAAAGCTGACCCGCTGATGGGTGGGGATGTTTCCGGGATTTTGGCAGAGCCACAAGCTGGTTACATTTTTAGATGAGTGTTTACTGGCAGCAGCACATCAAAAAAACTCCTACTTGCTCCTTACAGGTGCAGTGAGATCTATTTCCTCACATTGTGACGTAAGGAGCTGCACCGAGACAGACAAACCGATAATTAAATATAATGCTCTTCACAGGAAGGAAACTCTTCAAAATATCTGTAGCTCTTGCTGAGACAAATCAGTTCCCCAGCTGTGGCACAGCTGGGCCCTGCTGGGGCAGCTCGCTGATGTTTTGAACATCACGTTTCAACTGTGCCCAGAGCAGAGGCAGGGCTGGGGACCATCAGCATTCCCAAAGTCAGAGCCACCTGCCCCTTTGTTCCAGGAGCACAGAGGCTGATTACGCCTAAGAATGCACAAGGCACAAGGAGGAGGATTTTAGGAATACCCTGGCTTCAAAAGCCGTATCTTTGCTGTTATCTGTGAGCTGCAGAGGGCAGAAAGCCCGACTGACTGGATGAGCCGGTATTCCCCAAACCGCTACAGAACCCAGGGGATACAGGGGGTGACAGTGGGACTCAGTCATGGATGTTCTCCACCAGAAGAAATGTTCTTCAGGGAGAAAAACCTCCTGGAGCAGTTCTGTGCATTCCTGCTGTCCCAAGATTACCATAAAGCAACTAAAAATTCATCATTGTATCTTTTTTCTTTCTCTTCAGTGGTGCCAGGCTCTTGCTCCAAGATTTGATACAAAATTATCATTTCTACCCAAACCAGTCATTACAACAGTATTTTTCATCCATCCAAACCATGGCACAATCTATAGCTACAGCCTAGAATCACATTTACTATCATACACTAAATTATTCAGCTCAACAGTGTTAAATGGAAACAATGACACATCCACATACAGGATAATTATACCAATACTAAAGGAACAGAGAGAAATCCCTGGATTGCTTTTCCCTTTTCCCTTTTCCCTCACCCCCTCCAAAGAAACCCTCATAAAAGTCATCTTGGTTTTATGGGAACTTCACATCTCCAGTTTACTTCTTTAAAGGCCAGAGAAGGACAGTGTTAGCAATTAGGAGTGGGGAATCAATAAGAGCCTAATAAAGAGCAGTTTTAGCAGCAGAACATAACAACTTCACCTATTTTTCAAGTAGTACTGCTGGAAGGAAATGCTCCTGTGGGCTTGGAGAGCTCTGACAGCTTGTTTAGCTGCCAGGGAGCTCAGGGGCCCAGAGGATCCGTGATGGATCCACAGAACAGGTCATAACTACATCCAGTTTGTTCAGCAGCTACACCTGTTCTGTTCCTTGTACCTACAAGATACATGCACACACATCTATATATACACATACAAGTAATAATTCCTATGCTTTTCCCCCAAACCCTATCACAGCACATGAAATCCATATGTGGATCTATCAGAAACAAGGATGATGGAATGAAGCTTTTGGCAGCCTAGCTCTGAGTACAGGCTGGGAGTGTGAGCAGGGTGGTAGCTGGGCAGGAAGATTAGCACTGATGACAGGTTCTCTGTGCCTGCTTGCAGAGGGAGCAGGTGGAGAGCTCTGAAAAGCCCTGTACTTTCACAACCCTGCAGGTGTGGGACTGGGGTGATTCAGATGCAGTTGCACCATGTGGTACACTGTGTTTAAGAAGGGTGTGTAAAATTTGGAACATATTTTTCGGCATCAGTTAAGAAATTTCATATCATCAGGACATTGTTTATTGGAAGCTGTGTTGAGGACTGTAAGACTGACCTGTGCAGATCAGGGGGAGGACTGAAGTCACCCCAGGGAAGAATGTAGCTTCCAACACCATCCAGACAGGTCACATGCAGAGGGAACACATCTCACTGGAATACAAACTCACCATCTGCTCTGAGATCTGTCCCAGAACAGCAAAAGTCTTTTCTAACTCCTCAAATGTCAGTGGTCCTCCCTTAAGCTCATGCAAAAGAAGAAGAAATGTTTAGGGAACATCATGCAAAGATCACAGATAGAATGGAGATGCACATTCCAGAACACTCTGGGTGTAGCCCAGAGGGACAATTAAGAGTTTGAGCTTCCATTTGTGCTCACAGATAAAATTTGATTCCAATACTTTAGAGAGCAAGCAAACCACACATTTATTTTTAAGAACTAATTTGATGACAATACCAGTGAGGCCCTTCAGTTGTCAGAGAAACAGCACATGTTTGCTGAAAAACTGTATATTTGTAACTCGGAATTTTTTCCACCTCCTGAAACATTCATTTTTACACTATATTGCCGCTTTGAAAAATTCTAAGTGATTTCTTATATATCAGTAATAGGAGTTTCTATAAGAAAGCTGAGTATCCAAATTAAGAAATGCATAGAAAGCTACTTTTACATGTTCATAAGCTAGAAATTACCTCACTTGGCTGAAATAGTATTTAAATTGTACTTTCTCCAAGGAGATCACAAGGGGTAGAGAATAATAACCATTGTTGTACAATCACAGGACACCAAAGTGATATAGAGTGGCTATTATTTTACTACTTGTTAATGATTCCTTAGGAGTCCAGAACAAGTGGCAGAAAGAGAAAGGAGACTCATTTTACCATGTAGGACTTTTCATCACCATCAGATGCTTCAGTGAATCCAACACCATGTCAGAGCCAAGGTGACCTTTATGAGCAGATCACTGTTAAATAACATCAAGACAAACTTCTTCATCATTCTTGGGACAGGAGGGGACACCTTCACCGTCAGAGGTAAGAGCAGTAAGTTCCTACAGTACAAAGAAACCTGCTACCAAATACTTGTGCACCCACAGCAAGGGGCCAAGAAATCCTCACATGGCTGGGGTCACCTCCAGATGATGGTGGTGGATTTTAAGTCCCAAACTGCTTGAAAATAGTGCAGTGCAGACCCAGGTTTCAAGGTTTCCCCTCTCACTGCTTAGTCCCTGCTCCATGCTGGTTGCTCTTTTGCCAAATATACACTGGAGTCCCCACCAGAAACAGAAATGTCTCTCCCAGTCTCAGGATGCTTTTTGCCACTGGCATATTGTGTTTGAATGGGAGACCAAAAGCAGGACAATATCCAGGCACTCGTGAAGCTCAAGTGTCCTTGCAGTAGCTCAGTGTTTTTCCTGAGACTGAACTTGGAAAAAAAAAGCAAATATCAAAGAATAAACTTCTCCACAAATTTCTGCATTATACAATTGTCCTGATTTCCTGCTTTGCAGAGGAAAACACATGGATATCAGGACACAGATCATTTGAGGACATCCTTTTGTACACTGCGAGCACAAACACAGCACTGGCAGAGCACAGGGAGCAGGTGGGGCAGGGAGCTCTGCTCCTGCTTGAGAGGGACACTGGGTCCCACCCTGGGCTTTTTGTCACCGAGGTGATTCTGATAACCTGGGGAGAGTCAGAGTGAAGTGCCTGCACCACGTGGCAGAGGAGGAGAGGCTGAGGATCTCAGTGTGTTTAGCCTCAAGAAGAAAAGGTTTGGGAAAGGAATCCAACTGAAGTAATCAAACATTTAAAGGGTAATTACAGGTAAGATAAAGACACTTCTTAGAGGTAACAGTGCAAGGGAAAGAAGCAATGATCACAGACTGGGGCAGGAGAAATCATGAGTGGATATAAAAAAAAAAAGATTCAGTGTAAGTGCTCAAGTCCTGGAATTGGTTGTCTAGAAAGACAGAAATCTCTGTTCCTGGAGGTTTTCAAAATCTGATCAGACAAGGCCCCAGGCAATTGATCAAGCTTTGAAGGTAGCCTTGCTTGCCCTTCATGTTCTCTGGAGGCCCACTTCAAACTGAATTATGTTATCTGGAGATCCCTGATACATTTCCTTTTCTTTAAGTCTACCCTGCTGTACAAGGCTGTTTGACAAGCTCATCTCTGCACTCAGGTCTACTATCACAGGCTCCCAAGTCAGAGATTTGACAAACATTCTTACAATTATGGGGCTGAAAAAGTCAATACTGTCATATACTCATTTTTCACCAATCACTCACTGCCAAATCCTTGAGACTGTTATCAGGCAAAGTGCCATCACACCCTGGAGAAAGCAGAGTGCACCTCAGGGCCACGCTTCATTGTGACTAATCTGAGCAGAAACTGCATGTGAGCTGACTGAAACCACAGCAGGGCTGTGGGGGCAAAGTCTGGGAGCTCCTAATCACCATTTGTTCAGTTCATGCACAGATCACTCCAGAGCTGCATGAGAGCTGCCCAAATAACTTCTGGGAAAAGCTGGCAGTGGACTTCACCAAGTGACTGTAACTGATTTATTGCACTGAACTGCTGATGGATGACTTGCAGACTGAGGCTACGGGTCCCAGTGATCCAGAAGCTTTACCCCATTACAGTAAAATAAATTCAGCTCTTTTTTCAGACAGCAATGTTAATTCTGCTCTCAAATACAGAAATGATGGTTCAAAACAGGTGGAATGGTTGAGAATAAAGTGCAGTAATGACCTTGGGTTCACTTTGGCTTCCTGATCCCAAAGCTGAGCACACATGACTGCAGGGTGTCAACAATAACTCAGGCCAGCCTTGGGATCCTGACTGCTCCTGGACCACAAACTGAGCCACATCCACTTTACTCCTCTTTTTTTTTTTGCTAGAAATATTTCCTAGAACACAAGTACAGTGGAATTTTGGCACAGAACACCTGTGTAGCCACAGTGGGTTCTTCACAAGAAATTTCTAAGTGCTTTGCAGTATTAGGATGAAAAAAAATTAATGAATCCAATTTAATTCCTAAAAAGAGAAGGATGAAGAGGAAGAATACAGCTTCTAGACTTTAAGAACAAATTGAGAATGACCAAAACAAACAAACAAAAAATTTAAAAATGCTATCTGTAACCACAATTCATGTTAAACCCCTTGTGAGTTAGCTAATTATAACAGGATACACATGCTATATCCAGAGAAGTAAAAATTAAAATTACTAAGATACTGAATCTGAAACCAATATAAAATGCTTCACTTTTTTCTTTCCCACTCCTAATTTTTATTTTCATATTCTGAATAGACCTGTTGGAAAATGCAGGCCTGATCTTTCCCTGCTTAGCAAATGTGATGATAATGAAGAGTATTTTTTGATGTGATTGATAATGAAGAGTAACAGGAGTGGGATAAACAGGTGCTCAGTGGCTCATGAGCACAAGAGATGGAAACATCCCCAGTCCTGCACTCTCCTCACTCTGCCTGTACTTGGAGCTCAGAGAGTTGCAGTTCCTCGTTTCCCTGCTCATCCCCAGTTATGGCACATCCATTAGCTGGAGACTGCAAGGCTGTTTCATGGAGGTTTCGTGGCACTAATGGGCAAAGTAGATGTTAATAGCTAAAATTTTGTTTTTATGAATTATGTTCCTGGGCTTAATGGCTTATGTTTCCTTGGCAACACACACATCATGTGCTTTTTAATAAGGTTTGTGCATGAGCTTTGTACAGGACCATGCCAGAGATCCCTGCTGATAAGGTTTCTAAAACATTGTGAATTCAGAAGAGTGGATCAACCCTTTGACAAAGCAAGGACCACACTGGCAGAAGAGCAAGAGCCTTCCGTAGTCTCTGTAAAGGTGCTCCAACTGCAGGTTCCTGCTTTTATTATCTAACTCCTTATTCATGCAAAGACCACCTTCACTTTTTTACATCAGTAAACATCATTAACTCCCCAGTTATCCACCTAAATATTCTACAATTAAAAAAAAAAAAAAAAAAAAAAAGCAGAATGATATTCCAGGAATTAAATTTATCCAGTAAGGCTGCAGTGTGGTTTATCCTGAAGAAACCTTGGAGAAAAAACAAGTTACTTATTTCATGTTTTTCTATGGAACAACCTGTTACAGGAAATAGGCTGCAGTCTGTTACAGAACTTCAACATGCTTTGTGATCCACAAGTGGGTATCCCACACCCACAGAAAATAAAACCTAAACTACACAAATTGTACAGGTGAAAAAAGAGAATTGTGGTGAGTATGCACAGGCACAGCTAACTCCTGTGGCTGAAGTCAGCACAGATCATCACTGTGCTGCCCTTAAGCACTTCTAACGTTTTATTTCACAACAAATATAAAAGCTCCATGTACAAGCCTGGAAAGGTTTAGTGATAGGAGATGAAGACTTTTTTTATATCACATCCATGGAAAAAAGTAACACATTCAACAGCACATAAATCTTGGCTGGATCCAAGCTTCCTAACACTATCAAAACAGCAAAGGTAAAAGGGGTGGAACATTGAACCTCTAACACAAAGTACCAGGTAATTAACTCGTTTATATTCTTAGATTGTCATTCACATAGTAGCTAAACCAAGTAGTAGAGAGTACAAACATGTGATCCATAAGCACCTTAAAACATTTACTAACCAGTAATCCATGCAGTGCCCAGAGTTAAGGAAGGCTGACATCCATTGACACCAGGACCAAAAATAAGAGGAAAGTTACAATCAGCACTCATCTGTTTGGCTTATTTATTAAAGCAATCAGAAACTTAGAAAGAAACAATTCTAAACATGGAAAAAGAGTATTCTATTATTGCATCTGAACCAAGAAACACAAACAAAAGGATTATTAAACACATGAAAACAAGATCTAATAGACAGGAAGGAGAAAAGAAGGTGGAAGAAACACCAAAATTTACAATGGAACAATTAGTATGAGAGACATCTTGCAAATCAGAACAGAGCTGATATTAATAGATAAGGTGTGCACAGGGAAGCAAAGACAGCAAAACTGTTACATCAGGCTCGTGTAGGCAGAGAACCCTGTCTGGTTTCTCTCCCATTGGGCTCAATCAGTGCAATCAGGATCCCCCAAGTGATCTGCACCAAGCTGAGCATCACTGAGCATTTAGAATGCTAAACCAGAGCTGCCTCTGTTTGCTGCTCCCCAGATGGAACAGAATGAGACTGAAAACCAGCCTTGACACCACACAACAGATCATCCCCAGCCTGTGCCAACCCTGCCAGAGCTCCAGAAGCACCTGGAGAACACAGGGTGGGATTCCTGGGGTGTCCTGGACTTTGAATCAATGATCCTTGTGGGTCCATTCCAGCTCAGGATATTCTATAATCACAAAAGTGTAGAGAAGACAACATCTAGAACATTTGCAAAAAGGTACATCAGCCACAATTTCATGTGAATGCTGCTGACATCATTCAACCACTGGAAACAAATCTTTATTCCCAGCTGAACAAAGCACCCAAGGCATAGCAACTTTCTGCTTCAGAACAGAATTGCTCTCTGCCCCATCAATGACACGAAGGATGAGGCAGTCACGAACCAGCAGCTGCAATGCCATTCTCCAGGAACTGAAAAGTAAATTGATTTCTGTGACTCAACTGCTCAAATCAATACTCACCCTCCCCCTCCTCCTGTACATTCACAGACACTTTTTGTCCTTTAAAATAAACAATATTATCTCCAAAGTTAAGGAGCATTATTGTGCTTGATGTGGTATAAATACATTTTCAGGGGAAAACATTTTCTGCCTATTACTTTATCCAATGAAAAATTTGTCACCAGTTCTTGTGAATCTGATCACTGACAACCGGCGTGTGACAATTTTGCATTCATGCTCTTCACCTGCTGGAATCAGTTCTGAAACTTTATGGCAATTTATGATTTGAATCATGTCCATCAACACAACATCCCAACATCTTTGTGTCTACAATCCTACAGGAAACACACAAAAAACCATCATTTCCCTGGGATACAGCACTGTCCAAAGTTATGACATCACACAAAAGGCAATTAAGGCCACTTTCAGTAGACTCTTAATGAAAATTAAAAATTGACAACTGGCTAAATACTAATTTATTAATAGTTTCTTGAGAAAACAGTTTGAAGCAGCAAGAGCAAATGCATCCATTAAAAAGGAGAGTAAGTAGCTTCATCTCAGTTCATCTCAGTAAGAAGAAATTCAAGCCCCCTGTGCAGAGACTTGCAGGTGTGAGTTCCACTGCTGAGGTATGCGAGCCATAAAGATCCTGACAGCCAAAACACTCTGAGGATGAAAGCAGAGCCATCAGCAATGGAATGTGCTCCTCTATGGGCACTCAGGGAAAAGCACTTCTGCCTTTATTTGCATATATAAAATGATGGATGGACAGCCTGGGTTGTTTTTTTTTTAAATCCAAGAAAATCCTCTTTATTAAATTACTACCAATGGCAGCTTCAGATATTGTTGCTCCTGCAAGTGAAGTAACAACGCAGGGAAAACAATAACTGACTAAACTTTTGCCTCTGGGTTCCGTGTGATTTTTTAAACTGCACATCCAGCTCAATTAATCCTACTCAAAGATAGCTTCTGATGACTGCTAAGGTAAACAGTAGCTGTTTGTCCACAAAAATGATGGATTTGGGACCTAGACTGTAGTGTTCCTACCATTCACAAATTCCCCACACTCTCAATGCCCAGAGCAGAATATTTGCTGCCTAGAAGTACTGGGCTGTTTATTTTCAAAAAAGGACAAACCCACACACATATGGGATCAATTTAATTACAAAACATCCAAGTGTCATCAGTGAAAGACATCTTGAATTATTTTTCCTTAGCAGTAGAAGAACAATAAAAGCAAATCTAAAGTCTGTATTTCCTACCACTCCCATCTTCTTAAAAACATTAAGTGCCTAAAATCCATTTTTGGGGGGTTTGGCCCCGGTTCCAAGCTCTTGCCTTAAAGCAAAGGGCACTTGGTGTGGTCCTTGCACAGGCAAGTCCAACATCCAAATAACACCTGCCCTGTGGAGCCCGAAGAATTGAAGGAGAAGGAGCTGGTGAGCTCCACAGGGTTGGCTCTTGAAGGCTCTGCCAAACTTTCACGTGCACAATGGATGATTTTTATCATGTGAAATGATCCCAAAGGACACAGAATTGCAGAGATTGCAGAGATTGCAGGGAGGCAGGGGCAAGGTGCTCTGATTTTATTGTTTATTGTCCTTTTTATTGTTTATTTAATTAATACATTTAAACAAATATACATAAACACATCTCAGTACGTAATCTTCATATAGGATTATACTATATATGAGAATTACGTATTTTTTATGAATTCCTCTAAAATTATCCTGAACCAGTGTATCTAATCTTATATATAAGCTTATAAATTTTATATATACTTTGGTAGTGGTCTTATCTAAACCATTACAACTTTATCATTTACTTCATATCTAATTTTATATTTGTGAAGTCACAATTTTTATCTAACATAAGAATGTTGTATTTATTTGTAATGCTACTGTATCAAGTCCAAAGGTGTTCTGATATCATTACTCTGAACAACACTGTCATAAACAACAAGTAACACAGAACAAATTTGTTCTCTACAAATTTTATGGTTTAGGGTGGGGTTTTTTTATTTACACACTTTTCCAACACAACTTAATAAAAATAAAAAGATAATGCAAAGACAGAGTAACCATATCATGCTGTTCTTTCAATAAATCAATGTATTTGCAGGAAAGAATGAGAAAATAACTGTGAAAGAGTTATTTTAATAACTGTTTAAGAGTTATTTTAATAACTATTTTAATAACTGTGAAAGAGTAAGAGAAAGGTGGGCTGGGGAGTACTCTGTTAGCTGGGCTACAGTGCCTCCAGACACAAGTTTTATTCATAGTTCTCAAGCTTATTGCAAAACAAATTAATTCCACAATTCAAAAATACGCTTTGGGAGCACAGACCCTGATGCACAGTGTAAATAATACTGAGTGAACTTTCTAGTCCCAGCACTAAAATCCATCCTGTCCCAATGGGTGTCTGCCCCCATCCTGCTTGGCCATGAAGTGCAAGGGCACAACCCTGCAGCCTCTGCAGTCTCTCAGTGAAAGCACCGGTCTGAGTCACAAGTCATAAATTCACCCACCAGGAAGATGTTTCTAGAATCTGTACTTTAACTTATATATCTACTGTGTAAATTATAATATTTTAGAATACAGCATAAGAGTACTGATTCCAGGTAAGCAGAGAGTTACATCTTTTAGATGTAAAGCTATAGAGCACCTAAGTGATTCGTGTTAGCTGCTTAAAATCCCAGAGCAACTTGTTTTGTTATAGTAACTAATGATCACTAAATCTTTGGGGGTTTAATGAGCAAGATGTTATTTCTCTGAGTACAGTACAGAGTGAATACTGTGCAAACAAACTTCTCCAGCAGATGGAAGCATTAGTCAGCAAAAGCTGAGCTCTCCCAGGACTGTCTGTCCTGCAGCACCACAAACCACCTCCGCTGCCACTCACAGAACTTCACCTCGTACAAACCCCAAGTGCTTCACACTGGTGGAAAACAAATCCATAATTCTGTACCACTTGAGATCTGCAGTATTGCTATAGCACAGCATACAATTATTATTTAAATATTTACAGAAACCTGATATTGGTGAAAGTCAGAGACAGGAAAAGCTGGAATATGAATCATAAACGTGTGGATTTCAGGTAAAATTTAACAAAACCCCATAAGCTCTACCAACCTTTTCCCACACCTCTCTGACAGTTAAACAAACACAGTCTGGTTTCTTGCTTGCTATCTCATATTTTACCAATAAATGTCATGCAAACATAAATGTTTAGAATGTACTTAAATACAATAACTTCAAATTGCCAGGTAGAGTACTGAAATCAAACAAACCCAAGTTCAGGTTCACTCTGAAGCTCAACAGAAAAAGTAACACAAGTGGCCATTAACAGTAGGATCCAATATCCCTTCAATGACAGATTCAGCAGAATCCCAGACTGGTAACTGCAAGGCTGTTCCAGCCCAATAAAGCCCAGGGAAGGCCACGATTACTGACACATATTTTACAGTGATGCAAATCCCTTGGCTCACCATGAACAGAACTGCCTGATTTGCAAACCCCACCACTGCATGTTGATTAACTAAACACTGTTTTCAAACTAGAATTGAAGGTTTTATACACAGATCTGAAGCACAAGAAAGTGATTATTCGTGTCTCACCTGATTGTTGGGAACACCTGAGCTCTGACTGGCTGCTGCTTTCCCCCTCTGTGAGCTGCCTTGTTCCTTGCCATCTAATAAAAATGACATTAAATGATTTCAGGTATGAAGCACAACTTTCTTTTACAGTTACTCTGGCACAAAGACTGAGATTGCTTTGTTCAGTATGCTGAACAAATAAACAGTCAATCTAACAATATTTGTAAATCATAAGGAAAGGAATCCAAAATAAACAAACATCAAAAATCCCCAGCTTCTATTTCCCTGCTTTTCCCCATGCCTAAGTGGAAATTCTGTTCCCTGCCCAATGAAGTTATATTCCTTCTTTTGGATTTTCCTCCTAGTTCTGCCAGAGCTGAGCTGCTACCCCCATTCCAGCTTCCACCCAACACTTCAGGAGCCCTGGATTTCAGTCAATAGCTGAGGTGCCCCTAAACTCCTCAGTTACCTGACCTGACACCAGCACTCTCCACAGCTTCTTTGACTGCCTCCCTGTTTGCAGCTCCACAGTAATTGTAAGGATTTTCATTTTCAGCTTGAAGATGACTGCACACAGAGGGGCCAAAGAATTACTCATTCCATGAACTTCAGTGGGAAGTTTGTAACTGGTTTCTAGTGAAGTCCAGAGCACCTGCAGGGGTACCAAGAGCAGAGACTTTATTTGAGATGTGGAGGCAGTGACACACATGCATGATTTGACTGTAATGCCCTAGACATGTAATTCACTCAAATTGCAGAAGGCCTGGAAAAGCTGTTTTCATAAAAAGTTATTTATTTATCCATAGAGCAATTGCATGTACGTTTGTGGACTTCTACAAATGCTGCCAGAGGTACAGATCTGCACATCACAAACAGTGCTAACCACTGTTTACATCCCCACATCCTTACATGAGTCACACACACTCACTAAACTTGTTATTGTGTACTTTTCTCATCTCTAATAGTTGCCTCCTACTTTTTGTTTAACCTCTGCTTCGCCTTTCACACAGGACATTTCTGGGAACTGCTGGACTCATTAAAACAAGACAGGTGCATGTCAGCAGTGATGAAATAGAAATTGTGAAAGGTAGGAAAGAAGTGGAAAACAAATTAGAGGCACTCACAGAGCCTGGTGCGGATGCAGCAAGATCAGGCTGTGACAATCACTGTTGCTGCACCTCTGATGTCTGCTGGGATAAATACTGGGCTGGGCTACTTAGCTCAGAAACCAAGGGAACCAAAGAGGAAAAATCAAAGAGCAATAGAAACTGCAAGCCCATCTCATGCAGAACCACAGGACAACACAGCTTTTCTCCATTTTATTGTGGCTTGATGTCCACAGTAACATTCAACAGTAGAAACAGGTGGACAAGATCCCAGAGCCCAGTGGAAACAGCCCAGCCAGAGCACGGTACAGGACATAAAGCAATGGGGTCTTTGAGTCACAGGCAGCCCTCCCTGGAACATAAAAATAGAAATAAAAGTCTCTTCTTTATTCCAGTTTATGGGAACATTTCCTGGCACCCATCAGATGACAAACCCTTTTTCCCAGCTACCTCAGCCAACTCAGTAACCATGGCAACTGCCTCCAGTGCAATGACATCATATGGTTTCCTGGGCAACTGTTCCCAGTGCAATGATGTCATGTGGTCACCATGGCAATGCTCCATGAGGCCAGGAAGAAAGTATTTTAAGTGGGAAGATAGGTCAGAAAGGACAAAAGAGGGCCCAGGGAAGAGCAGGATGAAAGATAATTGAGGTAAAAATATGAACTTTGTAACAAGGATAGATGCAAGGAAAAGGAATGCATGGACAGACAGAAGGACAGACAGAATATAAAAAAGGAGACGTTTTATGTAATTTGAACTATGATTTGCTTTTGAAAGAGTCTTAATTCTATAATCTCTAATATGTTATTTAGGTCAGAGATTCTGAAGCAAAGCATGAATGGTCACAGGAAGTTTAGGCGTGGTTCAAGCACCGATTTACTGGAGGGACTTCTGATAATCCAGAAGAAACTGTCAGAAATCTCCAGAGACACTGAGGGAAATCACACTACACAGAATATATAGTTACATTTTCTAATCTATTTCCATTCTCTGACTGATTACCCAGGGCTCTGTCACAGCAATGCCAATAACCAGATGTTGCTGCCACACCTGTCCAGGGCTTCAGGAGAAGATTCCTTTGCCCTCTTCCTTCTGTTCTTTGTACTTGAAGCCACAATAATAAGAACCTGGCCAGCTGACAGATGAAAATGTGTTTTCCTTTCACTGAAAGCTCCTTCAGACCCTCACCAAGATGAAGAGAGTGTCCCTTCTTCCTAATTTTCTAGATCTTCTTCCAATCCCGTTATACTCCCAAATATTTGAATTTACTGAGTACAAATACCCTTTCTGCATTCAATCCTGTTTTAGTTCTGGCCAGTCTCAGCCAGCAGACAATGTTACTGCCAGCTTTATGTTAAATGGCAATAAAACCCCTGGGAAAAAGCTTCTTGGCAATAAAAGGCCAGCATTATTGATACACAGTGTTTTATCCGTGTACACAACCTTGAGTGTGAGATAAAGTAACAAAAAGCTCTGCCTTCTGAGGACAGGCTGCAGGCTAAAAGCTTTTAGGGCAATGTTCCTGAGGAAGCTTTCAGGTCTATTATACAGTATTTTTCTATCCAGCACCCAACAAGACATCCTCACATAGTGTCTCTAAAGGCAAACCTTACTATAGTTTATTCAGCACAGTAATTGCCCTCCACCACTCTTTTCAGATGGAGTTAATGCAGGATCAGATGTAGGGACTGTGATTGTAACATTGCAGCTCAGAAATGCAGGGTTGCAGCTGTGACATCTTCTACTAAAAGAGACTTGTTTTTTACAGTTGAAGTGAAGATGAAGCTCAGCTGCTCTGTTCAGACCCAAACTTCAAATAATGTGAAGGTTAGAAACCTAACTTGAGCATGGCTGTAGATGAGATGTTTGTCTCAGACTAACCCAGACTCTCACAAGTCCCTGGCAGCAGTGCCCAGCAGCCCAGCTGTCTGTACAGTTCAGCACAAAGGAAAAAAGCACATTCCTATACAAAGGTCTTTGTACAGTTTGTCACAAGGAAACATTTTTGTACCTCAAGACCTCATGCAGATTGTTGCTGTTACTCAGATAGCAACAATGCATTCAACATGCCAAGCACTTTCCAAATCTCTACAAAGGCAGGCATTAGGGGCTCAGAAAGTCCAATTCCTTCAGAGCAGCCCACTCAGTAAATCTCCAAGGGGTTTCATTGCAAAACCCTGCAGTCATCAGGTTGGAAATGTTCCAGGTGCTTAATCACACACAGCAGAGTGAGAACTGAGAGAGGGAAGAAAAATTCTCAGAGATAAGCAGCACCAGGAAGGATATGGTGGCCGAGGGAGAGAAACAGGAAAAGGGGAGGAGGAGGAGAGGAAAGGGAGAATAAATATCTCACGCTGTTGATGAGCAGAAACACAAACATCAGAGACAGACACAAAGAAGGCCAGCAGCAGTTCCCTCAAGTTATTCTTCTGTCCTCATACACTTCCTCCCTAAATCAAAAGATATTCATGGAGCAGCCAGCTGCACATCTCACACAAAAATCAGGCTAAGCTGGGCATTCCCATACAATCAACAGGTCTCACAAACCAGTTACTTCTTCATGAAGCTATCAGAATTATTTCTCCAGGGGAGTGGAAGGAAAGCTCAGCAGGGTCAGCACAAAATGAAGGAAGAGAACTGCTAGAGAAGAAAACAAGTGGGAAATAGGTGGTGAGGACTGTTTTGGTTGTGGGTTGGGATTTTTCAGGCTGTGCTGTGAGACTGAAACATCTTCATTAAACTATTCTTCAGGCTGCAGTCTTATTTCTAAAACTAGGAATTTTCAAGCAACTGTGGCAAAATACAATATAATGTCCTTTTGTTTGACTTCTGATAAATCCCTTTGATGAGCAATGATACATGCCAGCATTAAGTAAAACAAAATGCTGAAAATTTACTTAAAAGGGAGAAAGAGGAAAATACAGAGCAATGACTAATGGCCAAGCAAAAAAAAAAATCTGTTATAAACTGTATTGCCTTAAGTAATAAAGATTAATATGCACAAATATCTAATTCATTCTCACAGTAAGTGCCACGCTTTACATGTGCACATACAAGTTCTAAGTTAATTAAAAATCAGGCAAATTCTGCTCTGATTGATGCAAGACAACAAAGACCACACATAACAGAAGTGTTTACCACATAAATGGTAACATGCAGCTCACCAATATGGACAAAGTATTATAGTGAGGAATAGTAGTAAAACTTTGCAGTGGCTGTCCCAGAAGTTGTTAAAAGCTTCAGCTCTCAGGCTAGTTAGCCCTAAAAAAGTAGTTGATTTTAAAAAACAAAAGTTGAAATAACAGAGAAAAATAAGACTTGTTTCTATTGAGTAAGAAATAAATTATAAGGTCAGGAAATATATTTATCATGAGGAATCAGAATATAGGTTGAATAAAATTATATTATTTTATATATATACACACATACATACACATACATATATATATATATAATACCCAGGAGATATATATATATATCTCCTGGGTATTCCTGACTTTGTGTCAGCCCATCACCTGCTGATTAGCACCAAGACATTACTGTGATTCTGTTAGAATAATTGCATGAATAATTCATTATACCTTACCCAGAGATCTGGCACTTCAGGGGTTCCTAATCAGTTCCTAATCCAAGGATTCAGCATAATCTTTGTGGCAGAATTAACACCATACATACACACATAATGTGTTTAGTAAAAATTTAAAGCAATTGTTTTAAACACAATTAACTTTGGGCTAATAAGCTCAGCTAAAGCTGGGCTTCACTAACCTAAAAATAAGTTAATTCTGTCCCCTTTAACCTAGGCTCGTGGCCAATGCCAAAGTGAGGAAGTGTCAGATGGGGAAAGGCAGACAATGACTCAGCAGTGGTACCAAAGCCTGTTCATGTCTGAGCAGTGTTGGGCTCTGATGACACCGGTGACAGGAAAAGTCTGAACTTCCCCATCCTTCCACACCATTGTACAGCCCAGAGAGGCTTAACAGAACTTGGTTCAGAAGAGGCAGCCCTTGAAAAGCTTGGGGTGGCAGCAGAGAACAGAGATGTTCCTGCCCTCTAAGGACCCACTGGAATCTCACTCTCCCCTTGGATGGCCAGCCAGCAAACACTAGGAGAGAGCTGGGCCATTCCCTGCCCCGGATCTGGGATGCAGTGACAGAACAGAGGTGATTGCTCCAGGTGGCTCTGGCTGCCATGGAGACACGAAGCCACTACAGATGGTGGCCAGGCTGCCCCAGCACGGTGCCCACACCTCGTGTCCCTCTGGGTGCTGCTCTCAGGCCCCGCACCCTGGGCAAGGTGTGTCACTGCAGTAACTGGGTGCACTTCAGAAACAAACCAGACGGGATCTGGCATTTTTCTGAGTCAAAACAAGGAAAACATGGACAAGCACAAGTTCCTCTTTGCAGAGGGAGAACACGATGCATTTTACTCAGCAGGGAAACCAGTTAATCACCGCCATCCATCTACTCCTCTGCCCCCTGCAAGAGTCAGATGCTCTTTTATGCTGTGAGGGCACCACAACAGTCACAAAGCCTGTCAGGAAAATGCTGCTCCTGCCAATTCCTGCTTCCTTCCAATGTGTGCCTTACGTGCTTGGGAAAGGAATCAATGCTTTTCTGCCATCCCTGCTCTGTAGCCTCTGCTGGAGAAATTCCTGAATAAAGGACATTCCTCAGATGTTCAAACAAGGATGCAGTTCTCTAAATGCCACAAACTTTATATGCAATTACTGCAAATATAATTGGCTGATATCTCTAATAACATATGTTTATTATCAGTTGTAAATAATTATTATATTTTATATTTATAAATGACAAAAAATTACTGAAAGTCATATGGACAATGTATTTTGATCTGTTTCTTCTCTTAGACATGTTGTTAAACCACTTAATTGTTCAGAGATGGAAGAGATCAACTGCTATTAGATTGAATCCTAAAGTGGAATCGATCACATTATCCAATTATGTGAAAATAGCTCATACTAATTTAAGTACATTACTGTACATAACTGATTTCTTAATGATTACCTCCATAAAAAATATAATATAAATACACTGCTGAAGTACTCACAGTGCTTTGCCTTGATGCACTCTGGGGTTTACAAAAACCCAAGTGAATGAAAATAATTCATCTGGCTATAATGTTTGAGTTGGGACAGACCAAGCTGGTTCATAATCACTGGTTAAAATCATTTAGACTAAAATATACAACAAGTAACACTGAAGATTCAGAAAAAAGAAATGTGAATCCTTGAAGTGTGTATATATATATATGTATATTACTGCATTTATAGTTATTCAGTAGTAGATAACAATTGGCATATAGGAAAGTCATAATAAACACTCTTATTTCTAACAGATGGTTCGATTTCTAACGCAAATTAAAATTTTACCTGGCCTGACCTCAGTGTTCAGAACACATCTCCATTTATTTCAGAAATCATTAAGGCTCAGACACTAAACCATCTGCATCTGTGGAACTTCAAGTACTTTAGGCTTGTTCAGAACAAGATCTAAACATCCTCTGTCAATTATGTTTATAATCAACTTCACGTTCTTCAAAATCTGCTACTGATTTCAAGGAGGTGCTTCAATGGACCTAAGATCTATCCAAATAGGTTTCTCGTGTTGTTGAAGGGTTTTAGCCAATTTTTCCTCATCAATTATGTTAAATTAATTTAAATATGTGGTGTGGATAGAATTTTAAAAAACCAAGGATCCAAAGCACTGGAATATTTTTTTCCAGTTTTCTCTCTGTCCTTAAACTCAAATTGGTTTATTGAAAGATTTCCAGTTTGTCCCATGCTGACAGAAAATGTTTTATAATGTATAATGACATCAGTTTTCACCCTTATAACTTCCATTATCACTAAGTTATTCTCTTACATTACTTAAAATACAGCCAGGCTTTTCATTTTCCTCAACCTGAGGTGTACTCATGTAATTTTTTTCTAGATTATTGTAAAGCAGCCTATTGCAGCTGCTGGAAGAGGCCCTGAAGTAGGTTAGGGAATATCCTCGTGCTCCTTTGGAAATAGATTGGGCTCTGGAAGTCAGCCCATCCAACTCATAGATGTAGATCACAGGTGTGAGTACTAAGGATGGAAAACCAGAGCCTGAAGTTACAGGCAAGGGAAAGACAATGTTGAAAACCTATTTTTTAACCTATAGTGAGACCCACGTAGTGACAGAGTGAATGGTTAGTACCCAGAGGAACTGTGGTCCTTTGATATGTGTTATCCATGAGCCTCCAGTCTTTTCTTAAGGTTTCTGCTTCCCTAGGACCTTCACATTCTCAGTGCTACTGCTCATGTTGAAGAACAGCCTCTCAGTACAAAGTTTAGTGTCCCACAGCTTTGGCACATTTTGTTCCAGTGGCTTCAGTAGGGTGTGGGTGTGTTTGAGAGATGAACACAATTGTTCCTATGAAATCATATTTAAGCAGGTTAGGACACACACTGAAAGTATCTCTGTCACTATAAAGAACACACAATTAATTTAAGGGTTGACTATGCCATAGCTTTCAAGTTCCTTTAACAACCCAGAAAATGCTGCTTTACTGTTAGCAGCTGTCAGGTTGCTAAAAATTCAAGGATATGCACAGGCCTTGCTAATATATCAACACCCTCAGTGTGACTGAACCTGTCAACAAAGATTGCCTGTGAAAGACACAAAACGTTTCTGGCCAAGAGCAGTGCTCAGATGGACCCTAACGAAACCCTCACCATGTCAAGAACCTTTTATGCCTTCAAGGACACATAAAAACGCCCCTCTGGGAGCAGGGGGGAAAGTCACTCAGTTTTGAGTCTTCCCATTGGAATTACCCCAGCTTCAAAAAATGTTGTGAACTTCAACTAAGCACCTTTGGTGAATACATCTGGTGTTTTCAAACAATGAATTGGGCAAAACCTAGGATTTTATTTATTTTAGAGGGTGATAGGCAGAACACATGACTTGGAAGTCACCTATGAGAAATACCAGATACAAAATACCTGAATCCTGTGGTCTACTGAAAAATATTGGAATTAAAATGTGCTGTTCATCAGCTTTGGTTTCTTCCAGATCACAGTAAGGGTTACAAAAAAAGGATTTAGCAATCCCAGGGCCCAGGAAATGAAAAAGCTGCTGAAGTGGAAACAAGAATACGGATTGCACTGGAGCATTTTTTTTTTGTTGCTCCATAGAAAACCCTTCACTAACTCCTACCAAAACATAACCATGAAAACATGCTCTGCATGTCATTGGCTCATTCACTGACAGCTAGAAAACACATGAGAAGTATCTGCTTTTCTACTGGGAATCTAATTCACTGCTACACAGCATCATTCTGCAGATTCCCTTTGGTGTCCACTTTGGATCCTACACACCAGGGCAGCAGCCAACCTTCAGCTGCCTTCAGAGATACCAGACCTGCTGACTCACTTGCAAACTACAAAATGCTCATGGTTTTGTGATAAAGGGTCTGCACAAGACCTTGAAACTAAAATGAGAAAGGACCCTCTGGGTTTTGAATTAAGAAAAATATTAATAAAAAAGGTACTTCTATCAACAGGGAAATAAACCTACCATTTATCAATATTATTATTGACCATCCAGAATGTTCCAATGTAAGAAGGCAATCTTATGGCCAAGTTTTACCTTGCTTCCACAGGGGCAGTAGGAAGGTGTGTACCTGTATTTTCACCTTCTTCAGATGTTGTGTTACTCTTTCAATTGTTGCAAATTTTACTGATATAATAACACTACAATTATCTCTAAGATGATAGAATACATAAATGCACACAAATCTACCATTAAAAATTCTAAAGCTCTGCTACTCAAAAAAAACAGTGCACTGCTTTTTAAAAGTATGAGCAGTTGTTATGGCTAATTCTGACCAGTAATAATTATTTCTATCATTAAAGACTACCTGTTCTGGTAAATGAGAACTTACATGACCTTTGTGCTAGCTCAGGTGCCAGTGGCAGTCTGGATACAGCTAACTTTTCCTGCTTCTGGGGCACACCATGACAGAAGTGTGCACAGCACCAAAAAACGCACACTAGCTGTTGGGAGAAAACAAAAACAAGTGTTAAGATTGTGGACTAAACTTAAGTGAGCTAAATAGAGAAAGGCAGTCTTTAGCGACAAGTATAGCTTCTGTTTGAAGCAGGGAAATATGAAATAGCTCCTGGGATATTCACATGTAAAGCTGATTTGGTGATCAGCACTTGAGAGAAAAGAGCTTAGAAGTTACAGTGGCCAGAATCAAACACAAGTTTCTGTATTGATAAAAATTGAAAATTATGTGCTTTACAACTGTTAAGCAACTGTTGTACTGAGGAAACAGCTAAATATACCACCTTGGGAAACTCCAGTTTACTGCAGGTGCTTTTGGGTTTTGTGGGTTTATGTTTTTCTTCTTTCAGCACACTATGTTGTGTTTTTGTGTTGTTTAGCATGTGTCAACTTCTCATTTAACTTGTGATTAAATATGTTTTAACCCACCAGTGATGTGTTAGAGAACTCTATCTCTGCTCCGAACAAAAGACAGGACAGCTCACGTAGAGATAACATCCCTGAAGCAGCATTTTATTTTATTCACTTAATTCCAAAACATTTAATTTAGAAGTCTGGCTTCCCAGTCATCCATCTTAACATGGGCAAATATTGACATAGAGTTGTCAGAATACACAGACAACTAAACAGCCAAAGAGTTTACAAAAAATAAATTCATGATTCTTCAAAACAACTGCAAAAGGTTACAAGTATCAAAACTCTTAGGTAGATGCACTGCATTTAAAGAAACTGTGCACATAAGTTAGAGGCAAAAAAACCAAATTGCTACTGAAACCTCACATTTCAAACAGTTTATTGTAAACTGATGAACAGAGTTGTCATTTCACATCAGCTTAACTGTTTTCATTGACTGAAAAAAATTTGGGGTGGCTAATTTACTTTGCATGCACAAAATGTACTGCTTAACAGAACTGTCAGCTCATTGCAAACAGAAAGAATTTAACTGGAATCTAGTTATCCTCAATCACTTTCCATTATTCTTTCCCGTATTTTCCAATCAACAGGCAAATGTTTTGCCTCCTTCTGCACTGCTCAAGTGCAACTAAGATAAATAGGGCCAATAAACCAATCAATCCATCAATGCCCATGAAGACTCATCTGAAACTGCTTCTTGATAAAGTGGACAGCAGATCTGAACAGCTGTACAATACAGATATGCTTAGCACTAGATATTTAGTGTGACTGTGGCAAGGAAATATTGGTGATGATGGGGATGGCCAAGTGGATGAAAGAGGGATCAGAGGAAAGCTTATTAATTATTGCCCTCTCCTGCTTCTTCATCCTGCTGATCACTCGTCCACAGAGTGAGGTTATCTCGAAGTAACTGCATGATGAGAGTGGAGTCCTTGTAGGAATCCTCATTTAGTGTGTCCAGCTCTGCTATGGCATCATCAAAGGCTTGTTTGGCTAAAAGGCAGGCCTGCTCAGGGGCATTCTGGATTTCATAGTAGAACACTGAGAAATTGAGTGCCAGCCCAAGCCTAATGGGGTGAGTGGGCTGCATGTGCTCTTTGCTGATTTCAAAAGCCTCTTTATAGGCAGCTTCTGAGGCTTCCACCACACTGTTCTTCTTCTCTCCAGCAGCAACTTCTGCCAGATAGCGGTAGTAATCCCCCTTCATTTTCAGGTAAAAGACCTTGCTCTCATACTGGAAGTCATTGCAGTTTTTGATCAAGTATTTATCTAGGAGAGCCAAAACATCATTGCAGACTGTCTCGAGCTCCTTTTCTATCTTCTCCCTATAGGCTTTAACCTTCTCCAGCTTCTTCTCGTTCCCATCTGCCATGGTCTTCTGCTCTATGCTGCTGATGACGCGCCAGGAGGACCGTCTAGCTCCGACTACATTCTTGTAGGCTACAGACAGCAGGTTTCTATCCTCATTTGAGAGGGGCTCATTCAGCTCAGTTACCTGAAAACAAAGACAAAGAGCAAATTTAAAGGGTTTGCCTTAGAGAAGAGTGTGCAAACTTCCTTCAGTATTTTCATCATGAAGTGCAGGATTCAAAATTTCTAGATCCCAAAGTTCCTTCTAGACAGGAGTAACTTTGTAACATCAAAAGTTTAAAACTGTTCTGCAGTCAAGACTTAAAAGAGAAATCCCCACAGCTCTGATGGAATAGAAGGGGTATTTAGAAGCTATTGCAAAGAACATTCACTGAATGAAAGCGAGTCAGGCTTGTGCAATGGAGAAGCAATCACAGAGGAAGGCTCAGGTTTTTAGGAAATCTGCTAGAAAACTACACAGTGATGAATTTAAATGTACCTAGAACACCAGATTTTTGAATCTGGAACACAGGACTAACACTGGAAGCTGGTGCAATTCTCTCATGCCTGTCCCCTGCTGCATCCATGGGACAGCAGAGACGGAAGCGCTGCAGTCATTGAGCTCTGCACAGCACAAATGGAATTAGTGTTTCATAGACAGGGTAATACAAAAGTTACCCTGATTTCTGCTAACTGGCTGCACACAAATTCCAGGGATAGGACATGAAAGCAACTGCATAGAAATAGGACAGCAAATCAGGAATGAAGCCACAGCCAACTTCCAACTGCTACTTCAAAAAGCTGAGATAGAAGGATAATACTTCTAATACAGTATATTTAGGCCTATTTCATTTGATGTTTTAATTTAGGCTATCAGACTCATGGTCACTTGAAGCTGTTCTACTTTTTAAAATTTATACACATGAAATTAAACTCAAAGGAATTAGGATGAAAAATGTAACTGTTTTACCTTTAGCATATTGCTTTAAAAGTAGTCACTAGAATTCTAAGGATATTTGGTACTTTGGTGTGAAAATAAATTTGTCCTTACTCACTGTTAAAATCATTAATTATTCCTTTTTAAAAATGTGCACATTTACACTGCTTGACAGGCACCAGTATTCATAACCGAATACATACTACAAACAATCAAGTCACAAATATTTACACTATTCTGAGACTGCTGGTGTAGGCAGTGAACCTTCTAACAAATGTGCTTATTTCCAGATCCAAAAAAATATGTGATTTATAGCTCTTACAGTAAGAGAGAGCTGACTTTCAAATTTAGGTTTTGTTCTTAAAATATATTGTTAATTAGTCTTATCTCCAAAATTACTTTTCCACAGTTCAGGAACCTGAACTCCCAAAAGACACTGCTTGTCCTAATAGAATTAGAGGCAACCTACAGAACATGAAATGCACAGGAATCAACTCTAATGACATCTTCAGATTCTTCATCATAGCTCCCAAACAATACTTTCCTTAATAATCTCCTTAATAATCTCCACCACAACCCACCTAAATCTTCTCCAGTAAAGATATAACAGTTCTTTTGCTGTTCAGTGACCAAAGTGGGAGCACATAAAAGGAATCCTGACTGTAACCCTGGAATTCCTAACTCCACATGTTGGTGAGTGTGGCAGTACTCCATCAGCTCAGAAATTCCCTGTGTGATCCCACGCAGCCCATACACCAAGCTGAGCTCCTTTCACATGGAAAACACTCCAGGGTGAATGTTCCACAACAGAGAGCAGATCCATGACCTGACCCAGCCCAGGGGCCTGTCATTATACAGCCAGAGCACATCGCTCAGCTAGAGCCAGTTCTGAGCCAGATGCTGCAGAAATGACTGTACCTGAGCCAGTACAAAGTCAGGTTAAATTATTAAAACTTGCCTGATACAAAGTTATGCAGTCCATAATTTTGGAACAAATAGAAACCAGTTTAATTAATTTAAATCAGACCAATTTCTTGTATCATGTGTTTTCAGAGCTCTCTACCAAGAATTGGAAGTTCTATAGCTACATTTAACCCAGGAAATGCCATGAGGAAGTCATCTCCCAGCAGGAGAGCGCACTGCCTATATTAAAATCTTACATTAAATATATCTTACATTATAAATAACATAAAAAATATCTTACATTAAAGATATTCCCCTCTCCTACACAAAGTTCATTAATCCCAAACCAGACACTAAGGGATAGGTACTAAAAATATAACACCCCAAACTTTTAGAGTCCATTTATATACACAGATAAAGCCTAATGAACTAGAACCTCAAGCTATTTTGTTTCCAAATTTTTAGTTCAAGACTGAAATTTATTTCACTGTGTAGTATTTCTCACATGACTACTTTCAAAATTCTGTATCTCACATTACCCATGTCACCAATTTTAAAAAGTAAATGATTTTTTACCACTATGTAGCTATATTAGAAAAGCAACATAAATCAACAGAGGCTCTAAGCACTACCTATTAGGATTAATACTGCCCAAAAAAATGAAGGGCTTATACAGCTACTTTTCATGATTTCTGGAATTATCTAAACCAAAGTGTACTCAATGCTGGAATCTCAGGATGCTGAGGCATTTGTTGCATCAACTGAGAACCTTTCATGCTTATACCCAAAACATCTTTCCCCAGTGTGTTGAGAAATAATTCTGTACCTACCGTGTCAGCTTTATGTGAAATAGCTGGAATCCTGGAGCAGCATTTAATGCAATGGGAATGCCATGCCCCATGGAAGAATGCCATTTACATACAATTGTATTTTCTATTAAAATAACTTTAATAGTTACAAATTAATGGGTTTAGTAAACTAAACCCATCAATTTGTAACAGCAACTATTTCGTTTTCCTCTCCTGTTTACACATTACAAGCAAAAATACTGGAATTCTTCCATGAAAAATAAGTTTACAACAACAAAAATTTCTACTGAGCAGTAAATTCTTTATTTAAGCTACTATTTAACTACTACTTGGTCTGGCTTTTTTCTTTATAGAAGGAATTGATGGGAATAACAAATAAATATTTCTGCAGCTTTAGGCTGACAGATGAAACAGCAGCCTTGTCACGCTTTTTTTCTCCAGTGGCAGAGTCAGAAATCAGGCAAATACACATTCACTAAAACAAGTATTTGTTACTTTATGTTTCTGAAGTAACTACCATGCTCTTGGCTATATTCTGTATTGTAAAGCGTAGTAATATTTAAAACTGAAATGAATTGTTCAGATTTCAGTTTATACAGCACACTACTTTCATGTAGCACTTTTAAAATATTTTAAAATATTTTAAAATATTTTAGAAGTATCAATGTGTTACATTCAGAGATTAAAAAAATAATTTAAAATAAAGGTTTCAAATCAAGATATCCTGGGAAACAGATGTCTGAGTTAGAATGATCTCCTTCCTTTTGGAGGAAGTCTAAATTCTCTGGATTGCAAGATTACTTCTATATTAACCTATATAGATAAAAAGCTCTCTTAATTATCTCTGTTATTTGCAGTCACTGAAACAGAAGTATGGGCTGTGAGAACAGACGGCCGTCAGAGCATTCCACAGAAGATTATGCTCTACAAAATCAACCGAAACACTAAAGAGCATTCTAGAAATTACCTTGTTGAACACCTGAGAAAGCCAAGTAACCAACAGATGCTACATAACAGATGTGCAAGTGCATGAGCAGTTCAAAATAAAGGAACTGTTGCTTTTAAATTCAGATTGCTTTTTGTATTTTTGAAGTTTCAATACTCCACTCACAGTATGTTCTCAAGCTCCCAATTACAGAAGCTCATGACCACACAATTTATTTGTGAGCAGAAGCAGCATCCCAGATGAGAATACCACAGCTCCAGAAGAATGAAAATGTGCATAGTAATTAGAACAGTTTGAAGACAACTGGACATACACACTAGTTGTAAGTACTTTATTTACACACTTCCTAAAGCATCTGTGTTTCCCAGAGACCATACGTACACTGTAGGTCTGCAGTTCTTGGAGAAATATAAAGCCTTCTACCAGCAACAGCTAGAAATTGTCTTCTCAAGCAGCATGTTTTAGTGGGTTCTCTATTTCATCTTTGAAAATTAGCAACTGAAAGAAGAGCTGTTACTATTATTTCATATGTATCAAGAACTCTAGAGATAGAAATATAAATACACCTTTTTAACATCTTGTGGCTCTGGTATCCAGATACTCAGAAGTCTCACTGTTTTGGAACTGAACTGATTGTAATATCTATTATAACATAATAGCAAAAGTGAACAAGAGCAGCAAAATTTGTGTCTTTTTACTGCCCTCATTTCAGGGAGGTGACATTCTGACAACAAAAATGTGGACTCCATTTGAAGCTGCTCTTTTTCAAACTAAAATCATCTCATGCCTACAAACAGCAGCACTCTCAAGAGAAACAGTTCCTCCTGGGGCCTTTGGTATTCACAGAGGACAGGTCAGCAAGAACAAACCAATTGTAATCTGATATGGAAAAGCCAGTGCTAAGCATCTAATGGCATTAACATTATCCATAACATTTGGATCGTGTGAATATTTTGTTTTCAAAAAAGGGACTAGACATAATAGGTTTGATCATTCTACAATTTTATTATGTATCAGTACAGGCAGATCAGTACAAATAATTTTCATTGCTTGGTTCTGAAAGGAGCAAAATTGCAAACGTAACATTGTTTAAACCCATTTCAGTATTCAACAGGGTACGGAAAGCACTGAGAAACTGTTACCCTATAAAGAAGAGGCAAAAAGGCAACGTTAAAGTTCGGAAAATGCTCCTGGAACGGGGGATACTTTCACACCTGGATACAGCTACTATCTTTAAGTCACCAATGTTAGTGAGTGAGGCCTCTATTCGTGTCTTCTCCGGCGAGGCAAAAGAAACGTCTAGAAGAGGAAGGGGCTCCTCTTGCTGTGTCCCCAGACAGCCCCCGCCGCAGTGCCCATCCCACAGGACCAGCGCCCCCAAACGCTGGCGGACGCCCAGGAGGGGAGAGGCACCCCAAGGTGAAAGCCAGCAGCCCAGCGGGGTGGAGGGGAGGTGGGCGAGGCTGGGCCCCATCCGTGGCAGAGAAGGAATGCACAACGCTCCCGCCGCGAGCAGAGGCGGGCGGCATTCAAATGGCCGCACTGCGAGCGCGATTGGCGCGGTGGGGAGACGGAGAGGAGGGTATGGGGACAGCCACACCCCCGGGGCAGGGACAGCCGGGGAGCGGGAGGGCTGCGAGACAGCCCTTACGGGGGAACGGAGGGAATGCGGGGGGAAGGAAACAGATTTTGAAAGCGGGTGCTAGGTCCGGTTTGGACCGGCTACTCTTTGTCTCGTCTCTGCCGAAAGCAGGTAGTACTGGGCACCGCCCCACACGGCGGCGAGGTGTCCCGGCGGGATGGTCTGGCTCCTGCTCCCGCCCGCCTTTCTTCACCGAGCCGGCTGGGACCCGGCGGCTCGCACCCTCCCCGGACCCAACCCCGCCTCGGACCAGCCCGCACTTCCTTTCCCTCCCTCCCCCGCCACTACTCCCCTACACACTCCTCCCCGAGTACGCCCCACGGCCGCCACGCTCCCGGCCCCACTCACCGACTTCATGGCCGAGGCCATGTCATCGTATCTCTCCGCCTGCTCGGCCAGGCGGGCTCTCTGCAGCAGCTGCTCTCGGTCCCCCATGGCCGCTTCCGTGGTGGCTGCCGGGCTGGGCTCTGCGCGCCCCTGAGCGAGAGCGGAAGACGGGCGGGGATGTGCGGCTTGCCGCGCACGGGTGGCGGGAGCAGGAACCGTAAGCAGAGCCGCCCGCCGGGCTGGGCTGTGCCGGGCTGGGCTGGGCTGTGCCGGGCTGACCGCCGCTGCCTCGCCCGCCGGCCGCGCTCCCGGACCGACCGCGGCGTGTGCGGCTCGGAGCCTCGCGCTGCTGCCGCCGCCCGCGCCTGCGCGCCGGGAAGGCAACGAGGGGGCGGAGCCGCGGTGCTGCAGGGGAGGGGAGGGGGCGCCGCTCCCCCGCGCTCTATTTCTAGGTGACGTCACTTGCTATAAATAGCCGGCGCGGGGCGCCGCCGCGGGCCGCGCGTGCGCGCTGGGAGTGCTGCATTTTCCTGCTGCAAAGGTGCGGGCGGGCGGGGGCGCGGGCACTGCGGGACGGGACGGGGCGCGACACCGCCCGGGACACCGGCACCGCCCGGGACACCGGCACCGCCCGGGACACCGGCACCGCCCCGCCCGCCCGACCTGGCCTCGGCAGAGGCGCTGGCGGGCCGCGGCTGGGTGGCTACACTCGGGGTGACCACGCTCCGCGCTCACGTGTGCGACCCTGCCCAGCAGCAGGGCTGCTTTGTGCGGCCGCAGCCTGCCAGCGCTGTCTTGCAGTAGTGGCACGGTTGTGCCTCTTTCGGAGAATTAAGTGTATCTTGCATCCCGGCTGCCTTGAAGCAGCCCGGGTTGTGGGGGTGGTACCACGGACCAATTCTACTACCTTGCCTAAGAGATGCAGCTAAATTAAATTTTTTACTACGTATTTTAATGTGTAATAGTCAGGCTCCTCTTTCATAAATTGACAGACTTCTATTCTTACATAAAAATCATCTCAAGGTAGGAACCGTGCACCAACAACAAACTGCTGGCGGTGTCCACGGAAATGCCGGGAGCCACGTTACTCATCTCTTACAGTAAATCATAAATTAACTTTTCCTATTCAGCCCTGGCCAGCATTTAAGGCATGGGGAGCTGCTGATGAGCTGAGTGAAAGGTTTGCTCAGCAGCAGCCAGTTCAGCACCAGCGCCGCTGACCACAGCACCCGTGGCGATTTAAGCTCACATCTGTCCTCACCCCCAAGACAAGGAAAGAAAGCTCATAGCAAACCCCGAAGGCAGAGCCAAGGCTGCTTCACTCCTCCCGATGCTCTCCCACTACCCTCGGTACTCTCGCACTACTTCAAATGAGTCAGTCCCTTGTGTAGGACAAAAGTTTTTAGCCTTAACTCTAATGCTGCTGGCTTTTGTGCATTAAACCCTAATGCCATTTAAAATAAATGCTGCGGTTTTAAAAGGCATTAGATTAATATTGCTGTCTTGTTAAAATACATAAATATGAGAAATAGGAATAAACTCTAGTTGTATGTAATAAGGTATGAAAGATAAAAATTACACACAGCAAGTTATAAACTGATTGCCAGAACATTCTGGAAACACCCCTTTGCAGTAGTGTGAAGCACATCCACCACTGTGCACACATCCCAGCAAGCCAAATGGGGCTTTTACCTACTGGGATTTTGTTTTCACTGTTTCTAAGAGAAGGCAGTTACATCTAAAACTTTAACAGATCCCAAGCATCAGTTTAATTTATTATCATAATCATTTTAAAACTTGTATTTGTTTTACCTTAGAATAAATGTTTAGGTGTGGACAGCAAGGACGTGATTTTGAAAATACATGATTCCATGTAAAAATACAGATTTTAATGTATCTGACCCTTAGGCAAGAGAGCCCAAGTGAGAGATGTGCCAATCCTCCTTGACCACTTCAGCTGGGAACCTTTGCAGCTTGTATAATTTCTCAGTAGAGATTAGTCAGTTTGCAAAGCATTCCAACAGCTCTGAAAATATGCAGAGTTTACCAGAAGCTTTCTAGTCTTGTACAGCAGCTTCAGACTCCCCAAGGAAATGGATTACAAAGTATTTTTAAAACGAGTTATTCACCCACTGAACCAATCTGAATTAATCTGCCAAATATATGTGGATATATCTACACGTGCACAAAACAGTCTCATTAAATGCTTTGATTTCCTTAATTGAGGCTTCTGTAAAACAGCTATTTCTCAGTCTAAAGCATCTCAAAAATTCGTAACCTTGAATCCACAAGGTCCCGTGTAACCTCACAGCTCTAAAACCAGATACACACCTAAATGCAACAGTTGCAAGAAAATGTGCTAAAATAAGGCAACGTTGTGTGCAGCATTTCCACAGTTTGACTGTAACCTAAAGAAAGGGAAGAAATTGCTTTTCACAGCCAGGGTCTCAGGAGAGTACCTACATTCTCCTGTGCATACAGTGCCCAGTGCTCTGGAGCTTCATCCTCAGTAGTGGCTCCACAGATCCACAGAGGTACAAATAAACAGAAATTAGCGCTCACATGATGAGTTTTATAATATACTACAGTACTTACGAGTCACAATGTCTTAAAACAAAAAATGGAAAAGAAATGGAAAAATCAGCAGGCCTTTTATTAGAGTGCTGAATGGGGTGCAAGCAGTGCCTGACTGTGGTTCCCCTGCTGAGCTTGGATGCAGGCATCACTCCGTGATTCCCCACAAAGCTCAGGAATACTGCTCTCACGAGGCACAACTGAGAATTGTTCGCAAAGTGACCACACCCAGCAAGAATTTGTAGATGGAGAAATTCATGGCACTGAAAATTGCACTATGACCTAAGGCAGTGGCTCTGCTCCACAGGCATATCTGATTATTGGACAGCACCCATGTTCCATAAATAGCTTCTTGCTGAAATGCCATCCCAGTTCAGTGCTTGCTCACACAGGGGCACTGGGGACACCACAGCAGGCTCAGAGGGTGTCTCCTCAGTGCTGACGTTCAGCTGCAGGGACACTGGTGAAGAGGCAACACCACAAGGAAACCACTGTGTGCCATTCCCAGGCTTTCTCCAGGGTGGAAAACCTCCCCTCTTCTGGTCCTGGAAGTACTGAGGGAGCACACTACATTTTGTGGCACTCTTTCTGAGACTCATGGAACTACAGCAGTGCTGCTACAAAGTCCCTGCCACTAACATCCTCTTGATCCCTGGAGAAAATGATCTTCCCTCTCCTTTCTGCAGCAAGGAAATGTTTTATTTAGGGAACTGCTAAATGATGAAAGTCTTGGGGAAAAGATACTGAAAAACAGAGAGAGAGAAGAGAAACCACCCACTGGTGGGGGAGGTTAACCAGCTTCCACATCACAGCAAAAGAAGTAGAGACAACTGTGGAAGAGAGATGGAATTTGTTACCATCTGATTTTGGAAATACTTGTGACTGGCCTTTACATGGGGCATGATGCTCAGATAGTGCTGTAAGGACAGATTCTTCCAGGGGCTTAGGACTATCTGTAATTTTTATTGTTAGAATTCCAGCACACATTTCCCCAGTAAAGTGAGATAAGTGTGCACGAGGAGGATAGGTGGTGTAACCAACGACAAGATCAGAGCATGAGATAGCAGTGGGTGTAGCTGTGGTGTGATGATTCTCTCCCAAACCACAAGGGACTGTAATTTCAGTGACATATTTCTAGCCAAACCATACACCACAGTTTAACAAGCCTCTAGGCTGTCACAGTGTGTGAAAATATTCTACTCTTTGTCATATTTCAATTTCATATTAATCTTGAATCACTCTCACAGAACCTCCCTCATAACTCAAGGGTAAATCCTAGAATGAAGAAAGATGACACTGCCTGAGTGCTGCTCAGCAGCAGCAACAGGGTTCATGCCATGCATTGTGGTGAAGTACATTGTGGATCTATGAACCTACATGGGATGAACTTTAAAACAGAAGGGTACTGACTGCACAAAACCTGCAAAGCTCTCGCTCCCTCATGGAAAGGGTAGGTCTGTACCCCAAAGCCTATTTGGGATCACTGCAGTGTATTTAATACCATTCAGCATTCACACATAATAGCATTTTGCATGTTCAAAATTCTGTGCAGACACAAGCTGATAAACCCTCAGAACTCCCTGGCAAAATGTGCTATCTTCCAGCACCTGCTCATTTCAGAGTCCAGTGAGGAAACAGCACTATGTCTGAATAAAAGATGATGGCAGTTTTTCCTTGCCAGAATGATTCAGGGATATGCACAGGGGGTTGTCAAGCATGCTCAGTTGTGGGGGTTCCTTTAAGTGGTGAGAACACAGTAGCTAATTGAAAGCAGCTTTAACTCCTCATGAGCTACTCGAGACTACGGTGTTTGCTAGTCCTGCCCAGATAGAAGAATGCAGTTTTACTTTTTATGTCATGAGGGGAAAGTAACCAGGATTCAACAGGAAAACATGAACAAGCCTGCTTAGCAGCAGCTGCCACCAGAGCACCATTTTGAAAAGAGGCTCTACAGGTAAGAGGAAAAAGAAACAGCCTGTGTTAAGAAAATACTACAAGTAAAAAAACAGTATGAATACAAAATAACTCAATCCTAGGACTTCTGCAACCTCTCGAAAAGACACTTCATGCTGAGCATACACAACCAAGGACTCAGCATCAACAGCCACATTTGAAAAATAAGACCAGATCTGTCTTAACAAATGAATTTTTACTGCCCTTCAACCTTTACCAAAGTGGATTAGTTTAACTTTGAACTGGATTGAATCCCACTGAAAATGATTGATCTGAAACAATGACCTTTCACTGTAGAACATAAAATGAAAGACTGTGGGGATAAGACTAATGAAGTCCAGAGATAAAACAAAATGCCTTTGCCGACATTTTCAAAAGTGGCCTCTTATTCTGGGTGTCCTATCTGTGTAAAATGCTCATTTCATCTAAAAATGAGGCCAGGAGAAAGGTGAGCCAGGCATCCAGAATGAGAGACTGCCTGAAAATACTGCCTTGAAGCTGTGTGTCCCAGCATTTGTCCTGAGTGGACGCTGGATGCACCAGTGACCGTGACAGCAAGCAGAACTGCCAAAGGGACTGCAAGCAGGAAAAGCTGCTACTCACATCCTCCATCCCCTGTAGCAATGACATTAGTTATTAGTTATGGATTAGTTCAGGGAAGTTTTCATGACAGCTGCTGTGCAGGACCTCTACACAGCCATTCCCACAGCACACTTCCAGGGCAGTACCAGTCTCTGGCCTTGCCAGGCTCAGGGCTGTCTGCTGAACTGCCCAGAGTAAAGCCACCTCTAGCAGCAGTGCTGGAAAACATGGATGCTGCCTATTGGGAAAGTGTCTCTCTCAGCTCAGGAAGAGCCAAGTAACAGAACTTCTGAAAGTGCTCCTAGATTTCTATCCCCTTTTTGTGACCAATAAATACATACAGGCACTGTACTTTGGGCTCTTATAGGCATTTTAGGATAAAAATAACTTTTTTTCTTCTATCTAGGGCAAGCTCCTTCCTTTGCTAGGCCATGCCATGTGGAGGAGGAATGACAACAGCAGGTACTGCACATTCAGCTCAGGGCAGGTCAGCCACATGCTCAGCATGCTTCCAAGTACAGCTCCAAGGAAGAACAACATAAACACACCCAGAGCTTGATACAGATGGTAGGATAGGGAAAGCAGAACATGATGGGGACACAAATCACATCTAAGAAACCAGAATGAGGTAAGACACAAATTGAACAAGTTGCTACCCCAAAGTGAATACAATGTAAAGAACTCCACTAGGCTCTCCCTGAAGGATTAACTCCAGCCAGCAGCACAAGCAGAGAAGGTCAAAAGGTGTATTCAGCAGAGATTCACTTGTTCTCTTCCCCTCCTGCATGGCCAGGCACCAGGTCTGTTCTGCCTTATGGATGGGGAAGCAGCAGCCCACCCTTGAATCCTGCCCAGCCCCTCTAACCCAGCATGGCCAAGGCCTGTGAGATCATATGTAGGCACCGCTTGCAAATTCCTGTCCCAATGCAATTAGTTCCTCAAAAGTGCTTTGTGCACTTTCAATATCCCGGTGACATGGGGCAATAGTGGGCCAAAATACACTGTACTTCAACTACTTGACTTTGCATCTCTTAAAGGGAAATTTAATTTGCTTGATTTTACATATCAAACTTTGAATTGTCTAACATAAATTTACAGAAAAGTAATAAGTTATTTCACCTGGGAAACGACCTAGAAAATTCAGTCGTCCTCCAGAGAACAACTGTACCAAATTCAGAAATTAAATTCATTAAGTATAAGAGAAAAGGCTTTAATTCTGCTTTAGCTGAAAATCCTTTTTCAAATTTAATTTTGGAAAAGAAACTTGTTGTTCTAGCACTCCTGAGGAATTTTGCTGAATTGAGCCTCTTCTTTTTAGCTAAGAACTCAAAACAACTGTGTTCTTGAACTATTTTAAAAACTTACAAGGTCTTAGGACACTGGTGTTGTTAAAGTGGTAGAACAAATGTCACTTTTATGCCAAGCCAAAATACCTGCATTCCCTAGCATGGGTTGCCTTCTTAGAAAAGAAGCTATATAGAATGACAGTTATCTAAAATTTCTATACAGGCAATGTTAATCTAATCTTATTTCCTCTGACAGGAAACAGAACTAAGTATTTGAAAGGAACTGAAAATACATCTCATTGTAAGAGAGGCGTCATCCCTCTTTGCTCCAATACATCTTCAACAGCAGGGAAGTGTAACCTCCCTGGCTTTCATCCACATGTATCACGTACCACTGGGCTGGCTAAATCACAGTCATTGTAGTGACATGTCATATCAGCAGGGATGAAAACTAAAGTACCTTATTTGGGATCTCAGACAGCAGCCCAGCAAGATCCAGTGGGAATTTTGCTATGGGGCTGCTGCCTCTGCACGGAGCCGGGTCGCTGGCTGGCTCCTGACCGTGTCCCGTCTCCTTTCCACCGGGGGCCGCAGAAACGATGGTGACAGCGCCCGGAGAACGGGTTTTCACCGGGCGTGAATGGATTTTCACCGGGCGTGGCCGTGGCGGCGGCCCCCGTGTATCCACCGCCCCTCAGGGTCCCGCCGCTCCCTCAGCCTCAGCCCCCCCCGGCCCGCGCGCCCCGCTGTTGCTATGGCTCGGCGGGAGGCGGCAGCCAATCAGGGCGCGGCAGGTTATATCTGGCGCTGTTGCTGGCGGCCGCGGACCAATGGGGAGGCGGCGGCGGGCGGCGGGAACAGCCCCGAGCGGAGGAGAGCGGGCGGGCGGTGGCCGCGGCTGTGAGGGCAGGGCGGGCTCGCCCCTCACCTCACGGGTGGTCGTGCGGGCCCTACGAGCCCGGCATCTTTGCTCCCTGTGCAAATGCCCGGATTCACTGACGGCCCCGCTCTTGACGGCAATAAACGATAACGTGTGTGACCCCACCAAGCACCTCTGTTCCCAACACAAACAAGAAAGGGGCATTTCTTAGTGAGATCCGCCAAAATAGTGGAGGCTTCAGGCTCTCAGCACGCACAAGTGTTCCTAGGGCAGCTGGTCCTGCGTTTTTAATACATAATTACCATGTGAAAATTATCACTTCTCACCCTTACCTAGAAAAAAATGAACCCTGGAGAAACAGTAAGTGAAAATCTTTATTCGAAAACTTTGTAACAACAGGTAAAGGAGGCATCTTCTCCCTGTATGTCCGGGCTGGAGATTTGGCAAAGGGGACCCATTTTGCAATATACAGAATTTTTTAAAAACAGTTACACTTCAGGAAAAAAAACAAAAACCCACCCTATCTTGCAGAATTAGTTTTAAAGCTGCATGAAGGGCCTGCCTTGCTACTTCTTGTATTAAACACCAAAACAATGGCATGCCCTAGCACTGAAAATTCTGCTGTGCTCCTTTGTGTCACCTGTGGCACTACAGAGTATGGGACACTCCAGAATTTACACCCTGCAGTACAACAGGAAGGCAGGGAGAAGAAATACATTACCATGAGACCTTATTTTCCAAGCCTGAGAAAAGGTTGTCCAATATCCACTGCAAGGCAACATAACCAAATTTTACTCCTTTGAGCACAGGAGCTTCATTTACCTTCACAATGCAACCAAGGACTCGGATCTGGCCAGTGCCATGATTAGATCTACGTTACTGCCACAGAACCAGTGCCTTGTTAATTTTAACATCTACAGTGCAGCTTCAGACCACTCCAGCAAAAACCTACAGTCCACAGTGCACTTTTGCTTTCTTCTATCCTTTGCAAAATTCTTAATAAAACTGTAACCAAACCAACTTTCGTAACCATTGGAAACACCTCCATCCTTCTCCCTCACACTATTCAATCTCCCTGTTAAACTCCTCTTCCATTAAAAAAATAAAGGAAGGAATGAGGTGTTCCCCAGGGAAGCACAGACACATGGATTGTATCTGCAGGCAGGTCACATCGGTTCACGCTTTTTACTGCTAGAAATTTCATAGAGCAGGCATGCTGCCTGGAACAGGTCTAGTGAGTCAACAGCTGGATCCTCCAGGACCTGAAAGACACAGGAAGGTAGCAAAGCCTCACTAGATATGATTTTTAACACAGTTGCTTGTGGTGGAAGAGCTCCTTTGGGCAGACAGCAGCACAAGGTGTGTGATGGGAGGAAATGTCACTGATCAGGGCTGTGTGCATGAAGTGACAAAGGCCTTCCTCCCCTCCAAGTTCAGGTAGAGTAATCCATCAGTGGGTGTGTGGAAGTGATGAGCACAATCTGTGCACAATCCATCTCCCAGGAATTCAGAGCAGAGTCATTCCCTTCCCACTGCCCTAGGCTTTGGCTCCTATAAAAGCCAGCAACTGACAGAGGGTAAGACAGGAATTAAAAATTAAGGAAATTATGTCCTGAGCAAGGGAGCTCTGCTCAGGGAGAGAAAGAAATATCCCCAAAATTAATAAATTGCTTTCATTTTATTCTCATTTTGGTTCTAACAGGATGCATGACCAACAAAAAGCAAATTGAGTCGTGTGCACGAAACAAAGTTCTCATCTGCACCTCTGTGATTCACACATAGGAACCAAATATCTGCATATTCTTGCCACAAGCCGAGAGTAAGTTGATTCAGCAAGAAGCAAAGTGCCCAGGAAGTCTGTAGAAATGCTGTAAAATCATTTACCCATTCAAACTCTTCCTTTTCCTAAGGCACACACTAAAATATGCAAAATTGCTTCTCTGAATTCCTGAACTGAGTAATTATTACAAAGATTTGAAGATGTCCCGTTTGACATCTACAAGCATCACTCAGTATTCTTGCTCCCCAGCCCATAGTGTATTGAGTGTCATGTTTCTTCACCACTGCAAAATCAGTGCAAGAATGCAGAACAGCAAGATGAAGACTAGCTAGAGACGACCTGCTCTGGGAATCTTAGAAAAGGCTCATTCATTATTAATGCCCAAAGCTTTCCTTCTCGTCTGGCTTACATTATGGCTGGTAAAAAGACCACTTTCCAAGATACAGATCTTTATATTGATGCTTTCAGAGGCTCAAAAGAGGTTCTGTTACTGCCCTCAGAGCTGCAGCCACTTCTCATAATGAGGCCAGCAGATATGTGTTCTGCTTTTTGTAATCTCTTTTGAAAAGGTTTTCCCCAGCAGCTCACACTGCAAGGGAAACAGCAGTGGACACTGACTGACTCTTCGACCAACACACATGAAGCCAAAAAATACATCAATGTACAGCTTAGACAAGGTTTTCTTGGGTCCTGTTTTTAGGTAACAATTCAGAGCCGTGCTCCCAACCCCTTGAAAGCACAAGATTCCTAACTTGTATTCTCTACTGCCTTGAAGTCCCCATCAGAAGGCACACAGACTGCACCCACAGCATGGAACTACCTTCTTTACCCCAGCCAATAATCACACTGCTCTGTATACTGCTATCAGCCATCCCAGAACAGTGCAAAATCCCTTTTCCTCAACCATAAAACAGACTTGAAAATGAAAATTACACTAAACATTTTAAGAGGTCTGAGGGAACGGAATCAAATTGTGCAAAACACTTTAGAGGGGAGGACCTCAAGCAGCCATCTTTGTGTGATTGTTCTATAGGTGAGCACTCCATTACTGAAAATTTAAATTACACTTTGGATCTGCACAGGATCTTTTGGCCACCATTTCAATGACACATTTAGTAAAATTAGGGTCTGATAAGCAATTCAAGTAGGGAAAAAAAAAATAAATAAAACCACCTTTCCTTCCACTGTCTGTTGGACAGTACCCAGGGAATGCCTAGCTTGCTCTGAACTATAATTCAGAAGCTATGCTTAGATCAAACATGTTTGATACTGAATATGATATGAGATTTCACATCTTCTCTGGGAGACTGCAGGGGATCATGTGTACAGGAGCTCCTTTCTCTGAACTTTAGGTGTGTTCTTACCTGGCTTTGTCCCAGGGCTTGGCTTTCTTCCACATAGGCTGCAGAAACATGTGGGCTTTGAGGCTTGCCAAACACAGTCTGAGAGGAACTGGAAAAAAAAGTATTATATCCAGGTGCATTTGTATTTATGCTCTATTTGCCACTTACTGTAATGTTTTGCAGCAAGACAAGAGGGGCTGTTGGCAAGACCATTCATTTGACAGCATTCTGTTGTCTACACACCTGCCTGCCCCATTTCTCAAAACTCTTATGGTCTGAAAATGCACATTCTGCAGTGGGTAGACTGCCCTGACCAGCAACATACAGGGAATCACATCTCAATTTGCAACTTTCCTTCTGCCCCAAAACACTCTCCATAAACAAAGAGGTGTCTACCAAAACGTCTCGCTCCTGGAACATGTTTTAAAAGCAGAGACCTTAAGAGTCAAAATATGCGGCTTTAGACATAGACACAACATTGGCTACACTTCTGCTACAGCTTTCCAAGGCCACCAGTGAGGTCTGGGGATGCGACTTCCCCATCCACACTCCCCTGGAGACTCTGCCAGCCTCTCAAAACAGATCAGTCTGTGGGCACTGGGTCAAGTAGCAGACAGTGGGATGTTCTCCCCCATCATCACAACTCAACAGTCTCTCTAATGCAACAACACTCCCTGTACCACCAGCAGGAATAGCCCAAGGTGTGAGTGTCCATAGAGGCCCAGACAAGAGGTGCTCACTAGCAGAGTACAGGAAAAAAGAACCAACAGGGTAAGTGCCAAGTCGCCCTCCCTTGGAATGCTCCCCAGGTTCCAGCAACCAGCCTTGGGGCTCCTCTGCTGGAGACTGAATTCAGAGTCACATTTCCTAATGACAAATGGGCTCAATTCCCTCTCCCACCCTCTCAAGAATTTGTCTCATGCTTTTTCACAGCCCACTTACACCGACATGCACAGTGCCCTTAGCAACGAGTTCTGCATTTCAGTTATGCAACATGCCAAGAAGTAGCCTGGTGGGTTTGGGACTTGCTGCATGCTGGTGTAAGGATGCTGGGTTGTCCAGAGGGGAGAGCCTAACATCAGGAGGAATCCCAGCACTCTGAGCTGGAATCCCAGAAATGCAGGCAGAAGCTGTAAGCTGCCATGAACATCTCGGCACTGACATTTTCTTAATCAATATGCTGGCTCATAAAAACAGAATGCCTTGCTCCATAGAGCTCAGTGTGCTTTTCTTTCTGAAATGGAAGGCATGAGATTTCCACTCTGCAAAAGAACCATTAGCTGGGCTATGTTCCACCTGTCCCAAGTTGCAGAGTGAAGAGGATACGCCATCACTATCTGTAAAGGGGAGCATCTGCTTGGTGTCCCACAGGGACTTCCAGTCTGCTATCTGGATCAAACCCTCCTCTCAGGCAGCAGAAGCAGATGGAGACAGTCAGCTTCCAGCCTGGTTCCCTCTCACACTCCCACCTCACAGCCCTGTAGAGCAGAAGAGGTTTGGACACAGCCCAAGTGCGTAGGAGTGGCTGTAAAAAGCCCATGAAAGAAATCAACAGGAATTGTTCTGATAAGCTTTGAGGCCATGTCCTTTCCAGGTGAGCATCTTTAAAAATGAGACAACCAGATTAAGGGTCCTTTGGCTGACTTGTAGCTCTATCCCAGTGCTCAGGAAGCATGGAGAGCATAACACCGAGTCCATTCCAGATAGGTGAACTTGGCTAAATAATTTCCTTCTCTTTGTGTTACTCTTACATCTAAAACCAGGATAACACCACTGCCCTTGTCCTTCCAGGACAGCAACACCCATTTGCCTTACAGTTTGATCTGTTGCCCCCATGAGTTCCCAGAGGAGTGATGCTCATTGCACCACGACTGCTCAAGAGGACTCTGGTAACAAGACTCTTCTCTAATCCCTGTCTCTGTTGGAGGGCTCTGCATTCTAACACAGGTGATCTTCACTGCCTGAGCAGTGATCTTGCCCAAGACTACCCACATGAGCTCTCCTGGCTCCCTAGAGAGAAACTGCAGAATGAAATTGCAGCCTAAGTATCACTCACTTCTGAAAAAGATTGATGTTCCATAGCATTCATGGAATTTTGAGGAGGTCAAGGTTTTGGGGGGAGCGGGGCCAGGCCACTAAAGAGGATTTACAAATAGGGTTCAAATAACTATGTCCTCACCAAAAGGCGCCAACAAAGCAGCAAGTCCTGCCCCTCACAGGAACATGATAAAGGGTGTGTGGATGCCTGGTACACTGACATACCCAACAAGGAGACATTCACCATAGATTTCTTCTACTGGCAGAACATATTTTAAAAATAAACATGAGCTCACTCCAGAGTCAGAACATGCAATTTTAAATCCAGCCAAAATATTGCCAGCAAGGCTTGCTGATCTTTCATGATCTTTAGCCACTCTTTAAAACTCTGAATCCTAAAACATAGGTTTTAAAACATTGCAAACCTAAAACAGGTTTACAGTGCCTGACCTGGGTTCTCCCCAGCAATTCAGAGCAAGGAGTCTGACATGAATGTGAACAAGGCACCAGGCCAAGTGGGAAACGGGTAAAAGGCAGAAATATTTTCAGCAGGGAACTGGGGCCAAAGTCTCACCAATCTTTATCTCCAGTGAATCACTTCATTTATTTGTTCTTTAACAAGCCACAAAGCCTTCTGTGCCTCTTCTTCCTCATTTTTAAAATGGGAATAAAGCTTCTTCTACCTGCCTTTTTGACATACTGACAGTGTCATGCTGGCACAAATGCTGTGTCAAGCAGAAGGGTCATAAAATGGGGCTTCTGCTCCTGCTCTGTCCTGCAGATCAGTAAATTAAAGGAAGCCCATAATGGCTATGTTTATTGTGTTCATTTTTATGTAACATTATGGAAGTTGTATAACATATGGAAAATGGCATGAATTTTTGTTGTTTTGCAATCTCTGGATTTATCTCAATTCCCAGAGAAAATCTGAAATCTGAAGCCTTTGTTATAGGTGGAAAAGAGAAAGAGAGAACAGTGCCTGTCTTTCCATCTTCCAATTTGGAAAGCTAGCACTATGGAATAATCTTGTCATGAGGTTGTGAAGCTACAAAAACTATTTTAGGATTAAGTACAGGCCCTACCAACCAAGCCCACAGAACCAGCCCTCACTGGGGATCAGTACAGGTTATGCTTTTCTGCCAAAACCAAGCAAATACTTCAGAAACTGAACCTGCCTAAAAACAGGGGGTCATATCTTTTTTGATTGGGCTGATTCCAAATTTCCTTTGTGCCACACACACACACATATACACTTAGACAACATTACCTATGCACAGATATATATACTGGCAAAGAATGGACACAAGGAGAAGCAGTTCCTGGGAATGAGGTGTGTCACCATTTCTGCAACTCTCTTCAATAGGGTATCAAGACATGGCTGGACTCACAGCATCATTTTTATTCCTGGCTTTAGGCAGCCCTGTGCTTTCCCTCCCTTTACCTGTGGGGAATAGATTCCAGGGTCCCTAGCTGTCCTCCTCTAAGGATTAAGCTTTCATCCTGTAAATCTGACTGCTGAATGATTCTTTCTGAGCTGGCTTCAACAAAGCCACCTTGAGGGGCTGTGCTCAAGGGAGCTCTGATACCTGCTGAAATAAATGCTCGTATTAAACACAAGTACAGATACAGATAACACAGCCCCACCTCTGACCCAGCTATTCCTTCTGTCCTTGCTCCACACTCACCAGGGCCTGGGGGAATGGCAGTTACAGCCCTTCCTGCTCTACAGACCTACAGCAAAAGCAAGTGGACATCCCTTATGCATTCTATCAAGCCTATTCTGAAGAATGGGGAGAATAAAAGAGATGGTGGGAATGCTGAACATGACTGCACAGGAAGAAGACAAAAGAGGAAGAGAGAAAAAACAGCAAGAGGAAAGACAGGAAAATGAGAACACATGCTTGAAGACAAGCATCATGTCACAGTTAAGAAGTTCCCTGACTTTTCTCAGGCAGTATCTTAATGATGACAGGCATTAAAAACCCAGGAGCTTGCAAAAGGACAAGGTGAGCAGACAACAACTGGAGGAACTCTCTCAATGGAAATACTAAAAGGAGTCCATCACTATCTTATGGAAGTGGTTACAGTTTAGGCAAAAGACTAAGTAAGAATGTCTGTTTCAACACCTTAAATCAACAGATTTTCTCACTGAATTACCAGTGAGAAGTAGAACTCCAAAGCTCAAAACAAGCCCTGCTGTCCTTCATCAGGACACTTAAGTGAGCAAGAGTGTTTTCAAGAACGGGAAGAGAAGCTTGGAAAGTCTTAAGGTCAACAATCTGGGTGCAGTTTTACTAACCTTCTACACCTGGAGTCCACACAGAGCCAAAGACTCCTGCAGTGCTGCAAGGGGCCCACCACATGGGCAGATAATAATTCACAACGGGAAGGGGCTCATAAGAGCACAGGACAAAGCTCTCCTGACAGAAGCTGGCAGCAGCCCTGCCCACTGCTTCTCCAGGCAGCAGCACAGGAGAGCCAGAGCAGGTTTGTGGTTCCATCACAGCCTCAGTGCCAAAAGGTACAGGTTGTTCAGCACTGTGAGTGGTGCACAAAACCATGCTTGTTCCAGCTTCATACAACGGCTCAGGGCTCTGCATACAGCTGCAATGATGGAAAAAATGAATCAGCCAGACATATTGCTTTGCCAAAAGGAGACCCCCCCCCCCCAGCTAAACCTCTGAATCCTGCCCTCCACAGCTGGGAGATAAATTATCTGACTTGATGTGGAACATTTCCATCAAAGGTGGCCAGGCTCCTAAGTGATATCCCCATGGAAACAACAAGGAAGTCAGTTCCGTGAATACATTTAAATGTTGCTTCATTAATGAACTTTCACTGTAAAGATGCCATACATCACCTGGATTCCAGCATCTTTAAATACGTTCCTTCAGGAGGCTGCTCCTGTCCTGGCTCACAGGGCATGGGGGTTATATCCATTTGCTCAGGGCTGATGCCCACAGGAGATCCATCTGTAAGGTGCAGGCCAGGCAGGTGTAACACCACTAATGATTACTCCAAAAGGCAACAAAACAAGCCCAATCTGCCAAATGCAGCAAGACCCTTATGTTCCTTGTGACTGAAGTTTGGTTAAGTGTCTGTTGAAGGACATGGAAATACTGGCTTTTTCTGGAGTACACTGCCCTGATTCCAGAATCTGAGAGCTAAAACCTGCTGCTTCCCATATTTGGTGCCTCTTTAAAGCCAGGCATCTCCTTCTACCTGTTGTTGCACAGGCTGTAGCTGTGTCTGCTCCTCTGGAGCAACAGCCTGGAGCCCAACAGTGAGGCACTCCACTGAAGCAGAGTTCTCCAGCATCCACTTCCATCCACCCATCAGCACATAATGCTGTTCTGGAGAAGCAATATCCTTCCCCACTTCCTGAGGGAATTTAAAATTGATATTCACCTCTCTGGACCACATCCTGAACCCATTAAAAGGAGACAAACCTGCAGTTTGTGGAGTGTTGGATCCTTTATCCTGTGGCTCTTTGTGAGCCGAAGCCCTCTCAGGACATGAACTGTTGGACACTTTCACATGACGGAGGCGGGATTTTCGACGTCGATAATTTGCAAACCAATTATAGACCTGAGTTGGCTGCAGGTTCATGTCCCGAGCCAATCCATCCTGCAAACCCAGGCACAGGGGGAAATCAAGGGGGAAAAAAAAAATTGCTTCCAAATAATCAGGCATTTCCCTTCAGTTCCAAAAGCAGTCCAGCAAAAGACCTTCCAAAACCAGAGACATTTACTCAGTAGGTCTCCAATAGGTCTAGCACATCTGACTGAGGAGATTTTATAAACTCAGTTGATAGAAAACACAAATTCCACCCTGCACTCCCAGACAATTTGTTTGCTAAGGCTTCCTTTCCACTGCTATCCTATGCTGCTCACCAGATAACAGCCTCACCAAAGCATGCTCCTCCCACAGAATGACAGCTTCACACAGGCAGACATTGAAGTCTGAAGCCCTCACCTGGCAAGGTAGTGACCAACAGTGCTTATTAATTGAATTCACACATCTCTTCCATTACAAATCTGTCCATATCCAAAGAAGGTAGATCCATGCATACACCAACACAGTCTATTGTGTTATCACAGCAAATTACCAGCATTTGAAAAGTCAGCACAAAATATGCTCTGGTGAACAAAGTGCAATTTTACATAGGCTGTTACTCAGTCAACTCAGAACTATCTATCACTGTAATAGAGCTCTGCTGAGTGATGGCTGTTTGGCTACCTATGCTCAATCACTACAAAATCTGAATTGTTAAATACCCAGTGAGGAGTTTATTGTCCCTCAACTTTTTATCCACAGCAAGAAAAATAACTTAGCATGAATCTGATGATTTTTTAAAGAAACTTTCAGGGAAAGATCAAATATGAGGAATTCCAGCCCAAATGAGCCTTCAACAAGGCTCATTTCAACAAGAAAACAAGGATTCATAAATTAAACCAGTTATTGACTCCTGATCACAGTGTCCTGCTTTTCTGTGACAAAGAGGCTTGATTGGAAGTATCCCTAGCATATCCCTACCCGCTGTTTCTTGTTTGGATTTGCTGTCACCTCTGCAGCAAACCTCTGCAGGTGCTGGCGTACTTCTTGTGGATAGTTTCGAGTCTTCAAACCTTCAGGACAAAGGGAAGTAGGTGGAGGATTCCTGTACACAGGAGAAAATGGGGTTAAAAAGGACCCAAAAGGAATAATTCACATTCGTGGGAATTTCCTCACATTACAAAAGTGGTCAAAATACCAAGAAAAACCAAGCTCCAAGAAGCAGCATCTTGAGGTGTGAAACCAGCCTCTGCATCTATAGCCCCTGCATCTGAAAACTACAGAGAAAAAAATCTTGGATTCCCCACCTCTTCCTGCAGCGGAATTTCTGCAGTGGTGTCAGAAAATGTATCTTGTGTTCCTCCATAAACCGCTGGTAGTGAATCTCATGCCAAAGTTGCACCAGCTCTTTCTTCTCTTCTGCCTTGCAACACTAAAACAAAACTGTGCATAAGCAAACCTTTCCAGAGAGTCACTCAGACCATGTATAAAGGAGAAAACCCTCAACAGAAATTTACTCAGGGATTCCTACTGGTTGGACAGAGCTAGTAGCATTATCTAAGCACATGGCTCGCTGTACCTTCTCTCATGTACACAGGGATTTACCTAATTCCTTCTTTTCCCCTGGTGAAAAGGTCAACATTACCAGATCTAAAAGCCTAAAACTCCTCACTTCAAGTGGCACCATCCAGCCTTCCTCAAGTATTCCCACCCTGCCAAGGTCTAATCTTGGCCTTCCCCACACTTTTATGTCCTGAGCCCTTGGATTGTGAAAAACTCCAAGAACCACAGCAGAACAAAAATCCTACTACAACCAAGCCCATAATCACCCAGTTAGCTTTTTCCCCTTGGCTGACTAACTCGAAGTGCCTGCAGCAAAGGCTTTGTCCTGTGTTTCAGGTCAACAATGCACACCTATCACCTTCCACTGCCTCAGGCAAGCTGGAAGTGCTCCATGTGCTGCAGTTAAGATACTTCTGCACTGACAGCTCTATCTACTGTTTCTCTAACATGGCTTTTTTGTTTCCATGAAGAACTGAAGAGCACATCCCTACCTTCAGGAGTTTGCAGGCTGCATCATGTTCCCCTTTATGGATATGAACGGACACACAAGCCCGGACAACATGGATGTTAGTGAGAAAGTATGTCTTGCTTTTGCATCCCATCACAGCTCCAACCAGCTTCTCCAGATTAGGAGATGAGCTCTGGAGCTCCTGGCAAAGCTGTTCTGCTAGATTCAACAGCTTGGTGGATGGGGGATGATTATTTTCATTCTTCTTTAACATGGCCATGAACTGCTTCATCATCATGTCCTGTTGGAAGCTTTTTCTATGCAATGCACAAAGTTGTGGTTAGATAAAACTCTTAATCTCCTATTTTTAGCTTCTATGGTATGCTTTTGTTTTTTTTTTTAAAGGAAAGAAATTCACCGTGCTGCTTAAAATAAAACCAGGCCTAAAGCAGCCCTGAAAAGCTAAAGACACACCAGGTTTGCAGTTGACAAAACTGAGCTCAGAAAGACATATTAAGCTTTCCCCAAAACTCAGAGAGTAACTCTAGAGTTTACATCCACTGCTTACAGGTTAAAACTACATAAAACGTTAAGTCTAGAAACATTCAGGTGAAAATAATTTTGTGAAATTTCTCCAAACTGGCATGTGACAGGCCCGGGCAGTTACCGTGAAATGTAAAACTCTTGCCGGGACCATTCCCCACCAGGACGGTCCATCCTTGGGCCGGCTCCAGCGCCGCCGGGCAAAAGCTGTGAAAGAGCTGCGAAGTGCAGGAGCAGGAACACGCGGCAGCCCCGTCCCCGTCCTCCTGCTGCTCCCCGCTCCCTCTCCCCATCCCTGTCCTCACCGTAGGATCGCTCAGTGTCCGAGCGCTGCCGGCTCCGAGGGCACTGCGGGGGCAGCTGCGGCTCCCGGAGCCGCCCAGGCGGGGCTGCCCCTGCACTCCACCCCCACCTCGCTACAGCTTCCACCGAGCGCAGCCAATGCCGGCCCCCAGAACTGATGTAGAATGGGATAGAATAGATGGCAGCGAGTTCCTCCCGTAGTAAAGAGTATTTTTGAGTCGCTAATGGGGATCAGACAAGCCCTGATAATTTGACACACTTAGAGCGACTGAATGAAGAGACACAGCTCAAACCCACCTTCTATAGGTGGGTGCTGTCTAAAATCAGATGAATCATCCTGACTCAGCTTAGGGGATAAAACACTGATTTGCCTGGAATCAGATCTGAACACCACGGTGAAGGTGCCAGTCCTGCCCGCTTTCTCGAGGGCAATGTAACAATGAGCGAGCGCCTCGCAGCAGGAGCCGACAGCCGCCAGGGCACGGCACGGCGGGGAGCCGGCTGTGACCCGGCCGAACCCCGAGCTGAAATAACCAGCTCCTGCCCCGGCCCTGCAAAGACATAGGATACACACCTGAGAGCAGACAGCTTCCTCCTGCACGCAGACACATTCTAGAAACCTGCCCATAGGCCTTAGCAGCAACATGTGTTCACTGGCCCTGGATTTCTCCCTAGGCTTCGGTGCTGGCCTTGCAAGACAGCAACAGAGTAATTGGCTTCCTGCTCTTGCTGTGATCCCGACACGGAGACAGAAAATTCTGTGCCATTGCAAGACAAAGCGCCGGCACTGAACTTGGAGCTGAACATAGAAAGCAGTATTTTCTTTCGGTAATTGTTTTCTTTTAATCACCAATCCTGTACTGCTGTCTGTGGAGTTACAACAAAACATCAGGTCACTTAATTTTCTGCATTTTACTTATTTACATGTATGAAAATTTCTCTCACATCTTATCTTACATATTCACACAATTCACACCTTGGAAGGGGAAGGGGCAGGCTGCTGCCAGGCACATTAGATGCCAAGGGCACTGATCATTTTCAGGGACGAGAAGCTGATACCATCACACTGTGCTGAATCCGACTGCCCTTGAAAACCATTTGCAGTCTCCCCTCCTTTACCTCTGCTCTAACTGAAGTTTTAACCAAGGACTGTAGCTACTTGAAACCAAGCTGAGGTCAGGTGATAGATACTGGCAAGCCAAGAGCTTAAATTCTTTTTTTTTTCCAAGCACTTAATCAAATTCTGTTGAATATCAACAGCAATATTTCTCAGGTCCTCTTGGAGCCTCAATATGAATCCAACAGAGAGACTCTTCACATCTACTTCCTTGCCACAAGGTAAAGCTTCTAGCTGTCTCCCTAAGAGATACAACCCTATTCACGGAGCACTAGCATGCATCTTGTCCAGACAATCAGTCCAGAACGTAACAAGCCGGCTGTCTTTGTTCCAGCAGAAGTCTGTGAAGTCTTTCAGCAGCCGGTCTGCGAACTTCTCGTCACCAGTGGCACTGGAGCGCCAGGTTTTGGTCAGCATGGTGTTGTAGGCCCAGTTGTAGCCAATGCGCTCCTCACAGAACATGTTCTGGTTGGTGGAGCTGGTGGAGTTGCGCCGGCGCCGCTGCTGCCCGCTGGAAAACTTCCTCTTGGAATATGGCAGCTGCAAAAACACTGTCCCTGCAGGGAACAGACAGCACTTCAGTCTGAGGCAGACCCAAGTCCCTACTACTGGTAGCTGACCCCTTAAATTCTGAAACAATCCTGGCCTGAGTTTCATTTAATTGCCTTTTAGCAAGAGAATATGGATACACTTTTCCCCCTCGGCTCTTAGGCGCTGCTTCTTCCTGTAGGTACAACACCAGAAGGGAGTGCACTTTGTCTGCCTTTCTCTTACAAGCACAGAATGAAGCAAAGATATAGGCTCTGATGCATCTTGCAAACTTCCCATCAATTTCCATTTCTCTCCTATAGTTTTCCAAACCTTCCTGTCATTGTTTTCACATCCCAGCAAGTGGATCCAAAATGCTTGATCTATCTCCCACACTATCTATATGGATAGAGATACATCTACATCAGACCTTAAGCATGAGAACAGAGCACTGACTTGTCCCAACACCTTTCCCTCCTTCTAGCTTCTGGGTACACATTCATTTACATTCACCTTGGAATAAGCTTTGCCTTAGTTTTTAAAATTTCCTCATCTTCCGGAAAGAAAAGTTCCAGAGCCACTTATTAGCAGCAACACTTCGTGCTTTTCATACTGCCCCCTCCAGTTTTCTGGTTTGTGTTGTCTGACACACCTACTTGTCGTCTGGTTAAGGGACAGAGCAGCACCAACATGACTGACATGAAACACAAACCACATGTAAAATAGTTCTCTTGTTTGCAATAATCTCCTTCTTGCCACAGGGCCTCCCAAATATTGCTCACCTGTGACATGAATATACTGGGGCTTGTTTTCTGCTGGGAAGTTGAATGCAGAAGCCGAATATTTATCTTGTACAAATCCAAATCTGAAGAAATAGAGACAAGGGGAATTAAAAAAGAAAATAAAATAAAAGATAAAAAGAGCCACTCCAGGTAGGATTCCTCAGAACAAGGCAGGGACACCAGAGGAAATCCTTCCACTATTCCTTTCTTACGGCCTGAAGGCAAAAGGAAAAGGGATGAAGAGAGCTGAGCCTCTCCAAATATTCTCTGCCCCTGCCAGACACAGTGTGAAAGCCTGTCACTCCACACTGCTCCCTGTCCTGACTCGAGCTGGAAACAAGAGCAGTGGCTCCAAGCAGTCTCTGACAAAACAGGGCAGCTGCACGTGAGGGAGGGAAGAGCAATAGTCAAGACAGACCTTCCCTGGGCATGTTTCAAACTGCAACATTATTATTTTCATGATGTGCTACGCTCCATGCAGAACTTCAAGCAGCTTACCTGGCAGTTCTCTGCTGTTTGTATGATACTTGTTCTTCTGCTTTCTAAACTAATGAAAGCTGATTTCCAAGCTAAAGTCCATAACAAAAGGCTCTGTCATGAAAAAAACCCTGGCAGCAACACCATGAAAGAAACTGGCAGCTTAATCACACAGAGGGATAAGGCAAGATAGTATCCAAAGCTTCCAACAATTCTGTCTTAAATTGGGCCCAACCTCCTCTGTACAGCTCCCACCCCAGTCCCCTGCCTATTGTCAATCATCAGGTGTCATCCAGTTCAAGACTGTGCTAAATTCACAAGAAGGAAATAGCTGTCCCTTCTCAAGAAGACTCTGTTTACAGTCTTTCTGCTTCTAACTTAGAATAATGGGCAATTCCAAAGGCCAGGCCCTCCCTAGGAGGAGAGTATGGTTCCCAGGGAGTGACAGGCTGAAACACCACATAGCTGCACCCACAGAAGCACTCCAGGCACAGAGGCTGTATTTTAGTCTAAGAGCTTGTAAGCAGACTTCAGAGAGGCAGAAAGCACAGAACCCAAGTGACTCAGGAGCGACTGTTCAGCACAGGCCTTCATCCCACATTATCCAGGGAGACAGGAACTGTTTGGCCACCCCACTCCACTGCAGACATACCTGTGTGCTATTGCTTCCTGGAGCAGATGCATTCGATCCCAGTAGGTTTCTGGTTCAAAACCTGAAACAAACAAGGTAACAATTATCTAGTAAAGCCACTTTATTCCCTTCAAGACTCCAGTTTTCCTCAGGAGGCCTCTGTGCACTCTTTTTTTTTCTCCCTAGCCATTTCTTTCAGCCACATTTTTTTGTCAGCTGTCTCTTAGAGATGTGTCTTGTACACTCCAGTAGCAGACTCATCTCTGAATTTATTATTTGTGTCTCTTGAGATGAAGGAGAGGAACATAAAGGGGGGTGTGGAAGGGGGCAAGGAAGACGAGTGGGCTGCTGTGTATCACAAGAAAGCTCTGAAAATGTTTAATTCAGCCAGTTGGGCTATGGTGACCTCACAGCATATGCATTTGTCACATTGGTTGTACTGGACACTGAGTTAAGGGTTAATGAAAATATCATATTTACTATTTTAAAACAGAGCCTTTTGCCAATTATCCCTTTTCATGATGCAACTTTGCCCTTCTCTGTATGGTGACAGTTCTTGGATCTTGGGGTTCCACCTGAGGTTTACCACAACAGGCTCACTGGAAAGGGCCAGATCACACTGCAGAAAAGGAGATTGCAGTTTCTCCTGCTTAATCTCATGTGCAAACACTGAAACCATTAAAGTAACCATAGCAACAACAAAAGAAGGATGGCAGTGGTGAAAACCCAATCCCAGGGAGGGGGAGAATAAACAAATGCAGGACACAAATGCAGAGCAGATGTGGGTCTACCAGCAAAACAGACACAAGAGTGTCAAACACAACAGCTACTGGATATGGGCTCTGTAAGGGTGTGCAGGGTAAGCATCACTGGGGGGACCACCCCTCCCGTGTGCTGGTGCTTCCTGCTGCCCACACTCATCCTGCCAGCACAGCTTCCTCCAGCACCTCCTTCCTGAGGAGCTGCTCACCTGTAAAAACAGCTCCTTCAGCCACCTAAGGCTGGCTGGTAAAGGAGCTTCTTTACATCAGCTACATGCCAACAGTGACCTGTTCACACAGAGTATCCTGAGGGATAAAAGGAAGTGCATTTCTTACCATCAAACAAATGCTCACTGCCCTCCTTCAGCAAGCAGCTCACGTTGAGAGGGATGAAGAGCTGAGCTCGAAGTGGGTCCCCGTACAAGTAACTGGGCAAAGCAAAGGGGCCTTCCAGCACGGGGACGAGCAGGAAGCCACAGGAGGTGGCTTTCCGGTGCCAACCCTGAACCTGAGAAGAAATTCAAACAATGAATCATAGCACACATGCCAGCTGATGAAGGGCACTTATGTGCAAAGGAGCAGCTCGTTCCCCAGGAATAGATCAGACACGCTCAATTCTCCACAGGCTCAGCTTGCTCTGCATGGCAGGCACACCAACATCCTTGCAAAGCAGCACAAGCACAAAGCATCAGGCTTTCCCTTTTCTGAAGTGCCCCATCAATCAGAAAGCACTTTAAATTAGATATTTTTCAGGAACTGATTCAGCCTACTTATCACCAGTGGCTAAACACTTCTGCTTTACAGGAACAGTGCAATTGATTTTAAATAAAAGCAAAATCAACTACCTAGTGCTGTCTGGCTGGGTGGGGTAAAACCTCATATTAAATAATTTGAGTTTTACAGAAGCTACATTAGGGAAAACAAAAAAAATCAAAAAATTAAATATAAAAATTTAGTCTAAAATTTAAAAGTGACATGTTTTCAATTCAAAATGTTTTCAGCAAGCTGAAAAAAAACCCTAAAACATTCCTGAGCAGGAAGAACACATTGCCTGGAAAAGCCCTGAACACATTGCCTGGAAAAGCCCTGTTATGAAAGTAATTCCACTGAGATTTAAAGTTTTAAGGTTTGGGGATACAAGGAATGTAATGTGAAACAGATTTTTTTCCAAAGACCTGGCTCAGGGCTTAAAATTTGCCTAAGGGGGACTTAAATTTATCACCTTGACCTGTGCTGATCTCTGCATACTGTGCATAAAAACCCCTAAAAGCAGAACACACTCCTGCAGACAGAATGACTATAGATGGTGTGATAAATGCTGACCAGATGCAGCAACACTAACAACCACCAGGAAAATGACTTATGGAAATAAAGGCAAATGCAAGCCACTGTCCAGCTCCCTAAGACATCCTAATATAACGTTGTCTAAGGGATACAGAGGCCAGACAGGCATTTCTGTGGCTGTCCAGAACACCAGGATCTCACCATCTCAAAAAGAACAGCTGCAGTCACTGCCATCCAGTGTAACTTGATTTCAAAGGCAGCGTTCAGGGAGAAATTGCCATGGTAATAACAGCTGCACCACTCCAGCCGGTCCGTGCGGTTGTTCACATCCACATCGAGCGTCACCGTGCGCTGCTCGGGCACCGTGGCAGCTGGGCAGCCAAGGGCAGGGGTGTTCAGAAGGGGCATTAAAGAGAAGGTGGCAGACAGGATGAAGAGAACAGAAGAACCAAGATAAGTCATTTGAAATTAATTTGTCCTTCCATTCCTCCCCAGGTATTTTTGGGCTAGCAGACTAGTCCCAGAATGCCGTGCATCCAGATCACAAAAGGCAAAAATCCTGAAGTATTTATCATGTCAGGAGTATGTGCTACAGAATCACCTCCCCGAGCTGCCAAAAGACATTTCAGCTGCAATAAGGAGAGAGAACCAAGAATGCAGCAGTTAATCAACAGGCAACTGGTGCCATAATTAAGCACGGCTAGGCAACACCAGCTTTCTTCATGCCCAAAACATTCCAAATATTTCTATATGCCTCCACCAGAAATCACAACAGGGTGCTGTTACATGGGGCAGGAGCATTCCAGGACTTTCCACAGCTAAAGGAGATTAGAAGTTAAACTTCTTGTTTCTTTAATCCCGTATCAATATCCCACATTACCGCACTGTTGAAAGTGCACATCCAACACTTTCTGTAAAAGCACAAAGAGTCAGCCAAGACATGCAGCAGCATTCTGACCACTGCAATAGCTCCTAGGGCTTTGCAGTAAGGGCTGGGATAGTGCCAAGATCCAGCTCCCTTTGTGCCCCACAGCCCAGCATCCCGGTGGCAGCAACCCTCAGGTATCAGGCAGGAGAGGGAGAGAAGCACAGCAGTGGAAGTGACCTGGCTGGTGTCACACACAGGGACTGCAAGGCTGGGGACAGAACCCAGATCTCCTGACCTGGAGATCGAAGTCCTGCCATGAAACACATCATCACTTTCAACTTTTCTTTAGAAAAATACATAATTTAACATTTCTGTAATGTCAAAAATTGACAGAAAACAATGGGCTGCAAGGCATCTATGGGAAAACTTCTGCCCTTTTTATTATTACATGCATGAGGAATGGGTGTTGTTATCTCTTGCTGAAGTAGATGTGCACCCCTTTATAGGGTCAGCCTTTAAATTATCTTATAATTTGATTGCTCGATGGTATTTTAAAAAAAATTTTGAAATCCTTCCTCAAGGTAGATGGAAAGTTCCCACCTTCACTTCTAGTGCAAGTTACCTGGAGGCACTTTCAAGGTTATAAAAGGAAATCCTTTACATTGCTATTGCCGCAGTGTAGAACATGAAAAATAAAAACACAACAAAAATAAAATAAAGAACATCACCCAGTTTTGTTCCATAAATAAGACCTATTTTTGTCTTTGGGAAACATGTTATTTGCAATTTCTGAGTTGATCTGATATTGTCAGACCAACACTGTGAGAGTTTCTTTTTCTGGCTCCTTTGGGATATTGTGAATACAATACTCGTGGTCAGGAGGTTTTGGTGCCAAATTTGTAATGAAGTGTGTTGGAAAACAACATCCTGGAAGCTGTGAAACCAAAGCAGCTCAGTCAGGTAGGTGTTGGCCATTAGCCAAGAGGTCAGTGATAACACCACAGCCCAGTGTGCCCAAACTAGCACACGGTGAAGAATGAGCTCCCTGCTCCCTTAGACTGTTGCTTTTCCCAGAGAGTGCAGGCTCCTTGTGAGGGCTGGACTGGCTCTCTCTGCCTTGTCTGCAGCTACAGTTCACAGGCAAAGCCAGAGGAGCCCAGTTCAACGAGGTGAGCTGATCAAAAATACATTAAACACTGATGAGAAATGTCCACGTCTCTGAATTCAGAAGCTGCCGATTAAAACCAACTTGTTTTAATAGAATATACTCTGGCTTCCATAGGCCAGACTTTAAGAGGACTCACCTGCTTCCCAATTGTCTTCTACTACTGAGTATTTAATTAATGATTTACTAAGCAAATCGGAGAGGAGCAGGCAGGTTATTCTCCAGTCACAGACTCCACTACATACATGACTACAGTTGCTAGTGCATGCATTGCTATAAATCAAAGGGACAAGATTAGCTGTGTCACAGGTCAGACTTCCACTGGGAAGGGAAAGGGGACAGTCACTGGGCAAGTGATTGGGAAATTGGGAGGGATAAAGATTTGAGAGATACATGGAGCTTGTTCCAGAGCTCCCAATGCTTGCATGCAATTTTATGTCACAGCCTGACATTTAGGGAAGGTGGGGAGGGGAAGAAATAAAAACCACAACCTAATCAAGACCAAGAGAGGAACAAATGAAGTCACGTGGACCAGGGGTCATCTGGGTTTAGTAAAGCTCTTTACCTCAGATGAACTGCTGAAGTTTTTTTGGAATACTGCTTGGAAGAGGGACAGCACAGAAGCATCATTCAAACCAGTTCCTTTGGAAGAAAAAGCTTCCACAGTCCATTTTTCTACAAGAAACTATGATTCCTGGAAAATCCAGACTGCACGAGAGCAATCTGAAGGCATTTATCACTCATTCAAGGGCTGCAAATTAGTCAAATAGTAAAATGGACATAATCCCAGCTGAAAGGAAAAGCAGAGCTACACAGATGTGTAATACCCACATGCTGCAGGAATACACTCTTTTCCTGGCTGGTGTTAAATGAAAGGTGAGAGGGACACTGAGGCACACTTCTACTCATCCCCATGGGTGCAGGCCTGCTGAGTCTCAGTCTTCTCAGCTCACAACAGAGCACAGACAGAGGAATGTGAACTGGTTTTCTCAGGCTAAATAGTGTGTAAGAGATGAACCACGAACAGGATCTGGCCCCAGCCTGCACAATACTTTCATGCCAGCCTATGTTCAGGCTTCAGCTCTGGCCAGCCACCGAGCTAATGAGGCTGGATACCAGCCAAGGCAACAGATTTATCCTGTGACAGGGAAAATAACCCGCATATGTTGACTTCAGGGAATTAACCATTAGTTCAGACTTCCTATCCTTAATGCTTTACCACTTCTGGTGCTGTTCCTCTTCAAACAAGTCTCTCAGAAATACACAAGGATTACTGTGACTTCAGGTTTAAGAGATACCACACCAGCAGTCCGGCACTGCTTTTCAGCAGATCAAATATACACAAGAGGAGAACAGCAAAATTTTTCTTTTATCCTTAATTGCTAGGCCTTTAATGGATGCATCTAAGTAAACCTGAAGTTGCAGCTCCATAGCAATGATTTTTCTTTTAAACAAGGAAAGAAGAACAAAAGCAAGTGACTCAGGCTGGCCTGGAAATGCGACAAGAAGCTGACAAAGCAACAGGGTCAGTCACGCAGCCAGGGTGTTTCATGGGCTGCTAGAGGCAGTCAGTGCTACTCTCCACACATTAGAGAACATTAGATACTAATGGGATCTTGCCCAGCAGCAAGATCTTCCTATTGCTTCCATACCACAGGGATCATCTGCAGCTGGGCTTCACAGACTTATTAATGTAAGGAGCCTGGTTCAGATTAGCTAAAAAAGCCTCCAGCACATCACAGAAAACTTCTAACACATCTGGACCTCGCTGTGGCTTTTGCCCCGGGAAGCAATTAGATATGTAATTTTAAGAACAGTTTGGTTGCTTTGCTGTTCTCACAGCTTATTCCTCCATACTCCTTACACATTGTCAAGAGCGTCTCTGGATTTGCAAGTTGACAAAGTATCTTCCTCCCCAAATTCTAGAGGTTCAGGAAGAAGGAATATTTTAAGAAATACTTTTTATTGTATTCCAGTACTCTGAAGTAAAAGTTTCCTGCCCAGCCAGTGAAACACACCTCCAGCATATGAGAACGAGTCCACGTGCAAGACGCTGTAAGGCCAGCATGAAATTTGCAGCTTTATTGCTGGTCCACGTGAGATCATACCCTTGGCTGGCTGCTCTTCCCCTTTCAAACTATCCCCTTGGACTTCCCCAGCTGTCACCTGTGCTGTGCATCTACCTAAGAGTGCAGCTGCCTGGCTCCGTCCTCCGAAACTGCGGCTAAAGGAACTGTGCCTACTTGCATAGGAGGCGGGGCGGCTGGGCAGCCAGGGCAGGAAGAACGCCGGGATCTCCGAGTGCAGGAGCTCTTCTGCCACAAAGGCCACCTCAAACCATTTCCTCTGGAAGGCTGAGAAGTCATCCATGGCAGCTGTGTGCCACATGGCAGGCTGTTGCAGCCCCACTGCACAAGGGGAAGGGCAAGTCCAGTTAGAAACGAGTGGACAGAAAAGTAGCTTTTTTTTTTCAGACAGAAAAGTAGCTTTTGAAAAAGAGGCAGGATAAAAATTACTTAATGTTTTCTGCAATTGTTTGTTTTTTTCCTTAACTAAAAAGGCCAAATTTCTAAGACTCTCATGAGATCAGTGGTTTTTGTTGCTCCCAAAATGCATTCCTGCTGCAGCACCCCTAAGAATCAAGTGCTGCCTAGTGATTATGCAAAGGAATAGTGAGGAGAGTCTTGTAATAACAATGCTGACCTCGGTCTGGTTCTTTGTCCACAACAATCTTGTAAAAATAAAAGCCATAAATAAAGGTTCGTAAAGCTTCTCCAGATGCATGGACAATAAGCTGCTCTTCTAACATTTTCTGAACAAGAAAAAGAAAGAACAGAGCAAATATGATAAAAAAGAAATCACTCTTCCAGTTACATAAAAAGGTTCCTAGAGAACATTAGGAAGTAATTTTCTTTTCCTTGACATCTTTTTGTCCAGGTATGTGCCTAACAACAATACCAGCAAAGTTATCTCTTGATATTCAGTAAATGTAGCAATTTCTTATTTCCCTGAGAAATTACATTTGACCTTTCCACAGATGTCTGTCTTCTTCCCATACAATGCTCTGGTTTTATAGATGGATTTATAGAAGGTAAGAGTTTGGAAACATTCTAAGTTCTCTGTTAATTGATATGGGATCTCAGCAGAGGAATGAACTCCAGAACATTTCCAACCTTCTGCCCCTGACACAGTTCAATACAGAAAAATCCCTTGATGAATACAAGCAGTGCTCCTGCATAAAGTGTGTCTGCTTCAGCATCCACAACAGAAAGGTCATATGCTGGTTTTATTACAACTTTATTAACTAATTATTGGAAAAGAAAACCAAATCATAGCCTAGTGCCTCAATTCCAACACAATGCAGAGTAATTGTTAAGTACCAGCTAATTGAAGGTTATAAATAAACCCATCATTATATAAGTGGAAAAAATCCATATTACTAGTGAAGAATATGTTGTTGTTTTGTGATAGGGAATCCAAAAAAAGTTGTCATTACCTCATATTCTGTTGAGCACTGCTTTCAATACTTATCCATAAGAAGATTTTAATAAGTAACAGGAATTATTGCTATACTTTGCTCTAAAACTTTCTTCACAGAGTGAGGCATTTCTGGCCCTCCATATGCTCCTGGATAGTTTCCTTACCTGCATTATGTCAATGGCCATGGCCTGGGTGTGCACCCCTTCCACGTTATTCACCAGCCAGTGCACAACCTCTGCACTGATGAAGCAGTAGGGGGAGAGGCCCTTCTGTTCAGAGAGCAGCTGGATCCCTGTGCTGAAGCACAGCAAGTCACACATGTTAACACAGGCAGACTGAGAGCTCTTTTAAGTAACAAAGACAAAAATCACCGCTGGGGGAAAGAAAAGAAGTGGTGGGGAAGATGATAGAATACAGGACAAGAAATGCACAGTGCCCCTGGAGTGATGCCTCACTGGCTTTTGGTAACAAGATGAAGACCTGACATTGAGAGCACTTTAGTGACTTACTGGGAATTCTTGATTTCACAAGGTTCTAGGACTCTAAAAATCGAGGTCTTTGCTCATATCTCAATTTCTATGAAATTCCTTATTAGAGAGTCTGGAACTGAATAACAAAAGGAAGTTTAAAACTCTTCAACAGTTGACATGGGGCTCTCCTTTGAGTGACTCCACTTCTCGTGTCCTCTTATTAAACAGCTCAGATGTTAAGCACATTTATATTAAAAACTTACGTGGGGTGTTTCATGGCTTCAAGAATCTCTACCAAAGTGGAGGAGGAAGTCAGAGCACTTGTTGAACATTGCTGAGAGCTGGGCAGTAAACAAAAGCAGGTTCAAAAATCAAGGAAACCGACAGATTTATTCAAATGTGCACATTTAATAAAATTGCTCTCTTCTCAACAATGACTTTGCCACATTTATTTCCTTTTTCTTCTCAAGAAGGACAACCAAAAGCATCAGATGAGTATTATCCCCCTGAGGTCACCAGGGCATTGCTATATAGACCCAATGCACCACATGTCACATCCAGCTGTACTCAGCAGCAATTGAGAGTAAACATTTTGAAACTGGCTAATTTTCTTTTTACTGTAACGTACAGCCACAGGAAACAGGTGCTAATAAAGTTTTTTTTCAGTATTACTTCCTTCCCAGTGTCTTGCTTCCAGGTTAGAATCTCTTGGATTTCATCAACCTACTCGATCCAATTAGACCTGCAGGCCCCTCCCACCCCTCTTTGCCAAAACAGACAGGAGATGTCAATTCAAAGCCTGCTTTCCTACTAGCAGATTTCAGAAATGGAATTTGTTCATTTCTTGAAGAATGAAGCCCTCATTGAGGGTGGAGGAATCAGGCCTTGTGTTCATTTAATTCTGGAAAACTGGGTTGCAGGGCTTATTTTACTACCAGTCTCTCTGCACGTGGAAATGCTGCAGTGAGGTCTTGTGACAAGTGCCTGCTCGTGCTGACAGGCACAGCCTGTTCCCAGGTTCCTGTTTAAGTGCCCATTCCCTGACACCAGAAAGGGGCTGGAATTGAACAGCTCTGCAGTACAGCACTGCTGTGCCTTTCCTACCTGCCCTCTGCAGCACCTGCTGTGCTGTATCCTGGGTCTGCAGCGTTCTGGGTGCTCCCCAGGGCCTGGCTGCTGCCCCTGTCAGGGACCTGCCCCGTGGGCAGCAAGGTGTTGCCATCTGAGGTTGCAGGAACTGATTGATCAATAGAGACCTGGGAGGGTTAAACACAACAACATCTCTATGAAATTCATCATGTAACCCATTTCCCATCTTCTCCCCTCCCCACATCATCCGTGCCTCAGCCCAAGTTAGTCAACAACAAGCAATACTCTAAGGAAGCACAAGCATATGCAGAAGGGATAAATACAGCCTTATTTTGTCATCACCACAGAGCTCCTGACAAACAACACATTCAGGCCCAAATATAGATGAGGATCACCAACCCAGCAACAATTGTGTTGAGAACTACTGGCAAACCAGCAACACCAGTCCAAAACTGAGACTTTCAACCCAAGGGAATAACTATGATTATAAGCACTCATTAGACAGGACAGGACACTTGGTAACTATGGGAAGGTAGTAAGCATTTAGAAAATATAGTTTCAAGTCTAACTCTCAAAATTATGCAAATGTATCACACGAATTCAAGTTTCATAATGCTCAAAAAAAAAAAAATCAGCTCATCTTCCCTCCCTTCTCAGGGCAGTATGAGAAGGCTGGTTGACACCCACCCACACCTATGTCGCCAAGACAACAGGAACACTTTCCTCCCGCAGGAACACTCGCAGAATTCCAATGGTAGACTGAATAGTTCACAAAATTAACATAAAATCATTTCAGAAAGAGCATGAATGCTGAAGGATTCAGCTAAGTACAGGCTGTAATTGCCATCTGTCATTAACACGTATGGTTTAGTAAATGCACATTATATAAAAGCTGGAGAGGTGGGGGAGAGAACACGAACGGCAGAGTAACTCTGACTCAAGCTGGTGTAAATATGGGGGCTGCTCTGCCGTGATGGATCCACAGCACACACACTGCTAAAAATCACAGAGCTCGTAGCTTGACTTAGGTCTGACAGCCAAGAGTCCTCTATTTATGCCATTTCTCACATCCCAAAAATCTCTAATGGCAGATGTCCCTTTTTGGGCAGCCAAAACCAGCAGATGCTCCAGGGTCAACTCTACAGTGCCCATAGCCAGCAAAAGCCTTCCTCCCTCCTCAGGGCTCACTTCAAGCAGCAGCATTTGCTACAGCCACACTGTGTTACTGCTAATTCCTAACTGGTGTTAAGTGGACAAACGACTTCTGTCACAAAGACTCTGTTAAACCAAGATGACAGTACATATTTTCAGCCTCAGTTGCTCAGGAATCCAAGGTCACAATTTGACTTGGATATCTCCAGAGTCACCTGTCAATCAAACACCACAGAAGAAATTTAGCCAAGAACCAGACAAGTGAGCTGTTGCCATTTTGTTCAGTGAGGGAAGATGGAAAACAAGCACTTATTGAAAAATAAAAAGAGCAGCTTTAGTAGTTGACAAGACAGTAGTGCAAAGGACAGCGAGACAGGGCACATGAACATCCAAAACACAGCACAAACATTGAATGGTGGAAAAAAAATGGTTGCATCTGCCACTTAGTCCTGCCAATGCTGTACATCTCACTCTCAAATGAGAGTATCTGGAAACTAACACATGTTCCCAGCGTGGCAAGCTCAGGACACAAATGCTGTCCATTACCTCAATCCAAAAGCCAGAGATGACAACAACTCATTCCAAACTAACCTGGGAGTAGAAGGTTGAAGCTGTGCGTGGGCTGCGAACAAAGTCCATAAAGAAGGCCCCATCCTGAAGGCATCAGAGGAAGTAGGCCCATTAATGGCAACAGCAACAAGGAATTGAAGAAAAGCAAATACAAGGTTGTGCAAGTATGAAATGACCACAGAGAGAAAGTATGAGGAGAATGCAAATCCCAGACCCAGAAGGTCAGATGCAGCAGAATGCACAGCATCAGGAATTACTCACACATGCATCTTTACTTTCTCTCTCTGTAACAACACATTGCTCTTCCTGGGTACAGATGCCTTCCCAAAATTTTTAAACCCACACTGATCAGAAGCCAATTGAAACTGCAGCCTTCCCTTCATACTTCAAAGGAGAAAGTCTTAAGCTCTGAAGTATGGGGGCTTCCATCCCAAATACAAAACTGAAACACAGAAACCACAGGTGTAATGACAAATATCCAAAGAAGGACAGGGTTTTTTTTTTAATCTGTTAGACATTCAAACAATAAAGAGGGAGAGGCCAAGGAGCTTTTTTACAGAAGCACCTTCTTCCTCTAAAATGCAGGTCTGGTATGGTGCAAAGGAAAGAGGAGAAAAACTCATCACAAAGATTCTTCCATCACTGTATTTAATACTTCATGCAAAATTAAACAGACACTGCCTGTGCTACATTCCTGCCTACTTACAAACCAGTGAATTTATCCCCAGCTGCTATTCAAAGATGTGTCAAGATTCTCTTATCACATAAGACAATGCAGTGGAACTCATCTAGATTTTCATTCTCTATTTGCAATTCCTTATTCTGTTCCCTTGGCAAAATATTTTTGTCTAGCCTGCAGTTAAGATGATGCTTACCTTTGTACATACCTATTAAACATTTTCTGGAAAGAATCAATGCCACAGTTACATGACTGGCAATTTACACAGTGCAGAAGCAGACCTAAGCACCCTGGATCCATAAGGGCAAAGACTTCCCAAACAGATCATGGATCAAGTGAACTCATTGGATTAAAACCAAACTGTGTCACCCAGTAACTGGCTGAACTGAGTTGTCAATTCTACTCTGAAACAAAGTACAGTGAAGCCAGTGGCTCAGTTTTGAAATAACTCGAGCACTGAAGAGCATCCTAGAAAAGCACTTGCTCCCTTGGCTTCTGGCAGAGCTCACAGCTGTGATAATTTGTCAGTTCTCTGGCTGAAAGTGTGTGGAAAGCCAGACCTCCCTGTGCTGAGGAGCCTGCAGGGCTGTGGTGACATGAGGCACACACTTGCTGCTATTCCCAAGTGAGCACAATGCTGCCTGCCCACTGGCATCTTTCCAACAGGCATGAGCCATCAATTAGGAGATTCCAATTGCTTATCTCCCAGTCCCTGTGTGTAAATATTTACAGGAGTGTTTACTGCTGCAGCATGAAAGGCCTGCAATTGATAACACATTCTTCCAGAGTCTCCAGTCAGCCTTCCAGAGAGGCTTTTGAATGTTACTTTTATCATTACTCACAATGGCATTTTCTGGTAGCACAAAGTCTGCTAATTTGGTCCCAGCACATTCCTGTGCCACTGCTAGGGAAGCCCACTTTGCCTTTTCCCCTTTCTGCCACACAGAACAACTGGACACAACATTCCTCTTCCTGTATCTCACATGGAATTTTCACCTGTTTTACTGGTAGAAAGGGACATTTAAGATTTCTGTATTTAAAGAAAGAAGCTGATTGTTCAAAATGGTAGAAGAAAAGCATGCAAAGCTTGAATTATGATGTGGAAGTTTGCACACACACCTCAAGTCAGTTTGAGCACCTATTGTTTCCAGGCCTAGCACATCCTGCTCCAGACTCATCTGTGCTCTCCAAACACTAATACTAGGATTAAGTGTCTAAGATGATCACAGTTACTCTACCACTTCAACTTTCAATATTTAGGTCTCCAGGATAATACAATACTTTCCTGGTGGTGGCACAAAACAGTGGATGTAGAAACATTAGATGCTTAGAGAAAACTGCTGAAAGAAGAGGTTGATAGGGGTGAATCTGAGAACTTTTTCTTTGCAATATCTGAACTGTTGAAACCAAAGACAGGTCACATTTAAGTCCTCTATCCTTGTTGTTTCTGTTGAAAGACTTTTATGTCAGAAGACAGAAAAATAATCAAAATATTTCTGCTTGGACTTGGAGGCAGAGTTCCTGCTCTCCTGGGTCTCACAGGACCATTGACAGAAAGGCTGAAGGATAGCACAGTCTTTTCTTTAAGTGTCTCAAGACAGCCCCAGGAAGACCACTTTCTCCAGCCTGGAGTCCAGCCAGTGAAGGAATGACAGCTAAATCACTTCTCAGGAACACACCGCCTCCTCTAAACAGAGGCAAGAGACTCAAGTTCCTGCTGTTAAAATCCCACTCAGTGTTCACACAGTCACAATCTAGAGGTTGATTTTGCTCTCCAATACAGCCTGCACACAGATGCACACAGCACTGTACTGCTACACCCAACAGTCAAGCCATGACTGAAATGAAATGTGCTACCAGCAAAGGAAATGCACTAATTAGCAAACAGCACTTAGCTCAGCAAAATGCTGAGATGGCATCCCAGGGATTCCATGTCATTGTCACTCTTACAGAATTGAATTCCTCTGCCCTTGCACACAAAGGCCAGGACAGGAACAGCCCTTACTGGATTAGAGAGTGGTATGATGTAGCCAAGTGCTCAGAGAAATAATCTTTGATTATTTTAGGAATTCTTGTGTAGAAACAGCAGCTAAAGAAAGCCCAGGAAATCCTTACCTTCCGAGGGCTGTCCATATAGGTGGGTGTGATAGCAATGTTCCCGCTCTCTGAAGGCTGGCCAGAGCTCTTCCCTGAAAGCATTGCTGCTTGCTGCTCCCCCAGTGTCCTAAAAGACAAGGAGGGAATACAGAGTTTATTCAAACACACTTTGTGTCAGCTTCCCCCTCAAAGGCAACTGTTGCAGAGGGGTACTGCTGTATTTTCAGATATTTGCTTTCCCACACACTGAGGCTCAGATCCAACATTCCCCAAGAACCTTTTACCCCCACAAACAACATGGACCCTTGAACTCAGTTTTATTATGCATGTGTAATACTATTTTAGCATTAAAAATATTAATCTCTTATGTATTTAGCACAACATGAGGCAAAGTTCCCCAAATGTGCTTTAGCTAGCCCAGGTGTAATATGCAGGATGTTCTGGGCTCTCCACACAGCCTGTAGAGACTCACTTCTGACTGGCTTCCATCTGCAGCAGAGCTGAGAGTGCTGAGGTTCCTTTTTTCCCAATGGGAGGCCCAGACTGCTCCAGAGAGTGAGTGGGAATTGGACCAGCAATCTGCAAGCCTTTCATGGCAGACCCTTTCTAACAAAGGAAAAATGGAAGCACAGATTTAGTCAAGCTAGGCTTAACTAGTAAGCAAGAGCACAACACCTCATGTCAGCAGGGCTTTATCAAGCACACTTTAAAAAGGGAGTCAAACCATTGGTACACAAGCAGTGGAATAGCCTAGTGTCTTGTGTGGATGTTATTATGAAAATAAAATGTTTGTTATTCTGGAAAAGGTGCATTTGCTTCAAAATAAATTACCCTATTTACTGTGAGAATGGGACCAGGATTTAATACACATTAGCCAGCTTTTCTTCAGCCTCTTGAAACCACTGTTTGCCAAAAAATTCACCCACATGTTTCTCTCTCCCCAGTCCTTCTCCTGAACCTGCAGCACAGAACCAATCCAAGCTAACCCAGAAGTGACCAGCTTAACTACCTCAGACCCCTTTGGATGAACTGTCTGCATCCCAAGGCACCCAGGCCAAGCCCACCCACAGCACAAAGCAGAGCACACCTGCAAAGAGGAGGCATCAGGCTCGTGGGTAAGAAAAGCCTGGCCACAGTACAAAACAGAGCAGTGCCAGGCCAAGGTAGTGCAGAAGAGCCTGACTCATTCCTGAGCAAGAACTGCCCTGAGCCTGGTTCCAGTCAGAGCAGCACGGGATGCTCATCCCAGGGAAACTTCCCTCAAGCTGTAGCAAGCCCCAGTGTCTGAAAGCTGCCACAGCACAGGGTCAGCAATGTCCTTTGGGGATGGACACAGGGACACTGTAGTGACAGGGACACAGGCACCTGCCCCTGCGGCTCAGGGCACACCCAGCCGCAGCGGGGGCCGGGGACTCACTCGGATCATCCGATCGGAGCGGTGGCGGCGGCGGATGCGGTTCAAGCCCTCCACGAAGCGGATGAAGCCATCGAGGAGCTGCCACTCCTCCTCGTCCGAGCGGGGCTTGTCGCCGTACACGTCGCAGTGCGCCTCCCCCTCCATGATGCGCTTGGTGGCGCTGATGCAGGCGGGCAGCAGCAGGAACCGCGTCCTCCAGAACTTCAGAGACTCGATAAGGCTGCAGCAATGTGGAAGGCAGGACAGAGCTCAGCAGTTTCCTGGGAAGGGTTTTCCAGAATCTAAAGTATAAATCTACCTGCTGCACATTTCAGTGAGTGCAGCGACCACCTCACTGCTACCCCTGAGACGGAACGAGCGCACGTGCAAAGGAATGGTCAGCAACTGGAATATCACTGGCAACAAGGCTATCCTCAGAGTAATTGTCACACAGGGATAGGCTTTCCTTTCAGTAAAAGATAGGCCCCAGAAGCTTCTTCTAAAAATATGCAAGCAAAAAGGAATTTTCAAGGTGCACATTAGCGTAGGAGGTATTTTGACTGAGACCTGAAAAGAAAAGATGATAAAGACTGGTTGTGTGGAGAGAAGATATCAAAAAAGCTATTGATACTAGTGGAGATATTCCACATTTCTGGTAAGCACTTGCTCCACAGCTTAGGAGTAGGACTGCAGTCAAGCTCAGCACTCAAGCAAACCTGCAACAGCTTCAAAATATATGGAAGTTTTGAGTCAGATCCAGAAGTCAGTAAGGAGCCAAGAAAAGCATCTGTGCGGTACAAAATGCCATCTTATTTCTTTGCATTTAGCAGGGGAAAAAAGAAGTTCATGCTGAATTTTGAGATCAAGAGTCTGTATCAAAGGTCAGATAATGCAGCAGCAACGCAGAGCAAGGTTCCCACAAGGCAACAGCTGCTGGGAGCTAACAGTGAAAGCAGGCCAGATATTCTCCCTGGAGTACTGAGCATTCCTGGGTTGAACTTGATGGTGAAATTTTAGGTCAGAAAGATAAAGAGGCAATTAGGACACAGAACAGTCTGGATGGAAAAGGAACTCTCACCTGAAATCCTCTGAGCCAGCAGAGCAGATATACTGATCCAAGTAATTCCACTTGTACTCTTCTAGTCTCTCATGGGAAAATTCTACCCAGCAAGAGACAAACTCAGAGTCAGAGTGTGAGGGACACAAGCTGTAGGTGTAGTTTATCTGAGCAGATTCATATGGATACCTAAAAGATCAAACACAAGCATTAATCCCAGTATTATTGATACTGGTGCTTCTTTTTCTTCTCCTAAAAAGAAAGGTGTTCTTTCAAACAAGCACAGAGCTGGAGAAGAATGTTCATCTGAAGACTGACAGCAAACTGCTGAAGCAGAGAGATACTCACTTGGGCAGGTACCGAGTCACAGTAATTATTTTGTCTTTTAAGGTGACTTTGTGGAAGGTACGGCCCATGCTCAGCCAGTACTGATCCTCTTCCTCAGGTCTATTTCTTGACACAAGACCTAGTTGTAAAAAGTAAAACCCTTTCAGCTTACTGCAGTACTCAGAACTTTATCAACAAACTGTGCCTATAGAGAGAAGCTCCAGAACTGCAGTCCAGAAGTGGGTTTCTGAACTCAACACAAGCTAAAATCCATCTTTCAGGCCACGTTTTTAGGAGCCTTTCGCTCTTACAGTTAAGATTTGCTGAGCACTTGGGATTCACACAGCACCCATTTGGAACTTCCTTGGGCAGAACCACCAAAGAACAGCCAACATGAAGTGTTGAGCAACTGGTGGATGTGCCTAATTTGAGGCTCCTGGGACTGGCAGAAGGAAAGAGAAAAGCCTGACTTGTCAAGGCCAGGGCACTCACCTCTGCTGTAGAGGGGACTGCTGCTGAGCGGGGGTGGCACGGCTGGGGCCGGCTTCTGTGGCTTGGATTGCACAATAATCTGATAGCCTTGCATGAGACGCTGACAAATGAACTCCTCAAACACCTGCTGGGCTGTCATCTGCACTCCTTCCTCATCCCTCCTGGACACAAAGGTTAAGCAGACTAGAATAAGGAAGCTGACCACACACCTATTCTTAGCTCTGCTCCAGGCCCTGGAGCCCTGTCCCTGGGAACACCTGCCTGTGGGAGCAGGGGGAAAAGGGGCACCTTTTGACACAGGGTGATTAACTGCCCGGCAATATTTACTGCTGCCTTTGAGAGAAGTTTGGCAACTAATAACAAATTTGCCTACAGCAGTTGTGAAACAATAAATTCCACAAAGATGACTTTTTCAGCACTTTGCAGGCAGCCTCAGTGCAGTTTGTACATGTTCAGGAGAGCCAGTGGGCAGCAGTGCTCCAGCCTCTCCCACAGAGGGAATTGGAGAGCGGGGAGGGATTAGAGGACACATTCATCTTAGTGCAACTCCTGCTCTGAACTTTGCCTTCCTACCATTTCTTTCAGGTGTTTCTTCATTAATCCTATTACTTCTTATGTGCTTCAATCACCTTGATTAATACTTTTGTTTTGTTCCCATAAAGCAGCAACACAAGCAGGTCTTTTGATGTCTTACAAGTTACCAAAAGACTGAAAGAAGTTTAAGATAATGAGACTGCTTCAGTTAAAAAATCCATCCTAACCTATTAAAGAATATTTACCAGAGACCTCTGAGACAAGCAGAGAAGTTCTATTTGTTCAACTGACACTGTTTTCCAGCAAGATTCTTTAAACTAAAGATCCTTCAGAGTGAGGATAAGCATCTTATACACAGTGTCTACATGCATTTGCTCATTTAGTGTTTCCAAAACACTTGCTAGAAAGTAGATTAATAGAGATGATAGCTTGAGGTTGAATATTCAGATCAAAACACAACAGAAAAGAGACTAAAAAATTTGTATCCAAACAATTTCTAACATAAAATCTACCATACTGTCAGGTGGGAACATCAGAAAAGATCCAAAGCTATCACTGGGAAAAAAAAAGAAAAATGTAAGTATCCTGCTGCTCTGTTAGCAATCCATCATTCTCTTGTACAGATTGCAGTGTTCTTCTTCCTTCACCTGCTGCTTAAGCACAGGACTGTAGAGAGGAGGTGCTGGCCAAACCTGTCAATGTCAGCCTCTGGCAGCAGGTCATAGCAGCCCTCCGTGTAATCGTTCTGCAGGCTCTGGCGGTCGGGGAAGTAATCCGTGGTGAGAGGGAGGCAGGCAGGGGTGGTGAGGGATTTCCAGTCCACTCCAACTGTACAACAGAAGCCTGGCACTATGGGGGGAGCAGACAGCGTCAGAACTGCCTCGTCGTGTCATGGGGACACACAAGGGGGGCACGTGTGGTCACCCATGGAAAAACAGGGTGCAGAGCAGGATGAAAGGAGTGCGTGAAGAGGAGAGTTAAAAAGAATGAGAGACAAAAAACAGAGGTGCCATAAAGTCAACAGGGACAAAAAGGGGTGTGGAATGGGAAGGGAAAAAGAAAATAGGATGGGAAAGAAGGGAGGGAGAGAAAGAGACAGAGTTTGTTAAACAATGCAGTGCACATGCTGATTCAATCCCATCATGCAAAAGGCATTCAAAGTTAATACATTTAATTTTCTCTTGATTGAAAGCTAGAGCTGACAAAGCCACTGCTCTTCCAAAATTACAGCAAGTCAGGTGCAGTTACTGATTATTAATAATTAGATCAACATTCCAAGTCTGAACAACAAAATCAGACCAGTTTTGCATCCTAGACAACTGCAGAAGGAGCTGGAGAGGAGGAGAGAAAGAATGACAGACCAGCCTCTTTCTGGAATAGTACAACAGCAGAAAAGGGAGTATTTCCACAGTTATAAAAACAGAAGATCTATCCAGAGGGGTGGGAAGACCAAAAAAATAGAAACTTGGAAAGCAATCTTTTCCCACACCCTTTCGTAGAGTTATGCTGCAGTTTTGGGATTACAGAGATGTAAAACTAGACATCAAAAAGGAAAAGCTAACTAGATGATACCAAATCATCAGCTTATCACTGCATTACATTCTGACCCAATTCAAACAATCTGTATCACCTACTGATGCTTCTTGTCATAGAGATCCCACAGACAGAAATTTATTTTACTATAAAAGTGTTAACACCAATAGCAGGAACGCTGCACAAGGCAGCAATATAGGACAGACTGCTACAAAGAAAATGCTTTCTTAAGCAGTGACACACTTGTTTCTCTAGGAAGTGAAGGCAGATATTTCTCAGTAGATGGTACCAAATTCAGAAACTGACTGTACTAATTCTACTTCAACAAGCTGTTACCAAACAAACTTTTCATACTCAGAGGTAGCTACGAGTTCAGCAGCTTTAATTTTTTGCATAATAGTGTCTGGTAAGGAAAGAATTTCAGCTGTAACACAACAAACAGCTTCACATGTTCTGAAGAGCTATGGAACTGCAATCACAGTGAGACAGAACAGGCAGATCCTGCAAATTACTGCAGGCCAAAATAAACCACTGCCAAAAGCCAAGGAGGCTCCTCAGTTTCTTGCCTACCACCTCCTGATGCCTCTATATATGTACATGCCCTTTTCCCTCCCCATCTTCCCACCTATGCAAACTCTCTTCCAAACCTTTCTCCTGCTTACTTGGATCTGGAGAATTAGAGACAGCATCTTCCAAGGAATCCTTGTTCTGAGTTTTGAGGTTCACCCCTACAGGAAAGAAATGTCTTATTTTAAGCAACTATACACTTCTCTTAAGTTTCAAATAAAAATAAATCAAAAGCATGATAATGTTTTAAGATACAGAATTTCTCTGCATGGGAAATCTCAGGGTTCTGCACAGCAGAAAAAAAACACTAAGCCAATTAATGAGGAAAAAATACATCTTGGATCAAACTTGAACATCTCACTAGAAGTGCTCAGTAGCTAAAACCCAAACAAAACCCTCCTCCCCAAAATGGTGAAACATCTTGAAAATTAGATGCTATAAGCTCCTATAAACAGCTGGTGTGGCACATGAGAGAAAAAGAGCTGCTATGAAGACAAGAAAAACTGCTGCCTTCAAAGCCATTTACCAAAATAAAAATTTCAGTAAGCCTCCGAACATTTAAAAGGAACTATTATTTTAAACTAGCTTAGGTTTAGATTTAGCTGGGAAATTGGTATCAACACTGTTCCCCTGTCAGAGAAAGGGTGGATATCTGCTACGTGACGATGCCAGTAACCCGCAGGGGAGCTGGCTCTGAGTACATTCACCTTCCACCAGCTCCTCCTGCCATCTGCCATCCACACCAGGAACTGCAACAGCATTTACTTGTCTGAGCTACCACCTCCATCTGCGGGGCAACAGCGACAACATCCCCAGCCCCAAGGGAAATAGATGGGATCATTTTTCACTCTGAAATGAGGCACCAAACCATGCTGCAGGCAGCAGAGGAGAACCAGACTCAGTAAGAAACGGCATTTTTGGAAATTCAAAAAAAACACAACTCTCCCCCAAACTGCTTCATTTTGTAGATGACTCAAACCATAAGGGAGAATTCTCAGTTCAGTCACTGAGTACCCACTGTGCCCCCTATAGATAGGTGAGAGTCTACAGACATAAAGGAATTCTGTAAAATACAAGTATGTTTATTGCCAGAACGTGCTCTGCATTTACATTGTGCAAACTGCATCCAGCTGAAATTTGCAGTTTAGCAATTGCAAAAACAAACAGAGCCTATCTGAAGCCAGAAAATATAAGGAAATTAAATGTAATCAGATGAAATTCACAGAAGGAAGTAACAGAAAATAATTTTTAATGTGACTGTGTGAATAAAAGATGAGGCACAAGAAAATTAAGTCTGCTAACTTCTTCATGGCTCTGCAAGGCATAAGGGAAAACAAAATTGTCTTAATCCAATGTAATTTCAGAAGGGCAAATTTATTCTTAAAAAACATCTTTAAATTGGTTTTGAGAAAAGAATGTAAGTCTTGAATGCTGTAGCTCAAAAGTTCAACTTTTTTCTACGTGCCTAGCTAAAATGCATATCCACAAAAGCAGGGGGTAGGTCACAAAAAACCAGAAACACAGCAGATTGCTTAACATGGCATGTTAATCCATTTACAGGGCTGAAGTGTTGAGAATTGCCACTAACTCAGGTGTCTGGGTAAGTTAAGGAAGATAGAGGTGATCTTCAAGTGAAAGTACAGACACGTCTTCTCTCTAAAGGGTAACAACTTAAGGCAACCCCTCCAAGAAAAAAAAATGCTTCTGAACACCAGTGCATATTTATTTCTTGTGTCTGAACATCACTGCTTTGTTATTAAGGAACTCAGTTACTGCCTGAGAGCTTATTATCAGCAAACAAGTGTCTTTCTATAATAAGCCTTATAAGACACACCTAGAGAAGTAGAGGCACATTAAACAAAACCAAACTAAAATCAACAAAGCAACCTAAAGAACTACATGCACCAAGAAGTCCAAGTAAGTGCACTACCAGATTGCTCTTTTCCCATCCTTGGCTGTTCCTGCTTTGCAGTGCCTGTCCCCACATGTGCCACAAGTCCTGCCCCAGCCCCTGAGCGCTGCCAAGGCCCTGCTCTGCCCCGTTACCTGCGTTGGGGCCGGCCCCCAGCCCGTTCCCGTACTCCTCTGCCCCGCCGAAGCTCAGGAAGGAGCCACTATCCCCTGGATGCCGAGAGCTGACGTGTCTGCAGAGAAACAAACCAGTCTGTTTGGTACAGCCTTCCTCAACTCATGCCATTCCCTGCTTTTAGCAAATGTACCAACAAGCCCTCAGCCCCTCTGCCTCAGCTGAGCCTGGGCTGGAACCAAGCCTTTGCTGATGTGGGCAGAGATGGAATGGCACAGGGGCAGCACACACAAGGCTGTGACAGAATTCCATATCTGTCCATACTGTTTGTTCTTTGCCTCCAGCAATAACCAAAGCACTGCCTTTGCAGGACAACAAAGAACCAGCTACTCATGTCCCCTCAGGAGAGAAACAAAGCTGGTTGTCTCCAGACCTGATTTCATGGTCTATAAACCCAAGATTCAAGACTGAGCAAATGGCTCACCTGCCCGTTGCCTCATGGTAAGCCAGCTCCAGCAGCTCTGCAGAGGAATGTGTCAAATCCTGCTGCCCACTGCCCTGCATTTCTGCCATATTCTGGCGGGTCTGATGATGGATCTGGATGGCTTCTCCTGAGGGACCTACACAGTTGCAATTGGATCATTGATCACCACACCTGCACCGATTCCTCAGTTGCTTGCACCCTTCTTTTGCCAACAGCATAGGCAATGAGAGTTAATGGACATTAAAGAAATCATGTTCACAAAATCTTCAAAGCCTTGAACCTCTGCCATCTCCTCTGAAGCAAGCGAACCAAAATATTTTTACAAACATTTTGGAGGGCCTACTTACAAGGCAATAAACAATTATGCAGACAATTCAGCATCAGAAAATCAACCCAAACTCTAGTTACAATTCCCTTCAACAGGGAACTGTTCTGTACCTGTTGCTGCTCGTTTGCAAACAGAGATATTTCCCAGAAGAGACTGCTCAGGCGTGTACGCTCATTTGTGTACACTTTAACACGCCAGAGCTCTCAGCGGCTCTCTCGCTGTGCTAACCCTGGACAAAGGCACAGCAGGCAGTGCTGTGGGGCAGCTCACCCACAGGGAAGGTGTGCATCCAGCGCCGGCGGTTCGACGTCAGCTTCATGGGCATGCGGGACGGGGCGAAGGGGTTGATGAGGGCTCGCTGCGGCGCGTACCCCCCCGGGCGGATGTGCAGCAGAGACTCCGCACTGCCCACGTGGAACCGCCCCGGAGCGCTCGAGTCGCGCTGCTGCGACTCCAACATGTTCTCAAGGAAATCTACAAAACACAACCAAGCCAGGGTGAGATCGTGCAGGAGCCAAGCAGGAGAGAATGAACTGCTCAGGGATATAGAGATTGCCCAGGATTAGGGGAAATAAGGAGGCCGAAGAGGTAAGCAGGAAGAGAAGCTGAAAGCAATTCCTATCCAGCCTGAATGTTACAATGTAAACAAGAACCCAGACAAGAAAAAGCATTACTCCATCTGCCATTACAGCGCTGCTGTAAACCGTAAATTTCTACTAAATGAATCCACAAAGAAACCACTTGCTAAGCCAATTATGAAGAATTACTCAGACCCTTGAGAACTCTGGAGAAATCAAGACTGACATAACAGAAACTTCAGGAAGAGTACCATAGACAGAGTAGGAGCCATGGCTGAGCCTGGTACACATGCCTTTTCTGTAACACTCAGATCTGAGCACTGAAATCAGGGATCACTCCCAGAAGACATGGGACATGATCTCCACAAGATACCAGTTAGTTGTCACTATTCAGTGTAGAACAGATGTGCAGTTATTTAGAAATAGGAGAGAAGAACATACCACATACATAAGTAGCAATTACTCTGCCCAACAAGCAGAAATCCCAAAGAAAAGGAACAGTCTCATTTACCATTCTATATTGTCAAATACAACATGTGAAAAACTTCAGTTTCTTTGACTCTTCCCTCCCTGCCAGTCCTAATCCACAAACATCCTCATCCTGCTGAACACCTTCAGCTGGGTCACACAACTATCCTTCAAACTAAAGGAGTAACAGAAATACCAAAGAAAGATAAGAGTTGTGTTAACTGACAGCAGGGGAAAACATGAATGACATCACATCACAGATGTGATGTCTGTGCAAGAGCAGCTCCACACCAGTAACTGTGATTCCTGTGACAGGATAAATATGGTATCAGTGTCATACAGCACGGCAAAAAAAAACCATGAAGAGCCTTCAGGGATAGAATTTTATAGAAGATGAAGCAGTTGCAGGAGGAATACAATTTAGCTAGAAATGAGCTGGGTTTGTAGAAGATACTGCACACTGCCTGAGAACAAAATTAAATTGGAAAGGAAGAAAAGGAGAGTGCCAGCACTGTTGACACACTGAGACAGCTCAGCAGTACATTGTCAAAAGGAAGGATCCAGAAAGTGAGTCTTAATGACAACAAATCCCCACAGAGAGATGTTAAAAGCAGAGTCCCCCAGGGCTCACTGCTAAGGCCAGTTCTCATTTGACAGATTATAGGTGACCTGGATAATACAAGTTCCTTGTGTATGTCCATACTTGCAGGCAGGCACAGGAGAATAGTTAATGTACTAAAGAAGGCAATAAGCAAGGGAGAAGAGCAAATCAGTGTCAGGACACTCCAATTTAGGACAAGACATTAAAAAAAGCAAGGGAATTGGACAAGGATGACAAAGGGAGAATGCACACCCAGCTGCAGCTGGAGCTATGGAAAAGCTGCACCTTGAGTGCCAACACAAGAACCATCTCCCCTGTGCTGGCCTGGCAGTGGCCAACACAAACTTCCCCCTTCTCTCCCCACCTGCCCCAGGCTGACCTCTGGTGCTGGTATAGCCCAAGGAGCTGCTGACTTCACACTGGTGCAGGTGAGGCCGTGGGATCATCAGGATGTTGGAGATCTTGCCCAGAGAGCTGTCATCAGAAGCCTGGCTCCTCACCTCTTCCGGGGGCAGCGTGCGGCTCTGCAGGGAGGGGCTGCACGAGACGTCGTACGAGCTGGAGCTCTTCCTCGTGCGGCTCTCCCGCTCCCTCACTGACCTGCTGAGAGGGATGCCCAGTGACAGCAAAGAAAGATTCATCCCAGGTTATCAGGGGGCTGGAACAGGCCCAGGTCATGCAAAAGACTCAATGCTCAGCAGGTGAACTCAGGAAGAGCATTACAGGGAAGCCATCACTCTCTGTTTTGACTGCTTGGGTAATTTATACTTCTGTGCATCACACAACAAGAACACTACAATGCTTCCAGCACTGGGGCTGTGAAAGGGCCTGCCTGACTCCCTCTGCAATCCTACAGACACCACACCAACCTGCTAGAGGTGTGGCCCAGCAGATACCAGCCTCAGCCTACAGTGCCAGGAACCTGTAGCTATAGGGAAATCACTTGCAATTATGAACTATTTAAATATGAACTGGCATCTTTCAGCATGGGTTCCTACAGGCTGCTCATATCAACATATTAACAAGTGAGTCCACATGCTTTGAGTTAGGAAATACTACTGAAAGAAGCAAAGGAAAAAAAGTATTTCAAAACAAGTTTGTCAACCCTGTATTTCTGAAAAAGCACTGAAATTTATAACTTATTCAATGAATTTGGCCAGGACCTGAGAATAATCAGCCTTTCTCCTCAGACAAAAGGACATGAAGTAGTTGAGAACCTGCACTCAGCTTTTCTGCCCCTTCTCTCACTCAGGCATCATTTTCAGGGAGGATTCCTCATCACTCTGTTCACCAGTTACTAAGCAGTGCATCAAACAATCTATATTTCTACAACTCTATGCAAGTCTAATGTGCAAATATTTTCTTAACCCCCTAGCAAAATCTGCTAGGAATAAAGACTAGCTTTATTACATTTCAAAAAAAAATTAAAGATTGAAGGAAAAAAAATATATTTATGCCTTTTCCTAAACCACACACAATATTTTAGAAGTACCAGACAACCAGTCATAAAGATCAGGTATATATGAAGCTTTTTGTTCAACTGTGAGCATGTGGAGATCAATTCTCCTTGTATTTCTATGGGTATTTGATGTATCAAGCACACAGAGCATGGCTAAACCAGAAGCAGTGCATTCCCAAGCCTCTCACCTGAAAGTGCTACAGCGCTGGGCTCTGGATGGGCCTGGCAGTCGGAACACCTGGGCATCGTAGCCATCATAATCTACCTGGATAGGCAAGGCATTCTCAGCATCCTTTGGAGCTCCTAATGCTGAAATAAAAATCATACAGCACTGCAACATCTTTCAAGAATGATCAAGATGCACAAGCCAGTGTATCCACCTCTCATCCCTAAGGAAAGTACCTATTCCAAAAGAAATCCCCAAGTGTCATGAGCAGAGCAGCTGGAGCAGCTCAATTATCAAAGTTGGTGCCCCTGAATCAAGCTGGCTGAGGCCATAATGTCTGTCCCCCATACATCCTAAATACTAAATGAATAATTGCCAAGAAGTCAACTGGCACATGCACATTAACATTCTGAATAACAAATACAGGAAATACTCAAATATGGGTTTGATGGTTTTCTGAAACAATTGTCCCTTCCTTGTGCTGAAGTGTCATTGTCTTACTGCAGGTGTTTGTTTGTTTGTGAGTCAGTGGGACAGATCATTCCAGAACAGCATTACTTACAGGCATCACGATTATTTTTTGCTTTCTCCGTCAGTGGCTGGAGGGTCCCACAAAGGAAGTGTGAAGTGACCAAAAAAAAACAAACAAGAAAGAAAAAAACAAGAGCAACAGAAAAGACAGAAGGAAGGGAATCAGTCAGCATGTTCTAAGGAAACATCCCCAGTGTGACCAAGTAATGTTCAGCTTGTTGACTCAGTGAGGCAGCCAGACAACTTCAGAATTATTAAATACTGATACTTGGTCAAAATTTCACATGTGTGAAAAACACAATGCTCAACACCTTTCTTCCTCTCCATAGAGTTTTTGGTTACAGAATGAAGTTAATTTTTATGGTGGCTAAAACATTTCTCATTCAGTTTTATCTAGAAAGGAAAGACCCAAAAACCAGTCCCTCATTCACAATCCCTACAACAAACTTTGCAGCTTTGCTTTCACAGCCTTTTAACACAAAAACTTAGTTCCAGCTGTCGAAATAGTTGTAATGCTTGACTGAGAAGAGGTATCAGACAAGCTAGTAAGAAAATAGAAATCAGAAAGATTCCCACCTTCCTTCCTGCCAGCTTGATCCGTGGAGTGAAGCTGTTACACAGGAGTTGGCTTTTGGATGTGTAGAAACTGAAAGAAAAAAGTGTGGCTTTAAGAACTCAACACAGCTGGTTTGCTACACAGTAAACAGAAAGGAACCCGAGTCAGTTATTGGATAGAGAAAACAGGATACCTTTCTATGCATAAAAAAGGTGTGGAAAACACTGAGGGATGGTTGAGAGAAGCTACTCTTTGCCTAAAGACAGGGCTTTGATACTTGTACAGCCTCAGCCTATACACTTCTTAATGTGCTTAACACCTGCATTGCCCAGATCATTTTCTCTTTCTACAGATAGACATGCATTTCCACCATGTCATTTACACAACTCTTTCTGATTTACACAACTGTAGTGATTCACACCAGCTGTTTGAAAACCCTGTAATTTCTGTTAGGTTGCATTAATGCCCAGAGTTCTGCAAGAGTCATGTAATATTTCCCTCACTTCACAAGGAAAGCAGAGGAGATAAACTATGAAAGAAGAAAGAGAATTCAAGAGATAAAAAAGTGTAAAGCAAAGCAGAAGTGTTTAGCAAAAGCTGATAGAATTCACCTACCTGTGATTTATCCAGTGTGGGATATTGTAATCATCACCCATTCGTGAGTCACCAGGGCCACAGCGATTATGGAGCTGGAAGAGTAATTCAGAAGCAACCAAATGCAGCCAGCTACAAAATGAGTAACATTTGTAGCAGGAACAGAGAGAAGGGAAAGCAACCTTACCTTAAAGAGTGGTACAGCATGCAAGGGTTGCTCTCCCATGCACACCAAATCCACTCCTATCCCTGTAAACAGACAACAGTAGAGTTCAGCTATCAACCAAGCAGGACTATGCCAAAACAAAATAGATCATCAGTTTGAATTGAAGACCCAGAATGTATTCACATCATGTTAGAAGAGGCAATAATACTGAAAATGGTAGTTAATGGTCCCATGGTATGGTTACAAACCAACAGTACCTGAGGGGATATAAGAAATGACTTTTCTAAACTAATGCAACTTGTGCAAGATTATCCCTTAAGGGGAAGGTTTGCTCAGACAGGTGAAGTTCTCCATCACAAACAAAAGAAAAAAAATGCCTCTAAGTACTCTGAAAATCTGCTCATTTCAATGTGAAGTGCAGACACAAATCTTGCAACCCTTCCTCCCAGAGCACACAACTTGCAGTAGATACTTTTTCACAGCCAGAAGAAGATAGATCTCTCCCAAATCTGTGTTTCCCTTCAGAGAGACTGCAGGCACAGTTATTTACCATTGTCAATCATGCGCTGCTTGGTGAGGATCATGAGGAGCCGATCCACCTCGAACACTCCCACACCAGGGGTGATCACCACCGACATCTGCCCCGTGCGGTCGAAGTTGCGGTTGATGTAATGCTTGTCAAACACTGCCAGAGAGAACACAGCAAGATTTGCAAAAAAAGGAAGTGTTAAGGAAAAAATAACACAAGTCCACAACTATTTATTGGCAGCTGCTTTAATGGTTCTTCCCCTGTAAATTTTTTACCCATTGCTCATAACTTACCATTGAATGAAAGATTTATAGCCTCCAGGTAGTTCCCTTGTGCTGAGGTTGAATTGTAACCAGGAGGAAAGCCCTCTGGAAAAGTATTCAGAAGGGGAAAAAAAATCATCATTCCTGTATAAATTATAAAGCTATACTAGCTTTATATAATAAAAAACCCACAGAAAAATACATCTGTACTAAATACTATTACTTCTAAAATTCCAGGCAAAATTGATGTTGCTAGGTTCTGCAGAAAGACTGAGGCAAATTGTCCAGCCAGGAGAGCATTAAGTAGCATGACACCAGACTCCAACTGAAACTGGATAGTTTATTGACAAGCTAAAATATTCAAAAAATAAATGAGAGCAAAGGATAAAAGCAGGGAAAGGAGGATTCTTGTACCTGCTTGCTCGAGTCGTACCAACACAGGATACTGGATGAAAAGCTTTTTAATGGTCACAAGCAAGGAGGTCCACTCTTCCCGCCTCTCATTCTGAACTACGACTCTAGAGAAAACACAACCTGATGAGGCCCATGAAAGGAAGCTATGAGGGGATGTGAGAAGGGATGAACAAACTCTAAAGAAATGCACAAAAGGGTGTATTGGGTTGCACATACACTGTGGGACAAGAAGTGAAAATAAATGGGAGGAAAACGTACTTGTAAAAATCTTCATAAAATCTTCCCTCATGATCCTGCCGAATTGATGCACGATGTGTTTCAGGAAATTCATCTGAAATGGAAGGAAAAGCACATCTTATGTCATGCTCTTGTATAGAAATGATTCATCTTTTCCAGCAAGAAGCTGTTATTTCCATTAAAATAAACAAACAAAAAAACCAAAAAAGCCCTCAGCAAGCAAACAAAAAACCAAAATATTTGGAGAAATATCAGACCTCCTATACAATACAAAAACTGCTTTTAAACCAATATGACAGCTTGAGTATAATGAGGAAAATTTGCAACATTCTTCTATGTAAGGCTTTCACTGCAGTACTTCCATAACATTGTCTGTGTACCTACTGTGCTTGATAGAAAATACTTTAAACATGGCAATTTAAAATAGAGAAAAAGTCCCTCTCAGCCTATGACCAACTTTCATGAGATGAGACAGGTTTAAAAATGAAAACATGAAAATAGAGAATTTTCATACCTATAGATTTTGCTTCATAAAATGTTCTTGAAAATAGAACCACTGTCACTTCATGGCTGCAATTCTTCTCCTGTCCAGGAAGAACAAGTGCAAAAAGAAAACCTTTAAAGTCACATTTGGTAGAAAGAAGTGTATATACGTGTACTGTAACAGCCTCTCTTCCCTCACACCTAGAAACAAAGGTAACCAGGAAAAACCTAGACTCTTGCACTAATGGACCTGCACCAGTGCTCCATCTGCCTCTCTGAAATAACAAAATGGTCTGTCCTGCAGATTCTGTGCTGCTTGCCTATATCACACTTACCAGGAGCACTCTACACTAGTCTCTAAAGAAGCTCCTCTCTGTAGTTGCCAAAATTTTTGTTAAGAAAACAGACAGTTGACACTGTTTATGCCCACAGCAATTCGATATTCTCATGTGTTATTGTTTGGACAGATGCCCCCAACAATTCCAGAAAAATAAAAAATTAAAACTGAACTCAGTCAATTATTTACCTTCCATTTTGTGAAGAGGTCAGCAAGGAAACCATTCACAGCTTTCTCAAAGTATAGATCCCCTGCAAAATAAAAATCTCCCAAGTATTAGATGACAATAGTTACTTCAACTGTGGGGCATATCTAACCCTATGATTCTAGGACAATTACATTTATTAAAATTCAAGCAGCTGTGTGCATAATAAAGGGCAATATCCCTAAGATGATAAAAAGATTAAAAAGCATGACTGTCTAATTATAAAAAGATTTAAAAGCATCATTTTTTCAGAGGATGTAAACATGACTCTTACTGCCAGAAGGATCTGACCTTTAATTCGTTTTTCCAATGCATTTGCAGCATGCTGGGAAAGCATCTGTACTGTCTTTTAGACATAGAAAGCACAACTGATCCCCTGCTCTGATTTGAATAGTTGCCCAGTTCCATAAGCCTAAACACATGGTCAAAGGAAGTGGCAAGAGGTTTGCTAAAGAATTAAGCCAGAAAAAAAAGAGTGACACAGAAGTGACTCATTCTTAATGCCTAAAGTTATAACACTTCCAGCTGAATTTACCAACTTCAACCTGGGCTAAGGCAGGTTTCACTTCCTCAGGTAAGCTGATGTCACGAGAAATCTAAAACATCAAGGTCCTCTTTGCAAAGGACTTCCACACATTTCTGGCTTCAGGATTCACGAACTTGTACCTGCCCTTATTACCCAACATATCCACAGAAAACCTTTCCAATGCTCACAGTGATTTTGTGGCTGAGATAATGATACCCAGACTCTACAGGAGCAGGAAAAGGATGGCACAGGCAGGGGAAGCATGTGGCACTGCAAAGAAGGATCTAAGGAAAGAACAACACCCCCTGGAGTGCTGCTTAGGCTAAAGACAGGATATTTTAGTTTGCTGGCAGTGGCAGAAAAAATAGTGGCAGTTTTCTAGTAGGGGCAGAAAGGACAGCTGCTACCCTCCACAGTCACAGGCAGGTCAGTTACCTACGTACCATAAATATCAAAATCCCACATTTCACAGCTCATCTGGATAAAAATATAAACCATGGCAGAAGTGGAGCGGAAGACCACCTGCAAAGGAATGCCAAGACCTTATTTAAAACCAAGTACATTCATTAGAAGGCCCAAATGAAGAGTTCACTACACAGCAATTTATACAGCCATGGCCCTTGCATCACAGGGAATTTCCCTTCTAACAAGTCATTCCTAGTGCTGCCAGCACAGCAGAGCTGAAGTTTAATAATGATTCATTCTCCTGAACTTATTGCCATTCTTCACCTTGCAAGACAGCCAGTTCCAATGATCCATACAAATCTGCAGGTAAGATAGAATTACAAAAATCCTGGCAAGGAAAGGAAGGGAAAAACTGCTTTCCCCCTGTTTCCTGAACTCTTACCCGAGTGTCCTCACTGATGTATCCACAAGTGACTTTCTCACTCTTTACCCACAGTTCACCTGCCTGAGCCCTGGAAGAAAAGTGCAGAATATTTGAATATGAGGATTAGAGAATCAGTATTTGAGCAAGCAAGAGATGTACCAAAATCTGCACTCAAGGATGACTTATTTGGTTAAAACCTGATGTTTAACCCAAAAGATGCCACAGCGATTTTTCTCTGCATCTGCACATTTCCTTGTCCCTGTGTCACCTCAAAGGCAACTAAAGTAATACCCTCTGAACTATTAATACAGCTTGGGAAGGGAGGGGTAAATATTCTAAGAGAAGTAAAGAAAATTATTTGGCCTTCACCAGAGGCCACGAGTGTAGCTGCTGCCCTACTCTCAGTTTCCCTTACTCCAAATCAGATAGAAGCCCTCCCTCACCCCATGGTACAGACAGAAATCTGTAGATGAGTAAGAGAACAATGAAAAATTAAGGATTTTTCAGAGAAGAGTCTCCAGTCAGATACTTAAAACTCATGAAGCTAAAGCAGTAAGTTACAGCAATCCCTCAGAGGAGGCACTGACCTGATACCTGCAAATTCAACTTTTTGGGTGACATATGCACATGTGCTGACCTAGGAAAGAAAAGTTAGATGTGTTAGAAGAAAAGCAGGCTCAGAGAGAGAAGAACAATGTACATAAAAACCACTCACACTCAATCATGTGATTTTTATGACAGAAGTCACAAAATCCATTCAGTGTTGTTACTGCTAATAGCTCAGCCTACAGAACCTTTGTAAGAGATAACAGAAAATCACTTTTAACGCAGACAAACTCTAACTTGGATCATTTGCCTAATTCACTGCACTTAGAGGAGCCAAAGACTGCACTTCAGAGATGCAGGCAGAAGATATTCTAATAGCTGCTTATTAAGTGGTACTCTCAGAGAGGGGACACTTCAGCATACTTCTACTTGAAAAACATTTGGATTCAACTCCTTCCAAATGTAGTAAATCATTAAAATTCAGAACATAAGTAAACAAACTCTCAACAGCATTTTCAATGCCCAAGGCAGTAATCAGCATTGTAGCAGTGGAGTAGGAAATTATGAGATTTGTTTTTCTACAACACATTTACATCCATTTCTCCAACTCTGATGTGCCACTCACAGCACAAGATCCTCAGGAGCTGCTGGCCCTGCCTTTGTCTCTGCATTTTGTGGAGCACTTCTTTTCTTTCACAGCAAGCAAAATATAAAGTTCATCACCTGCACCCTGCCCAAGGGCAGCAGGGGCCTTACCAAACTCTTCTTCAGTCGCCACATATCCCCACGCCCAATATACTGATCCTTAAATGTCAGCTCCACCAAGTCCAAGGTCACCTCCTGGGAAATGGATGAAAAACACTGCTTACATTGTACTGGTTGTTTTGAAGTAGGGCCCACCAATCTGTTCATTTAATAACCAAATGATACAAGAAGGGCCATTCAAAAGCAAGTCAATATCCCTGAAACTGCAAGATAAAGGGGAAGCCCATACAAATAAATACCAAACTTGTGTGTGTACCTTGACTACTGTGAGCTGCAAAACATTGCACAATGTGACCAGAAAAAGCCCAATGACTACAAGTACTCAGTGCAGATTGGAAGCTGAACGAAAACAAATTACTGCCATTGTTCATGACATTAAGGAAGCCTCATTTCCTGCAGACTTTTGTCTTGTGCAGAATGTAAGTTCTGACTGCAGCTCTTTTAATAGTTGGGACATTTACAGGAAATGCCTCTCTGTAAGAGGCTCTGTGGTATCAAATAATGCAAATCCAGGCTATGGCTCTTCTTTTGACTAGGCCACTTGTGTCTGGCAAGTGGTTCTCATGAATTTCTGACATTTAAAAATATGTGAAATGTCTACATTTCTCCCAAGCTCTGTTGAAGCAGGATCACAGAGATCAAAAAGAGAGCAGAGATGGTAGGGAAAGAAGAGACACAGAACAAACCAACAAATAATTCATAAGTGTAAGGCTCATTTTTTAAGGGAAGAAGACTAAATATCTTTCAATAAAAAAGAAATGCCTTTTTCTCCCCCAAACTACTACACATAGAAAGTCACAGGGCTCTGACTTGAGTCAAGTGATGGAATGGATGGAAACAAGAGACAAACCTACGTACCTTTGGGTCAACAACATTGACGTGGACATCCTGGTACGGCCGCAGGCGGAACACTTGTGCAACTGTCTGATCCACACTTATCGTCTCTGCCGCAAGAACGAGAAAGGACAGCAGAGAAGTGAATGTCCCCAACAGATTTCAAGTGTTTCACAGGTACAAAACCAACAGAGTGAGATTGTCATGAAATACAAATTTCAGGCTAAAAAGCCAAGTTTGTTTAAACCATACTCACATTGCTCAAACAAAAGCAGATTTAGAACTAACTGCCCGTTTTCTGTTAAAATTTTAATCCTTCCCTTGCTAAACAGACAAAGCATTGATTTTCTTATGAAATTAAAATACAAACATTAGTCAATCACAGCTACAACCCAGTCATGTCACCCTTCCTATGATTTTACTGTGCATAAGTCTAGAGTTTTACCTTTCTGCAAATCTTCCTTAAGTGACTTCACTTGTAGAAGCAGGGGACTAGCATGGGGAAGAGAAAAAAGGTAGACAAGTTGAGATACCAACAGTCTCTCTGGTAAAATCACACACTCAAAACTATTTAGTAACATGGACCACATGATAAGCTAAAGAGAAACATTTTCTAGAAAGCTTCATACACCATCCTCTCCACCTGTCTCTCTGTCTTGTTCCTTACACTCTTCATAATTCTAAGGTACTCTTGAGGTAAAGATGATACTACAAAAGAACATCTCAGATCCTCACACGACTGTGCTGCTGCTTTTCAGATACAGGTTGCAGGATGAACAGGTTCATACAACAAGGCCACAAAACTTTAATTTTGCCTAGGATATACTGCAGGATAGGAGAATAATCCTTAGGTAACAGCAGATCTAGGAGGAGGATGCAGACACTATTGATTTGACATTCAGGTGCTACTTGGCCTACAGAAGATCAGCAAACAAACACCAAACACAAAGAATTCCGTAAATTTTAAGGAAGCACTCTTGCTAAAGTTAACTTCTTTACTTCTCTTCAGGCAGAAAAAAATCAAGGCAGGATCCTGAAGCAAAGTTATGTCAGCCCTAAGAGCCTCTCACTCTAGCAACCACTACATGTGAATGTGAACAGATCCTTTCAGTGCTCCAAACTCACTGATATCAGCACAGAGAATTCACCTGTATTCATCATTGGGATGAGCAATTTCCACAACATCTCCCAGCTTAATTTGAAGAAATACTTTAGGATTTACCACCAGTTCATCATCTAGAAGACATAAATGAATAAGGGTAGTGAACAGATACATACTAAACACAGACACCTGCATGTTTGCATACAATAGCTCAGCATGCAACACCAAACCAAGATGAATATATCAGCAAAATGCTTTCTATTCACCACATGACAGGGTCCCTACCCAGCCATTTCAGATCAGCTACAAACAACTCAAATAACCAAACTTTCACAAAAGAAGTGTTCAGCAAAAGACTGTGCCTTATTTAGGCAATGAGAATCATCTTCTGTACCTTTCACACAACAAACACCAGCAGGAAAGTAATCAGCTATAGAATCTCAACAAGATTTATCAACATGATAAGTCTAGAAGTAGGGAGCAATCCAATCAGTGGCAAACAGTTATCAGTGCTCAGAAACACATCTGTGTGCAGTCATAAGTCACTGACATATATATCACTCATTAGGGTGACTGAAACACCAGACTAAGAAAAAAGTGTTGCAACAAAAGTGGAGTCAAAATAAAGCAACTTTATTTTTAGATACAGTCCTGGTCTCTTTCAATAACTGTTCATTTATTTTGCTGTATCCTGTTACAGAAAGCTTTCCAAACTCTGGCTGGCAATACTCCTTGTTACATCAAAGCTTCATCTTCACTCTTTCGTTAAAATGATCAATAAAACAATTGTTTTCAATTAAGTGAGTGCAGGTCTCACTGTTATGAGCTAGGAGATACTGACCACTGCCTCCAAACCCCTTCTTATGTATGACGAGCTTGTACACCTTGTTGGTTCTCATCTTGAGCTCCAGTTCCTCTCAGACGCTTCGAGCCAAGACAATTAAAGGCATCTTGCATATCTAACATAGAAATGAAAGCAAACACAGATCTTTTGTCAACGCAAAACGATTGTGTATGTTCTGCACGAGAACACAGCACGTTGTCCCGGCCGGTTCCACCGCGGTGCGGCAGAGCTGCGCCCAGCACAGGAGAGTACGGGGCAGCTACAGGGACAGGCAGAGGGACCTTAAAGTGTGATTTCAAATACATTAAAGGCCTGAGCTTACAGATGTACTTGGCAGAAAGTCAACTGGTCGTGGTTAGAAAAAAACAAACAACCGTATTCACAAAATTTGTTAAAACAAACTCTAGAACTTGGAGTTGATGCGCGTCTGGAAAGAAGCGCCGCTTGGTGCTGCGAGCCGGCAGACCCGTACCGGGGAGCCACAAAGAGCAGGGCCGGAGCGGAGAGCAAACAAACGCAGCAGTTACAGTCCGCTGCCGTGCCTACAGTCATGAGGCAGCCGTGGAACCGCTGCATCCATTCGGCCGCTCGCTTATAGGGAAAGAGAAACCCATGGAGACAGCCGAGTTCCTGCCCGGAGCAGCCGCGAGGGGCGGCCTGGCACAGCGGCCCGCCAGGGTCCTTACCCGCACGGGCGGCAGGAGCGCAGAGCGAGCAGCGCGGAGACTCACGCCAGAGCCCTGGGGGAAGGACACCGGGGAGAACGGCGCAGTCCGGGCGCGGAGGGAGCTCGGACGCCTTAAGGCTCCGTGCCGCTCACAGCCGCCGGGGGCCGAGGCAGCCGCAGAGCAGAGCAGAGCTGAGCTGAGCTGAGCTGAGCAGAGCTGAGCTGAGCTGAGCTGAGCTGAGCTGAGCTGAGCTCAGCTGAGCTGAGCTGAGCACTCCCGCCCCCGCTCGCGGAGTGTCCGAGCGCGGGGCCCTGAGCTGCCGGTGCGCGTCCCGCGGGTACCGCGCGCCACTTCCGCGTCCGGGGCCGCGCGCCACGTGACAGCCGCGCCGCCACCGCGGGATGGAGCGGGCGGGACACGCCCACCGCGGGGGCGGGGCCGGAGGGACCCGGCCCGGTGAGGGGAGGGGCGGGGCGGGCGCACCGGAGGCGGGGCCACAGTAACGGCTACCGGGTCCGCGCGCGCCGGCCCGGATGCGGAAGTGATGCGCGCGGGGCGGGGCGCGGCGCGGCGGGCGCGCACTGCGGGGCCGGCGGCCGCCGCCGCTCAGGTAACGGCGCCGGGCGGGGCGCGGGGGTGTCCCGGCGCGGCCCCGCCTCTTGCGCTCGCCGCCGCCGGCTGGGAGTTGGAGCGGGGCCGAGGGGCCGGCGGGGGCCCTGCCCAGCCCGGGCGCGGGGGAGACACCGGCGGTTGTGTAATTACCGAGAGCGGCGATCTCCGGTGGGCTGTCTCGGGGCCGGCCGGTGCCGGGGCTGCTGCCGCGGAGAAGGAGCGGGGCTCGGGGCCGAGTCCATGGGCGCTGCTGCGGCGCTTGGGACAAAGGGTGGCCCCGGTCCTGCCGCGGCTGGGCTCGGACAGCGTCGCCGGGAGGGTGATGCTCTCCCGGGGACGGGTGGCCTCGCGTGTTCCCAGGAGGCTGGGGCGAATTTCACGTGTTTCTGCTCAGGGACAGATAACGCTCGGCTGACGAGCCCGTGTTTTGGCACACGGATGCTCCTCTAAAGGCCTGGCTTAGCCCGCTCGTATCCGTGAGCCTTCAGGAGCGGTTTGCCGGCGGCGGTTTCCCGGTGCCGGCAGGAGCGGTGTCAGCTCTGGCCCGTGTCACCGAGCAGCTCCGCGCTCGGGTCCGGGAGCGGGGCTGTGTCCTGGCACATCCTCTGTCCTGCGTGTCAGCTGCTCACCTGAGAGAGCTCAGAGGTACTGGCTGCTGGCTTAGAAAGTGTTCGTTTGAGGCAGAGAATGTGAAGAAAAGTTGGAGCTTTTTTTCCAAAGGCTAGAAACTCACTAACATCCCAGGAAATCAAACGATGCTTTAGTTTTAGTAAAGGAGGAGGATGTCTGATACAAGCCCCGGTGATATGCTTTAAAATCTCTTGTCAAGTTTTTCAGAAGATGTGGTTAAATCTGCAGGGAGATGTTTGAATGTGAAAATGAGGCTTGGGGATATCTATTTGGCTCTACTTTCTTCTTTTGTTCCTGAAGCATTTCTTTAGATACTCAAATGTTAATCAGCACCTTTCTTAAAGACATATTTGGAATTATCTTTCTTAAACACACATACTTGAATCTTGAGGAATTAAGCTTTTCCTTTTAATCTAGTCCAGGAGTTGAACTTAAGTGATCCTTGAGGGCCCTTTCCAGCTCAGAGTTTTCTATGGTTAATCCAATGTACATTGATTTAACACTGCTTTTATTTTTAGGATAAACTGAAAAACTCAGGGCAACTGATCTTCAACAGCCCTGATGCTCTCATCTGGGGTGGAGTCTCTCCTTGATTCTCCTGTGTCTGCTGTGATAGAGGAGTTGTACACTGGGCTGCCAGAGAGCATCTCCACAGAGCTCATGGCCGTGCCGGGGCCCAGCCTTGGATTGGATGCACAGTCTGATGGGCCGGTACCCGTGCTGGCACACAGCGATGGGCCATGGACTTCTGCCACGGGAAACTTTTGCCAGAAGACAGAGGATATGGGTGATATGCTCCAGGTGATTTCTCATGGGCCAGCAGAATCCTTTCCTGAAGAATTATTACAGGCTGGAGACCTTGCAGAGGATGAAAAAAGGAGAAGAGGACACTTTAGGAAACTAGACTGTGCTAGTGATGGATACCAGAAAGAAGATGTAGAGGCACAAGGTGCTGAGGACCATCATGCTGAATTTTGTCCTTTAACTCTGGGGGAAGGTTGGTCAGAACAAGTAAGTGAATGCAGAAATGAATCCCTGCTTGATAATTTGAATTTAGGGTTAGAGTCAGTAGGCAGTGGGTTTGGCAATGGCCTTCCTGGTTATTTTTTGCATCTTCTAGTATAGAATCATAAAATGGTGTGGGTGGGAAGAGGACCTTGAAGTTCATCTTGTTCCAACCCCATGCCATGGGCAGGGACACCTTCCACTAGACCGGGTTTCTCAGAACCCTGTCCAGCCTGGCCTTGGACATGTCCAGGGTGTGTGTGTGGGTCAGTATCTGGATTATTGTGGATCCAGTGAAAAATTAGACTGGAGTTCAGTAGACCAGCAGTATTTTAAAATATCCGTGTTTTCACTTGCTTAAATACTGTTGGAATGGTGTAAGGCAGATATGTAACGAGGTGCACAGCTGAGTGTTTTGCCTTAATTATTTGCATAATATTAAAATAATTCATGTGTTCAATTCCAAATTTTGATATCTGTTTAATTTATCTGATTTTTTTTTAATTGATTTATCATTTTTGTGAAATTAAAATTATTAAATTTTTTATAGTCATTCAGTTTTCCAGTATGAATTGTCACATATTTCTAAAAGCAGGTAGTATGGTTGTGGGGTCATGGTTTGGTTGTTTTGCTGGCAGACCTAGGTAATCTGTTCCTGGCTTTATGGTTTTGAGCCCAAGGAATAATAGAAGGCAAATTCTAATAGAGACAGAAAATGCACACATCTTCCCAGAAGTCTAGTGGTAGTGGTTTGGGGGTGTGAACTAGACTTTGAGACTGGATTATTCTTCCTATTCCAATTGTCAACAACTTGCATTTTAAGATGTGCTTTTACATTTTAGCTGCCACATCACAAATCTTCATTGCTGCTAAATCCAGGCATTTGGGGGATACATCCTTGGTGCTTGTGTGAAGCCCTTGCAATGCAAGGCTGCCTCTGGCCAAGGCTGATACGTCTGGAGGTTTCTTAGTGAATTTCTTGTTTTGAGCTAACCCAGCTGAGCAGATGCAGTCCCTGAGACATGACACACTTCAGAAAATCTAACATTTTCCACTGCTATTTCTGTCTTGTTTCAGGAGGACCCTCACTTAAACGAGCAAGGAACAAAGTCCTTGAGAACCTGCTGGGCTGAAACCGCAGGATCTCTGAGGAACACAGGTAGTTATTGTAGCTGTACATCCCTATCCAGCCCCCGCTTCTCTCACAGTTATTTACTGTTGATTTGAAATGGATGAGTGATGGTGGGATGGCTCATTTATTTTGTTTTATGGTAGAAAGTATTACCATGTGTAACTATAACAATATCAAAACCTAATGCTTTTCTTTCTCCTGGAAGGGGATGTACTTGCCTGAAGACCTTTTCTGTAGAAGATGTGTTTTAGTTGTTTCCAAAGCAAAAAAGGTTGTTAATAGCAGATGTTTTTATTTCCTTTTAAAGATGGAGTATTTGAGACCACTAATAGCATATATATATGTAAAAGTATTATTCATTCACTTTTGAGTGTTCTAAAAAATAAAATTAAAAGTGCAAAATCTGAAGAAGGAGGATAGCTAAAGTAATTATTAATGTCATTACAATCCTCCATAATCTTCTAACTCCAAGTACTTTGGTCACTGCATCTAGTAATTATTTCTTTTTCCCTCCCTGCTATCTTTACCTAAACTTGTTTTTAGCTGACAAATGCCATATAGTCTTGGTGCTTACTAGAACATAGGGAAAAGATCTGCAGAAGTCTGAGTAAATACGTTCCCCGTAAAGTTTTGAGAATGAAGATATTCTACAGGAAGTGTAATTTTTTTAATTAGCACCTTCTTTGTGATTTTACAGAAAAAGTTTATGAATAACCCAAATTGCTTGGGCAGGTGAGATATGTCCTGTTTTCCTATGGATGAGTTACTGACAGACTTGTCTTCAAGGAAGAAGAAATGGAAATGTCCATACAATGCACAGCCATATTTCTAGGCTGGAGCAGATCAAGTCCCAGCCTTTACTGAATTTTGATATTACAAATAAGCATTATTTTAATGTTGGCCCTGGTTTCCTATGTGTTAAATTACAGGACCTGCATTAACCTAGCTTGATATCAGAGGAATCTGAAATTTACAGGACTTGGAATGCCTGTTGCTCATGGGAATGTCTGTATGGGAAAGGATTGTTTTTCTTGCCTTAGCTGTGTGGTGGAGTAGTTTGTTTTTTCCTCTAAAGACTTGTAGTAAAATTGTTAGCATAAATTCTCACTTTTAAGAACATTTTGGTAACCAACACTGCATAGAGTGTTGTGTACAACAACAAAAGGTACTTAATAAGATGAATGCATTCTAAATTTAGCTTATGGCTCTGATTTGCTTTATTTTTTTCTCATGCAGAAGAAAACCAAGCAAATGTTCAGGTGACAGCTGAAACTCTGCCAAAGCTCACTGAAGAAGTACAAGGTATGAAGGCTGATGGGACTAGAATATTTAGTAAAGCAGGATGCAGGAATGACAGAGTGAGTAAAGGTCTTCCACCTGAAAGGAATCAATGCCCAGACGTAGACACAGTCATGGCCAGAGCTGGGGTTTCAGAAACCAACATCTTAGGTTTTTTAGAGCCTTTAAAAGTCATGGACATCGGAGCAGCTACAGATTATCCACAAGAAACAAGTGACTATAGTGGGTCAAAAGCCCATGCTGCCATGCCATTGAGAGCAGGGGGGAATGGTGTATCTGTTTTGGAGATTAGAGAAGAAAAGTTACCCAGACAAAATCGTCTTAATGAATTCAGTTCGTCATTTGTTAATTGCCAGACTTGTCAGCAGGATGAAGAAAATTATGCTTATGACTTCTTTAAGGGTACTGTACCTGAACAAAATGAACCTCATGAATTGTTCTCAGCAGAAAGCTGTAGAACACTCTCCACACAAAGTTCTGAAGTTTTATGCCCGGTTCTGAAAAGCATCTCTTATCTGGACTTTCGAAATTCATCTCTAGAAAGCCATTCTGCAGTTCATGGAATTATCAATGAAACCCCCCAGAAGTACCTTCCCCAAAACATCAAACATCACACTCTTTATGATCATGGAACTGGGTTTTTAGAAAACCAAACCTCCACATCTGTACCAGTAGAACAGATTTCAGTGGTAAGGAACAAAGGATTATCTAGTGCAAAACCTGATCCTAGGGAAGTAAGTGCTACTACAGGAAAATCACACAGCTCTGAACCTGAAGAGGCTGCTGAAGTCTGGAGAAAAATTGCTGTGGGAGATAACATTGAAATGTGTAGCTGGCCTGAAGCTCAAGAGGCTGCTGATTCTGAGCATTGTCGTTCTCCAGTTTTTACTTCTGTTGCTCCATCTTCTGATAAGTTCTCAAAAGAAAAATTTAAAATACTCCCTTCAGAAGGTGATAAGTTGAAAAAGGACCAGTGGCAATTTTCTGTCAGTGACCCATGCAAGAATGATATAAAAGAAAATTGTTTGTGGGTGGAAACAAGTAACATTGCTTCCCATGAAACTGGACAGAGAGGCATATGCTTTTATAGTACTGCCAATAAAATTCCTCCTCTCAGTAATCACAGCTGTCTTGATCTTGGAACCAAGCCAGGAAAAGACTCACCCAAGGCACAACTGCTTGAAAAGGAATCTGAGAGCAATATAACATCAGAAGAGTTCGCTGGTCGTTTAGTTGGAGCTCCAGAAGCTGAGAGTAGTGACAGCTTATCCACTGGGAGCAAAACCAATTTGTTTTATACACTAAATGTAACTCTACCTCCTGTTTTACAAAAATCAAGAGAACCTCATTATAATGAGTGTCTTCCTTGTACTGCTAATGAAGTTTCATGCAGGGACCAGGCTTGGGGTAATCTGTCTAGAAAAGAATCAGTTGGTGTTTCTGGAACAACAGTGGAACCAATTCCTGAAGTTTTGCTTCATGAAGACAAATTCAAGTCTTCTGTAAATTCCATGACTTTTGATAACCCTAATACAGCAATCAGAATATCCCAAATGAACGTAAAATCTTCTGCAGGAAATATGGAGAGAGTAGTCACTGGTTTAGAAAATGAACATTGTCACACATGGATTTGTAATAATCAGAATATAAAAAAACAGTGTACAGCTGCCAGTCCTTCCTGTATTTTATCAGGGAGTACACGTGTGGATGAAGTTTTCCTGGACAGTCATTCTTTTGGTGTTGAAGTTGGTAAGATTGAAGAAAATGATAATTTGGAAGGAGAATCTTCATCAGGATATAACAGTAAAGAGGCAATCATCTTTCCAGAAGCACATGCCCCTTTGGCATGTGGATCTCTTTGTGAAAATGACTGGGGCAACAGAGGTATAGCTCTGTATGGGATAAATGACATTCCCACAGGAAAACCCATGTTTTGTTCAGCATATACTGCAGAGAAGTCTACTGCTACCTTGGCAAGAGATGAGATTTCTAATAAGAATATGGAGGTTGTGGAACAATTGGATCTTTGTAAAGTAATGGGCAGTGAAATTGTCTGTGACAGAGAGGAGGCAAAAGAACAGATTGGCATGCGTGCTTCCCAGACAGATGAATTTGATAAAACAAGAGCTGTGGATTCCCAAAATGCTCCTGAAAGCAATCAGAGAAATAAGACTAGTGAACAGCTATTAGTCAGATATTTGAACAAAAACACCCGTGCTCATAATTTTGGATTTTACAACTCTCTGTTAGGCCCACGGAAAAGAGAACTCAACACATGTGAGCAGGAAGAAATGCCATTGCTCACAGCTGATCCCTCCGAGTGTAGCACTTCAACCTGTGATCCACACCCAGCACCTGACAACGTGAACATTCCAACACAACATGCTGGCCAAACAGAAGAGACCCTTTGTCTAATGGGAAATCAGTTTCATCCATGTCAGAGGGAGTCTGATGTCCCAGTGCTGGGCAGTGAGCAACATTCAGAAAGTTTAACCAACCAACCAAACACTGGCTTACAAACCATGGGTGGTTCTGTGGAAAAAGATGAAATTGGTCCTAATCACAGTGAAGAGGTTCTGCTAAAAACAGATGGTGACCTGCCTCTGTTAGACCATAAATATGCAAGAGAAGCCAGGTTTGAAGGAGGTCTACAAGAGAATGTAATGGGTTTGGACTCTTTAATTGGTGTGAAAAATGAAGATTCTTCGGGATACACGGACTCCATCAGTGATCTAATTGAACAGAAGACAGTCAGACTGCAAGAATGTGAGAACAGATGCGAAAGAAACAATAAAGGAACTCTTGAAGAAAACTTTTTTGATGACAAACAACATTGCTCACAGCAGGCTCATTTTACCGTATGTGCAAAAGAGAAAGCAGAGCTGGTGTTTGCAGGAAACAAAGCGCAGAAATCTTTGCCAAAGATGAAGTGGTTGGTGGAGAACCAGGAAAACACAATTAGTGCTCAATTTCTGCCCATTTCATCAATTCATGGGAGTCTTTCATACAAGCCAGAAAATAGGAATGTGCTTTCAGATACAGAAAACAGAGAAAGTCTGAGTATAACTCCTATCTTAAATAACTCTTGCCCTCAGTTAACTTTTGAGCCTGGTAAAGAAACTGATGCTCTAAGGGGTGTTTGTCCATCTGATTTGGGAAAGTTTGACATCCAAGAATCTTGTGTTGAGACTCGGGCAGATTCAGAAACTGTGTCAGCTCTACACTCTCACATTTCTCTACCTGACAAAGAAGAGTTGCATATGTCACCTGAGAGTACACAAAGAGATAATTGTGATTCATCTGCAGCTGAAGCTTTTAGCAAAGGTACTTCAATGACAAAAATTCTTTCTGTAACAATTTCCGTTAAGAAAAAATCCAGCAATGTTGAGGTTCCATCTTTAGGGAATGAATCAGCAGCTGGCTCTCTGAATGGTGCCAAAAGCTCAAGAGTTTGTGCCCACAGCAAAGAAAGTCTGAAAGGTGAGGGGCTTTGCACACCAACTGTGAAAGGCATGGACTTGACCTCATCAAAAAGTCCTTCTGATGAAGAGAAGTTTAAGAATACAGATAAGCTGAAAAATAGGAATGTGCTTTTGGATACAGAAAACAGAGAAAATCTGAGTATAACTCCTATCTTAAATAACTCTTGCCCACAGTTAACTTTTGAGCCTGGTAAAGAAACTGGTGATCAAAGGGGTATTTGTGCATTCCATTCTGAAAAGTTTGATATCCAAGAAACTTCTGATAGGACTCAGATGGATTCAGAAACAATGTCAGCTCTGAACTCTCATATCTCTCTGACTGAGAAAGAAAAGCTGTGTATGTCACCTGAGAATACACAGAGAGATACTTCATCTTCAGTCAAAAAATTAAACAAAGATAGTTCAATGACAAAAATTCTTTCTGTAATAATTTCCGTTAAGAAAAAATCCAGCAATGTTGAGGTTCCATCTTCAGGGGATGAATCAGCAGCTGGCTCTCTGAATGGTGCCAAAAGCTCAAGAGTTTGTGCCCACAGCAAAGGAAGTCTGGAAGGTGAAGGTCTTTGCACACCAACTGTGAAAGGCATGGACATGAGCTCACCAAAAAGTCCTCCTGGTGAAGAGAAGTTGAAGAACACGTGTGTAGAAGAGAAGATAGAAAAAGAGGTAGCCCCTAGACGAAGGTTGCCCAAAGATTGTCCATGGGCCTTAGAAGACTCTAAAGAGTCTGGTAGTAAAATAGTCCCTCTCAGGACTGAGAATTATGGAAAGGTTTTGGAAGAAATCCCAAGATCCAAATTAAAAAATCTTTCAGATGAAAGACAAAATGATACAAAGCTCCCAAACTTAGCACATACCAGTGTACTTTCACAAACTGTGCATGATTATCAGGCTGGAGCTGTATCTGACACAGAGGCTGCCCCAGAAGTGCAGGATGATACAACACCCACGTTTTCTCCACCTCCGAGCACACTATCAGACAGTTGCAAACAACCATCCCCGAACTGTGTGGTTTGCAGTGAAGCATGTGTGCTTTACAAATTAAATGCACAGAGCAAAGATAATGTAAAGGAGGTAACAGAAGGCCAGGACAAAGCACCAACTCGTGCAGTTTGCAAGCAAAATGGGACTTTAGGTTCAGAGAGACTTAATCAAATAGAGGAATGTCAAGGACTTAAACAAAAGAAGTATGGAAAGATGGAAGTACATCAGTTGGGCAAGGCACAACAAGAACAGAAGTTAGAACATCAGGAGAAGGCTAAAATCATACTGCAACCAAGTATGTTGCACAGTTCTGAACTCTTACACAGCTCTTCAGCTGAGTTGATGACATCTAGAAATACGAAGTTTGGAGGCGCTTCAGAGGAGATTCTTGCTGTAAGAGGCAGTGAAAGTAAACTATGTAGCACTTTACAAGAAGTTAAAACGCCAAAGATTACCACAGATTTTATTAGTTCACAGTTTTTGAAGACTCAGGATTCAGAAATGGAAAACCTGAACCTTAATTTACGGTATGATGGGATCCCTGGTGCCTTTGGAAGTACACGTAAACAAAGAGGAACTACAAATAAACTAAGAGGACCTCTTCCATTAAAAATACAACCTGGAAGGGCATGCAAAAAAGTTCCTACATTGTATCAGCTAAAAACAGGAAGAAAAATCAAAAAAATTAAAAGTTCACCTTTCTTTGAGATTCCCCTGGAAGTATTCCCTAAACAGGAGAACACGCTTCTGGAATCTTTGTACTTTCCATGTAAACCACCAACAGTGGAAAAGGAAACAGCCATGAGATTTGCGCATATGCCAAGGCAGAGGGCCAAGGGGTGCAGTTTGTTGAACAGCTTGAAATTTAGAAAATGTACCAAAGACCCAGCATTGTTGAGCAAATTGTCTGCAATGGCCAACAAGCTCCTGGCCCCTGCCAAAAGCAACCGTAACTTAGAACGTCTGCCATATTCTTCAGAAATTCTTCCAGCGGGTGACAGGTACAGCCAATGTAGAGCTAAAAATCTCTTGGAAGCCTTTTCTTGCATTAACAGGAATGTACACTCACGCTGGGCTGACAGCTGGTGTACCAAGATGTTCAGCTTTCAGCCTTTGGCCCTTTATCCTGTACAAACTACCAAAATACTTTCTTCAGACTTAAGCCACACGCCTCCAACCCCTTTCTTGGACACCTCTGTTTTCCCAATTTCTTTTCACATAAAATTGGACTCCAGTCCTGTGACAGACCTCAGAGGGATTACATCCCAGCACTCTGTACATCACAGCCCAGTCTTCAGAGAAACTCCAGCGCCAGCTTCAAAGTGGACTTTGTCTTTTCTCCTGTCTCAGAGCTGTTCAGATACAACAGCTTTCAAGGAAGATTCCAGTGTAAATAATGAGCTTCACTCCTCTCACTCCACAACAACCCCCAGGACTGTTGCTGTTCATCCTGACCCCGGAATAAACACTGTAGCTGGAAGAAGAGGAGGTTGTTCCACGCTTGGCCTTCACACAGTGTTAGCACTTTCTTCCCCTGGATGTTACAGGATTTGGACAAGAAGAAGAAACTTAACCAGTCATATTCCTACGATCCAGAGACTATTTATATCGCAGCTGGCACAGGGTTTGAAAGGGGACAGGTACCCGAGGTGTGTATCCGATGAGCTCGTCTCCTCATTGCCGTACTCACTGGGCAGGGTATTGTCCATATGGAGTCAGCATGGTCCTTCTGCCCGTCCTTCCGAAATCACTTCTCTCCATTCCAATCACTGCAAGTGGCAGCCAAGTGTGGGCATCGAGAACAGGTAAAACCCAACAACTTATTTCTGAGATTAAATGTGTGCAGGGTATATACTGGCTCCTTTTTGGGAGGGAGAGGGTAATTGCAGCTTGCACTGGAGCATCAGTTTCTCCTGTTCCAGATCTACACATTCTGCTCCAGGAATGGCTCAACGTGGAAGATCCTTTCTTACAGAACAGTCTGTTAGCTGAATTTAAATATATTTGCCTTCACTTCTGTAATACTATCCTGTTTTGGCAGAATGGCTAACTCTATTTTCTTCTCCCTTGCAAAATATACACACCATGCATCAGAGTATATAATGCAAAAGGTGAGCTACTTCATTAGGTCTATTCAGAGTGACTGCAGAGGAACTGGATTTCTGAGGTAGGAAAGTTTTTTTCAGAGGTCTGAGCCACAAATACCCCTTGGAACCCACTGCAAAATGCTCTATATCAGGTTAGGAAGAATTGTAAAGGGTGGGAGGGTGTCATTCAGTAACATTTTCAATTGTATTTCATGACCATTCTATGCTAATTGAAACCTCTTTATGCATGCTATGGCTTTTCATACGTGGTGCTGGCACAAGCAAATGTAGCTCCAGTTAACAGTGGTAATGAATGTTTCTGTGTGTCAATCTTGTTATGAGTGGGAAGAGGACCAAAATCTACTTTGTGTATTTAATTTTACTTTGCTATGAGCATTTAAGATAATTTTGCTAATAAAAAGAATGAAAGAAGTTTCTAGCTCTGTTACAGGATTTTTGCATGCCCCTGAGCAAAGATTTTGCCTTTTATCCCTCAGTAGCATGGGGCAGTTCAGTTCAGTCCCTGATTTTGTCGCCTTGCAATTCCTGGACAGAGAACTCATGAGCACTGTAGCAAAGTCTATTTAATTAATTGTTTTGATTAGTGTGGCAGTCTGTAGACAACTGTTGAATTCAGCCTAAGTCACAGATTGACACAAGTATAACCAAAAATCTTGCAAGATAACCAATGCTGCAGTTTTCTTTGTATAAATGGGTAACATACCTAAAAGTTTATCACTTGCTAGGACAAATTCTCATGTCTATCAAATGTGTGAGTGAGCTTATGAAAGTGCTTCTGCATTCTGGAGCTGTCTGCACTGAAAGAATTAAGTTCAATAATGTCAAAGAGACAACTTGCTGCACATTCTATGGGACTTGCTTCCATTTCCATTCCATACTCAGGAGGTGATCATACCAGTAAAGTACAGTTTGAGCCCTAAACTTAAAGATAACACATTGTTAAAAACAAAACAAACATCTTTTTAAAACTTAGTTGTGTGTATGAGGGGAATTTAGTGGTTTGTGTTGCTGAGGCATGCTCTCCTTGGACTGGGAGATCAGAACTTGGGGGTTTTCCCACATCCTTAAGTCTGCAGGCTCCTCAGCAGCTCAGGACAGCATATCCAGTTAGCTGATGTGTAAGAGGATTTCATTCCTGACATAAAGAACAATTGGAAAACTGCATGCTTTGCTATGAGTGATCTTTTTCCCAGAGGGAGTGTATTCAAATCAAACCTTTTTACTTCAAGTGAAAAATAATCCAGGGTTAAAATACCCTAAAACTCTGTTTGGTTTTTTTCTCTAAAATAGCTTACAACTATGTATATGAGGCAGACGTAAATCTGTCCCACTCAGATGTTTTGTATGTAAATATAAGAGGTATGTTTGGTCCAGTATAAAAGCATTTTCAGCTCCCACTATGACAGAAATCTTCTCCTGTTTTAAGATAATTAAAAATCAGAAAAATCAAAAGGTTCCCTGCAGGCCATTTTCATCTGGAAAAGATTTGTTCTCTTTAAAATATTTCACTCACAATTAGTATTCTTAATAACCAGGAGAACAAGGAACTAAAGTAGTTGCCCTTCTTCTACTGTCCCTTCTACTGTCAATAACAAAAGCATTCTTTCAGTGAAGTTTTTTTCTAATTAAGGCTTATTTGAATTAAAAATTTATAAGGTGATTTCCTTCTGTCCTTGTAATTTTGTATTTTTATTGCATAAAACAGTAAGCTCTGTTTCTAACAGAAAGGGCTCTGCTGCATTATTGAGAAAGGTTCCAGTGACACTGGAATAGTGAGTGGAATGTTGAAACAAAATATTACAGTTCTGACATAAGTGATAAACACAATAACTGGGTCTTTCTGACCTTTTTTTGTATAGCTAGACTTCCCTGTGCTTCCAGCATGGCTGGTTTTCATTTCCTTTGTAGAATCCCAGTCTGGCTGTAACATCTTTACTTTAGAATAGTGAAGTGCATTTCACTGTTGGTTTGAAAGAACAGCAAATACAGGATTTGCTGTTGAATGTAATAAAAGCTGTCCCAAGTGATTTCCTGCTATTAACAGTATGGACACAAAAGTAAAGCTTAATATCAATGGACTTAGAGATTTTTTGCTGACTTTTATGCCATAGAATTCTGGTAATTACGAGCCCTTATGGAAAGGCCTTTGGTTATTCCAATGAAGTAAGGATATTGCAGGCTGTGGGAGTTGGAGACAACAGGGAGTTAATGTAATGGAAGTATTTCCTTTCACCTGTTACTGTTGCCATTATCCACTATTTTCTTAAGTAACCAAGTCCTTCAAGGTTTATGGTTACTTTAATGGTAAAACTTGGGATCTTGAATAAGGAATATAGACTTTTATAGAAAGAATTACAATTTTCAGACTTCAGTAATTATGTTGAAATAATTATGACTTCCAATATTACTATCACTCTCATTCTGTGCCTTTATTTCTTTTTCTCATTACTACTATTTCTAAATGAAAGTAGGACAGTTTCCCTAACAATGAAATCTAGTGGCCTAAACAGCAGATGTAGCTTTGTTTTGTATCATTTTAGTCATTCATTCTCATTCCTGATATGAGCATCTTGTCTTACAGTCCAGTTTATACTAATAATTTTTCCCTCATCTTTTTATAGTGTAGATCTAATTTCTGTCTATCTTGTTTTGTTTTGTTTTTTCATTCCTCTTTTGACCCAGCTGTGCCATGTTACCACACTTACCTGTACAGAGTATGGGAGCACTGCAGACCACAGGCCATGTGATTCGGTGAGTCTCTGGGATGTTGGAATTTATTCTGAATAGTGGGATCATAACTTTCCTCAGAAAGCCATTGTTTATGTCATTTTGGCTTTCAGCTTTTGGCAGCTCACTCCCAGAACAGCTTTCTGATTAAGAAGTGGGTGAGGTAAGCTGACAGGGTGATGTAATGGAGAAGAGTGGAGGGGCAGTTATGCAAACACCACATAGATCATTGCACAGAACAGTTCTGTTACTTTCAACCATGTTGTGCCACTTCTTATGAAAAGACTATTTGAAACTATATAAGTTTGATTCCTTACTTGGATTTAATTCTTTTCTGCTTGATTAGCTGGATGATAGGTGCTGAAACTTCTATTCCCTCTAAGTATAGGGATGGCAGGTATCAAAGCTGCATTTTAAGTTTATCTGTAAACAAAAAGTATGATTAATAGTTGTGTCAAAGAAATTTCCTGGCAGAAAAGGAGGATTGATCCCTTTCTATCAGTAGTTGATAAATAGAGCTGTATACTGTTTAGCTGTATGAAAAGAGTGGATTTGAAATTAAATGTTCAAATACTCTGGCAGTTTAGTTGGTGTCAGTACCAATGTAGGCTGCAGCAGGTTTGGGCTGTATGTTTGTCCCAGAGTTCACTTACTTGAGCAATTTCTGTGAACTGTGTTGGCTTTTTGTGCCCATATTGTAATTTAGGACCATCTCCTGAGAGCATGGAATGCTGTTGCATTATCAGTTGGGTATCAATCTACATGTATTCCTTTCTTCCTCTGTTACAGTCTGGAAACTTCATTCCCTCTTCCATTACCAAAGCCTCATGCACTTCCAGAGTCATTGCCATCTCCCCCCAGGCTTTCAGCATCTGAGCTCCAGATCCCTGCCCTTGATGAAGCAGACGCTTCTGTTCCAGCCTGTCTGAGATCCCAAGATGACACAGAACTGAAAAAAGTGAGTTCATTTTATATTTTAGATCTCTGTGACTCTTGGTTCTCCAGAAGCTGAGGCTGCTGCTGCTGGATATTATTAAGTAACTTTTAAAGATGAGAAAACAGGCTGCAGGTCCTACTCTGTGCTGCTGCTTGCTTTGATTCAAACAGAAAGGAAGTGGCAAAGCAGAGAGGAATGTTTATTTTATACATAATGTATATTCAGAATAAAAGGGAATTCTGTTGACTAGTGTGGTTTTAATTTCCTTGATTTTTAACTCTTCTTTTCCTTCTTGCTTTCTTTCTTTCTTAAGACTGAGCCAGAAAAGAGGCCAAAGAAAGTGTCACAGATCCGAATCAGGAAAACTGTTCCTAAGCCAGACCCTAACCTTACTCCAATGGGACTACCCAAACCAAAAAGGTGAGCTGTACCTCTGAAATGGACTCAAAGCATGTGAGTGTCATCATTTCAATAAATGCTTCTCTTAGCACCACTATTTTATACAGCCCCAGGTGAACGACACCTGATGTTTACTTCCTTTACAAGAAATGATTGACACAGCTCTATCAGCTGGATCAAAACTACTGACTGGAGTTTAGGCAAAATGTGAAAAAGCAAGCTGCAATGCATTCGTTTTTCTAAAGAAAAAATAAGTTTTTATTGATAATTATAAAGTGAAAATCAATCAACCTGCAGTGCACAGTGAGATGAAGTGATCTATTAGGAAGTTCTGTTGATGCAAATTGTTTTGGGAGTTTTTCACAGTTCTTTCTTTGTTTGGGGTATGATCTTAAGGAAGCATTAGTTCAGTGAAAGTGTGGGTAATCACAGTGCCAGATGTTGATAAAGTTTTCCAATCAGTCATCTCTTGTGACAGCTAATCATACTGGTCAGATCAGTCATACATCATCTAGTATGACTTCTGTCCTAAATACAGGTACCACCTTTGACAAAGGAATGCATTTCTTCGGAGATCAGCTTGGTCATTGTCAGTAACTAAAATCAGTCTTGAGAGATGAAGTATTAATCTGTTAAACTGTAAGACTGTTTCTCAGCTTTCACAAAAAAGTGAAGGGGATTTCCCCTTCTTTTGAGCATCTTTATTTCAAAGCATCACAGAATGCTGGAAGGAATATTGACCTCTGCAGAAAGGTCAAGTCATGACACTGACCTTATAAAAACACTGTATGAAATTATTTCCTTATTAAGCTCATTTTTCATTCCTCCTTGCCCCCAATCAGTTAAATTAGTTAGCATTTGGTAATTAGTTAGTATTTAGGCACAGAATTCAAACAGTACTTGTTTCTTGTAAATCTGCTTGCTGTGAAGAGAGGTTGTTTTGGTATTCTTCCTTCTTGATTGATTTGTCATTACTTTTTCAGGCTTAAGAAGAAAGAATTTAGTCTAGAAGAAATTTACACAAACAAGAACTATAAGTCTCCTCCTCCTGCCAGGTTGGTTCTGCTTCCTGATAAGAAAACTTAAAATAAATGTAAATTAATTAGGGATTATGAGAGAGGAGATGAAAGGTGTATGAAAGCTAAGAGGGAGATATATTCTTAAAATTGGTCTAGTTTAAACTGCTAGAGAAAGTTAATTTGAAAGTAGTATCTTTTATTGTTTGGATGGGAAAAAGTGAACTAGAATATGAACTAAGAATTTGCAGCTGGTTAAGTATGGATTTGTATATTTTTTCATCCATCCATTCATTCCAGTCTCCATCAAAGTACAGTACTTATTTATCAAAATTCAAAGGGAATTATATGTTCTTTAAAATACTAAAAATAACTGCCTGTCATCAAATGTTCAAACCTATTTATTCTGTAAAATTAAGATTCTGTAATTGTGCTTTTGAACTGAAATACAAATTGATTCTACCCAAATGTCTGTGCAGCAATAACAACTCAGCTGGCAGTAATGTGCATTGTAGGAGGTGTAAGCTGTAGATAACACTAAAGAGGTGTGGAGGGGCTGTAAAAATGTACAAGTTAGAATTGTGTTTACCTGGGTTATGAAATTCCCCAGTCTCCCTGTCAGTGTCAGCTGGCTGCTGCTGTAGTATTCATGAGTTCTGTTCTTGCTTTTACCAGGAGCTTGGAAACAATCTTTGAGGAGCCCAAGGAGAAAAATGGACACTTGATCTCTGTCAGCCAGCAAAAGAGAAAGCGGATTCTAGAGTTTCAGGACTTTACCCTTCCCCGGAAAAGGAAGATACGAGGCAAAATCAAAGCAGTGGGTAGTTTCACCCGAGCAAAAAGAGCTGCACTGCAGAGTGCAGAGTTAGATGTTCTTCTGAGTCAGAAGCTAATGGACCTTGAAGCCTTTTTTGCAGAGGAGGTTGAGCAGGAGCAAGCCTCCAGCATCTGAGGGAGCCACTTAGCTGGAAATGGTCCAAGTCAGCTTCTTTAGTATTTTCCTCTTGGGAGAAATCTGCTGACTTCCTCATACCTTACTCTGCCACTCTGTTCTAACATCTGATAATCAGTTTTTGGCTGTGACCCTCTTTAAGGTGCTATTTTTTTTTTCTTTTTTTAAAATGCTGTTGGAGGGATTCTTTTAAGTCCCTGTTTGAGTGTAACACAGCCACATGAAATTTATACTTCCTTTCTCAACCTCTGGAAATTACTGGTTATATTTAATTAATTATGTTTAAAATATCTTTTGGGGGTAGAGTAGCAGTGTCAAGGAGGAAGTAGTGCACCTTCAGTGATGCTTAAACTCTGTACTCCAGATCATTTGCACATTTGAGTCTGCTGTTGTTACTGTAATGGCTATTTTTAACAAGCTGACAAAAGAGATATGATGTTTGCTAAAGAAAAATTCTAGCAAACACGTTCTTGATATACCACTAACCTTTTGATAATTAAAAGCAGCTGTCTAGGTTTGGGTTCAATTGTTTCTTCCTTCTATTAACTTAGAAGGTTCCTTCTAAGTTTCTTTGCCCTTCCTGATTCCGGGCAGCAGAAGCCTCACATAATTAGACTTTAAATAACTTGCACTTTGTATAAAGTTTTCTTTTTGTTTAACATGATTCAACTCAAAAAAAAGGTAATTTTTTAGGAAAAATGGTGCCCAGTACTATTTTTTCCCAAATAGCAGATTTTTTAACTTAATTGGCTGATGCCAACCTCTTCTCCAGAGGAAAAGGTAACTGGTCCATGAGGATGTTAAGGTGCAGGATACATAGGCAGAGATTTTACTAAGCTGAGCTGCTGCACGTGGGGAACACCAGCGAAATCTTTGATACTTCTTTTAAAGTTATTTTAATTCCATTCATACTAACTTGATTTTAGTGTCAACAAGAAGGGGTTTTTTACCATTTTAGATTTACAATTCCTGTAGGTCATAATTAGATATTCTCTGTACAGCACTGTTGTATATAATAGCCAGTGTTGTACAAAGAGCCTCTGAATATGTGGACATTGTTTCCATTATGTAAAGCCGTATGTAATTATCTGATGCAGCACTGGGCAATTTCTCAGCTCTACCTTTGAAGGAAAAGAGCTCCCTTCTGGCATAACTTCTGTTAAGTTTAACTTGAAGCATAAATTCAATGTTAGCTGCAGTTCAGGTAATTCATGTCCTTTAGTGCCTAGAGAAGTTATTCAGGCAAAGCTGTCATTGCTGGGATGCTCAAATTTAATTAGTCTGTTCTTTCTTTCACTTGTCACTTGAACTTGCACTTTCTTATTTATCTACCCATAAAATAGAGTTTCTATTTACCTTCAAATAGAGCAAATATCTAGTGGGTGGGTATTTTTTATAAAGTCCCAATGAATTCAGGACTGCAAATACCATCATTATCTTCTGTTGCTCTACCACTTCTGTTACTGACCAAACAGAAAACTAAATATTAACAAGCAATCTGTTGAATTTCAGAGCTTTTGAGAGTAGAGACATGGAAGAGGATTATTACACTGTGTGTGCCTGAGTCTTGAAAGAAATCTAATCTGGGTTTGTTTTGCTCCCAGCTTATGTGCTGGGATTTGTAAAAGTTTATATTCTTGTTTTGAAGGCTAATTATCTATAATCAGGAAGACTGAAGAAAAGAGAGGAGTGCACACTTAGAGTAGTAGTGTTTAGAGTTTGAGGGTAAAATAACAAAGCAAACTTTGAACATAATATTGACATAGTATTTTTCTGGTTAACCTATTGGGCTGTTGTAGAACATTCTAATTGATCCTCTTTATTTTTGTAAAAAGAAATCCCTAAAAAACAAAGGTCAACTGCCTCCTAAAAAAATGTTTGGAAGTTTCCCTATGCTGGCTTATTAGCCCAATTATTGACTAGTTGGAAGCAGTAGCAAGAGTGAGAGATATATTTTTATGGATTTATGCTATAGAATAGGATTGTTACAGAGCATTCATTCTCCTATTAATATGGGAGGCTTCCAGTGCTGTGACACAATTAAGCTGTAACTTTACTGGGGCTTTCAAGGAAATAAAGATTGGGGTGGGGGGAAGAGACTTAGGTCCAGGAAAAGTTCAGACCTCAAATGTGCTTCAAAACATGGAATGTGTTGAGTCTTTTCCTTTGGGTTCTGTTGGGTCTTGTTTGCTTTGTTTAGGGTAGGGTTTTTTAATTTTCTTTTCTGCCCTGCTCTCTTTCATTTCTGATTGAAATAAGATTTCTTAACTTTTTTTTTTTCTACAAGCTACAGCAGAGAGAGCAGAGCAAAGAAAACACTCAAATTCTCTTTGGTTTACAGTAATTGGAGGAGTTACACGATGATGTTGCAGTTGTCTAGCTTCTCCCAGACCCCAAATACACAGCATTACTCTCTTTTGGTTTAGTGTTTGTATGACAATGTAAGCTAGTGGAGACCAAGCATCTCTTCCCCCACTCCAGCATACAGGTGTCAGTCCTGCTTGTGCACTTTCTTGTTTTTTCCTTTCCCACCTCTGTTCCTGTTTACAGCACTCATGGAACAGCCATGTTCCTTGTGGCTGCTGCTTGTACACTGGAAGTGATGACTGGGCAAAAGCTGGGCATTTACCATTCTGAGCTGCTTCTGTCACAGATAATTGAAAGAAAAAAGTGTAGGGGATTCAGCTTTTGGGGTCTTGCATATATCCCTAGCAGGAGGGTATGTACATTTGCCTTTTCATTAAGGAACACACTCCAGTGAGGATGTTTGGTATCACTGTGGAAAGTACATCACAGACTGATGACTAGAACAGCTTGAGAAGGATTGCAAAGCTTTTGCCATGTTCTGTCTCTTAGTAGTAAGTTATGCAGAGCCAGGCAGCTCTTTGCTAAATTTGCTGATTGTAAGAGATAGAAAGATCACTTTCCAAAAAAAAAAAAAAAAAGGAAGAAGAAAATAATTGTTTTCATCATGCTATGACTGGAGCAGCTAAGGCTCCTTAATGTATGGTACAGCATTTGCCTGGCTGGCTTGTGTCTGCATACATTTGAGTTCTGGTGCTTGCTGGATATGATTTTGATTTCCTGCAAGCAGTTCTCATTCATTGTATTTTTATTTCAGGTGGGCCTTTGGTATATTATGTTCCAGGTGCTTTTCTAGAATATGGATGGTAACTGTGGATTAAAAGTCTGTATGATGCTATCAAGTTATCAAAAAGCTCAATGAGAATTTGTACACTTGTGCCATTAGCCTCCATCATGCTCTTGGCATTTTGTTTCTGTTCAATATTGTGTGAATCTAAAATTTTACTGTTTCTTTTGTGTGTGTTTTTAATTTATGGAAATAAAATTTTTCTGAGAACCTTTCAGGTTTTTAAGGCCTTTAGGCTTGTATGGGTAAATATGCATGACAACACGTCTTGCATGCGGGGGGGAAGGTCAAATCTCCAAAGAGATCAGCACTGTGAAGGAACAGGGCCTGCTGTTACTGAGGCACAGAGCAGCAATTCTGGTTTTCCTTCATTTCATCCCAGCCTGGAAGATTTTAATCATGATCTCAGCTACTGTTCAGAGCACTGAGGCAGCATCCATCCTTCAGCTAGCAGAGCAGCAGGAGCCAGGGAGCACTGAAAGCACAGTTCCTGCTCAGCTCAGAGCTGAGAGTCAAGGCTGAGCCTGGCTGGTGGTTCACGTACCAGAGGCTGTGCAAGGCAGCACACTGATGTCTGTGAATCGAAGCTGGAGCACAGAATCATCAACAAAGTCTACCAAGCATTTGTAACGTCTGTGTCAGAAAACAACATCCCTGTCCTTCCAACCCATAAAATCTTGTGTATAACCCAAATTTTTAATTTATCCGTCATCAGCTGCATGCTGCTCTTGGCAAAGCTAGGGCGCAGATGCATTTCTTCAGCATGTTCTCAGAACTCCCTTCTCCCGAGTGCAGTGGCACACGGGCCCCACAGATGGCAGGAAAGCTCCAGGAAAGAAAGGCAGCAACACCTGAGAGGCCTAAACAAGCATCCTGCTCTTTCCCTGCTCCTTCAGGGCTGCAGCTCACTGGCTGCAACAGTATAATCAGGATTTGGCTCTGTCACTGTACTGGGACAATAATGATACAGATGATGAACAGATGATTTCTGTTCAAAAGGCTTCATATCATGTTCAGGCAGAGTTTCTGCTTGTAAAACTTGAGGTGTTTAATGGATAGATAATATTTTGACATTTCAGAGAATCTTAAATTCAAAGTGTCAATATAAAGTAATGGTTGGAGGTCCTGACAAAGAGGAATATCCACTGCTGCAAGCATCCAGTTCTGCTGGCTATTAAATATCTTAATACATTTATTTGTGAGGAAAAATGTTCTGATTTACTAGTAAAAATAATTGGTTAAAGAAGAAATACATATGTGCATTCAGCAGGGACTATCTAGCTGCAACCAAAATGACAGATATAGGAAGACAATGTCACAGCTACCAAAATGTCAGCTGATTGGGGTTTTTGCATGGAAACTGTTTACAAGACAGACAAGGCAAAATGCTACCAACTAACCTGTGCCACTCATACCAGTCTGTATTTTAGTCCATGGTACTGGCCCTGCTCTTTCCACAATGCTGATCCTAGTTCTGTGCTGTTGGTTGTGCTGTTCCCCATGCTGCTGTGCTCCAAAAAAGAAAGGGGCGACATATGAATAGTACTATATTGTCATAAACATAAAATCTGCTGAAAAAAAAGACAATAAGGTGTTCAGCATACATTTTTAGAGATGACTGTTTCCTTGCTGATTGCTTTGGATTGGTTGGACTTGCACATCTTCCTTGTACTCTGAAATGGTTCTAATGTTATGTGCCTTGCAAAGCATCTGTATGAGCTGTCAGTTGGATGAGGATCCACAGATATCCTGTTTGCAGAAGTCCAAGATACCTACAAACCAGTAAGAAAGTATACACTTAAAGATGTTATCAGCTTCAAAAGTAGTAAGTTTTTCAGATACTATTCATTAAAACAGCAGAATAGAGGTCAAATTTCCCTTTTGAATTGCAGTTACCAACTTAGTCTCACAAAAGTCTAGCACAGGACTCCTTAGAAATTTGTTATGAAAAGGATTAGATAGAACATACTTCTCCATGCAGTCTAAACAAAGGGGCCAGAGCTGAGCACAGAAGGCTGCCTGTTGCATGTCTCTCTAACTCAGAATTAACAACTTGACTTTACCTGCAGGTGTGCAATTAAACACTGATTCTGCCAGTTGAACAAAAGACTCTCCAAGGATCTCCTGATAGCTCAGGTGACTTGCATGAACAAGGTACTGTGTAGTGTCTTTGAAAAGCAAATCATTTTCACCATACTTCCATGACTGAAAGAGTTGGAATTCAGAATCCAATTTGCTTCCCAGAGATTCCTGAACAGAAAAGGAATAAAAGTTTCAGAGCTTGGGTCATTAACAGAACTTTTATCTAGCCCTGCTCTTATTAGTACAAAAAGATGCACTTTTGCAGTGCCTTATTTTTCAGCAAAAGTATGGCTGCTGTGGAATGGGAATTGGTGCCAAATTACTCCTTAAGAGATTCCAAATAATTATTTTCTCAATCTCCTATGTACATTTTTAATTCTTTTTGTATTGGATCTGAAGGGACTAGTATATAAAGCTTTTCATCTTGAAAGGGTTTTCAGCAGTTGTACATAATGAATGGTAACATGCCAAGGTTTTCCCTGTTACCTGTCATACCTGAGATTGCAGTAGAAAGTCAGAGATTTTAGTGACAGTGACTGGTCGAGTCATGACTGCGCTGGGGGGAATGGGGCCAAGGTTACAGCCAGCCCATTCTGTGACTGCCGCGCGCGTTCCGTCCGGACACAAGAGTTCAAAGTCAAGGGCGGTATAACCTTTTGCCCAACCAGAGCTGCCCAGATCTGAAAAGAGAATGAAGTGAAAGGTAATCCTTTTAGAGTAGAAGAGAGGGTGAATCTCAAATAAAATGTTAGAACTTGAGAGGGAGAAGTTTAGTCAATGTGTTCAAAACAAACACAGCGTGCTATGTGGTCATTTCTTAGGAATGCAAGGACCAAGGACCAGGGTTGTGTTTTCACTGAGGTCAATGAACTTGAGCTGCACCTATCAACTAAACTAGAATAATATCAAGGCATATGAACAGCATATCATGTCTCATCTGCATCTGTAATAAGATCCCTTTCTGGAAACCAAGCAATTCAGCCTGCATGCCCTTTGCTTCCCCAAACAAACTGCTAATTGCTGCAGGAATTCCTGTGTGTTTCCAGCCCCTTATATCTTCATTTGGTTTGAGAGAGATTCCTCTCTTAGAAAAGTCTCTTCTCTTACTGAAATTGCCTAAAATAGAATTTTATTTTGCTTTAATGAGGGTTCCTTTGCTCCTTGACTCTAAGAAAAACACATTTTGGTTTGCCTTTTAAAGCTTTGAGCTTTCCAGAAATTTAGTGCAGTCTCCAAGGATGATTATTCCAACACATATCTTTGCACTGGGTGATTCTTCTTCTTTCCCCTCTTGCAGTACCTGAATGTTGAGCTTTTCTGGAATACCTGTATGTAAAATGCTCCTAGCAATCAAACACAGCTTCATGGGCCTAGATTAAACCTGGAAAGACTGATCCCCACGAGTGATGGGTGCTTTTTGAGATGCAACTTATGTTAATGAACATTCTCAAAGGAAAAGGGAATTATCTACATCTCACCCTCTATATTCTGGAGCAGGTTTGAGTGTTCCAGGAAAGCTACATCTCCAAAGCTTCTTCCACTGGGATTGCCAACTAGGCACCTAGTGCAAGAAAGGAACAAGTGATCAAAGACAGCACTACATGGTGACTGACATTTGGACAGTCATCTGAAGCTAAAACAGGAGTATCTGGAAGTATCCCTCCCATCTCTAATCCCTTGGAATATGCTGGTGATCTCAGCATAGAGATTTGCTAAAATAATCCTTTTCATCCCTTACAGCAGCTCCCAAGCCAAAGCTGCTGCACAATGTGCACCTTCACCCATGCCTAGGCAGGAAAGAGAATGAAATTTAACTAAATGGATTATGTGTATTTCATAAGAGTGCTTTCACCTTTAATAGTCTTCTCTGCCTCTGTCTTCAACTATTTATTTTTTTTATATCTCCACTCTATTTAATTATCTCCTGTATGCTACACTGCTTCTTACCACAGCACCTCTTCTCTCTGATCTTTTCATCCCTTCCCTTTAATGAATCAGTACCAATGCTCTAAGCCTTACATGTTTGGAAGCATTGCTTTGCTCTGGAAATGGTTTCATGGCCATTTTAAATCATCAGTCAGCTGAACATCCCATAGCAACTGCAACCAAAACAAAATACACACTAGCAAAAGTTTATACAGCCAGATGCTGAACAAATAGGAAAAAAAAAAACCTTAAAAAAAGTCAGCAAAGTAATAAGGCAATTCTGGCTGTTGCTCTGCGTTTCTGACTCTCACAAAAAGCTCACCTGAGTGCTCCCATATTGCCGTAGTAACGTTCGTTGTGACTTGCAGCACATCTGCTGGACACCCGAGCTCCTTCCACCTCACCATCTCCAATGCACACCTTGCACAGGTTTCCATCTGCTCCTGGCATGCAGCCCTTCCAAAAGTAATTCTGATAAGCTGAGTAAAGAAAACTGAGATGAGATTAAGGCAAGGTGCTCCCAAGCCTCTTCACATACGGGAAAAGACAGGAAAGGAATTTCATCCTAACAACTAGCATGAAGAGGGCTAAATAGTGTGACACATAGTCAATTATGAGGAAAAGCTGTTTCAACACCCTCTGAAACTGTAGTCAGCAGTTGCTGGTCGGATCCTCATGGCCCCATCTCTATCTTGCTCCCAAATCTAGAGCTTCAGATTTTCATGGTCTAGTTGAGAGAGAACCCAGAGCAGCCCTTACCAGAGGCAATATCACAGTTGTCAGTGTCATTCTGCCAAGCTCCCACTGTGTGTCTGGACAGAAGTAACCATCCTCCAGGACTGTACAGGTGACTGTGGCAGGACCGCCTTCCCCTAAGGTTATGGATGTGAATCTGTTTGGCACTTTTCTTAGCTAGGGCAACAGCATAAACTGGTGGTAGTGCTGTAAAACAATAACAAACAGTTACACCAAGGCAATTAAGCATTCCAGATGAGTACAGTTCCCCTTCCCTCCCTCATCTTGTCACAGTATCTTCAGTTACAGTACAGGACCTACACTCTTTGCTTAGCCACAAAGCTCTTGTCCTTGCACAGAAAATTCTGTTCTAAACAAACAAGCAAGTACATTCCTATATAAACCCTAGAACAGTCTCAGGAAAATCTAGATCTTATGCCCTCTCAAAGTTTCTGTTACCTTTATGCTTAAGATGAATTTGTTTCCCTGTTTTCTCCATGGTCTCAATTGCTGGGGCACAATCTCCCCCTGGAAGGAGAGATAAACATTAAGGATCTTGCAACTGCTGTCATTCCTTTTACATGGCAGCATTCCTTCAAAACCCTTGTGATCCTCTTCAGCTATGTCAGCACCTTTGTCCCTTTAACAGAAGGGATAAAATAAACAGACCAAATGCTAGAACCAGTTAGTGGAAGAGATGGGAAGGGTATTTGGACATTTATACTGACTCCTGCTTCCATCACAAAACATCATAAACTGTGGAAATTTAATTATATTCTTAATGGTACTGTTTTGATTCCCTCTCTTCTTGATAAGGTCACATGAGAACTCACCATAGCATTCTGCAGCTACAGGCACCAGTCCACACCTCCCTGCGATGTACACGTGTGTTGCGTCCAGGGTGACTGCATCAGCCTCACTACTCTGCCAGCAGCATTAGAGAAAAAAACAAAACCAGGATTTGCATCAATTGTGTATCCAAGCAGCAGGACTTCTCCACTGGCTTGAAATTCCCCTGAATAAATTCCCTCTCATTATTCCTGAAGGTAGTTTTCCTCTCCTTAATTCAGACAAGACATACACACTCTGTACAGTCCTCTACCTTGAGCAGAAGGAGTCTCCTACCTTGATCATCTCAATACATTTGGTCATGGAATTTGCTTGGACACAGACTAATGGGTCGGATTTGATGTTCAGTGCCCACTCCTCGCATTTGCGAAGCTCAGCATCACTGATGCAGCACCAGCGCACAACGCTGTTGTCCAAAGAGCTCCCTGGAATGGAAGCAGATCATGTCACCAGTGCACCAATCTGTTACATGTTAAGGATGTTCAGGTGAATGCACCTGGAGGGTGCCTGAAGGGAGGAATAATGTGGAAGGAGAACTTTTTCTTCCCTTTCCTTAGCTACAGTCCTCTGGAATGGTTCTCACCTTCATGGCCGAGTCCCTTAAGGAGAGCTACATAATCCAGACCAAGGACATAGGCAATCTCCAGCTGCTCCTCGAGAAGCTGCAGGTGCTGAGTGGCATCTCGGAACAGCAGATTCTGCCCCCCAAAGGCTGCTGAACTGAAGAGTTCAAACCTGGCTCTTTCCTTTCCTTTACGCCCAAAGAGGCGCTAGGAGAAGAACAACAGTTTTAAGTTGCAACAAATCTGCTCATTCTTCCAGCAATAGGCAGCCTCAGCCTTCCCTCCCTTTGTATCAGTGGTAAAGATATCAAATACTATTTATAAGTTAAGAAAAATGGATGAAGAAAAGTGAGCCCTGCCTGAACCTGTAAGTCTCCTTCAGCTACATAAAAATTGATTCAAGTTCCACAGCAGGATGAACATCATTAGCCTTCTTCCAGTTTGTGTGTTATGGCATCTTCCCCTTCTTTACTGATTTATTCCCAGCCTCCTATGAAGAACACTTCAGAAAAAAGCAAAACCTTACACAAGCCAATGCAAGATCCTACCCCAGAATGAACAATTTTTAGCACTTTATTCACACTAACTATAAATTTCTCAAGAAAAAAGGCAACCTGGGTCATAACTGCCACACAAAGATGGAATTAAAAACTGTGTCTGGACATAGGCATTTTAATATTCACTCACTTGGATCATGCTAAGGAATTTGTTGGTGATCTTCTGGAAGTTGTTGCGGGTGACAATGCCACGGCCAGGCCCCTTGCCCAGGTTACAGGTGCTGTGTTCTGTCAGCTCAGCTGTGGAGCCATCAGGACACAAGAGTTCATATTCCTGTTGTTCTGACTCTGAAACAAGGAGACATTCATGAATCTGTGACAGGAGCCATAACTTGGCAGCAGGCAGAGATGGAATATAAAATATTTTTCAGTGGAGGTTGCTAAAGGTTATGCAGGCAGCACTGTGTACCAAGCACACTTGGGAAAGTTTTCTTTGGTAAGTGCTTCTCTTATCAAAGATTAGGACCTCAGCCAGAGCTGTTCCAAAATGCTCTTTAAGCTGTACCCCTGTAAAGATGTTTATTTAAAATTACTTACCTGCAAATACTACTGCTAACTACCCTTGGTACAGAGCTCAACTGAGTTTAAAAGTACAAGGCTGGTGTACAGGAACTTCACAGTTACGGAGCTCAATACACTGAATTTTAAAAGGAATCTTGCAACTCAGGCAAAGCAAATACTGACAGCTGTGTCAGAGACAGTTAATGAAATCACCTGTCTGCTCCCATTCTAAGAATCTCCTGTGAGCAATCATTGCTCACTCACACTTTCCTGTTCTGTTCCTTTCTAAGTTGTGTGGAGAGTCAAGAAATACCCCTGAACTGCTTGCAGGGATTGAATTTTCCCCAGAAACAATAAAAATAGAGGAATATCCCCCAAACACCTGTGCAGGAAAGAGCATAGCTAGAGATTAAAAGAAAACTGCATTTTTAAGATTACCTGTGGCACTCATAATTCTTAGGTGATCTAAAAAGGCAACATCTGCCACTCCATCCTTCAAGCACCTACAGGAAGACAAATGCCATCCTATTAACATTTCACCTGCCTTTCCTACCTTGTAAGTTCTTTGTCCCCCAAAAGTGAATTCAGCCCCAGTGTCCCAGAGCTCACCTGAAGGCTCCATCAGAGTCGTAGAAGGGTTCATTACTGCTTGTCTCACAGAAGTGGTTCCTGTCTCTGACATAGGATTTTTGTCCTTGGCAGAGAGCACACAACTGGGGAGCAGCAACACCAACCCCAGGGATGCAGCTTGCATTGAAGTACTCACTGATTGCTGCAGGGGGAAAAAAACAAAACAAAAGAAAAGAAAAAATTCAAATGGGGAAAAAAATCAGAAGAGGAAAGGGGGCCAAACATATCATGGCCATAACTAGTTCATCCTACATCTGCTGGCATTTCAGTTGCTTTTGCTGTGGCCAGAGGTAGCCCTGTGGCTCCTGTCACCTACCTTGCCTCAGAGGTTGTGCCTCATCCCAGGAAAGATAATTTCTTGCAAGGAGAAAGCCAAGTGGAATATTCCAGCCCGATGTCCACCTGGCTCCATTGTGACAGCTGCGCACACCTCGTAGACTCTGGATATCCAGAGTTCCTCGTCTGGCAATGGCCACAGCAAACACACAATTTCCTGCAATAGCACAAAATGTGCAACAGAAAATAAAAAAAAAAGAATCTCAATTCTACAGCTTCCATCTCTGAAGAGAAGTTGAACTACTTCCGTGAACATGGCTAAAGAAGAAATTGTCTTAGGCCTATTCAATGGAGGTGCTTGTGCCAGGAACTTAACCACATACTGACTACATGGCACCTTGTCAAACAACCAATGCAAGTCTGTCAGTACCACAGGCAGAAAGGCTACTGGGTACAGAGAATCACTGGTATTTTATTCATCATTAAGTATTTTAGAAACAATTGTTAGCCACCTCCATACTCCTACAAAGTTAATAAAAGATATTGATTTTTTTTTTCAAGAAATCTAGAGCCATTCCTTAGCCAAATCAGAAGTACAGTTTATTCTTCAGCTTTACCAACCTACCTTGATCATAGATCTCCTTTGCCACCACTGCCAAGCCGTACAGCTTTACAGCAGAGTAAACATCTCCAGCATCCAAGGAGGCAGCATCTGCTTTATTTGCCTTTAAAACAACAGCAAAACCCTCAAAACAAGTGTGTTTACAAGGACACAAACAGAAGGTTCAAGAGCAAGTTTCTGCCTGAACAAATTTTAATTTAGTAGTTTGCTTTTGTCCATTTATTTCCAAGCAGACTTCTCTAGTTCTTGGAGATTGCAAAGACTTTAGCTGGGGTAAAACAGTACATCCTAGAATGCTCACAAGATTTAATTCTTGCCTCTCAAGTCACTGTGTACTTTGTCATATAAGCAGTTCAATTATTTCTGTATAATTTTGTTTTCCCATAGTTTCTGTTTACCAGTTACTTTTCCAAGAGGACTTGGACACAAAATCATTTTTTAAAGTCTCTGTGAGCTCACCCTGATTTTATCAATGCAGTCATATGTATTGTGGGCTCTGATGCAAGAAATCCTAGTAAAGGAACTGGCAGTAGTGAGGGGCAGCACAGCCGTAAGCACTTTGGAGAGCTCAGCACACTTTCTTTGTTCCAGGTCAGAAAGGGTGCACCATCGGAATTTCTTCCCTGTAGGGTAAAAAAAGAAGTCAAGATTTGTAGGATTTCATGAAAAATCCCCCCAGTTTAACACCTTATGGAGGAGAGACATTATTCTATTCTATTTAACTTCCCAATAGCTTGATTGTGCTCACTCACACCCACATACCCACACACCTAGAGGCAGCCAAGAGATGTGCCCACATGTGGCCAAGGTCACTTTTGCCCAACATGAGGAAAACATTTATCTTTAACGTGTCCCTTTGCTTCCTTTTGACTGAAAACAACCAAATAGCTTTTGGCAGATTTTTCAAGAATCAGCAATTGTCATGGCAAGATCTTTTACCACAGAATCTTCCTTGCCTCAACCTTAGTGCATTTTAGGTAAGGCTGCCACCCAAAATTAGGAGGAAGCAAAAGTAAGCGTGTGTTTATGGCTATGGCCTGTTTTCCTGTTGGGATAGCAAGAGAAGGAATGGCACTTACAATCCTCCTGTTACTGGAGTGCAGTTTTTCTCCTAACAAATCAACTGGGATGTGACTCCATCACAGCACAGACCTTCTAATCTTCATGTAAACATGCATTCCCCAGGGTTTATCAGTTTTACTGCTGTCCTTGGTTATCAATACAGGCCATTCTTTTAACATTTGTTCTGCTGATTCCTCTGGTGCTTTCACACTCCAAAAAGATGCAATAAAGCGTGGAGGTGAAGGTGAAACTTCCTTTTTTAGAAGGACTTGGAGGTTTGGTGGGTTTAAACCAACTAAAAAGCTAAATCTTAAAGAAATCCAGACATGCCAACAAAATTTCCTCCTTTGCTTTAGGTTGCAATTATTCTATCTTGTATTATTCCTCTGAAATGCATTCTACTCTGAAATATATCATCATCTGCAAGAAGATACAATACATTTAAGGACGAAAAAAGTGATTGTTGCACACAAAAATAGCATGCAGTTATGTAACTTGAGAGAATCTTAAGCCATGTAATGAAAAACAGGACTGAACACACAGAAAATGTCACAATATCTCTAACATTGTCATTTCCAGATGTTTAAGCATCTGACTCTCTGGAGAACTATTAATACTAGCAATGTGTACAATTAAATCATTGAAGTTTTTATTTCTTTGAGCATAGACATTAGTCCTCCACTTGTTTTGACATTAATTCAGCACAATTCCAAGAAGAACCCACAGTGGTTTTAGAGGGGAGCAGCTTGAGATCCACTGCCTCATTCTGACACTGCTAATGAGTAGGCAGACCTCAACTACTCAAAGGAAACAAACTCTCACTGAAATACTAAGGAAGTTGTGGATCAAGCTGCTTCTAAACATAACAGGGTCACCATCTGCCAATGATCAAACAGAAAAAACACAGGCGCAGCTCTAACTGCAACTTCTTTCTTCGACTTCTTTCTTCACACAAAGGAAAACAAAACCAAACCATGTATTAATTTGAATGTCACCCACCCAGAGGCAACCTTTCCCTCTCTGCATCAGCCTTACCGGAAACCAGCAAAGAAAAGATGATTAGGACAATTAAAATCGCTGTCTTCATCATTACAGCAGTTCAGCAAGGATCTTCTCTCCACCCTGACGCTCTGCCTTCTCATGCCAGGAATTCCACAGTGATGACCAAAGCTTCTGGAAGATAACAGGGGGGGTTTAGGCATCAAAGCAACAAGGACAAACCAAGATTTAAGAAACCAAACAGTCAGAGGATAGTTTATCCTTGTATGCAAAGGAGAAAGGGACAGTGTCCCTTTCCTACCACAGAAAATATCCATGCATTTCCTGCTCAGTTTTTATCAGACACAGAAAGAAATGTAAGCCTCTGCTTTAAAAATAAATAGTACTTCTGCTGTTTCAAAAGGCACTCAAATGCCTTTAGGAGAAGGGGACAAGACTTACACTTAACTTATAAAAAAACACCAAAAGCTAAGTGAATTATCCAAACTACTGACCTACAGAATACTGAAGGGTCCTTCTTAACTTTTTCCACCTGATAATGGCTAATCTATGGAGTAATTTTAAACAAAAACTATCCCTATGCCTCCCTAAGAATACAGAACAGAGCTGGGACACTGCTGACTGTCTTGATTTTCCTCATTCCATTTCATCCCAGAAATCTCATTCAAACTGCCTTATTCCCCTATTTTCTAACATTTAACCTGAAGTATTATTGCCTCTTTATTACTCTACAGCAGCTATTAACATCATTAATTCTATGGCAGGGAAAAAATACATTTATTTATATATTATATATTAGCAGAAGGGTCTGATGATGTATAAAATATTGTTAATATGGTTTCATCTTTCCTGTTCAGGAAAGAATTAACTGTTCCAAGAGTTCTGGAGGAATAGAGTCTTTATCCTACTTTTGTTTTCCTTCTTCATCTTACAGATTTCCCTGGTGCTTTGTCTACTTCATGAAATTTTGCAGATACTTTTCCCAGACTTTCGATGCCTTATATACCCTTCCCTAGTGATTCAGTCATCATTCCCCACTTGCTTCTTTCACACTCAGGTATTGCTTACCTCTTGAGTTTCACAAGTTCCCTCTCTAGATCTGCAACATCTGTTGAGGTGTTGTTTCCCACTAATCTGATCACAGGAGTTACATGGAATAACAGGATAGTTTGGATTGGAAGGGACCTTAAAGCTCATCCTTTTCCACCCTGCTGCCAAGGGCAGGGACACCTTCCACTAAATCAGGTTGCTTCAAACCCCATCCAGCCTGAGGCATTTCTCATTTCTTCCTGCTCTCCCTGAACGAATGTTCTCAAGCCCCAAGACCTCCATTCTCTCATTTGTTGGAGGAGCTGTGGTATTAATCCCCCCTTTGACTTGGCTCAGCTGCACAGGCCTAGCACAGCTCAGTATCCTTAGGGAAGTACATTTTATCCCTGAGGGCAGTCTATATAATCTTACCAGATGTTAAAAAACTCCATAAATGTAAGAACAAGACACATCATAAAAGTAATTTTAAAATAGTTACATGTCCATATATTTACTTTAAATTCCATGGAGAAAGATTAGATCAGAACAGATTATTAATCAGTTTAGCCTTGTGACAATTATTTTACACTATAAACAAGTGTTTACATTTAACTACTCCTTAACCTCTGAATCACTTCTCAGTCAGTTCTGGGGAAACTTGTCTGTCAGGCACACCAGTGGGGTGCACTTACACATCAAAGCTAATGGCTCTTGCAAGGCTTGTACCAAAGCACTTAAGAGCATCAAATCCCTCCTGCTCTGAGGTTTTACTTCCTGCCGGTCTTACCATTATGTACAGGATATGTAAATCCCAACAATTCAGTAAGCAGTAATATTTCTGTTTCATGAGGGCTGTGTCTGGATTTCCCCTCAAAGTTTACATATTTATCAATAAAAGGCTTTCCTGTACATGTTTAAGATACTTATACAGATACTACTGCCTGTGGTGATACAAAAGGAAGGCAGAATGACATGAAGGTGTTGTAGAGTTCATTTAGGTCTGGTCAGGAAAATAAACAAACATAAATCAGGAATTTAAATTAATCAGCTTGCCTGAGGACCGTGTCCTAAAGCACTGAGGATGTGGAAGCACAGTGCCAGGATTCTTAAATTCTTTTCCTACTCATTCACCCTTTGAAACTACCCTTCTGCCACCGTCAGAAAAAGGTATTTAGCTACTTCTCGGCAGTGTAGCATTTTTTAATCTCAGGATGCATCTAAGAGAGTGTAATAACCAAATAACCTCTATAAAATTCACTCAGGGCAGCAGGTAGCCAGGCAACATCCAGTCAAGGGTCACCAGAGGAGAAATAGATGTTACTGCACCTTCCTGCCAGACATCTCCCTTGAAGGAACAGCATTGTGTCTGTCCCACGTCGTGTGTCCTCTCCCTAAAATCCCTGCCCTGATATTCCTGGTGCTCCCATACCTGCGGCAAATAACTTACCTGTCTGAAAACAGCAGCGCTGAAAAGCAGCTGAACTCCACCTGCCTCATCCTGAGTTCCCTAACAGCAGCCCCCTGCTCCCGCTGAGCACAGTTCACAACCCCTTCGTGGAGCAGCTTCATCCCCCATAGCACAAACCCTCAGGAAACCACCCTGTCCCTCCCTACGCGCCATATTCCCTCAGGGAATTCCTGAGGGGCTCTGTCCCCCTCACACGCCCCCCCCCGGGCGGGCTCTCTCCCCTCACGCCGCGGCCCCGCCCCTGGCCCCGCCCCCGGGCCCGCCCCGCGCGCAGTTCCTGCCCTCGCGCGCGGGACGCGGCAGAGGACGCGGGGGCGGTGCGGGAAGATGGCGGCGGCCGCGGCGCGGAGCAGGTACGGGCACGGCGGGGCTGTCATTGTTACTGTCACTGTCACTGTCCGGCCCCGGCAGCCTCGTCTGACAGCCGGCACCCCACGGGGGAGGAGGAGCCGGGCCGGGGGCCGCAGCCTTCCCCTTCTCTCCCCCCTCGTTCGCTGACGTTTCCCTACCGGGGTGAGTGCGGTTGAGTCTGCAGCCTTGGCCCTGCCCTTGGCATGTGTGAGGAGCCTTGCCCTCCTTCTCCAAGCTGGACAGGAAGATAAGGGGTTTACGTATTTTAAGAACGAGAAGCGTGTGGCCTTGTATAGTTCTGACTCGGTTTTGCAGTCTGTAGCTGTCGGTGTGTAAGTACTGAGTAGAAATGGGTAGATGTGGGGCAGCTACAGCCCCTGGGGTTATGCAGTCCCGGGGGGATGGCCGTGAGGAGAAGCACCTGGCCGGGCACTGATACTCCTCTACAGGAGATATCCTCTTACAGGTTGTGCTTTTCATAGCAACCAAACAGCTTAAGGAATGCTGTTTCTCGGCCACAGTTGTCTGTTCTTGGATAGAACACACAGTCCCCATATTCCTCTTTCTCTCTCAAAACCTGGAGAAAACACCTAGTTCACAGAGTGTTCTGTTACCCCCGGCCTCAGTGCTGGCAGCAGAGTGTTGTCCCTTGTCCAGAGATGGCTGAAGACACAGAGGGGCTGAAGTTAACATGGAATTCCTTGGCAGTTCCTTCTCCATCAGCCTCCAGTGGGGTGGGAGAGGCAGGGGGTCAATACTCCTAGAACCATTTATATCCATCAAGGTCAGACTGACAGGAGCAGACAAGGCGAGACTATTTAGTTTTGGCGTCTTTGCCTGTTTTAGGCAGATTTCAGAGTAAGGTGGAGATTGATTTTCCAGTGTTGGACACCAAAAACAATTTTGGTAAGAGCTTAGGGTTAGGTGTTGTGTCCTTCCACTGTCTGAGGAAGTGCCAAGTCCCAGGTGCCCTGCCCTGCCTCAGCAGTGTGAACAGCTCCCAGATGCTCCTGTGAAGCCAACACAACTTGTTCAGTTCTGACTGTGCATTTTTGTTTAGACTATTATGTAGGAAGGCTAATAAATGTCTGAAATATTAATGCTTTAGGCTGCAGTTAAGTTTTAATATTTTTTTCCCATTGCTTTTTTAGGATTTGAAAACTCTTCTGGTAAATTTAAGCCTAGTGCTAATTCGATTAGTTCTTTATTTTTTGAATCCCTTAGAAGTAGTCCACAGGCTTCCAGCTTACTGATGAGCAAGTGCTTCTTTTATCCCAAGTGTTTTAATATGTTGTAAAACAGGCCTCGTAAGTCCAAAAATTAATTTAGGTCTGGCATATGACCCAAGAGCATCAGGTGACCTCGTTGTTCATGACAAATTACAACATGTTGCTCTGTAGAGCATACAGGTTCTGCAGCAGTGGGTTTTTTCTGTCTTGCCAAGGAAATGACATCCTAGGAGATGATGCAGCAGTGGGGCATGTTTAGCACGTGGTTAGAGGAATCTGGGGCTTGGGGAGGGTCTGTCCTGTCACGTTTGGGTTAATACAGGGATTGTAATAGACACCATGAAGCTGAAGGGCAGAGTGAGATATTCTGACACTGTGGGGGTAAGAGCAAACTTTTGCTGTTGGTCCTTGGCTAATGTTAAAGCATAATTACCAAGCGTGTGCTGGCATAATGATGTGACTTCTAGACAAGAAATCTGCTATTTGTAGATTCTTCTTTGAAATAAAGGGATGGTGTCTTTATGTAACTCAGTAGACACCTGAAATTAAGTCTTTAAATTCTTAATAATCACTTCCTGAGATTGAACGGGCCCCAAATGATGCAATAGCTTGTAAACTACTGCAGTAATTGTGTCCTGCATTTATCTGATTGAGAGCAGATGAAAGGCCAGAGGGCAGATGAAGACATCCCAGCTGTGGCATTGCCTCCTGGGAATGGGCAGGTTGCACAAAGATCTGGTTCTTCCTAAGGGCCTGAGCCTGCTGGGGTGAGGACACTATCCCTCTCCTCCCTGGGATCCTGTCTGACAGCAGGATGTTGCCAGGTCACAGTCAAATACTTGTTTAAACATGCTTTTTTGAACAGTTCTTGTACAACTGGATGTTTTCTTGTCAGATTTATTACTAATATGAAATTAAATATTGTATATTAAACACGCAAAAAGTGGGGGTTGAACCTTTTCTCTGTATTGGACAGTTCCAAGTCTCTTTCATGTATTTTCAGAGGGGCAGAACCATTCTCACTGTGGTTCACCAGTGAACAGAGTGGTAAGGTAAATTCTAAAGAAGAGCTGCTGTGCCTGGCAGCCTTTTTAGTTTTCCAGTTACACTACTTGGTCTAATAAATGCCATTAATTCTTCATAGAATCCAAAACTTCTCTATGTACTCCTCCTCCTTCCCACCAGGATGGTAAGGTAAAAGCTACATGAACCAAATCCTCGGTGTCTCTCTAGACAGTTGCTGTTGTAGGAAGTTCTTAAATGACACATTTGTGGCAGCCCAGTGGAGATGGATTTATCTTTATAAATTTTATTTATATTGGATTATCCCAAGTACTAAACAATAATTATAACATTTACCACTCCATTTGCATTTTAGGACTCCAAACAGGTCAAGATACAGTACATGCTGACAGCATAAATAGTGGCCTGGAAGGGGCCATTGGCAAGATCAGCATCTGCAATACTCTGAAAAGTATCACTACTACAACAGCCCAAGAGGAACATGTCAATATTTGTTAAGAAAAGGAAAAGCTAAAGATGCATCATTAAATAAATACCTTCAGGAGCAGTTGGATTGTCAGGTTTTTCAATTTTTTTTAGGAAAGGAGTAGACCACAAAGGACTAGGCTCAGTGGAAATTTTATGATATTTTGAGTAGACTTTTCCCTCTGTTTCTCAGCTGCTAAATCTTAGACTGTCACTACACTGAACCAACATTTGCATTATTGAACATTTGTACTTAAGCAGCCGCTTCTTGTTTGATGTATTTGCAGTTTGCTGTGCAGCTGTAACTTGCTGGTGCACAAGAACCTGTGTGTTAGAGCTGGACTCCTGTGGAAGCAGCCTCCCTCAAGGACATTTTTCAGTGGTAAGTGATGGGTTATATCTAGAAGTGGTTTTAAATTCAGGGTCACTCAAAGTTAGGCAAATTGTGGTCTTATACTGGGGAAGATTAATTTTTTGAAAAGAAAGGAGTGGGAGTCCAGCCTCAAAGACCAGTTCATGTCATTTCCTTAGACACAAGCTTGCAAATTATGTTTTCCCCATTGTAAAAGAAGTATATTTACCTTTTCAGTAAGATTCATTATGAGCTGTTGTTGTTTGTTGCTTTCAAACTTTACAAAGCATCTGAAACTTCTTCTGCTGAAGATAATTCCTGTATAGAAAATTAAAACCCATTAGCCATAGGTTTATTTTTCTTAATTTCTGCACTTTAGTTAGTTTTCTTAGGAGTCTAGAGTTAAAAAAAAGTTTTTTTGAAAACACAGTATAATTTACCAGAAAAATTCATGTTAGGCCAGTGTTTTTACAGTTTAAAAAAACCACTTAAATGAACTTGATGAGCAATAATTTGTGTACTTTCCACACCTACTGAAGTGATAGACTGGGAAGGGCAACATCAAACATACATATTTAGAATATTCAACTGTATTACCTGCTTTGTTGTGCTGCTCTTAGCAGTTGTTCACCTTGAAAAGTCTGAGAGATCCAGATGTCAGCAGTTTAACAGCCTTATAAGAAAGAAAAGGTATAAATATCTTTCTGTATTTTAATCTGTACTTAAAATTTTAATAGATCAGAAAATCAGAGTAGCTTTGCACGAAATATTTAGGACTTGGTTAAAATGGTACTTGCATTTGATGTTTCTGTAGCTAGGTAGTCATGTGAAAATCAAATATTATTGTTTGTTTTTAAGGAATATTTGTAAACTTGTAGCATGTGCACTGTCATATATTAGTATCACAAATAATAGTCTTCAATTTTTGTTTCCTTGCCAGCTGGGCTATTGGTCCCATTTTCTAAAACCATTTTTTTGGGCTAATTTGCCTATCCAAATGCTTTGTCTGGCATATCATATATGGATATTTCAGTATTGAAAAATATGCCTTACACAGATGAATAGAAAGAGCAGCTTGATGTTGTCTATAAATCAAAGTCATTACAGAAAAAAATCTTAGAAGCTGAGACATAATGCAAAGTTGTTGATCACAGGGAAGAAAAGATCATTTTAGTCAAAATTAACTGAGTTTTGAACAAATAAACTTATTAGCCTGACATTTTCTAATTTATTGATATTTTAGATTCTGAATTGGATTTAAATCTAGATTATTTGCACGTGATGTCATTAGAAAGGAAAGATAACTCTAATTTTATCTCTACCCCTTTCAATGGCCTCCTCTAAGTGTTTGTGTCATGTCCTAGAAGAAATTCTGGATTTGGTCAGAGTAATGAAGCAGCATTTATATTACTGCATCTAACTGCATAAATTAGAGCACTCCCACCATTATTCAGTTTCCTTTCTCATCCTGAATTTTCCAGCATTTCTGAGGGAATGTCTTTTTCACCTGTTTCAGAGAAGGAGACTGTTACTAATTTTTTATTCTCATTTGCTGAATATACTCAGTGCTTAAGAGAATTCTGGAAGGAGGTTGGCTTTATCTGCGAGGGCTTCAGATTTAGGGTGGTATCTAAAAATTTTATTAGTACAGTGACAGTCTTGCATCTTTTTCCTCTTGCCCTGGACTTGTTTCTGGTGGCTCTTGTGCCAAGGTATGAGCTCTCCACATTCTCATGCTGCTTTCCAAGGAGCAGCAGTAGCATCATTAGAGAACACGATGTTCAGCTGAAATCCAGGCAGTGCCAGCTGCCTAAACCTGGATCCATTGCCAGAATCAGTCACTAGTGTTCTTGTCTTAAAGCTGGTAAACTTGTGTGAATTCCACTTGTGTCTGAAAGGTGTGGAATTCTATTTTGTCAGGGTAAAAAAGCTTAACTGTGGCATGTTGGATGCCTTTGCAATGACAGTGTTTTGGAGACCAGTTGCAGAAGTGGTGTTTCATTAAGGCTGGAGATGGGGAAAAGTCGACTCTTCATTTATCAACAACTTCAGTTGTGTTTGCTGTGGCTTGTGGAGCACCACATGCTTTGGTCACTGTTGCAGGAAATGTTCACATGGGTGTAATCAATGCTCTTGAAGCAGAAACTGCCTCTCTCTGGACCCAAATCAGAAAGAATTGTTCCCACTGAGAGGTTTTGGTTTGGGAATTTGTGAAACTCTGCCAAAATAGTTGAGCAGCTTTCCTAACCTAAAACCAAAGATGTGGTGGAAGGGAGTTAAAGGCTTTAGGGCTAAAGAGTATCATTGTTCTGTGTACAGACATTTCTGTTGAAATAGTTGAAAGGTTGTAGACCCTTTGTAAATTCAAATAAGTCTGTCTTTTTAAACATTCAGCTGTTCTAAATGACCCCTCTCCTTCACTGAGCATTGTTCTTTGGGAAAAAATAATTTTTAGAATCTTAACTGTAAATGTAGTTGCTGCCTTGTTTGTTTATTGAGCTTGATTTTCTCCCTCAGAAAAGGAAATATTTTCTTTTTTTAAGGAGGAAAAAGATGGTTTTGTTTCATGATGCATTTAGGATATATTGTTTAAGCAATGTTTTAAATCACAAGTGTAGGAAAGAAAAAATAAAGAAATATTATTCTGATAAAACAAAATGTGGACAAGAATTTTTTTATCTGGTGTCTTTTTGCAGCATCATGGCTGAATGCTTCCAATCAATTCAATTCCTTAGAACAAAAGCTCTCTAGACTTCAAAACAATTGTGCTTTGTCTCTGTGTGTGCCTAGAAATAGAGTTGATGTTGACTGAATTCTTTTGGTTGCTAATGCATCCTTTCATAGTCAAACCCTAAGAAGCCTGACTTTGATGGAGCAGGATAAAGTTCATTGGGTTTGATTCTCCCATCCAAGTTAATGATTGCTGTGGAAATGACAGCAACCAGTATCAAGAATTGGTTCTGGGCATTTTCTGTCAGGTAGCGACTCGTACTTATTGCTGAGAACTTCGGACTGACTGGCAGACAGACTGGAGCAGCAGTCTAATACTGATTTATCCCTGGACAGATTTATTTTCTCTGAAGATTTTGTAAGGGAAATACTCCCATGGCTGTGCCTGCTCCATGTTTGGTCTGTTGCCTAGTGACCACATCGAGTCCTTGTATCTCACAGAGACTGCAAGGCTGGACTTGGGCAGGAGGAGCTTAGTAGTTACTCAGTAAAAAACAGATGTAATACTACACATCTCTTTGTTTCACAGGGTGACTTGTATTACAGCAGAAATGGGCCTGTTTACCTCTTACCAAGCCTACTCTGAAACAGGTCATTGTTTCCTTCCCTCCTCCAGTTAGCTGTACAGTCTGGGGATTCCCTAACTGTAGTGAAAGCTTTAGTGACTGAGAAGCACAAAGCTTCACAGAGTACAACATTCTCATGTTCTCAGCTGGAAAGTATGGTACTAATTTTATGTATTTCTCCATGGGGCTTGCAGGGAGCACAATTCATACAGATTTTGGGGGGAAGAATGTTGGAAGCATGTGGAGTGGCAGGGATGGGGATGAGGTTAAAACCACAGATTACCTGTTAGTGTTGCTCACTTGAGTTACAGTAACTTGGTGAATTGCAGTAACTGGAGTACTCAGGAGCATCTGTACATACCTTCTGTGTCAGATTTATTTTCTAATCGCATTTTCAGCACCCAAACTCATATCCCTCACTGCACACAATTGCTTTGTCTTTACTGTGTTGCTGTTCTCTTTCCTGAAGTCTGGGACTTCTTCTGTTACAGACAGGAAGAAGCTTCACACTGCTCCAGTAGGGCAAGTGTTCCGCCTGCGGCCCTTCCATGTTCTGGTAGCTACAGGTGGAGGATATGCAGGATACAGAAAATATGAGGATTACAAGTTGGAACAGCTGGAGAAGAGGGGCATAGAGGTGCCTGTGAAGCTTGCAAGTGAATGGGAGGTAAGAAACTTGGGGCAATTTTACTTCTGCCATGTTTGATGCAAAGCTCCTTTGCTTCCATTCCAACACAGGAATCTTTAATTTCCCTCTGCCGACAGACAACGTGGTCTTGACAACTCATGGAACTAAAGTTTTTCACTTCAGTAACTCACTTTGGCTGAAATCATGATACATTAGGAACTGCCAGCAGCTTCTCCATCTTTCAGTGTGGCTGACACCATATGTGCTTTACAAGAAAGCTGAGATGGAATTAATGCCTGCTTAATAAAAATCTACCCTTTTTTGTATGAATATACAGCAAGACCTTTAATTCATAGGTAACACTTCCGTCTGTAATTCCTCTGGATCCTGAGAGATTTTTGCCATTTCCCTTTGGATTCCAAGGAGTTGAGAAATTATTGTGGAATTGCAGAGTGTGTGTATCAGATTCATAGGTCAAATACCCATGGAAGCATTGAAGTAAGAAATACTTCATGACTTCCTAAAACTGCTGTGTTGCCTTTGTAATGTTAAGTATATTGTACAACTCCACATTGGACAGTTTAAAATATATGTGGTGTTTTTCAAAACAGCCAGTTGAGTGCCTGCTTCAGTGGCACTTCTGAAGGCAAGGAGTTAAAGATTTTAGGATTGGAAGGTTGTGTAGGAGATGCCTCAGTGTGACCTTTGGCACCCCAGGTTTCTTTGCATTCCTGAGCACACTGCCAGTGTGTGAGTGATTTGTCCACATGCCTGTGGGGGACTAGGTTGGAATCCCTAAATTCATTTTCAGTAGTGACCCAAACCAGATATTATCCAGACAGTCCAGATGCTAACAGTTTAGCCTATGATAGCACCTGAGGAATCTGTCTGTAAATCCATCTTCTGTATATTCTTTTCCTGCTGAAGTTTGTTTCAAATGGGTTCTGATTAAAAAAGAACTGGTAAGTGTCCACAGAGTATTTATTTAATAAGGCAATGTCAATTCAATTTTGATACTTGAAAACAAATATTCTTTTGTTATTTTTCATACTTTTTGGTATGAAATTGGCTAATTCTCTTACTGCATTTGCTTTCTTTCATTATACTGATATGCTGGTTTGTTATTATTTGGTGAAGCTAGGAGTATTGCTTTTGATGGAACAGCTCTAAAGGATTTGCTTTTTACAGTGGGAAAACACACAATTTCAAACTGATAAGCAGGCCCCCAAATGCAGCAGACCCTAGTAGGAGACACTGACAAGACATCCCAGTCCTTCCTGATGTGTTTAAGTTCTGTTAAATGCTTGTGCAGGAGGGAAAGGAAGCTCAATAGCTATGAGGAAAAAGAGAAGCTGTGGTCAGACATTGCAAGAAATATTCCAAACAATGAAGGATTCAAGAAAAATAAGAGCTGCATTGTTCCCTTTTATTATGAAGTGAAATGGATTTTTTTGCTGACCTACTGTTTTCCATTGTTGTGGTTTTTTGCATCACTGGACACACACTGAGGAGTGTGGAAGGGGGTGTTGTCTTTAGGGCAGAATAAGCCTTTGCATAGGCAAAGAGAGCCCAAGTGTGATTGAATGGGTTTTGAAAGAGTAACACAGTACAAGAAGCGGGTGCACGTGCCCTCACTGCCGAGCCTGCTGCTCTGAAGTGGTGCTTCCACAGCACCAGCCTCATGTTCCTGTGGGCATGGGGACCATCTTCCACCTGCCAGCTCTGTGTGTAAGGCAGATTCCCCTGCTTCTGAGCAGAAGACAGATATTACATGGGTAATCCTCACCCTGTTGAGCTGGCAGGGAAGCTCTCCCTGTAGCAGAAGTACATGCTGGGATCCTCATTGAGGTGTGCATCGTTTTTGACTGAATTACAGAGTCGGTACACTTGTGTGTGGTTTTGTTTTGCCTGGGCTTCATAAAAGAATGGGGGGAAAAAATGAGTCTGGTGCAAGTAAAGTGTCCCTTAAGTTTCTCCACAGGGAAAGACAGAAGTATTGTTTCTTTAGCATAGACCTTTTCTTTGTGTAATTTTCCTAGAGACATTCTGTTGCTAATAGCTTGAGCTGATTAATGCCTTAATGTCTCCTACTGTGAATACCAGTGGGGATCAGGTTTCATTTAATTAGATGAGGTAAAGCAGAGGGCTTGGAGTGAGACAGGTAGATGTTTATCAGATGGATGGAAGCTTATTGTTCCAAATCTTTGCTGTCACAGAGCATTTCCTGGCTGGGATCTGCATGCATGGCATGCCATTCATATGCTAACTAGAGGCATTTTGCTTCTTCTTACCTGGGCAGCAGGGCTCTGTTGCTACAGGATCAAAGAATTACTGTGAGGAACCTTGGCCAAAGGAGGAGTTTGGAGGAACGGGGAGTGATCAGATGAACGGGAGTTTTGAGAGTGGAACTTGTAGGTGTCCTTTGCTCCCGTAGTTTGTTCTGTTCTGTGTAAGGAAAAAGCAGTGTTTGTTGGAGTGACATGTGCCAGGAAAGCACAATAAACGTCTCTGGAAGTGAGCTGCAGTGTTCAAACTGCAGGTTATGGTCACGGGCCAGTTTTTATAAACAACTTAATTGACCAGAAAAGTGCTTGAGTGTAGGTTTAGGATCTGGATTCTCAGAGGTAAGAACAACACAGCCTTTCCTGCCGATGTCAGGAAGTGCTTGTATTTATGTAACAGAGGATACTGGACCTCATATGGCAGTACAATACAGAAGGTGCTTTTCTTGGCCCAGAGGAGACATTTAGTATTATGGTAAGAGGTGTGTTTCAAGTTCAGGAAAGAGCTCATAATGGAAGAATATCTGATTTTTATTTTTTTTTAATCCAACTTCAGAAGAAACACAATGTCCAGTTGGTTTCTCATTCCTCATTCTTGCTCCCAGATTCTGATGCTTGGAGTTTTATTGGAGTGCATAAGGAATTATATTTAAAAAAAAAAATCCTTTTAAAGTCGTCAAAAGTACACAAGAAAGATGGTCAGAAAATCAGTGATATTTCAACAGCATCAAATTGTGTAAAGGGCGTGATGGTGTGTTTTTCTTGTTTGTCCTGGAAAATTGAACCAAGTAAAATCAGTTTGGGTTTGTGTTTGTTTTTTTTTTTAATCTAAACAGTGGGAAGGCTTTTTGACTAGATGAGTCTGTTCTATCTCGTGCATCTTCCTGAGCATCTTTGCTGGGCTTATGGAGCAATTTATCTGAGCGTTTCGGAAGCAGTTTGTAAGACCGCAGCACACTCTCCTGCTGTGGCTGCCAGTGCCTGTGTGGGGTCGTGTTCCCGCACCAGGACACGCGGTGGGAAGCTGTGCAATGCACAGAATCCTCACCGATGCTTTTCTCCCTGACAAGTCTTTCCCCGCTGTCCGGGCCAGCGGCTTTTCGGGAAGCTGGATGCTGATCCCAGGAGCTCCCGACCCTCCCAGCGCATCCCCTTATCCCCCAGGCCGTCGCCGTGTTCCGGTGCCCTCCAGTCTCTCTTTCTTTGCGTTTGTGCTGCCCTGGCCCCTCCTCCGAAGGGGCCGGGGCCCTGCGGGAAGGAGCCGCCGAGCAGTGCCAGTGGCCGGAGGCGAGGCGGGGCAGGGCCGCCGCCCGCGCCGCTTCCTTAAGGCTGGGACGGGCCGGCACCGCCCGGCGCAGCGAGCGGGAGCGCGGCCGGGCCGGGAGCCGGTGCCAGCCCGGGAGAGAGGTGCGGATCTGCCGGGACCCTGTGCTATCCCGGGAGAGAGGTGCGGACCTGCGGGGACCCGGTACCATCCCGGACCTGCGGGGACCCGGTAACATCCCGGGAGGGAGGTGCGGACCTGCCGGGACCCGGTACCATCCCGGACCTGCGGGGACCCGGTACCATCCCGGACCTGCCGGGCCGGGGGATGCGGCTGTGGCCGCCATCCGCTCCCCTGCCCGGCCGGAGAAGGGGCCCCGGGGGCGGGATGGCTGCGGCGCGCTGGGGGGGTTCGCGGTCCGCTGAACTTTGTTCACGTGTCTGAAAACTGCTTTGAAATGAAGGGTCGGTGTCGTATTTCGGCGATTGAAGGCGGAAAGCCGGGACGAAGGAGACTTCCCGGGGCATCAGGTAAGGGCTACTGGACCGCAGGGCAGATGTGCGAGGGCTGGCGGCCAAGGGGTGATTCACTCTGCCTTGCTGGAAATTTCAGGTGATATTCCAAAGTCGACTCATGAGTAATCTCTGAGTAGATTTAAACAGAATGAGGCTACTGGAGCAGCCTTATCGGAGTCCAGAGTCCCGGGGGGCGGGCAGGGGGCTGAGGAGCCGCCGGAGCTTTTGCGCAGCTTCCGCCGGGTGCTGCTCTGTGGGGAGGATGTAACGCGGCTTCTGCTTCCTTTAGAGATCCTTTGTGGAGCTGAGAGTTTGCTTTACCGATATCTTAAGTTAAAATAATGGGGCGGTACTGGGGAGTGCTGTTTTAAACCATTAATTGGAAATTACTACTACAGAGTATTAAAAGGGTGCCATCAAATTTCATGTCACTTTGTAAAATAAATAAAGCTTTATCTCCTTGCTTCACAGAATATCTTTGAGACTGTATAACAGGCTTTTTGCACAGAATTCAGAACTCAGTCTTCTAGTTAGGCTATCCTAAAATACTACTTTTTCTCCCTGTTCTATTTATAGAAAGCAACTGAAACAGCATTGGAAAGTTAGGGGAAAACAATAGAAAGTTGGGGTTTTTTTGTTAATACACGAAGAGAAAATGTACAGAAAGGCTTTAAAGTGGGAAGTAAGGAATTTCAGGCAGTACGGATGGATGCAGCCGAGCACGGTTCGTTTCATTAGGCAGCGCTGGCAAAGCCGCGCAGAGCGGTCCCGTTGGAAAACTCCTCCCGCTGGAGCCGGGGCCGAGGGCGCTGCGCAGCAATCCCGTGGCCTTGGCAGACGCTCAGCCTGCGCTCAGCTTTCCCAGCAGCATCGGGCCACTTCTGTTGTGCTCCCGGAGTTCGGGAGCTGCTGCCTTGGGTGTGGAGTATCCAGTGTTTGTCCTGCCGGGCCGCCTGCGGGGAAGGTTGGGTGGGAGCAGGGGTGACGTGTCTGCCACTGAACAGTTCAGGAAAGGTCACCGAGTACCTCACCCCGAGTGAGTTTTTGCTGGCACTTGAATACAGCACTGGGATGCATTCAGTGCGTTTTTTAAACTGTAGTTCTGTGGGCAGATGTAGAAAGTTTGACCAGAGGGCTTTGAGCACTGACCAGCACATTCCAAGCCTAATGATTCATGCTTATGGCTTAAAACCTAGGCTGCAGGTTTGAAGTTCAGTTGCACATTAGTCTTTCTTGCAACTGCCTTGCTGTGTTGTTTTTTAAAATTTGAAAGAAGGACTTGAGTAGTTCACTATTGAACAAGTAATTAAAAGAGGTCACTGGATTTGATGCTTATTTGAGCTGACAGAGTTAGAAGGGTGTTGCATGGCTGGCAGATTAGCAGTTCTCTGTGAGATAATAGTTCTCTGTGGATTGATACCTGCTGGTAACTGCTGCTTTATTTGCCTGTTGTAGATTCTGGGTGAGTTCAGACAGGTGAGGGAGTTTGGTGGTAATGGTGTGCAACCCTTCAAACCAAAAATTTTAAAGATTTTTTGTCTAAGTGGATGATGACACGGGCTGTGAGCACTGCCTGCATCCCAAGAGGTCCAGCTGTTGAGATGCCTTTGTATGAGTTCCTCTGTCATGGGCTGTTTGATGAGCAGTTCTTGTTCCTTTCCCCATGGAAAGCAGGTAAACTCAGGGTGGATTTTTAATTTCAGCCTTCTTACACTGTATTAACTGTATGTTACTTCTGGGGCAGCCACAGCAGAGATGGCAACTGGCCAGGCATGTCAGCATCTCAGCAGGACTCACTTATGGCATCCCAGTGAATGTAATGAGGGGAGTAGAGCAGAACTGGAGAGAAGATTCTTACTCAGCTGCACGCAGTTTTTTCAAGAAGTGGAGAAAAACAATTTATAACACCCATGTTCTTCCTTTCCTGGAGAGAAATCTCTCCTGCCCCACGTTTTTTGGGGGTTTTTTTGTGTTTTGGACTGTAGGGTGGTACTACCCATGGCATCAGGCTGTAGAACATTTCAGTGTCTGGGAATTTTAAGGAGCAGGTCAGCTCTTTAGCTGGGTTCACGCTTCCAGAGAATCGTGGTTGCTCAGTCGAGATGATAACGATTCCTTAAAAGTATTTTGAGGGATAAAATTGAATTTTACTGGAAGAGCTTGTGGGTTACCTCCCTTATCCTGAAGGGAGGAGCACTGAAGCGAATGTGTTTGCTCTGTCTCTGCAGGGGTGAAGGTTGCACAGGAGGAGATGGGGAGCAGGGTTCCACCCCTGGCTGCAGGAGCTCTGCTGGGTGCTCTGCTGCTCCTGCCCAGCTCCACCAGTGCCAAACAAACTCTCTCCCCGTAGATCTGTGAAACTTCTTCAGTGTGAAAAATAATTTTGTCTGATGAAGTTTCTTTTGAAACAATGTTGTCGATTTAGCTTGTTGCTGTTCAAATTAAGTGTTTACTGGTGGTAATTTCTAATGTTTCTGGTGAATCAAGAAGTAGCTTTCCCGTGCTCCTATTGGTTTTCTTTGAATTTTGATAGGATTTTGGCTAACTGCTTTCAGCATTTTGCTATACAGATGGCATCATTTTTGTTGTGTAGGAGTTTCCTGTGCCAGCCAGAGAAAGACTAAATGATATTTTAAATAGAAAAACAAAAAGAGTTGGCACAAGGCTCAGGGAGGAAGGAGTATGTTTTGAGTGCTTCTCATTGGTCTTAAATTTGCCTTCTTTCAATTAGTTGTTTTGGGTTTTTTTTAAAATATGCAGTTGTTAAAATTTGGCTTAAACAACATGCACACGGGTCTTGGAATTTCCTGACACACAAAATACCACATAGAAGTTTTCTTCCTGAGAAAAATAGTCAAATGCAGGATTTCTATAGGTGTTTCTAGGGAGTATCTGTAATATTTGAAGGCCAATCAAAATACACAATTACTGCTTGAATATTTTCATTTTGAGGCTTGACTGGGATGCCATTAGCTAGTTAATTCTAGCTTTTCCTGCTGGTCCTCCCACTCCTCCTGCCTTATCCCTATTACAATACAAGCCTTTCCCTCAATCAGAGCAACAGTGCTCTTTTGATCTGCTCTGTTAGCTACAGTTTTTGTGGCACTTAGAAGGCTTCAGAAACAAGGAGGGGTTTTTTGTTTGTTTCCAACCCAGATTTAGCAGAAAGCAGAAGTGAAATGGAGCCATTAGAGTCAACCCTGAAACTGTTCTGAGTATTTGGTTCAATCTTGAGGTGAGATGTGACTTCTACTTTTTGAACCAGGGATCCCTTAACAATGCAAACCCAGTCACAAGGAGATTCAGAAAATCTGTTTGAGGTGTGTTCTGTAGGGTTAAAGAGGGAATTTGCTCTATACTTTTAGAATACTTAGATAGAAACACTGCAGCCTTTTGTCTTTAAAAATCAAGACAGCTTCCTTTGCTCCTGTTTAGTATTTTAGTTCTACTGGACATAAAAAATGTGACTGTACTGAAAGTCACATTATAGACACATAAAGCTTCCTTTATACCCAGTTCTCAAGCTGGCCCTAAAACTGGCTTCTTTTGATACAGATAAATAGAAAATATATACAGAAATAACCAGATACATACCCTGTATGTATCTGGTTATTTGTAGAAGAATGTCCATTACCTGTTCCTTTAAGTGTGTGTTCTGAGATGGAAGGAGACTTGCACAGATGAATGTTTGTGTCTGGCAAGGGTTGTGAAATAGGAAGACATTCCTTTCCATTCTGTTTTTTTATTTACAAGCTGGGCACTAAGAGCAGGAAAGGATTTTTGGTTCCCAACAGTCTAGAACTCTTAGCAGCAGCTGCTGCACTGCAGAATTGAAGCTGGGAGTTATCTCCTCCTCCTCCTCCTCTCCGCCCCACTCCTCCTCCCAGCCTCGAAATCAGGCTGGCACTGGGATGAGCTGTGCAAGGCCAGCTGGCTGCTCCTCTCACTAGTGCATTGCTGCCCAGCAGCCTGGGACAGACTGCAGGGTGTTTTTTGGGGACTTGGGTTTCAATGGCCACCCGGACTAGCAAGAAGCAAGGACTGCTCATATGGACAGCTCATTTTTATCGCGTGCAGAGTCGGCTTTGTAGTGGGATGTTGAAATGTGACACAATGCCTGTTTGTTTGCAATAGCTGCAACCCTCGTAGCAGAGATTCAAGTGGGAAACAGAGAGGGATTCCAGAGACAAACCAGCGGGGGATTTAGGAACTGAGACGCCGTGTCCTCTCTCCTATGCCGGAGCAAGCAAAGGAAAGAGAGGTAGAGGAAAAAAGACTGAGCCTTGCAACAGCCGTCACCCTGACGATGTGTCAGTCAAACACCCTGCAGGGACCAGAGCTCCACACAGGGAAATGGTGAGATGCTACAAAGCTTTGTCTAACCCTCCACCCTCTTGCTACAACCTCCGCAAAGTTAAAATTCATGTCCGGAGGCTGCGTTCAGGGAACGGCGGCAGCAGCAGCTGTGCCGGGGACCAGCACCCACAGCTGGACAGCCCAGGTCCGACTGGCTCTGCCGGTGGGACACCAAGTAGGAGAACTCGTTTCAGGTACTGTTCAGTATTTTCTGCTTTGCAGGAATGGTGGCTGAAGAGGGAGGGAGGCTGGGAGGGTTTCTGGGCAGAAGGAGTGGGAGCCATCTGCGAAGCTTTTGTTTGGCTTAATTACTATAAAGCTCCTTATACATTGCATTGGCAGAGAAGGGCATGCTGTTCCACGACAAGGGGAATGGGGAAGCTTTCATTCTACTCTCTAGCACTAGGAGAATGGAAAAACTAGTTGAGGGGGCCGCTCTGAAACCAGGCCAAGGCAGTGAGAAGCCCGAGGGCTCCAAAGTGATGCAGCTCTGCAGGGATTGGTCCAGGAGCGACTGCAGTGAAGGGGGGGAGAGCAGCAGGAGGGGGAGAACGGGACCCAACCCGGCTCCTGGCCTGCCAGCCCTTGCAGGCTGCTGGGTGCTAGGGATGGGAGGGAGAATGTGAAGCATCCCTTCCTATTCCCCTGCCGAGTCTGTCCCACCTCCTGCTGAGAAGGCTGCATTAACTCTGCTAAGGCAGCACTTCTGCTCAGCGTTATTTTCCCTTTTGCATTAAGATGCACAGATCATTCTCTGTTTATTTATTAGTTCTCCAGGGGAAAGAAGTTGTGTTCACTGCAGGAAAAACATCTCTGAGCCAAAAGCACCATTTTGCATCCTGAACTGATGGCAGTTACACAGTTATATCTGTATATACAGACATTTTAATTCTGATCCAAGTTTTGAAAATAATGAGTTGGCAAGAAAATTTCCTTTTAAATTCTCAGCTTCTTTCCATCTTGGAAAGTCATACGCAGTATTTTGTAGTTCCTCTTTCATGTCACAGAATCTCCTGAGATTCCTGTTGAGAGCAGCCAGACTGTGCCACTTGAGTTTGTGTGCGCACGTCGCTGTGTCCTGCTTGTGGAACAGTCTCCTAGCCAGGAGTTCAGTCACTTATTTGAATAGTTTGCCCACAGATAGACAGATTTCCATTTGATAATGTGATCTTGGAAATGCCAGTGATTTTTTCATGAGTAGAAGCCAAAGAATAAATGGGGACCTGAACAGTTTTGTATCCAGACCTCCTGCAAGGGTCTGAACTGAAGCCCTTGGTGTCTGTCCTCTGCTAAGAAGCTGAGTAGCTTTTCCCTGTGAGAGTTAGAAGGTCAGCTTCTTCCCATGGTCATTTGTGCAGAATGAGATAGAGCCCTCTCAGTCAGGACATGCATATAACAACAAAAAAAAAATCAGAGGTGCAGCTGGTTAAGAGGCAGGGGAGTTGATTATGGGACTATGGAGACCAGATTGTTGTGCCATAGCAGAAATACAGGCTGTGTCCACATGTTCCCTGTTCAGAACCAGGATACTCAGTGAAGGCTTTAAGACCTGAAAACTGGTCTTACCTTTAATTTTTGAGGGTGTCATTCATAAAATGTGACCTGTGAGGGTGAAGGCCATTATTCGGACAGAGGACTTTTGTTTTTTAGATAAACGGCTCTTCTATTTTGGGAAGGGGAAGAACTAATCAAAATAAAGGAGTAAAGACTTGTAGTATGAAGGATTAAGAACTGTTTAGCAGGAATAACTGACCCCAGCTGTCGGAAGCTGGTGGCTCTGCAGCTGAGACGCCTCTGATGTTGTGTATGTAATCTTTCAGGTTGCAATTCCCCCAGCTGGCCCTGAGGCGAAGGTTGGGCCAGCTGAGCTGTATGTCTAGGCCTGCTCTGAAACTGCGTTCTTGGCCTCTGACTATTCTCTATTACCTTCTGCCTTTCGGTGCTCTTAAACCCTTGACCAGAGTGGGATGGAGGCCTATGAGCAGGGTAAGTGTGAGCAGCTCTCTCGCGCCGCGTCTGGGAGCTGCGTGTCCTGGAGGAGCTGGGGGGAGAGTTGCTTCATGCAGGACAGCCTGGTGATCACTGCTGAAAGCAGAGGTGCAATTCATGCTTCTCTTTAGTTTTTACTGTTCGTGGTTGTGTTGATTAATTGCTTCACGGACAAGAGACTTTTTGAGGAGCAGAGAATTTGTCCTCCCAGCAGTCAGGGAAAGTCAACAGAAGTTTGTGAAGGAATTCAGTCACCTCACAGTATCAGGGCTAGGACAAGGAAGACCAAATCTCTTGGCAAGTTCCTTTTCCTGGTCTTGTTGAAATGGTCTCTTGTTTTGTGTTATTTTTGCACCAAGAGGGTTTGTTCCTCAAGTTCATTGAGCATTTGTAGTCCAGTATGTCCAAATGATATACAAATCTCTGCTCTGACACTGTTGAGAGCATGGGAGGGGATGCCTTGCACATAGTAATTCTCCTCACAAACCATGCAATTTCAGAATCCAACAACCAAGTAAGTATTTTGATTGCAAACAGGAAAAAAATTGCCGTTCTTAAGCCTATTTCATTGAACATCTGTTCTGTTGGATCCCATCAACTTGAAAACCAGGCTCCTTTGAACAGAAGGGGCTGCTAGGAAATACCACTTTTGACAATTTGTGTGATTTTACAGTTGTATTTACATTTTCTGTGTTGGTGGAAAACAGCAAAGTTAATTTTTAGAAATTAATAAAGTATAGGGCATGTCAAATAAAATGGCAACATTTTTTAGTTCGATACTTCAGCTTATATAACCTAAAGTACTGTTCATTTAGAAGGTTTTATCTGAAGTAAGATTAGGTTGGTACTTCCTTTCTGAAATATCCCAGTATGTGCACAGAATGGTGATTTGTAAGTGAAATCTTAATTTGCTCTATTTGATGGGACGGAGCCAGTGTGTACTTCTGTTTGTGTTTCTGGCTGTGTTTCTCAAGGCTTAATCATGAAGAATATGACTGAGAACAAATGATGACTCTCAGTAAGAAAACACCCAAGTTTTAGCTGCAAGTTGAATGTAGCTGTTCAAAAACACAGCACCAGTCAGCAGATCATCACTTCCTTTGCAAATCTGGTTTCAGAGTGTTCAGTTCCCTTGGTCTGTATTTCCCAGCTCCCCCCAGTTACATCACAGCCATGTGAGCTTCCTGGCTGACAGCAAGTACCACAAATCCCAGAAGAGTTGTTTGCTGGAATTATCAACAGAAAGATGTTGTCATCTGTCTGCTTCCATCAACAGCAGATACCTCTTGCCAACTTTGTTTCATTTGTTTTCCTTGCTAAAACCTGGGCTTTGGTGCAAGTCCAAAGGTGTATTTCTACAGAAATAAAGGCACTTTATATTCTTGCAATTAGCAACTCCCATTGTTGTGAGAGACAGAGTAAGGCTGGTGTAAGTTTATACCTGTGCAGCTGCATCCGGTGGGTGCATTTATTTGATAGTTCTTGTGTTATTAGAGTGTACAACACAGAGTACTGGGTGTGGGAAAGACCCTCAGTAGTAGCTGCATCTGAGGACCATGTCATCCAGTCAATTTTAATTTGGTTATTCACAAAAATTTATACATTGGTAATGTTAAAGCTTTCTGATTAGCGTTCTAGTAGAGTATGTGCAATGTCTCTTTTATCTGTAAGCTTCACATGGGGCAGTTTCCAGTAACTTCAGTATGGAGCTTCAGCCTACAAGGGAGTGGGAATTCCGGCTTCACTTCAAAGTTATATTAAGTTTTATCCTGTCTCTTGTCTACTTTCACCAGAATGGAGGGAATGAGGATGAAGTGCAGTGTACATTTTTTTGCTGCCTTAAAGGCTATTTGTAAACCATGAATTCAAGGGAGGGGTTTGCAGGAACAGTTTGATCCTCCCTGTGTTACAGGGAGAAGTAAGAAACCCATCAGTGGGGAGAATGACCTGCTGCAATTCTTCCTTCAGGTCGCCCTGTACAAGTCGGTCCCAACTCGGCTGCTCTCGCGAGCCTGGGGTCGCCTGAACCAGGTGGAGCTGCCCACGTGGCTGCGGAAGCCGGTGTACAGCCTGTACATCTGGACCTTCGGGGTGAACATGAAGGAGGCGGCTGTGGAGGATCTGCATCACTACAGGAACCTCAGCGAGTTCTTCCGCAGGAAGCTGAAACCGCAGGCGCGGCCGGTCTGCGGCGTGCACAGCGTGGTGAGTGACAGGAAGGGAGGGCTTTACCCAGCACTGCCAGCTTCCCTCAGCCCCCAGAGGAATGGCACTGCTTCATGAGGAATTAATCAACTGCTAAATGTTTCTCAATTTCTTCTCTTTGCTGTAGATTAGTCCCTCTGATGGAAAGATCCTTAATTTCGGACAGGTAAAAAACTGTGAAGTGGAGCAAGTAAAAGGGGTTACTTATTCTCTGGAATCTTTCTTGGGACCTCGCATCTCCACTGAGGAAATGCATTTTAATCGGGGTGAGTTCTGTGTCAGTTCTGCATTTATTCTGCTGTGCCCCTTCAGTGTTCTCAGAAATATGAGACTAAGATGAAAAAAACTAACTTTTTATTGTCAGGAACAAAAGCAGGTCTAGTTCATCTCTTTCTCACCAGTGGCTTTATACAGTCATGCCTGGCTCATCCTGATTATCTGAACTGAATTCCTTGGTTCCTACACTTGATTCCAAGATCTGTTGCTATGCCATGGCTGTAGCACTCCTGCTGTCACACTGAAATGGGCCCAAGCACTGGCTAACAAAAACTGGATAAGCTGCTCCTTAACAAGATCCATGCTCAAACACTGCCCTTCTAATGACTTAGAGGACTCTTCACAAATTCTGTTCTTAAAGAGTAGCTTTAATAAAAATTCTGTTCTACTGGATTTCAGTTCCTGCTCTTTTGCTTAAGGAAGGGCAAACTCCAAAAGAAAAAAATTCACTATGATTGAAACAATCCAGGATTCTTGTAAAGGGAAAGGAACACTTGGAAATATTGGATTCCTGGATGAAACTGATGTTTTTGTAGTCTCACCAATCCATGTGGGCTGCATTTAATCTTCTGCTATTGCACTGGCTCTAACAGACTGCCTGGATAAAGTGGATGACTTCAGGAGGAATATCCTTAACCCCTTCCTTTCCCTGTTGCTTTCTCTGCAGCCCCACCTGGTAACTCTTTCCAGCAACAACTGGTCACAAAGGAGGGGAATGAGCTCTACCACTGTGTAATTTACCTGGCACCAGGGGATTATCACTGCTTCCACTCGCCCACAGACTGGACGGTGTCACACCGACGGCATTTCCCAGGTTGGTTTCTGTTCCTGGGAAACAAGTGCAGGGCAGCTATGGAGAGAGGCACTGCTGTGGACCACTGCAGAATGGGACACACCAGTGCAGAAGTTGTACAGGAACATGATAGATAATGGTGGAAAAGTGATTCACCTTAAACAGTAATGAATTTTGCAGTTGTATAGTTTACCAGATCAAATCACATATAAATGGTGAAAATAGTAATATTGTATTCAAACTGTTTGGGATTTTTGAAGTACCACCTGATGCATGCTGACCTGATTGGTTCCCAAACACTGTTTATTCAGTTTGCACCTGAAATAAAGACAGTTCTGCAGATCACACTAAACAGTAGCCTAAAGCATGAACTCAGCTTGTGCTTGGCAAAGAAAATGCAACCGAACAGTTACACTGGAGCTGGGATTGGATGTTTTTGCAGATAAAAATGTTTTATTGCTTGGTATCTAGCAAAAACCTAAGTATTTGGATTTGGTTTCAAACATCATGAGAGAGAGATTGACCTACCACACACATCCTTCTGTGACCCCTTTGTTTTCAGCACAGACTTCTCTTTCATTTGCTCTGCCTGGCACTTGCCTCTCTTCCTACAAATAACTGACAGAGTTGTTTACTGGATCAGCTCCAGTTGTACTGAAAACACCATCTTAGTGGCATTGCAATATTGCTACAAACCAGACAACCTAACCTGGATATTTTCTCACTTCTTCAGGCTCTCTGATGTCTGTCAATCCTGGAGTTGCTCGCTGGATCAAGGAACTGTTCTGCCACAATGAACGGGTTGTCCTTACAGGTGACTGGAAACATGGCTTTTTCTCACTGACAGCTGTAGGAGCAACAAACGTGGGCTCCATCCGCATCTACTTTGACCAGGTGAGCAGGATCACAGCAGGCACCTTTCTGGTGTTAATGGCTGAGGTTGGTGCAGCATAACAAAATTAAAAAAAAAATCTTATTACCCTGAAATTAGGGTGTTTCATGATACTGATATTCTAAGACTGATTTAAACAGTGTTGTTTCCAATATAGGCATTTTTTTTTTAATATTCCTATTGCACCTTTGACCTGTGAGTTCCTGCATGGAAGATGCCTGAGTATGTAGAGTCCACAGCTGTGTTGATGAATGAATACAGAGCACTGAAATCCTCCAGTAAATCCTGCTCTTCTTCCTTCTCTGTACAGGACTTGCACACGAACAGTCCAAGTTACTCTAAAGGCTCCTACAATGACTTCAGCTTCATATCCAACAACAACAAGGAGGGAATCCCCATGAGGAAAGGGGAACATTTAGGGGAATTTAACTTAGGCTCTACGATCGTTCTAATCTTTGAGGCACCCAAGGACTTCAAATTCAACCTCAAAGCTGGACAGAAAATCCGCTTTGGAGAAGCACTGGGCTCTCTATAGGAACTCTCTCAGCAAGAAGATTTTCTATAAAAAGGGACTCTTTTCACACCACTGAGAGTTTCACTTATCACGTTTGTATCACTCAGCAGGACCTGGGTGAGGAGAAAAAAAGATGTCACTGCTGCATTAAACTTGAAAGTATTTGGTCTACATTTACCTGCTGCTGAATGTAGGAACTGAACGGAACGATCATGGATGGATCGGGTACAGCTGCCTTGGAAGATGTTGCCCGTGGTGGTTTCTGGCCCACCCTGTGCCTGTAATCTTTCATGTTCTCCCCTGAATGTGCCACAGGATAATTATGTTCTTAGAGCCTCTAAGTCCCTTTTAAGCCTTCCTAGGCAGGTGCAGTGGGAAAGGGTGGAGGTTGAGATTACCTGTATTTAAAGAGACACTGACAGGCAGAGTCAGACCTTCTATCTACAGTATCTGTTTTTCAGACCCTGAGTGAAGAATATATTCTCATATTTATTTTATTCTAAGAACCTCTGCCCAAATTCATAAATATAAGCAGTCTCTGAATGCACAGAGGGCCAAACTGACATTTTCTAGTGTGGCTTCATGGCCCAAACAAAGCAAAATGTACAAGTCAGCCAGCACAATGAGTGACACTCATTTTGAGTTTTGTAGACAACTTTAGTTCTTTTGTCTGACATTGTCCCTTTAAAAATGGATGCACTGTATTTTAAACCTGAAAACAGTATCTACATTCCAGACAACAGAACCTGTCACCTTGCAATTTTCTTTTTCTTTTTTTAAAGACAGACAAAGCTCTGTGTCGTTTTCCTAATCCATGGTTTTATTTTGCTATTCCAGGCCTTAAAGTTACTGTCTTTATGAGAGACAGTTACCTTCACCTCTTGGATTAAGGAGTTAGAAGACACAGGGCATGTTTTTCTGAGGTGATGTGATGGCAACTTCAGCTATGTATTGTTACTTTGTCACTAAATTCTTGAAGAATTAGTTCCTCTGTTACAGGACAGCTTCAGCTACTTCAGGACCAATTTTTATTGCATAGGGTGAAATGCTCTATGCACTGACTGTTTAAAATATTTATGGCTCTTTAAAGAAATCCCCTGTTGCTTCCCAGGTGCCAGTCTGGCCCTCCCTTAACTGGCAACAAATTCATCTTACTCAAAATACAAAACAAAAAAAACACACTGGCTCTGACTTCTGCCCTAATACTGAATGCTAGGAATGTGCTGGGGGCTGAAATCTTTGTGCTGAAGCTTAATCCACTGTAAAATTTTAGAACCTCTTTGTGACTTCACCTCAAGAAGAATTAAAATCTAACACCTTGGATCTACTGCATGTGGCACCGACAAAAAAACCACTGCCAAAGTGAAGAGGAATTGAGTCTTAAAGCAATGTATCAATTGTTTTTTGAGAATAAACTGTTTCAAGTCCCAGCACTCAAACATTTAGAAGTGATTTTGCTGTCCAGAGCTTGTTGGAGTGGACGTGCTTATGAAACCTGCCTTTGTGCTTTCTGAAAGATTTCTCGTACTACTTCCTTGCTTGAGCTACTTTTCTGCTGCTTCAAGGAGATGACAGGCTTTGACCAGCTCTGATCTCCTAAAGAAACCCTTCTTTGTATGCACTGCAGAAAATAGAATATAATTTTGTTGTACAAATGTCCAGTTTGCCAAGTCCTGTATGCTTAGCTTGTCATCGGGAAGGAAGGGATGATAAACTGCCTCTAAGTGATGTAGCCCAGGCCTGAGTCAGATGAGGGTGGCTGTTTGGGTGACAAGCAGGAGAAAATTCATTTGGCTCCAGGAGTCAGTGTTTCCTCACTTTACACAGGGAGGAGTTTGAAAGCTTGAAGTGGCTCTCAGCCACCTATCTTGTTAAACTTCTTGGCATTAGCAAGTTTACTCCTGCAGCAGTATAGTACCAGATACAAGTCTTTTAAAAAACCTTTGAGAGTGAGAAAAGAGTAAGGCAAATATCAGCCCCAAGAGAATTAAGTTAGGGTGAGCTTTTTGATTAAATTTCAATGTTATGTTAACAAAAGAAAACAAATTGATTCCAGTGGATGAGAGAAAAAGACAGCTGAATCTTTTCCCTCTTTTCCACTGGTGTCTATGACATCCAGACAGAGCCAAAGGAAGTTTGAGCTTTAATTTCTTCCTACTCAGCAGCATCATCCATAGTATCTGAAGGTAACTATTAGCCTAATGATGGAGCATGGGTTGCTTGATGTTTGCTTTATTAGAAATCTCAGATGGAAGAGAGGATTCAGCATGCAAGTGGCTGTTTTTATGATGGTTTTAATACTGTGCAGAGCGAGCTAATAAACCAACATTGCTTGTGATGCAGGGGCCAGCAACGCACCCCAGGAGTGAAAACAGAGTTCCTCGAGGGTACTGATAATGCTGTGAATTTCTCCTGCATGGAGAATCCATTTAATTCAACTGTATCAGTAGCACGGTATTTTTGTATGTCAAAGTGTATGACTTACTGACATGAACTCATTTAATTGCAAACATTTTGAAATAAAGAGTCTTATCTGTGTTGCTTATCTTTGTGGCATGCCAGGTAACCTAAACTAGGTATTGCAAGTGCAGCATGAGGTAGATGTAACTGCAGCTTGGTTTAGATCAGCTAGAATAACAATGAAAAAAGCAGAATTATTTTAACTTTATTTATTAAAAATATAAATGCCATACATAGAGCTAAGTGAATGGATACATCTCTTCCGTCATCCCCTGCTATGAAAGGGGCAAAAAATCCTACCCCTGAGCTGAGAAGTTGGCAGATGCACTACAAATCCAGGGCAAGCTGGATATCTCGCAGGCGGGCCAGCAGGGCCTGCACATGGTGTCTCTCAGCCAGCTGTGCTTTGGTGAGAGTGTTGATCCTCACCTGCAACTGAAAGGGAACACAACTGCATCAGCATAAACATCAGTTTGTGCAGTGAGACAGTATTTAGTCTTTTTGGCAGCAAGAGCTGCTTCAGCAGCTTTTGTGTTATCTCACTTGAGGTCAGGAAGTGACAATTGTGTCACTCAGGAACAGCTCAGTACTGGCTGGAGTCAGAGGTACCAGTAACCACATCTGCCTGTGGGAACCTGGGGCCTGACAGCAGTGCAGGGCCAGTCTGCACACAGGGAATTGTCTTGACAAATTGCAGAAAAAAGTTTGAGACTGAGTCTATGAAAGCTTGATCCACAGCTTGGAAATAGCCTCAGAAAGGTCTAGTGGAGCAGGAGTTATATTTCTGAACAAACAGGAAGATGCATCTACACAGCCTGTTCTGCTCCTCAGTGTACTTCTTGACTACAAATTTCCCTTCTCTTGGCATTTTACTAACAGCTTACTACACAATTCCTCACAGCTGCCATCAGCCTTTAGGCTAAGTGCATGGCACAGTGATAATCACTTCAGTAGCTTCAATTTAAACGCTGTGTACACACCTGACCCAATTCTTCCTCAACTCCTTGCACACCATCTCGGGCTCCTGGTTGTGTGCTCTTGTCCAGCCACTGCTGCAGAATCTGTGCCTGCTGCTGACAGCACCTGATAAAAGGGATTAGAAGGATTCTTATCCCAATTAAAAGCTCAACATCTAAGCCAACTTAGACTTACAATTGATACTTGCAATAAGACCTATTTTTTCTTGTCTCAAACCAGTCAATTATTAAAATCTTTTTTTAAAAGATAAAGAAAAAAAGATGCTGGAAAGCAGAGGAATCTGAAAATTGTCATCTCCACCTCCTGCTTCTAATCCCTGACTTCTTCCTTTCCTGACAGTTAAATTCCCACCAAGCCTCATTTCTTTTGAGCATTTCTATTTTCTTGTTCTAGTAGAGCAGTTATCAAATACCAGCCATATTTAATTTTTTAATTGAAAGCTGGAAAAGCTCAGACCTCACTCCTCTTGATAAAATAACAGCTGAATTTCAACTGTTCTGACCAATTCATTTGTACTGTCTTCAGATGACACCCAGTGATACCTCTGACATGCTTCTGCAAGAGCTGCCAAAGGTATAATTAAACCACTTGGCTGACTACAGAAGCAGTTATGCACATACTCTCCTTCACCTGGAGTGAACTTGAAAGGAGAAAATAAAAATCTCTGGGACTTTTTTCTGTTTGATTCATAGTTCTCCTGTGAACAGACTGATTATTTCCAGGGTGGATACAGAGAAAAAGTGCAACAGAGTGGACAAAGGCTGGGTAAAGGGGCATTACTTGAGTTCCTGCTTCCTGCTGTAGTAGTACTGCATCTGCTGCTGGATATGTTGGAGTTCATCTTCCACCTTTCTCTCCAACATCATTTCTTCTCTGGAACTGTGCTCCCTCTTTTCCCCTTCAGCTGAATGGAAGATGTAAGGCACAAACAATGGAGGTAGAACAGACATCCACTCTTTCTTCTTACCAAATATTTTTAATGAATAATGAACCCTCCCACGTCCTTTTCACATGCTTTGTTATCCTGTGATGTGTTCACCCCAAAGGATCAGGTACAGAGAGAGGGCAGAAGTTCCAACAGCAGTACAAGCTCTTCAAGACTCAGTCTGAACACACAAAAGTTATGAAATGTTCTGGTGGATGGTTTAGTATTACAGACACTGTTCAGGCCTGTTCAGGATTTAGTCTTTCACATTTAGTCTAGAAGTAATTAAGTACAGTAGTCCTGCAGAACACATTTAATGCTGTGTTGTCATTAAAAATACCACAATGACAGGTGCTTAGACCATCTGTCCCCTTTACTGTGTAAGTACAGGGAAATCTCGGCGAGCTCTACTGGATGAACTTCCCTCCTGAAGCAAGTTCTGGAGGATATATGAACACCCCAGCACCTGAGCACATTCCTGCTAAAAAGAAGCTGGCCTCAAGCAGCTCCCATCCTTCAATGCCTAGAGCAGGGCTTTAGCCCCCAGACTCAGCAGACTCCACACAACTGCATTTACCATCCCAGAAAGGAATACTCACACCCTTTACCTCCTGATGCTGGCACACGAGATTGCCCTGGCTCCCATACATTTTGTGGCAGTACACTGCAGTCTCAGATAGATTAGAGAGAAGGATCAACAACTGCTAGAGTTTAGATCTGAGGATGTACCTGCAATCTGGTGACTCCCTTTTCCCATCGAGTCTTCAGGTGACAGCAAATGTGGCTGCAAATTTGGTCGCAACTTCTCCACAGAATTTTGTTGAGGGTCCTGGGAATGGGCTCCTTTGTGACCATTCACAGGCTGACCTCCTCTCTAGAAGGTCAGAATGATATTGGAGTTTTCCTCAAAGAGTTTTCTTAAGTGAGCCCTACAAGTAGGATGTGCCTGACTTACTCCTACTCCCACTCAGACAACTCCTGTAGGTACCGAGCCCCTCTCATAAAATCCCACAGAAGAAACAAAGCTTGAAAGGTGGGCTCTTTGATTTCTAGCATGGAGATATTTCACTGACATGAAAACTTCCCATTCTGTGTGGAACAAAGAGTTCAAAATGCAAGCACCTACTTGCAGGTAAAGTGAATTTCAATTTTTTTAGGCTCTCAGACCACCCACTGCTCCTAAACTGAGTTTCTCTTAAATCCCTGCAATCTGGACAGCAAATTGGAACTGCTCTGAACTCCAAAGAGGCAGCACCCTCTCATAATTTGCTAGGAAAAGATCTGTCTAGGAAGACCTCCAGGAAAAAGGCATGAAATACAGAATAATAGAGGTGGATTGCTTCAGACTAGGGGTAAACAGTTCTTGGGCATTCAGAGGCAGTTCACTTGGTCAGCTGACAGCTAGAACAAGTGAAAAACAGCTCAGCCAGGGCAGTTCAGAACAACCACAACAGAACAATAAGCAATGGGCCTGCTGACAGCAGCCCAGTACACACACTAATTGTTGCTTCAGCAATACACTCACCTCTTCTGAGCCAGCTTTCATTTGGGACATGAAAGATGCAGGAGACCACAGCTCTGGCCCCTGCCCAGCTCGGTGCATGTCCTGTGTCCACAGGGGGAGAGAAGCACAAGTGAGAGAGGGATGGGGATGAGCAGCACTGCCCATCTGGAATAGACATTTACAGGCACTTCCTTCCACGTGAGGTGTCAGCATTAAGTTCCCAGTCTGTGCAGGACATTTATTCACAGATATTTGCTGAAAGGGCACCTCTGACCTGTACAGGAAGAAGGATAAGGTCACTGTACACTGTAACCTGTTGGTTTTATCCTTTGCAGTCAGTGCAAAAAAGGGCAGACTCTTGTCATTCCCTTGCATTCAGCTCTCCAATAAACTGCTCTACTATGCCCACTAAGTTATCTTCTTTACTTTTAAAATTGGATTTTCTACCTAGCAAAAGGAGGTGCCAACAGTTCCTTCCTTTCTAGAGATTCCAGAGGGAATTCAGGCTTCTGTGGTGGTAACCTGGCTTGTTGAATGGCATTTCTGAAAAGAAAAACAGAACAAAGAATGCCCCAGACTTATGACTACTGCAAATTGGCATCAGCTGGCATTGCAGCTAAAAGAAACAGTCCTGTTTCATCCCTCATCCCTGCTCTGCAACATTCTCCTTGCATGCAATCATGATTCTTAAAAATTAAATTCCAACCTGTATTAATGTGAGAATCTAGTTCACCATGTGAATGGTTGTACCAACACGAAGAGTGGAGGAGGTGACACAACTGAACAGGGCAGAAACTCTTCTTTTGGCAGCATATACTTGCTTAAAGCAATGTGAAGTTACAATCTTATTTCCCTGTAGGATTCCTGTCCTGCACTGAGAAGGTTCACAGACAATTCTTCCTTGCAACTGCCCATGATCAATAGGAATTTTTTAAGGAATAGCTTCCCTAGGGAAAAGAAAGGGGAAAAGAGAAAGTTCAGCTTCTCTTCACCAGGATCTTGATGTTTATCATGTCATCAGATGACTTCAGTGAATAAAACGAGCTTCAGTGACACTAGGTCACTTGGGCAAGATAAGCTCTCCTGATGGCCAAAGTCCCATTAAAGGGATCTTTCAAATGTTTCTCCATGTAACTGTTCCTATGACAAATGGCCAATGCTCCACAAATTCAGCTGTACCTTGAGAAACACAAAGAGGAAGGTCTATAGCTGAGCTGGTTCTACCTGTCACTGGCAAGTACAGTCACAAATACCTTCACTATGTGTGGGCTGATGCTTGCATTACACAGCAGCTCTTGTATAACTCTGTACCACCAGCCATGTGATGCAGAGTCAGAGTTCAGGAGAATGCATGGAACTAAGTCATCAATGAGAAAGCTTGGAAACACAAAAATGAGACACATGTAGATAGATTACATATATGCAGTTATTTATATGCCAGAGAAACAGGGGAGAGACTGAAATTTGCACTCACAGGCCATGGAGATCAGAGTCCCACTCAGCAGGGTGAAGTGGAAGATGTCTGCATTTTGAAGGCCATGGCTCTTCCTCTGATGAATGTCCTCTTGTCTCAGGACTAACATCAGGCCTTTTAAACGTCACTTGCTTCTTCAGAGGTGGCAAAAAAGAAAAAGGCTTATTTAATTTCTAGGAGAGAGCCTTCTGTTTCCACAGCATAACACAGCAATACACTGACTGGTGAAGACTGCAGTCTGTCTGCCAACACAAAGAATAGCAGAGCATCTGATGGCTGAGAGCAGGAAGCACCACATCACCTACAGAGAAGGATTTCTGATGCCCTCAAAGCCATACCAGCTCTCTAAACTAAATCAAGAGGTCCACTGTGGTAACATTTGGGTGAGGAGCATTAACTGGGTACTTCTGCACCAAGGCAAGCTGCACATTAGCAAATGGAACAACTGAAATCCTGGAAAAAAGCTGGGAATGCTGCCCAGAAGCAGGAACAGAGCATTCAATACAGGCATCCTTTTCACACACAGGGCTGGGTGGATACTCCAAGGCAGAAGTGACACAAGCCCACATATGAAGGTATAAGCAGTGCTAAAGCTAAGACAGGATCAGATGTAGCCTCTAATGCTTCATCCTAGCACAGAATTTAGAGACCTGACCCACATGCAAAGGTCTCAATCAGCAGTACTGTCTATTGCAGAAATTGGCCAGTTTTAAAGTAGTTTCATTAAGAAAGGTTTCCAATGAGTCTGAAGTCCTGTAGTCTCAGCTGAATGAAATGCTCTGAACCAGAGACAGAAGTGTATGTAGGATCTAAACAACAGCTGGGACGTGGAGCTCCAAGGTACATACATGCACATACCCACATCCCACACACAGAGCAGAGACCAGAGCAGCCCAGTTCTGCGTAAACATCTGAGCAATCACTCTTTCACCTCCAGCTGGTGCTGGGTATGGAGCTGTCCCTGCAGCTGTTTGATGCTAGCAGTGTTTCTCAAGGCACAGGTTACCTCTTCTCTCAAAGGAGTTGTGTGGTAAACTGTAATGTTTTCAATGTCATCTTTCTTCTCCTGCTGTCCCTTGGCAAACCTGAGCCAAGCATCAAATACCTACAACAGGAACAATGAGAGCTGTATTACACAGACAGGCTCCAGGCCAGAGACTCCCCCTGCAGACAGCAACACTCTCCTTTCCACTGGATAGGAATAGGCAGAGCTACAGCAACAGCAGGACACTGCCACAATGACAAAGGGACAGAGATTTAAGTCAGCTGAGGCCAGATGGGGAAAAATGTGCTTATTTTTTAATCAGCTAACAAATGTTAGGGAATTTTCCAGCATCACAGAATAACATACAGCACCCAAAAGAGGAAAAGAAACAGACTTTCAGTGTGCACTCTGTTGATTGCAGTCATATCTGCACATCTGCAAACCCATTTGCCTGCCCCTGCCCTGCACAGCTCCTCACCTTTCTCTGCACTGAAAGGGACCAGTGCCACAACGCTTGCACTGTCTCCTGCTTTTCCCATCGCTGCTGCAACAGCTGTTAGGGGAAAAAAATGCACAGCAACCACGTCAGGAGTTCACATAGCCAACACCAGGAATGCCAGTCAAAGCACCAAGCATGGAAGAAGTGATGGTAGACCCAGAGCAGAAAAACCCACTCAGTTCACCCAGTCTATGGCAAGGTGTTTCTTGTGCTAGCTGAACCAAAAAATACTGAAAACATTTAAATCAAGTTTTCTTGGTCCTTGTATAAACAGAACATGAAGGAGAAGGGAGAATGACTGGCAAGGAGCTAGGTGTCTACCCAGGGGAAAATTCCTTACCCGAGTTTTCCAGCAAGAGAAGGAAGCAGAGCAAAGTCTGTGAGTCATTAGTTCATCTCCCCTTCTCTGCAGCAGCTGCAAGGCAATCAAAACAGTGAGTCACTTGCAGACAAACCCCATTTATCTGAGCCAAATGCTATTAGAACAGACAGCAAACAGCCTTTATCACCCTCCCTTTGCTCTGTTGAGGCCACCCTCAATACCCAAGTGCCCTACAGTGTAACCCCATGTGCAGACATCTACAAGCCCAGCAAGGATTTCATCTGCAGCAAGCTCAGGTTGTCTTGTTAAGTCTGTTACTTCTGTCAGTTTCTTCAGGCAAGACACAGCCATGCTCCCTCCTCCTCACACAAAGCTGTCATGCTCCTCCTCAGCCCAGACTGCCATTTCCTTCACCAGTGTGTTCCTCCACACCCCTAACTTCCCACACTTTCCACTGGGGAGGTTGCTGACCTTTCTTACCTTTTTCCCAAGGCACTGCTGATGATAATTTTTCCATTTCACCAGGTACTTCTGGAGCAGGTGCTGCTGGTGGTGCTGTGCTGCCCTGTGCTCCTGAGCCCTCAGCATCAGAGACTCCCTCGTTAATTCTTTCCAGTGAAGAAACAGGCTCTGTAAATGCACTGTTAGGGGAAGATAAATCAATTCATGTACCAAAAGGAGACTATTAATCTCAGAGTATCAAGTGATCAGCCACTCTTCCAAACTGTTTCAGCAATACTTAACTTGGACAACACTCAGCAGGGACAATATTCAGTATAGAAAAACTGTGAAATACTTCATGTAACAGACAGGGACCTGTCGCTTGCAAGTCTTCCCTGCTGCCACTGACATTCCTTATAACCTTTAGGAAAGCCCCCTGTGCTTCAGAGTCCTCGTGTCAAGAATGTACCATGGCACCATGAAAATGCTTGCAGAGTTTGAGAGTCTTTCAGTAGGAATTACTAGAGTAAGACTGAAGCAGTAATTGATAAGACTAACACTGCCCTCAAAGCAGATGTCTGAGGTTCTCAAAATTAGTAATGGAAAACTCTTTTGAGGAAGGAAGTGTTACCATCCGTAATATAGTACAAAGAACAAACAGAGAAACAGAAGTAACACAAGCAGCATTCAGCAGAGCACTGGAGTCCCAATTCACTCTCCATTCTGTGAGGACATCTTTTGCAAGCCAACAGACCATCTAGACACTTCATCTGTACAGATAACACCACACACTGCCCTTGGCTCATTCACAGACAATGAGGACTTTTGAGAGTTCAACATCTACATCAGCTCACCTAAATCCAAATGTTTTCTGGCCTCCACCACAGCTGTTACCTTCAGGTGACGGTGACATGCTCGCAGCCAGGCAGTGTCTCTCCACTGCAGCAGCACCTAAGGATACAATGCAAACAGAGATGGGACACAGACTGGCACTGCAATGGAAAGGGATACAATGTACTCCCCCATCACTGGTAACATAACCATTTCCACCTCATTTTTCACATAAGGCCCAGTAGACAATAAGAATTTCCTACAAATTAAATACAGAAGTATTTCAGAGGGTCCCCTTGGCATTTTTCAAGGTGTTCTTCTCTTTCATCCATCCCCTCCCTGCCCCACCTCACCAATACTACTATGCTATATCATGCTACTGGCTTTCCCTTCCTTCTAAGTAATGAGAAGAAGGAAGAGAAAAAGCCATGAGGTCACAGAGGCAAGCTTCAAAGACACCTGTAAAAACAAGATGAGACTCCCACTTTGCAGATCTCTTTTAGTAGTGGCCCTTAGATTTAAGTTTTTGGTCCTCCCAGTTGTATTACCTGACCCCTGCCTGAACCAGCAGCTGTACTGAGACCTTGGCATGTGCTGTACAGATCCTACCTTTGACAGGATTGCTCTCCTGTAGTGCTCATCTGCCAGAGTAGCTGCCTTGGATTCATGTAGAAGAGCAAGAGCATTTTCTCTCCATGTACACAGCACCTGCCTGAAGGCAAAAATACACACAAAAGTTAAAAACAAACAAACCCATTACAGCTGCATCTATAAACTCAGTTGTGCAAATCAACTTCTGCCCTTCAGGGCTCTGCTTCTCTGAAGAGAAGGCAGGGCAAAACACAACACACTCAGAAATCCAGCAGCTTCAGCTGAGCCAATCAGGCTCTACGAGTGACTCAAGCTGTATAGCATTAAAACAAATAAGGTAATTAAAACTAATGTAACTACAACCAATGCAATGTGAAAATATCTTTAATTGGTCTCCTCACTGTAATGCAAGAGAGGCTCTCCATCTTCCAGGCTGCTTTAATACCTTAACAGACAGGGAATGATGCAGTTTGCTGTCTGATGACTCTTGCAGGACTAAACAGAGATTTAAAAAAATACTCAAGCAAAACAGATAACAAACAGGAAGAGGTTGATTTCTTTTAACTAGATGACCTGCATACGAAGAAACAGCAATGCATAGCAGAGTCAACTCCCAGCACCAAACAATCAAAGGTGGCAGTGAAAGAAAGTAATGAATTTGACTGCAGTGCAATCACTTCTCTCATGCTGCCTAGGAAGAGGCTCACCACATCAGCAGTCGAGTGTGCTCTTTCTCCTTCTCAGCTACTTGATACAGAATGCACTGCATGTTTTGTTGGTAAATCTGAAAAAAAAAATAGTATTGAGAGATAAATTTACCTCAACTGTTAACACCTGTGAGGAGAGGAAACATCTAGAAACTCCTACTAGCATCTAACTAATTCTTACTAACTCATAATTAGCACTGGCAGTAAACTACAGGGGGAAGAAAATATAATAAAAAATATAGCCACTGAAATCAAGTACTGCTTTGCTGTGACAGTCACTACAATAGTTAATGCTAACTGTGATACACCAGTGCTACAAGATTACCTTGGTTCTGCTCCAAAAAGCAACACTGGAGCTCATACAGCCCTACAGACAAGAGCCTCCATTCTACCTTGCACACATGGTGTGTACATGCCTCCAGTGAAGCAGTGTGGGAGCTCTTCAGCTCTCACTGAAACACTACAGCACATACAGACAAATGCCTCAAAAAGGCTGCTCCATCCTACCTTCCAAGCTGCCAAGGTCTTGACCAGCAACACATGTCGATAGTGCAGGTCTGCTTGCACCAACTTCCTCCATTTCTCACGCTGATGTCCCACATACTAGAAGGAGGAAATGGAAAAATGCCAAAAGATACACACACATGAAGGAAGGAAAACAAGTAATGGCAGAGAAAGGAGGGAAGGGATCATTTCCAGTCTCTGGAGAAACATCAATCCTTCACCTTGCTGTAATAGCTTTTCACTCAAACCAGTGCTGCACTCTGCTATGTCCCCAAATGGCCTCATTGAGATGGGATTTTTCTCCTGCCCTTTGTAGGAATCCTCTTGAAGACTGATGTAAACCACTAAAGTTAACAGGTCTGCACCAACACAGCAGCTCCAACTACAAAATTTCTCATAGATTCTCAAGACATGCTGTAAGACACATCTGGTGCCTCATATCATGGTAAGGAAAAGGCTCACCATGTAAGTGACAGTGTTTGCTACAACCTGTAACACAAATACAGGCCATACACAAAGATCTGGCTGCAAACTTCTAACTTAAGTTTTGACAACACACCCAGTACTGGGTAGGGACAATTTCATCACACTAATTCTGATTACATTCCCAGGTACATCTAAACCATATTCCTATTCTCACCATATCTAGATACATGAACAAAAAGAATTCCCTCTCCTCCCCACACAGGTCCTGTTCCACCCACACCAAACAGGTTTTATCCACATGAAAAGGGAGGAGAGCTTAGGAATGCCTAGTGTTTAAAATAAACAATTTAACTTCTAGCCATATGGGTGCAAGCAATTCAAACATAACAGAAAGACTTCAAGCTCTCCCCCATCTATTAACTCTCTCACCTCTCTCCACTTGTTCCAAGTCTGCTGCAGACACTTTGAACAGTGAAATCTTAAAGCTTCTGTCTCCTTGAGCCTCCTATAAGAGAAATAATGATTTGTCCTACAATGCAATCCATGATACAGGACACTTCTAGCACAGACTTCAGTCCACATTTGTTATTTTCAGTAATTCATTTACTGAAAGACAGCTAAATAGACTCCAAAGCACAAAAAAGAAGTAAGCACCATTGTGAATTAAATGCTGTTTGTCCAAAGTAGACTGCCACAGGGCCAATCCAAATCAATATCTGTTTGCAAAAATTCTTACTCTATTTCTCTCTCCTGAGTCTTTTGTTTCCACAGACAGAAGGCCTTTAGCAGCAGCTGGTTACTGTAGTGATGTCCTGCACGAACCAAGCCCTCCTGCTCCTCCAAACGTGCAGCTGTTCTTCCACGCCAGCAGCACCAGAAGCAGCGCAAGAGCTGCCTCTCGAAATGAAGGACAGCCTGAAATGGATGGGAGGTGGCAATGAGTGCACAGCACAGACAGCTACAAAAAACAGGACACAACTCCTTAAAGATGACATGCACAGAACTGTCCAAAGTTTGTTCCTCTGAGGTTGAACAGCAATGGACACACCACCAAAGCCCCTTGGTGGTGAGGTTATGTAACGTGCTCTGGAGGTACCTGTGTGCATGTGGATAGGGGAGCTGTTACCAAACACCAGCAGGCCAGAGAGGAAAAACACAAGCTGATAAATAGCACGTGAAGGACTCCTGAGAACTGATAAGTTCCAAAAACCAGTCCTGTTGAATGTACAAGAGCTGATAATCTCCCTGCACCAAGGGTGAGCCGTATCTGTACAGACTCCCACACGTGTTACTGTCAACTTGGAGTTGTGTGAGAGACCACATAAAGACCACAGTGGCTGCTGTATGTAAAGTCTCCAGGACTATATACATATATATATATATATATACACAAACACCTCCTTAGAAAATTAAGGGCCCTGTATAGAATTTTATTGACACCTATCTAGAAGCAGCTAATTTCTCACTACAACCCTGCACTTCTTAAATGGGCTGGGGTTGGCCATTTATTATTATTATTATTATTATTATTATTATTATTATTATTATTATTATTATTTCAACAAAGTAACTATGAGACAGTGTGAGAAAGAGAGAGCACACACACATTTACAGGATGAGGGAATAAGTAAATTAACTGAGAAATCCTCTAATAATAACTTGATTCTATTATTTAAAAAACTGCTTAACTTAAATAATGTGATTAATAAATATTGGTTGTTATTTGTTTCTCCTGACTTGATCCCTCACCACGGAAAAGGGAATTTACAACAACCAAGTCCATCTCATGATAACTCATATTCACAGACAGTGACTATGAAATCATCCCCTCTATTTCCTAAGCAAGGTGCAAGAGTTACATTTACCCTCTTCTCTCCCATTCGATATTCTTGCAGCTTGCAGGTCTTCAGCAGCCATGTGTCAAATACCTGCCTCATCAACACCCTCCTGGCAAGCAAAAAGGAAAAATGTCAGCATTTTGCCAGAGAGAATTCCTTCAGAAAACATACTGATCTTATGAATGTCAGCTGACTAAATGAACCTAAGAGCTAAGCTTAACCACTCTCCCTCTTACATTCCACAGAGAAGCAGGAGATGTAAATTGTTCATTACTCACAGAAAATGTCAAAGCAATTGCCATCAAGTCATGCCCCCAAAAGTATTGCCACACTTAAGAAGAGAACCAAAGGCCCACAGATTCCACATTTGTACATGTTTGTATTAATATTTCTCTGCATACCTATAACGGGCATGAGCCACTGATGTTAAGGCCTGCTGCTGTTCTTCCTCCTTCTCTTCCAAGCGGGACTTCCAATGGTTCCAGTACTTCTGCAGCACCTGAAATAAAACAAGACACAAAACCCTCCAAAGATATCAAGAGAGGAGAAGAATGCAAATAAATAAATTAATAAAGTCATAATGAAACTGCATCCTGCACTGCTTCATATACCAAACTTTATAACCTCTTACAAGTTTTTCTGGTAAAAGAAAAAATCCACCATAAACACAGAGAAATGAAAAACTAAACATATATAAGAGCAGCAGTTGACTCACACAGATTTTATGTAGCTATTAGTATTTAAGAACAAAGCCACTGCTGTAATAAAAAAGTCCTTTTGTAGGTGGAAGTCAATAGGACAGCTCAAGACAAACTGACACAAGAACCTGTCAAGTTTTCACTGGGGATTACTGGGTCTCAAGGAGACGTGAGCAGTTGTTGGTTGCTGTAAAGACATTTATTATATGAATGCATCAGTCTCAAAGGCAAAGAGTTCAGAGAGTTAAGTCCATACTAAAAGCTTCTGGCATAAAGTTCTGAATTCTGAGCAGCAACTTCCCAGCACAGAGTTTCACTGGTCCAGGCCACAGAAGCAGTTGCAGTAATTCTTCTTCTTCTTCTTCTTGATGCTGCTGTAGTTGTTCTTTTTTGGGTGCATGCTTGTCTCAGTGAGTGTGATCCCCAGTACAGGGGATTAAATTTCTAAATCATCCAATCAGCTAAAAACACTATTCTAAAAAACATTTTTTCTACACCAATCTAAGCTTAATTCTTAATTCATGAAAGCAGTGTTCATTTTACCTAAATCTTACATATAGTGTATTATCTGTTTACGTGAATAATCCTATCTGTTCCATCTAAGAATGCAAGTTGTGTTTTCATTATGTCTGGAGTTAAGTTGTATTTGTGGAGAGTAATATCACTGAACTTTAAACTGGGTAATAGGACTTTTTCACTAGCTAACACAGACTCTTAAGGCATTTAAGCTATATTAGAACTTACTTAAAACTAAAAATTATACTCTAACTTCATATCTGTGGCTTAATAGATTTTAAGTTTCTCTAAAGGCTGTAACTCTAAAGGCTTTAATTCAATCCCTGGATTTCTTTTTCTCCCTGAGTGACTCAGAGGAGTTTCTACTTCATGCATTCCAACAAGAACCAAAGTCAAACTCACTGTAACTCGATGCTGACGGGATGACAGATTTGTTCTCATTCGCTGAAGACGAGTGTCCAGGGCATTCTGCCGAAGACCCTTAAAGCCAAGTTCCTGTAACAGCAAGAAATAAACACAACTTTCATTTGTAATCCAAATCAGGTAATTTAGAACTGATGTACAATCCTAGAATCCCTCGAGAGGGGGCAGAACATGGTAAATAGCATTATGGGAGTATCCTACTTCAAATCACTAATCATCCTGCTCTTATAATCACTAATGTTTTCACTTCATGATCCAAACCAGTTTATTGGTATTCTTTTAATGACCAGTACTGATTCAACCTTGAAAATAGTTCAGTACCGAAAAGCTGGAGGCTTGCTTGTCCCCACCTTTCAGACAGCCTTCAGGGATTTATTTTTTCTTAAAAAAAAACCCTAATACCTAAACAAAACCCCAAAATACTCAACTACTTGCACATGCAGCAAGCCATCTTTGGTCTCATGTGAAAAGCAGCCTGCACTCATTACTGCAGAGAAGAAAAAATAATTCTTGTAGCAAACAGCAGAAGAAAAAAAAACAAGGGGAAAAGGCAATCTCATGGTGGAATGGCCAGGGAGCAGGTAACACAACACCATCAAGATGAATCTACTTCAGCAGTTTCCCAATTGGAAGAACAGCTGTTCTGGAGAACAGCACCGTTTCCCCATTTGGATTCAATTGGCAGATTCCAGAACAGTTGAAATTTAGAAACCTGGTGTATCTCCCACTTTACACCCACACACCACTGTCAGTGTTACAGGGACACTCCACAGCCCCTCCCACCTGGTACATAACAGTGCTCTTACCAACAGGTGACACTTGTAGTGCTTTTCAGCCAGCTCACACTGCTGAGCCTCTTCAACACACAGCACAACATCTGTCACTGAGTTAAAGTATCTTTTACACAGCAACAACCTTCTCCCACAGAGGGGCACTACATCTCCATCTAAATTTGCTTCAATGTTTGAATGTCCAGCACTGCAGAAGTTCTAACTACAGTCAAACTTTTAGATTTTGCTGGCTTATCACAACATGTTTCTAACTCACTCTTAAGTAACAACCATAAATTATCATCTACAGGCTCTACCATACTCTTATACAGCTGCTAATATACTGTAATTACAACAGTTTAATGACTTGTTAGTATGGCATTACATACACCTATCTAATGACAACGTTTGTTGTCACTTGCGCTACTGCACGACATTCCTGCTTATTAACTGGATCTTCCCCCTGCGGGAATGATTCTATCTTGTCTTTGCTAGAGGCTAAACACAGATTGGATACAGTGCTTCCAGTGTGCAAAGACTCTCCACAAGGCAGTCCTTGCTGCTTGTTTTTCCAGGTCCCTTCGGTGAGCATGCATTCTTCTGCTGCACTCCCACGACAGCTGCCAATCGGAGAAGCAGCGCCGGAGTGTCCTGCTTCGGTGAAACTCTTGGGCCAGCTCTGGAAGACAAACACAAATCCCTCATGGCTTGTTCTGTCCTAGGCTCATTCGTATCAATGAGATCCTGGTATCTGAGCCGCTGGTTCACAAGTGACATGAGCTCTAACACTGAAAAATGCTTACAAGAATTCACATTAATGCTCAGCTACAGATCATATTCTTCCTATTGATCACAAAGGCAATTTTAAAGCAGTAACCTCCTGTACTGACTTAAGAGAGGGAAGCTGAGACACTTGTTCAATATACTCAAGCTTGCTTACATTTCAGCATACTCTTATTCCTAGTTTCTACATATCCATATTCTTTTCCACTGCCACCAGTCAAAAAGCAATTCATACAAGTATCAGAACTCATTCCCATTCAAGGGAAGAAACAAAAGAACTGATGTAATAATCTTCACCATCCTATAGGAGTTGTGATTTGACTAATTATCAAGAAAATCCACAGATTGACTTATCAAAGTCTTGAACACATCCTTCTCACAGATATCTCAGTCAAAATACAATAGACAATATGCAAGTTTTTCATTGAGGGAATTGTAAAGCATTTTCTTTTAAATCCCATGGAAAGCAGGTGATCTTCCTGACAGTTCAGCATATGAGCTGAGCCAGCCAGGCCTGTCACAGTGTACAGCCCAAGCTGCATCTCATGACCTTCAGGGCACAGACATTGCAGTGTCTCCTAAAACAGAAAAAAAACATCACTGTGCCCTCAGCAAAGGGGTTGAGCCCTGTTCTGTCCTAACTCACCATTTTCACTCACCATTCTGATGTTTCTTTACTCTCTGGAGGTTCAGGTATCCCAGCCATGCTCTCACACATCTCCTCAATTCCCAGTGCCGATGGTGAGTTACTGCCCTGGTGCTCTTCTGCTTCTCATTCTGGGTGTATAAATACACCTCTCGCCACTGCAGCCAAGCCTGAAGGAACAATTAAGGGGCAAGGGCAGTGAGGGAAAAAAACAGACAAGATTAGGGAAGTAGAACAAAGACAAGGAGAAGGAGAACACATGCAATAAGAAATTCCATGTAAGTTCTAAAGGTGAAAGCCGTGAGCAATGAGGTTCCCCCCAAAAAAGGAAAAAAAAAACAAACAATAAAAGCCAAAAAGCACCGAAGGAATGTCAGCATAGAAGAAGTTAAAGATTTTTTTCCCTCTTTTAAATACTTTCACACTTTATCCCATTAAAAAGACCAATATAATACTTTTCTTTTGCCAACAGGCTTTCTTTCAGAGTATTTTCATATAAAAGAGAATCACATCATGAGATACTGTAAGACTTCCCAAGTCACAAGCTTCTTTCCTTAGCAGAATACTGCCCTAAAACAGGCCATGTTGCATCTTACAGCACAGGTCAAATTAAATACCATCCCTTCTTTTTAATGAAATGGACAAAAAGCCACAGTTTCAGTGAAAAAAAGAAAGAAAGAAACCCATGCTGTTTTCACTTCAGCTAAGATCAACCATCTGGACAATACTCTCAGTCATCTGATTTAGTTTTAAGTACTCCTGCAAGAAGAAGAAATATAGACTTGATGAACCTCAAACTCTGACAGCTTTGGTGCTGTGACCACTTCCCTGGGGAGCCTGTTCCAGGGACTGACCACCCTCTTAGGAAGACCCTTTTCCTAATGTCCAGTCTGAACTTGCCCTGACACAGGTTCATTCCATTTCCCCATGTCCTGGTATGATATTCAATCATAAGTACTGCAATTCGCAAAATAAATTAGTACAAGTCCTAATTTTTATTCATCTGCAACATTTTTACATGTGTACAACTTAAACATTAGAAATGGCAGTAGCTGAAGCTCCTGAGACTTACTCGAAATTGCAGGCTCTGGGCCCAATGCTGCAGAGCCAAAATATTCATTTTACGTCCAGAGCATTTCTGGTAGTGTTGTCTTCTCCACACTGCCCATGAAATGCTGCCAAAACAATGTTACAGACAAGTTCAAACACAAGTGCCACAATATGGTGCAAGAAATCACTTTCATCTCAGTGGAAAAAGGTATGAACAACAATCTTTTCAAAGAGCCGCTGAATGCTTTGGGTTAGAAGGGACCTTAAAGGCCATCTTGCTCCAACCCCCTGCCATGGGCAGAGACACTTTCCACTATCCCACATTGCTCCAAGTCCCATCCAACCTGACCTTGAACACTTCCAGGGATGCAGCATCAACATTATCTCTGGATAATCTCTGGGTTTCAGTGCCTCATCACTCTCAGAGTAAAGAATTTCTTCTTAATATTTAATCTAAATCTACCCTCTTTCAACTTAAAGCCATTCCCTCTTGTCCTCTCACTGCATGCCTTTGCAAAAGTCACTCTCCAGCCTTCCTGTAGGCTCCCATTAGGTATTGGCAAGCTGCTATATAACATCTCTTAAATTCACAGTCCGTGGGTGTGCCAGAACTCACACATCCCAAAAAGCAAAAGGATTCTTAAAAAAAAATCAAACACCGAAAAAAGTCACTGTTTCACTGCAGGAAAAGATAACATAACACAGATAAAAGCCATGGCCTTATGGTCAGTGCCTCTCTGCCTGTTTGTATTCCATCCTTACCGCAAACAGCTTCTTTCCCTGAATGCCAGTGCCACAGACTGCATCCCATGTTTTGTCCTTTGAACATCAACATAAACCAGCCAGTGCTGCCAGGTCCTGAGCAGAGTTTGCTTCTTTGCTGTGCACGACAAAAAACGGCAGCATCTTAAATTCACCGCAGGAATCTGGCACATCTTAACCACACCATCACAGATCGACCTCGACTCCTGTGTCCTCAACCTGCAGGGACACCTTGTGGGAAAGCCTGAAATGACAGCGACCCTCCCTGTGGTCGAGGTTGTCACACAGAGGTGTCAGAATCGCTGACAGCACCGTCCATGCCACTTGTTCACAGCAGCGTGAATTATCGGACAATGGCCCATAATCGCTTTGTCTTCAGTGCTTACAGGGGAAACAACTGTAGAACAATTGTCAGCATAACGACTGTACTAGGTAAAAATTAGAGGATTTTCTTTGGATTGTTTAAAAAAAAAGAAAGTTCATCAGGTTCATCCGTTGCTTTTCAAGAGTTATTCTCTACTACAAGCAGAGAAATCAACCAGAAACAAGTCAACACTATTTAGTAGGCTGGTCATGCAGCTAAAAACAGAAATGGTGTCACAAATTCCAGTTTACCACTTAGTGCAGCACACTGCATATTCTCCTCACAGAAAGCTGGCTTGTCAGAACTGACACTATTAAAACAAAGTTACTAGAAAGAAAGTCATTGATTCTATGCCACTTTACACTTACACATAAAAAAAACCCAGATTTTTCTTTTTTAGGATTTCCTTGTGAATCAAGCATTAACCTACCTTGAAACAGGTCACCTTTTTCTATTTTTGACCAAGTAACACACAGCTTCTGCTGTAAATACTCTGGCCTCACTCAGTAAGAAAGGAAGTATGGATAGCCTGTCAGTTTGTGTCCAAGGGTGCCCTAGGACATTCTGAGGTTACTTTCATGTGCAAAGAGAGAGTTAATTTATTCTGCAAATCAGCACAGAACAAAACCTCGGTATCATCTTTAAACAAGGGTCAACCTCCCCTCAGCAAAACATATTCCCTGAACCCAAGAAAGTTGCTACCAGTACAGACAGCTCCAAGTCAAATCCCTTGCAGAGCAAAGAACCTTCACAATAAAGACCAAGGGCATTTCAAAAGTTTGGGCTACTTTCAATTGCAAGACACAAGCTGGAAGGAACAGCCAATAGACATAAAATAAGTGCAGTTAAAAGCACAGGGAACTATTATCTAATGTCTATAGCAACAGTTGATAGAGAATTCCAGTAAAACATTCAATCAAAAAACATATTGTGATAAAGTTAAAAAAAAAACAACAACCAACTGAACAAAAAACCACCAAAAATCAAGCCACCTCCTCAAAAACAAAGAGTGCAATCCAGAGCAGATGGAGAGGCCCCTAAGCTTATTCACTGACATCCCTAATGACTATATAGCTACACCCCTATAACAGAACCCCCCTGCCATCTGCTCCTGCAAGCACTGCACTGCCATGGGGTGGGGGAGCTCAGGGTGCAAACAGGCACAGTGGACACAGATTCTGGTAAATAATTCCCCCTGGAAACTCCCATCTCAGTTATGTCCCCAAACACTGGTAATTACCATCACTTCACCTACCATGAGACTCTGCAACATAATACTTGTTCCTCTTTCCTTGCTGTTGGCATACATAGGCTCTCCAAACCTTGAATATCAAATTAAGGAGTAAATGCCTGAAAAATGAAAGAAGTGCCATTCAGTAAAATATGAAAATAAGCAATGAAAGCATTGCTCTTGGCCCAGATGGATGGAACTTGCTCACTGGTTTTTAATTTCTCATACACACCCCAATGGGAAGTAATTTCACTAACCTGTAATGGTTGTCTGCTCTGAGGTCAAGCTTCTTTTCTCTGCAAACTGTCCACTGCTCCTTCCACACTCCAAAAGTCTTTTGAAGAATCTTCTGATCATAAAAACATCTAAACAGTTGAAAGATTTGGACAGGAGAAATGTCATATAGGTTTCCAGAGTCACCACAAATCAGTTTTAATGAAGATTACATCACCTCTTCTCTCCAGGCCTGATTAGCCTAACAACATCTAATTGCATTTAAAACCACTACTCTACCATAACACTTTATTCCACGACTCTATGAAGTACTACATGAAGCAATCACTTTACTGACTGTAAATACTTCACATAAAAACAAGGAATAAAAGACAGATGTTGTTAACTTGTCAAAAATCTGAGTACCAGTTGACTTGAGACCTATTCACATATTTTATCCCCAGTTCTGTGTTTTATTCTAACAACCAGAACAGTAGATAACAATACCTGCATTTTCCTTTCTAATTGTTTTTCGTTATTTTAACACAAAATATTTTATATATATAAATAAATACAAAAGCTGCATCAGATTTTATAATGCTTTGATGCTTTTATCATGTAATAACAGCAGACTTAGGCCCAGAATACCTAAAAGTCTCTCAGTGAAACGTATCAATCCTCTCACAAGTTGCAATTCACAGCCACCTACCCCAAGCCAAGCTGCTAAGTCATTCCAAGAACTCATGCAGAAAAGGAAAAAAGAAAAAAGAAATGAGCTATGTGCTATTTTTTTGGACTTGGTGAATTAATAGTATTGTACATGCATTAACAGGTATTACAAATTAAAGCTATGGAGAACCAGGGACTTTTAAATCTAGAAAGGCAATTCATTATTGCTTGCGCTCCTTGCTGGTCTTTATAAAATCTATTTCCCCTAAAAAATAAATTCATCATTGTGCTGAATTGATAGACAGCCAAAGTAGTGCCAATTAAGATGGGACAAGAGGAACAGTGAGGTTCACAGGACAACTTCCGCTTACCAACAAAGACAGAAACAGAATATATTTGATACAGAAAAAAGAAACTGAATGACTAAGGGCCTGCTCTTATTCCAAATGCAAGTCTTCCAACTGGGAACTGCTTCAGTTCCCAAGGTGTGGCCAAGCAAAAATGAACATGCAAATTATTGCAAAACAAGAAATTAATATCAAAGCATGGGGTTTCAGTAGCTCACAGAACACTGACAGCAGAAAAGAATTGTCTGTCACAGGTATTTCCAAGTCAGACAGATACCAAACATATACAGGTGTACATTAAGAACAACTGTGCAAATAGTAATATTAACTGAATTTCATATTAAGAGTTGGACTCAATGATCCATGTGGCTCCTTTCCAACTCAGAATAATCTGTGAAATCTCTGTCATCATAACTTTGGGAAACAGTTAAATTTAAAGCAGGTATCCCAATCATGTCCCATCCTTTATATGCATATACTGTTCAATTTTATCAAAACACAGTTCCTGTGAAGCTGGTTAATAAAAGTTTAACCACGATTATTAAAAACAAAACAAAACAAAAAAAAGCAGCAAGAGCAAGAAAGCTACCCAAAGAAAATCTTCAAGTGATCTCAAAATACATCCAAGTATTTTCTTGGTAGCCAGTAGTCTCTTAGCCCAATGATTTACCACTAAGCCATTAAAAATAAAACAACCAAACACAAAACAAACCAACCAAACAAACAAAAGACACAACAAAAAAACCCAAACTACCTCTGAGTTCTGTAATTTTATCTACCTGGCTTTGGAAGGGAGAACTTGTCCAAATGTAATTTTTGCCCACAGACAGAAAAACTTCCTTGCTAGATATCTGGAATTCAAGGAAAGGTTAGTTACCTTTGTAGTCCTCCTCTGCAAATCCCCAGGCAATAATGATAATAGGAATTTTTATTCTAATTTCAGTACTAAAAGTAAGGGTCTAGTTTTCAGAGATCAATGCATATATTAAATATTTAGACCCTGAAATTATTACCTGCAACAGAGCAATTCATAAAGCATAAAGAGGCCCAAGCATCATTGTAAAACTTAAATTGGGATGTACTTCTTTAGGAATGCTGGGTAGCCAAAATGCCTTCCAAGCAATCCTCTTCCATGCAGTGAAACCACTGAGAAGGCCTGGCTGGGGGCCCTTTCTGAGGTTTCAGTGTAGTAACATCACTCTTTTCCCCCAAGCCAACCAGCTGAGTCCAGTCTAATGTCTGGCCCTTCCTGAATCCAGCAGATCTTCCTTCTTCCCACCTCCCCTCAGCAGTTCCACATCTCCACAAGTTTCTCCCAACACTAGCTCAGCTCACTAATGTGTTGCTGTGACAATATCACCTTTCCCTTCTCTTTTCCCAATGGATTTCAGAGTTAATTGGAGGGCCCCAATAAGCACTAAAAGCTTTCACAAGGTAATTAGTTAAAGCACACAGCCAGGAAGGGGTTCTTAGGAACTTTAGCTCCCTCTTTCAGCAGGTCTGAGCTGCTCCATCAGCTCAACAAATGATGGGATTTTAATCTCTACACAATTACATCCCACCTTTGTCAAGATTCTTTCAACAAATAAAAGAAGCAAATAAAAAACACTAGAGGAAGGCAAGAAGAAATCATTACACCTGGCAGTGTATCAAAGAATATTTTTAAATAGCCATATTTAAATTTGCCTTTGAAAAATAAATAATATGTGGGTCCTGACTGTCAATCCTCATCCTCAAGTTAAAACAACATCAGAACTGTCTGCCATGGCCATGAACTAAAACTTCTGTTGTAAACTGCACTGGTACTACTAAACCCAGACATTTTTAGGTCTGATCTCCTGCTCCATTTAGTGAAAAATATATTTTGTACTTATCACCTGCTTTGGAATTTTTTTAACATTCTTCTTTGACTCTGGTTATACGCATCTTGACCTGGCTTGTCATGACCTCTGTCCTGAAATTCATGTGTTGCAGACTGGGGAACAACAGATTGTCCAACTGCATGAACTTGATGCTCAGGTGGTTGCTGGATTTCATGCATTATCAGGGATTTTGAACTTAGAAGGAAAGGAGAAATATTTTGTGAAAAACAATATTACCTGCAAAGAAGTGGCATTATTTCAATAGCTAGGTCTGTAACAAAGGTATCTAATCAAATGCAGAACACGACAGCTACAAAATGCTAAAACATTTATTATTTCTTTATCAGGTGTTTTTCAGTATTTGGAATTTTCAACTTTCCCCAACACAAACAGGAAGATATATTTCAGTGTCATGTCACAGAGAACTCTTTTCTCCTGTAAAGTTGAAATGAAAAATCACTCAAATGCATTTGTGTGCACACAGGATGTATTCACAGAGCTCTGACTGGGGTTTTCTGCCTTTTAGTCTCAAACATATCAAAGCATACTGTCTACTGCTGATATATTCTCTTGAGCACTAATGAACTTTCCATTTCAACATAAAATGCCTTTTACAAGCTCCTTAATTTTGTTCATATTTTAACTGTGTTCCTCCCTAAAAAATACCCCTGAAAATCTCTTCCTGCTTTTACATATTCATTATTAAAAAACCAAAATTAGACATATTTTTCCATCACACAGTTTACTTTCACGTGTAGTTCTAATCTGAAAAATAACTGGTGTGGTTTTATGAATTCTAAATATTTTTTCTTGGTAATTTTCTGAAAACAAGGATAAAAAAAGTCCTATGCAGATAAAACTTGCTGCACCGGTCCCACTGAAGTTTCTTTCCCAAAACAAATGCTGCCACCACCCTGAAAATTTGCACACTGGAACCACAAACACATTCTTGAGTCCCAGAAGAGGATAATCTGAAATCTCACCCTGACAATCTCCAGAACTGAGCTAGAGAAAACATGGCTGCAGCCAGAAAAAAAAATGTTGTTTTCACAAAGTGACTAGAACAATTCAAGTTTCAAAAGTTCAGCTGAATAACCACTATTAACAACAAATCACTGGGAGGAAATACAGTAATTTTGGCTTGTTTCAGCAGGCTGCAAAGAGTTAAAAAAAACAAAAGTTAATGGAAGAAAACAAGACCTGTATTTTGTGTGAGAAATTCTTGTTCTATAAAATATTACCTGAATGATTTCTGAAAGAGGCAGGCCCTGTCCAGCAGACAGAAGAATTCTGTTCACACCAAGATGTGCAGTTAAGGTAACTCTCTGCGCTCTTGTAGAGGAGTTTCAGGCACTTTAAAATTGATGCAAAACAGTTTTTAGCACAAGTTCTTGTACACACCTATAAGGCCCAACTCCCTTTGAAACTATTTCATCTGCCCCAAAGGTAAACCTGGTCTGACCATATGCAATGACAACCTTACACAAAGGAGCTGAAAAAATCCAACTTGGGTAAAACATGCAGAAGTTTTGTATTAAAATCTAAGGTGAGTGAATATCTAATAGTTTTCCAATATATGTACTTTTAAACAGATTATTTCTCTATTTGAATCACTCTTAGGTTCTGCACATATTTAATGATGACAGCCTATGTCCCCCAAAATTTATGGCACGTGACAATACTGAAAAATCAGTCAAAGAAGGATCATTTCTCCCTTGTAAAGTTAGAAAACAAAAGCACGGGAAGAAAAAGAACTAACATGGAGTAAATCTGTGGCTGGACCAACAACTGTGTTGTTCCAGTCTAATATCTCAAGCTCAAGAACATCAGTTTTATAAGTAAATGTTAAGATAACATAAACCCACATAAAGCTGGGTTTCATGATCGGCTTGGGGGTGAGGTGTTCATTGTTTTTTACTCTGCTTTTAAGCAGAACATTTTCTGGTTAACAAAGTTCCATAAAGACTACAAAGCCCTTCTGTGAGAATAACATCAGCAGCTGACTCTTTTTCACCCTTTTAAAAAAAATTTTTAAAAGGGTGTTTTTCACCCTTTTTAAAAAATACTATGTTCCTCTCCTTCACAAGCACTTAGAAATGAAGGAAAAACAGTGAGTTCCACCTAGCTCCAGTGAGAACTTCTCCATGCATGGAACCCTGTGAATTCCAAAGGTCCCGGGAAGAGTCTGACTCTGTAAAAGCACCTGGAATTATGGCCAGGCATCTCCTTTGAAATGTGAGATCCAAAGTGGATTTTTCTATAAGCATTGGTTAGGGTGTCATAGAAAAAAAAAAAAAAAAAAACGAAAAAACCCCCAAAAACCCAAACAAAAAAAAAAATCAAAAGAAAAAAAAAACCAAAAACAACAAAAAGAAAAAAAAAACCAACGGGGGCGGAATCAAGGGGGGAGGGAGGAACCACAAAAAAAAAAAAAAAAAAAAAAAAAAAAAACCAAGCAAAAAAAAAAAAACCCGAAACGAGACCAAACAAATTTAAGACAAAACCCGACAAGATTTTCCTGGAGTTTTACTGCACGAGATTCTTTTCAGTAGGTCACTATACTCTGAACGGTTTTTGTGCTTATGGACAAACACTGGAGACCCACGCGGCGCTGCTCCACAACCCCGCCGTGAGGGACCGCAGGAGCCGCCCCCGCTCCGCTGAGGGCGCCACAGACCCCGGCACCGGCGGATGCGGCACCGGCACACGACACGGACGGGCAGCAGCGAAACTTGCAGGGAAATCCACTGCAAAGGCGAGAGAAGCGGAGTGAAGGACCAGAAACGGGGGAACCCACTGCAAAGGGGAGAGAACCGGAGGAAGACACCAGCAGCACCTGAGGCAGCCCCGCCAAGAAGGGCGGGCGCTTCCCGCCCCCGCCCGGCCCCTGAGCGGGCGCCGGGGCGCCCCCGTGCGGCGGGGCGGGCGGACAGCGCCCCCGTGCGGCGGGGCAGGGCCGAGCGCTGTCCCGGCCCCCGGGAACGGCCCCGGTGTGACCGGGATTTACCGACCGCAGGCACGGACCGACCCGCGCAGGGACAGCGGCTGAACGGCCGTGACAGGGAGCTGTTGCTGCACTTGAGAAAAAACTGTGTTCTGCCCCTTCTGGGCATTCCTGCTGTGAGCATCAAGTAACAGGCACCTATGGTAGATGTGCCTTTGGGAGCCAAAAAACCTGTTAGCTCCCAACAGCGATGTGCACAAAGGTGACAGTGAAATACAACACAGTTCAGGCTTTCTCAAAGCCTACGGCAACTCAACCACTCAGCTCGAGGCTGGAGGACCACTGGTTGCTATGGAGTCTCCCTGTGTGTTTGTTCGGGAAGTACTTGTTGGCTTCAAGAGACTTGGTAATAGTTACAGTGCTGTCTCATTAACAATGCAGCACTTCGTCGCGAAAAAAAGTGAGAAATGTTTATTTCTCGTATATTTTTCTCGTTCAACAGGTAACCAGATTTAAATTTTGGTATTCAACTTCATTAGAGATCAGGGAAGAGAACACTTTATTCACCAGATCCTACACGAAATTTATTGTTCCTACACAGACCTCTCTCCCCGGGTGTTTGGAAACCCTGTGGCGCCGCTGGTTTCCTGTAGCAGAATGGATGCAAGTGCTGGGGACAGAGCTGTGGGCAAACGGAGTAGGCGATCCCGCTCAGTAAATTCCTCAAACTTATGTTGAAAACAATGTCTGCTCCTTATTAGCAAAAACTGAAAGACTCTCCCGGCGCCTCCGAATAAGCTGCTACGCTCCCTGCACCAACCAAGTCCTGCAATCCTACGGCAATGCCAGGCTCCGAATGACAGGAGCCCGGTGTGGGCTGAGAACAGCGGGACCCTGCGCTCACACTGCCGGGCTGGGCAGCGGGGCAGGCTCGGCCGGACCGCCCCGTCAGCGGCGGGAGCCGGGCCGCGCTCGGCGGGACGCGAAGGCGCTCTGGGGCAGCCCCCCCGACCAACGCGCGGGGCGAGGGGGAGCACCTGCCGAGCCCGCTCTCAGCCCTTCTCAGCCGCCATCGCCCCGCCGCTTCCCGCCCTTCTCTCACCCCGCGCTCCCCCTGAGGCGAGACGGGGACGGGGACACTCCCGAGACGGGGACGGGCCGCTGCCGCCGCCGCCGCCCCGCACATGGCGCGCACCGCATCCCGCCGGCGGCCGCCTCCCCCGCAGGGCTGCCCGCCCAGACTGCCTGCAGGCCCTCGCCGAGCCCCGCGCCTCTCCTCACCCACCGCACCGCTCGCAAGGAGAGACGCCGGTTTCCGCGGGCGGCGGGCGGCGGGGACACACGGCGGGAGCGCGGCCCCGCCGCCGTCAGCGCCTCCCGCCGCCTATTCGCGGTCAGGCGGCGGGCGGGGAGCCCCCGGCGCGCGCGCCCGACGCGCCTGCGCGCGGGGCGTTAAATGGGTGCGGAGCGGGCGGCGCGAGGCCCCGGCTACGGCGGCTGAGCGGAGGCGGCGCCGGGCGGAGCGGGAGCGGCGGCGGCGCGCGGGGCGGCCGGGGCTGGGGGGGCGGCGGTGGCGGCAGCGCCGGCCCGGGGCGCGTGCGGCCCCTCAGTGGGGGCGGGCGGGGGAGAAGTGGGGCCGGCGGCCGGAGCAGGAAACGCCGCGGGCGGCGGTGAGGCCTGGAGCGGAGCGGAGCGGCGCGGGACACCCGCCGGTGAGTGCGGCCGGGCCGGGATCCGCTGAGTCACCTGCCCCACTGCCACCGTTCCCCCTCGCGGCTCCGGCGCCTCGGGACGGTGCCTGGGCCGCGCTGCCCCCGCGCCGCGGGGCGAGCGGCGCCCGACCCCTCAGGGCCCCGCGGGCTGTGGGGGTGCGAGTCCCGGCGGCCACGCGCCCCGGCCGTGCCCGCAGACCGATGTTCCGTGTGCTGAAGCCGCTGGAGCTCTGGGTAGGGCCGGCTGCGCTGCCGGAGCGGCTCGGACCCTTCTGCGAGAGCCGCCTGGCTGGGCCGGGGGAAGGGGCAGAGTTGGGAGGGGACAGGCGCTGGTGGGGAACGCGGCTCTACTTTGCTCTGCCCAAGTGTTAAACTGACTCAGGCTGGGAAGAAAATGCACCCTCTAGAAAGGTACGTCTTGAAATCTGACGGGTTGGTTTTGTTTTAATTAGCTCCGCGGTTAAAGGCTTTGAAGTAACCATGGATAAAAGAGGAGGTGCAACAGAAACTGAAAATGGCGATGCTTTCCTGGAGCTGAACAGAATTACAACAAAATACCCACATCGTTACACAAAGGTCAGCTCGCTCTCCTTTCGTCTCTGAGTGGTGTGGAACTCTCGGTCACAGGAGTAGAGTGGGAGGTGGTGGCTCCTGTGAGAGAGAATCAGTGAGGTGAAAGCTCAAAAGCCTTTGCTTGGATTAGGATTTGCAATGGTGGCATCAAATGAGCAGCTTGTTAAATGTGATGCAGTTGTGCAATCTTGTCCTCAATATGCTTTCGTTTCCCACCACCTTATTTTAATATCTGAGCACCCCACAGCATATGCTGAGAGATTATTGTAGAGATTGAAGTATGTTGTTCTACCAGCTTTCTCAAGCACTTCGTAGTTCTGCTTTCAGCAGTGTTCTTTTAAGAAGTTGACTGAAGTGTTTCCTTGCAGTAGATACCATTTCCTAGGAAAGCATAGCATGCTAGATCTTCTCAGGACCTTTCATGTGTTTACTGGATGCCTTTTGTAACTTTAGAATTGCTCATATTTCGTTGCTGGAAGCTTAAGCAGTTGTGACTCCAGTCAATGCTTAGAGTTAAAATGTTAACACAGGTGCTTTTGTTTAACTGTGATGCCCAAATATATGTATGAGTGGAAGAAGAACAGCCAAATAACTTGCAAATAAAAAAGACTGTTCCAGTACTAAGTGAGTTTGATATGCTGTGGGGTTGAGGATTCAAATTTTGTTTGGGGTTTTGGTACCACTGCTGAAAAATGGAAAAATGTCTTTGGAAAGAGTCTGTAATGGTGGTTGATTTTCCCATGGCTGCAAGCTGTGGGAACAGGTGGTCATCGCTCTGTGAAAAGCTGTTAAGATACTTTGCAGCAAATGGCCTGAAGTGTGGAACAGGGTGAGACAGTTTACTGTTGCTGACTGTGTTATCTTTCTTGAGGAATTCGGAGCTGTTGGCTTTTTAGTAGGTTGTTTTTTAAAGGAAAAAAAATTATCATTGTGGCTCTGTTCTGTTGAGATAGTAGAGCTCTGGCTTATTTTAAGTAGACATCAACAATAAACCACGTACTTCAGAGTTGGCAAAATTTCTTGGGAATAGTACAGCTTTCTAAATCTCTCTAACTTCTTAGAAAATATGTGCCCTTAACTTCTGAGGATGCAAAGTATACTGTTATTCAGCTCTAGTTAGTCAGTTAACTGCCAAGTGAAAGAGGGGAGCTGTTTCTAAAGCTCTCCTGCTGAAAAGTGGCCTCACTTTTTCTTCAGTCTTGCCTAACTCTTCTTGTGTAGTAACTGAGTGCAGCTTCGCTTTCTGCTCTGCTCTTTAGGGCAATGTTCAGCCCATGCTGGTGGTGGCCGTTTACTGAAACCAATGCATTTGTAGCTTCAGTTTTGTTAATTCAGTACCTATAGTTTCTGACCAGGATAAAGTTGCAGAACTCGTGCCAGGAGGTGCCTAGTCTTTGTTTATCAGTTGGTTTCCAAGGAGCCTAAATCAAGAAATACCAGAAATCAGTCTGTGTTAAAATACTTCGCATTATGTGGTTTCTCTGTGTGTTACAGCTCAAATTTTTTAAGTTGGTGATGTAATCAACATTGATGGGCATTTTCATGTGTTCCAGTTTCCTACTAATTAGGGATTGAGGGAACACTGTTTTGGGGTATGTGCTGCTGATTTGGAAAGGGGAGTGATTTCCTCTAGTGGTTTATACTCACTACTACTAAGAAAACATCTGGCTCATACTATGAGTAGTTCTAAGCTGTTTGTTTAAAACTGTTCTATAACAGCTAAGCACACTTTTCCCTTCAGCCTGCTTAGAATGTGTATGAATTAAATATAAAACCCCACACGTGGAATTGCCAGCATTTATCTCCTCTGTTACAGGAGAGCTGTACAGTTTAAGCTGTGTCTTTTTTAGTTCTTGGGAAGCTGTTCCTCCAAGGGTGCACAGCTAATGAGTGAAAGGCAAGAAACAATTCAAATTTTCCTCACTTGAGTGGAAGAATTGTGATAGGATGTGAATGAGAGCCTGTGGACTCCCTCTCGTGGCCAGCAAAACAACCCATTCCCCATCTGGTGATGGACAGGGCTGTTAATACTTGTAGTAACTGCACCAGGCTCTGATAGTATTACAGCACTGATGTTCCTCACAGATTGAGGTTTATTTTGGGAAGCCGTGGGCAGGGAGGCCAGGCTCCCTTTAATGGGGCTCTTTTAGCTGAGATCTAGTACAGGGTGATGTTTGGGGTGTGGAGGGAAGTTAAGGCTTTTTCCAGCTACCAAACTACCATCTAGAACAAGTGTCAAACTCACATAGCTAATGAACTGCTCTTAATCATGTGGGAAAAATGATGTAAAAGTTCTGAAGGGTATTGTATTTTTGGTGGAAAGGGTAAAGAGATTTCTTTGTTTGGCTGATGTGTGGTGTCCACTGTTAGGATTTCTTTATCCTTCCAGCTGCCCACTGATCTTTTCACAGCTCTGAATCAATTCAGTTTGGTTGGGAGTGAGGCAGGTTGAAGAAAGGGGATCTTGGGAGAATGAGTAAGTGTAACTAGAAATGTGCATCTTAACTGCAGCAGAGTTAATGTTGGTTTAAAACATTGATAGTCACACCATTAATAATGTTTTCTGAATGTATCAAACTGCAGTGAGACTGAACTGGTTGCCAGTCAAGTGACTGAATGCTCAGCATGTGCAGTGATAAACTAAGGGCTGTTCAAAGCTGGTAGAAAGTGGCAAAACAAGTTAGCATTCAGCATTGATTTGGTGTCAGGTGGAATGGGTAATTGTATAATGCATTTTATGATACCTTGAAGGTGGTGGTCAGAAATGGAAAGCTTGTCTAGAATTTCCAGATCTACACCAGTAACTGGAATTGTGCTAATGCATTTTTTACATGCTGAACCTTTATAGCATTAACCACAGCAATTTTGATTCCTTCTTGAGAACTCACCAGCTTTGGTGTCTGTGATGCCTGTGTTTCTTACAGGCTGAACTGTCCAGGGAAGTGGATATGTAAACATTTATGGTGTGAGCAGCCTTGGAGTGTTCATGAGGACTGAACCTGGCCTAGTAAGGCTGAGTGCTTCAAATGTTTGGTCAGTGGCCACTGGTAGAACAACTGAAATACAAACTTTCAGTGCTGTATTTCACAGCATATGAAACAACAGATTGGGAAACCTGGGCTCTCAAATTAAAACACTAAATTGAACAGGCAGTCTGGGATAGATGGTTTGAGTCACTTAAATCTGGGTGTGAATTGAAACTCGCATCTTTATTTTTTAATTTTCTTTTTTTAGGAGGAACTGCTGGATATTAAAGAGCGTCCCTACTCTAAGAAAAGACCTTCTTGTCTTTCTGAAAAATATGACAGGTATTTTCTTAAATATACAAAGGCTATATACATTTATTTCAAAATGAAAGTTTAAATTGCAGAAAAATGCTTCTCTAAGAAGTGCTCTTATGCTGATGGGAGGTATGTGTGTCACAAAGTTCAGACTGCTACAGAGTCCGGTTTTCAGAAGTACTAATCTACTAGGAAAGGCTCAATGCTCTGGCCAGGAATTTTGTTCTTTGAACAGAGATTATTTTCTGCTGGATCTCATAACTTCACACAAATCTTACAGACTTGAAGGAAAAAGTACCAATCACATAGATGGGTGTGTAGCACAGACAGGGTCAGGCTGCAACAAGCTGCCTTGCTTAGTGGGTTACTCTCCCATGTTGTCACTGTACCTCAATCAAAAACAGAGGTGAATGTTCTTGGCTCGTGTTTGTACGTTTATTAAGCAGCAGTTTCTTTACTATTCAGATGAATTTGTTGTACAAGTGTGAGATTGAGGTAAAATTACCCAAATGCTTAAGAGCAGCACCGTATGATCTACTTGAACTGTTTTTTCAGTGTACTAAACAAGCTTCACCAATAACTAGTTTTTTAAAATCTGATGCTGAGTATTATACTTCTTTGCTGTTACAGAAGAGATTCAAATACCATGTGTGAAGTAATAAACCATAGTAAGGCAGATTTAGAAGTTGGATATGAAAGATAGTTCACTTGTACAGGTTGCTAACCAGTGAATTCTAGGTTTCCAGCAGCAGCATTATGAAGTATTTATTAGACAGCAAGGTAGTGAACAATTCTGCAATTTTATTTTCCTAGTGATGGTGTCTGGGATCCAGAGAAGTGGCATGCATCTTTATATCCAACTTCAGGAAGAACTTCACCAGTGGAAAGCTTTAAAAAAGATTTGGATTCAGATCGGACTTCTCTTATGCGTAGGATAGTAGGTGAGTGTGTTCTACAGCACATTGCTCAAAACTGAACCTGGGCTGTTGGCAAAACCTTTCTGTTGGGATGACACAAAGGAGACTAAACAAAGACTCTGAGAATTGTTTGACTGCACAGGATAAGCAGCAAAGAAATCTTGGTTGTTCCAACTAGACTATAGTAGGTTTTCTGGTGACTGTTACCTAAGAGCAAACCTGGGCAACAGTCAGTTATCTCGTCCTAGTCTTGCCGTGTAATAGTGAGTACATATCTAAAATGCAAGTGCAACTCAAGGCTGAGTACTTCAAAGGTCTTTAGTGGGAAAGCAGGTACTTCCTAGGAGACCGCAGTGGTTCCTCAATACCCAGCTGTAAATTTTTTGTTTGCACTTCATGTGGTGTCAGCTAGATCAGCTTTATGGAGATAAATCATGGGCATTTTCTGTTAAAAGCCCTGGGTTAGCAGCAAGGCTGTGGAACAAAAGGCTGCTATACAGACAACTGACTTATCTTGACTATTGCATTAAATTTAGTGCTTTTTGTGTGGTCTTTGACTTGCAGATCCGAGAGAGCGAGTGAAAGAAGATGACTTGGATGTAGTCCTGAGTCCCCAGAGGCGAAGCTTTGGAGGTGGCTGTCATGTGACTGCATCCGTCAGCTCCCGTCGGGCAGGGAGCCCCCTGGAAAAGGACAGCGACGGTGTCCGTGTGATCGGCGGCCGCAGGATTGGCAGTGGCAGGATCATCTCCTCAAGGAACTTCGACAAAGACCATCGGGGTGGAGATTCCAGGGATGCAAGAGACCGGGATCGTGACAGGGACTACAAAGATAAACGTTTCAGGGTTTGTTCCTTCTTTTCCTGATTGCATATTGAATGGGGGGGCTTGGACACCTGGCACTAAAAGCACCAGGGGCAGGTGAGCTGCCTGCAGTAGTTAAGTGTTCTGTGCAGGCAGGCCCTTTGTTATGAGGGTGTGAAGGGTGAGCACCTGGTGCTTCAAAACTTGTTTATATTCCTTCAGAGAGCTCCACAGGGATGCATGTAATGCTGTTTATCAGACAAGCCCTGCCTGTGGGCTGACTTTTACTAGCAAGAGATTCAAAAGTCTAATAGTTTATTTGTAGTTCTTGACCTGGCAGTTGTCAGCAAGCATTGTCTTTAACCTCAGCAAATGGGAGCTTTCCATGCTTTCAGGCTTTTTTTAATACTTTTTTTAAAAAAAAAACAACTGCTAACTCTCTTTTAGGTTGTAAAACTGAGTTTATAGAAGCATTTGCAGATCAATAGCTTTTGGTGTAATGAATCAGAAATTGAGCTGTGAAGCTTAAAATTTAAAAGCTTACAGAGTGTACAGGGAGGTTGTATACACATTTAAAAATACCCAGAATTGGTGTGAAGGGTGGAAGTTGGGGAAGAATCTTATGAGGCGATGTTTTATTAATGCTACCGTTTTTAATATTTGCCTTCAGAGGGAATTTGGTGACAGCAAACGTGTCTTTGGGGAGCGAAGAAGGAATGATTCCTACACTGAAGAGGAACCTGAGTGGTTCTCTGCTGGGCCTACAAGTCAGTCTGAAACCATTGAGCTCACAGGCTTTGATGATAAGATTTTGGAGGAAGATCACAAAGGGAGAAAACGTACGAGGCGACGCACAGCCTCACTGAAAGAAGGTAAGGACAAATTTCATGAGAGCTCTGCTTGTCTGCTAGAGGCAGCTTGCTGGGTGTAGAGGTGACTTATAGATACAGACAAGTGTAAATGAAAACCTCTATCTTAAACTTGCATAGGTTTTGGTCATCCTGAAGCACAAAATGTAAATCCTGTAATGTATTTGTAATCTGAAAGATTAAATAGGTGATAAATTACATTTTTTTTTTCCCAAAGAGAGGCAGGATTGAGAGGCTGGGAAAAATCTTCTATGGATGTTGAATTATATCAGAAGTTGATAGGTTATTCTAAAGGTCTTGTTCATTTCTGTGTCCTGCTGGGTGCTGAAGGCTCTGTTTAAATTAAGCTAATGCTCTGAGGTACTTGAAATATTTTTTTTTTCCTTATGGTAATACTAACATTAGTTAGATCTGTATATTAGATCCCCCCCTGATCTGGGCATGCAGCTGCCAGTAACCTAGCTTTAAACTCAATTAGGAGACTTGAATTTGTGTGCAGTCATTGGATTATTACCAAAAAAAAAAAGTTGCAGCATGATGAGAGAAGATGACTTTTTAATGCTAGAAATTCTGCAGGTGGACAACATAGCTGGATTGTAGTGCAGTTCCAAGCCCAGGAGTTTGTAGCTATGTAGCCACTACACCATGTAACAACTTTTTTGCAGTGCCCTGTGCAAGCTTGCTGAGAGGTCTTTACAGTAAGAAGTACCTTGCTCCTGATAAAGGAGGAGAAGCAGTATATTTGTCATATGTTGACTATTAAGAACCCACATCAAAGAAGGCAGGAGCTGCCAAAGGATTCTTGATGGAAAACCAACAGCAGCTGTTGACTTTCTGCAACAGCTGTATGTGCTTGGTGTGGCATAACAGCCCAGGCTGATCAGGATGCAGTTGTTTGTGGGCAGTTCAGTGGCAATTTTCTTTATCTTTTTGAGCTGGATAGTCTTACCAGATTAGAAGTTCTGTGCTAGGAGTTGTGGTGGGTGCTATTTTGTCTTGCAGGAGCCGGCACAGTGTAACTGATAAGGTATCAGCTGGGGGCTGGGTTCCTTTGGGCCTGTGATTCTAATCCCTGGGCAAGTGCATTGGCTCTCAGGCACTGTTCCCACAGGAAATAGTCATGTTCAGTGATTCAGCAGTCACTTAACTTTCTTTTTAAGGCATAGAATGCAATGGTGGAGTGGCAGAAGAGGATGAAGTGCAAACTGTCCTTGCCAATGAAACTCCAGCCGATCAAGAAGTTCCTAGAGAAGCTGTTTTACAAGAACCAGCCCCAGGAGAGTTTGACTTCAATGAGTTCTTCAACTTGGATAAAAGTGTTCCTGGCCTGGCTTCAGTGAGTTTTTTGGGTTTTAAGACTGGGTATATTCATGAGAAGCATTTTTGCTGCAGCTCATTCTTTGAAAGCTAAAACTTCTTGCTTTGTGGAAGCTCCTTTATGAGATGTGTAAGATGAATTTGCAGATATTTAGCTTCGGAGTGTTCAGATGTTTCTGCCAAAGTGTTCATCCTGGGACTGGCTCCATCTCCAGTGTGAATGTTTGAGGCAGACTAGCAGGCTATTTTTCCTTTCTTTTGGTCACTACTTGAAGGCTCAAAATTGACATTCTGAATGGATCTTCTTTGGAATTATTAATGATATGTTGAGAAGATTCACTGTACAAATTTAGTTTAGCTTAAAACAACCTTTTCTATCTAAGTCTGGGAATTGCAGCGACCAGATCTGCACAGACTTCCTGGCAAGCAGTGAGCCTGTAGATACTAGTGGTAATGTGCCTGAAAGGATGTATGTCTGAAAGGGTTTGAATCTTTATTACTTAAACCTATAAGAGGTTAATTAATTTTTTAGAACTATTACTCCTGTGTTGGATAAACACAGCCCACCAACTCAGTCAAAAGTCAAAAATTGTGTTCTGACTGCAAACAAACAGACCTGACATGGTTTAGAGATGTTGAGGTTTAAAAGAAAATGGACTTCTGACCTAATGTTTAGTGTGGACAAGCTGCTTGCATTAGAAAAGAGCTATCATATGGTGCCAGTAATTTGTCAAATACATGGAGATTTCATTCTCCCTATAGAACATGTAAATTGTTTCTTTAGACTTGATAATCTGATTTTCAGCATGCGTGCAAGATGGTGACTGCTTTCAAAAGCAGGGAGTTCCCAAGTGAAAATACCTGCTGATGAAACAGATGGGCAGATGTTAGAACTTGTCATAAAAGTGAGTTTCTTTGTACCGGTGTTATGTCTGTGACAAGTGTTATCATAGGTTTGTATATTTCTTGTCTTAATTCTTCTAATATGTAAGAGTCAAACAATCAAAACCAAATGGAGCAATACTATTTTTTTCTGTTTGAAATAGTGTTGGATACTCCTTGTTTCAGAAAAAACAATTTTTCTGAGAGGAAGAAGCTGTTCTTTTTGTCTAAAAGAAAAAATGCTGCCTGAAACTGCATCTGTGCCTATTGAGCCAGGCTTTAACTGGGTACTGTTTTGTAGGATAGGAGAAGCTTTAATTTGAGTTACATTTTTATAATGCACTGGTTTTTAAATACTTGGGGTTCTTTTGACACTTCCACTTTAAAATGGTGTAGTTAAATGGTCTTTGAGTGCTCTGATTGTGCTTTTTCAGTTAGTTTTACTGTGAGTAAATATTTGGTGTCAGTTAAAGATGTGCATGGATTATGTTAACTGCAGGAAAAAAGCAGATCAAAGCTTTGAAACTCTGGGAGCAGCATCTAATTGTCTGTAGCACAAGAACCTTTCTTGCACAGTAAAGCTTCTCAGAGATCTTGCTGATCTTGCTTATGTTAAGATTTTTTTCTTTTTTCCCTCCCTTAGATGATAGAGGATGTGCTGGGGGAAGGTGCAGTGTCTGCCAGCAGGTTCAGCAGGTGGTTTTCTAATCCCAGTCGTTCTGGAAGTCGATCAAGCAGCTTGAGATCTACCCCTCATGAGGAGCTGGAGAGGCTAGCAGGTAAGGCTGCAGGACAGTGCAGGGCAAGGTAGCCTCCTTCCACATTCTTTCTTACTCATTCAATGAGAAGTTGGCAGATAAGGCTTTAGGACAGTGAATTCTCCCACAGTTTAAGCACTTGGCATTCTTTTGGAAGCTCTTAGAGTAAGCAGCTGTAAGTTCTTTTATAATGAATGTTCTTGTCAGTGCTTCCTGATGACTTTCCAGCTGATCTTGGGCAAGGGGTATGAAGCATAACTTTGCAGTGGCATTTTGAAGTTGGTTGCCAGTGTATGTTCATCTTGAGCCATTGGGTTGGTAAACTGATGTTGTAGTGCTCCTGGTTTTGCTGTTTCAGGTCTAGAGCAAGCCATTCTCTCCCCTGGCCAGAACTCTGGAAACTACTTTGCTCCTATTCCATTGGAAGACCACTCTGAAAACAAAGTGGACATCCTAGAAATGCTACAGAAAGCCAAAGTGGACTTAAAACCTCTTCTCTCAAGTCTTTCAGCCAACAAGGAAAAGCTTAGAGAGAGCAGTAAGTGCCTCTTCAGCTATTGTCAAGTTCTTGTGATGCAGTATCTCCCAGCAAGAGGCTTGGTATTCTGGAAACCTCAACTGCCAAATCCAGGAGTAGGCAGTGTTACAGATTTACTTACAATACTGAAAACTCAATATTCAGCAGCTCTCAATTGTGTCAATATCATCACTGACTCTTTTCATCCTAATCAAAGGATGACATCAGGACTTTTATCAGACTGCTTTAGTGGCCAGAAACAATTATAAGATGATGCAAGTCTTGATCTGAGTTTCCGGCTTTGTGTATTGCATTTGCATAAGTTTTTTCATACTGGTGACTGGTAATATCAGCTCTGAAACTCTGGCATTTAAACTCTGGCTTTACCAAAAACTGACAGTGTAAGTCATCCTTGACAGTATCTATAATGGATCACATTGATCCATTAAGTGTCAGTATCTAAGAAGTTGAACAGTGGCTTGAGAATGAGGAGGTTTTTTTAATTTTTTTTTTTCCCCTCAAGGGTGCCTCCAGCTTAGGGATTTGCATGTCTGGGCCCATAGCATGCATGGAGTGGACAAAAATGCATGTATTTTGTGAAATCTTGAGGTCTAATTCCAAACTTGTTTCTCTTTGGCAAGCAGCATGTATTGCCATGTAAACTGGACTGAAGAAAAAGTGATGGCCCTCTGATTAGTGTGAAGCAGCTAGGAAGGAAAGCATCTAAGCACTGCAAATATTCTTAAGCATCCAGTCTGGGAGTAGGGAGTGTTGGCTAACATGTGAAGAACTTCCTTAATTTCACTTTAGAAAGACTTGTAGTTCTATTTCTGTTCTGCTTAGTCTGACTTTCCTACTAAAAACTTGATTTCAACTTTGATCCTCACAAACCAAGGATGAAGGAACAAAAATCTGTGGGGAAGCTTCCATTCACTCAAAAGTACCTGATGTGGGGCTCTGCATTCCCATAAAATGCTGTACAGCTCTTCAAGTGTTGTGGAGTTTTCAGGTCAATTCCTCTCCACCAGCATCATATTTCCTCATGTTCCATGCTGCATGTGTGCATCATTATTTCTTTTCTCCACCTTCTTGCCCAAATTTCCAGTAAATCTTATTTCTTTGGGCCAACATCTGCAACCCATGGCATGCTTCTGTCTCTTCTTACTTTTCTTTTAAGGTGTCATACCTTGTGATGTGTTAGCTGGTCTATAAAGCATGTTTAGCCTTTATGTCAGGCACCAGTAGGTGTTTATATATGTGTAGATATATATATGCATATACAGGAAAAAAGTACTGCTAAGAGCACTGAACCTTATGCTGGTTATGCCAGTGAAATCTTTCTATAAGAAGCTTTAATTTCTGAGCAAAAAATCTCCTTAAAACTTTATACACACTGAGCTTAAGCGTGTAACTGAATGTTTAAAGTATCTAGGTTTTCCAGGTATGTATTCTTTGTACTTATGATAGCTTCAGAAATTTGGCATGGCTTGCACCTTGGCTGTAAAACCATCTGGTCTCTTGGAGTATAAGATAAATTAAACTTTCCTAATTGAAAAACAACCAACTCAATTGTCACATGAACATTCTCTGTTAAATGCAGGCAAAGTTGTAAGATGTAGTAACAATGTTTCTTGCAGGATAAATGAAAGAGTGAGAATTTAGTAGCTGAAGCCTAAACAGGTTTTTGTGGAGTCTTACATGGCAGTAGTTGTGCATGTGAGTTTTCTGAATTTAGATATATTAGAACGTTAGTCTAAACACAGGTCAGTCATGGTTTGACAGCTAGTGTCAGTATCAAGAAATGAGTTTTTGGCTGTTCCTAGTTTTGAAACAACTTCTAGTCAACACCTGCACAAGAATTATTAGCTCACTTGAGACAGAACTTGGTTTACCAGTATTTCTTCTGTATTTCTCAGCACATTCAGGAGTTGTACTTTCAGTGGAGGAAGTTGAAGCTGGGCTAAAAGGTCTGAAAGTGGATCAGGAGGGGAAAATTGCCACTCCCTTTATGGCTGAGCAAATGGAAGAAGCCCTAAATGTCAGTGGCTCCAGACAGATGAAGAAGGATGGGGACATGACTGCGTTTAACAAACTCGTCAGCAGCATGAAGGCAAGCGGGACTCTGCCTTCACAGCCCAAAGTCAACGTAAGTAGCAGCCAGTGGCTCTGGTGACCTGTGTTAACAGGGGGTGATGGCCCACCTCTCCTGAAGCCCAGATGTTTTTAGTGACCTCTGTTTAGTAGAGTTGTCAGTGAACCATCTATTATTTTACACTTGACTTCTAACATCACTTGTACTAAGATGAAACTGAAGTGAATACTTGTTACCTGTAAGATTAATTTTAAACAACAGATGATAGTAAGGTTTAGACTGCAAGGATTGTAGGATGAAATTTCATCTTGCCACTAACTGCCTAAACAGGATGCTTGACCCAGAAGCTGTTAGTAAATATTTCTGGCAGCAGAAGACACTTCTACCAACTGAGTAGGTCTAAGGCATGTGCTTTTCCTGCCAAACTATGTCCAAGGACTTTTAGACTCATCCTAGTTCAGTAAAAGATAGTGAAGAATGTAAATTTGCTCTGTGAAGAATTTGCACATTGATCTCAGATCAAATCAAGACTTTTGCTTCTGGGTTGTCTCTTTACATTAATGTGCAATTTTGATGCACAGAAGAATATCTTAAATAATTTATTTAGCATACAAACACTTTTCAGTTTGTACATATTTTCAGTTAACCAATGGTTCAGTGTTCCATTTACAGTTTACACAATTACATAAATCCATATATTTGACCCAAACTTGAATGAGGCACAGTGAGCTACCTGTATGCAATTTAGCACAGGACATTTTACTTAGGTAGGGGAGATCTGTGAGCCAGCTCAGCCCTTAACTTTGCTGAAATTTTATTTGACTGAGGCATAAACTACTGTTCTGACAGAGCCGGTGAAATTATTTCTGTCAGTGAGACAAATGTAGATAGTCTCTTAATGAGCTTGGTTGTATCTAATTTACAGTGTTTTCATTTTCTTAGCAGAGCCTTGAAAGCCACTTAATGTCACCTCCAGAGATGTCAGGCCAGCCTCTATCAAAGAATATTCTGCAGGTATTCTTACTGGGGGAAGGGAAGTTCTTAAAAGCATATTCCCCAGTGGGAAAACAAAAATTATTTGAAAATAAGGCATTTAAGGCAATTATGGGATCAGTAGTCAGACAAGATACTATAGAGAAGAAAGAGCCAGGGACTAGATCAGTTTACCTAAAAATTTATCTTGTTATGTAATTTCCTGTAATGACAGTTTGAAAACTGAAATCTTGCTGAGTGCCTAATTCTGGGCAAACCAGGATTGGTGTATCTGGTTGCACCAGTCCCCCTTCTCTCTAAATTGCTATAAATAGGGCAGCCTGTAAAATGAGCTTCTTCATGTAAATTGGTCATATTTTGAACGTTCTTTCTTTACTTATTCTTAGGAACTTCTTGGTCCACCCATTACCAGACCTGCTTCATCAAATGTCTTAAGTGGCCTGATAGGGGGTTTGGAGCCTGCAGCCTCTCTGCTGACACAAAGAGCCCCATCTCCCCCCATTCCACCCGTGTTCCCAACACGAGCTGCTTCTGCAGATTACCTGCGCCACAGAATATCTTCACCCATTGGTGAGCCTGCTTACAAAGTGGGTATTTATTACTTGAGGGTTTTTTAAGGCTGCTTTACAGAACTATAAAAACTTCCTGGCAGTAGGTGGGCAACTAGGGCAGTGTCTGCCTTTTGAGTGCAAAGTGCCCTTTCACTTAATGTGGATGTCTTTAATGTTAAATTTGTCACCCAGACCTCACAGTGAGTTCTGGTGTGGAATAATGTGCTCAGCTACTGGGTAAGAATAACTTTCAAGGACTACTTGGCCATTTGTATTACAAAACACAACCAGCAGCCTCTTTTGCAGCTCTCCAGCTCTGTGACAAGGAAGAGATGTAATTCTGTGTGGATTTAAGGGGTGAGCTGAGAGTCCTCACAAGGAATTCTTAATTAATGTGGCATTATTTTACTTTTGGATATGCGTTGAAAGAAACTGTTATTACTTCTAAATACAACTGTTAAATATTCTTTAGGTTTTGGACAAGGTTCTCAGCAATTGCTTGGTGATCCATTTCCAGGTGTAAGGAAGCCCATGAGCCCAGTTGCTGCACAGGTTAGAAGACATGTTTTTTGCTTAATGTATTTGCATCTCTTTATGTTCTGTGGTCTAGAACTAACTTGTGGAAACTCCTAGCTGTTGCATCCAGATGTTTGTGTTTCGTTAAGTATCCTGAGTGTGAGGATGCAAAGTCTCATTTAGTACAGTCTCAAAACCTCATTGCAATTTGGCCCCTCTTGGAGTACTTCAAATACAAGATTTTTTGAAACTTCTGTTGCCTGTTAATAAAACAGAGATTGTTGGTGGGCAAATGTTGGTAAAGACATCAGTAGTTATAGCAGTCAATCTTCAGTATCTTAAAAGAAGCCCAACCAAATACAGGCTTTGACTTGTGTGTTTTTTATGCAACTCTGCCTCAGATGAGTCCCCTGGAGATCCAGCAGGCTGCATTGGAGGGCCTGGCGCTTCCACATGACTTGGCCATACATGCAGCAAATTTCTATCAGCATGGCTTTGGTAAACCACAAATGGACAAAAGCAGAGATGGCTACAGAAACAGGTGAGGACCTGACTGCAAAATTTAAGGGGTACGGTGTTAACTGATTTTTAATGTGAATATTGTCTTTGATGTGAATATTGTCTAGATATTAGCACTAGTCACTCTGCATTGCACTGGTTCTTGGCAGTGCTGCCTTTGATTCTGTGCCAAGAGCAGAGCCTCTTCTGACTCCCTGTCCCTTCACAGGCAGCAGCGAGTGACTAAATCCCCTGCACCAGGACACAGAGGGAATGCATCTTCTCCAGCCCCTGCTGCATCCATTACCAGCATGGTCAGTACCTGATGTTCAGTGGTTGTAGGGAGAGCTGTAAAAGTGTCTGCAGTAACCAGACAATAACAATATAAACATAGCAATGGAAATTGATGGGAGAAAGGGGAGGCCATTGGGTTAATCACACTCATGTTGCATCTCTGGCCACGTGATGCAGGAGTGAGTTTCCCTTCATGCTTAACTGAATGTCTTCACCTTGGAAAAGAGCCTTTTCTGACCACTGTCTTACCTAAAACTGAAGAAATACCATTAATGTTACCTCGATCTCATCTTCTGAAACCAAATGAAGGTGATTATGAAAACTCAAGCCATCATATTTTTGGTGCTTAAATTTTCAGCTTTTCATGCTGAAAGCCATGAGATGCTTCAGAGAACACTGGTGTTTGGGTATGAAATGTTTGACTTAGGTGTCTGTGGGTTGGAAATAATGCCTAGGAGCTTCAGGGGTCACTTTCAAAATGAGTAAAATCTCAAAGCCAGGCTGTTGCCTCTCTGCTCAGTACTGTGTAGAATGCAGTTTTCATCTAAATTTTCCAATTAATCAGTCAAGTACTTGCAGCTCAGGACTGACATAGACTATGACCTGCCAAATGAAACAAGTTTATATTCCAAATGAGTGACTCCTGCAGGTGCTAATGGAACTCTGAATGGGGGAAAACACCAACGAGGCAATGGTTCTCTGCAGAACATCAGCCCTGAGTTAATGCAGATGAAGCAGCTCTATAGGAATTCCCATGGAGCAGCTCTTATGAACCAATAGCAAAGAGGAAACAGCTGTAACTTACACTACAGTTCAGCTGTTTTGTTTGAAGCTTGTTAAGGTACATTTAACTGAGAACAGCTGCAGATTTTAATATTGGACTTGCAAAAAAGCTAAAGAGAAATGCTTAAACTACAGAATAAAGCTGTGAAATTAGAAGCGAAGTAGAATCACGGGCGCACAGCAGGTGATTCAAAAGAGATTTAAATGGAAAGGATGTGCTAGAATTGGTGTCTACCCACAACAGATATCGTGGCCTGGATAATGAGCAGTGGGTGAGGCATTGCTTCTTACTGTGTTCTCTGCAGCTGTCTCCTTCCTTCACACCTACCTCGGTGATTCGCAAGATGTACGAGAGCAAGGAGAAAAGCAAAGATGATCCAGTTTCTGGGAAAATGAAAATCAGTGATGTTAAAGATGAAAATCAGAGACCAAATGAAGGTATTGTAATGGCTTTAAAATACCACAAACAAAAGGGATTTGGAATAGACTCAGATTGTCTCAGCATCCAGGCTACATTTAGACATTCCTGATCCATGGAGATGAGGGTGTAGAAGTGAGGGAGCATATGGGAGGAGGGGCCAGAGCTATGGAGGGGATACACTTCCAGGTGCACTCTTCCAGTAGTGCTGGGGCTTAACCTCTATTTCCTAGCAATTTCTGAGCAGCACTAAGAGGGCTGGACCATAACTGTTTGCAGTTTTTCTTGATGAGCAAGCACAGTGACAGTAATGCTTCCATAGCTCTCTACACCAGTAATTGAAAACTTAGAGTTGTCTTGAGACAGTTGAACAGTCACAGCTGAGACCAGTTAAGCTCCTAAGTGTAGCAGATCAGGGAAGCATTTTGATCACCCAAACTGATGTGAGAGGCTATGAAAAGGAAATGCTCAACACCAGTTGGCTGACCCAGTCAGACTGACATGACCAATGGCCATGGCATTGTGCTTCAGTGCTGGTAGCTGCAGAGGCAGCTTTCAGTTCAACTGAAATACCTCCAGTGTAGTAGTTGATGCCAAGGTACTTTAGGCCTTGTCTAAGTCATCTGGATGGTCTGTGGAAATAGCTTCTGGAGGTGCTTTAGTGTTCCAAATCTTGTTAAGCAGATGTCAGATGTAGAGAAGGCTGCTGTTAACCCCCAAACACAGCTAAATTGAAAAAACACCTTTGGCCAGACTTCTGGCACAACTCCAACTTATTATCTTATATAGGGAGGATCTCTTGTACCTCCTATCACCTTTGGCACTGACTCATCCATGCTGCCAGTTCAAAATTCCTGAGAAAAAGAAAAAATAAGAATTAAAAGTGGACAAGGAATTACTGCTGATTCTGATCTAATTTAAGTTTCCTGTAAAGGGATTTCTGTGGAACATATTCCTTCTCATTACTCTTTTGAAATAATTTGGCCAGAAGCATCCAAAAACAAAGATGCTTACTGTTAAATATACATGACTGCAGTTCAGCTAGTTCTGAACTCTAACTATCAAATCCAATCATTAAGCTTTAATTTTCATTAGGTGCAATCTCTAGCTGTGGAGTGTAATAGCTGTATTCAATTCTAGCTACAGATAACCTACTGTCTAGTTCTGTGGAGAATGCAGATCAAGGAACTTTGCCCACCTTAGGTACCAAACTACCTGCACTGCAACGCTCTGCATGTTCCACACCTCTTACCCAAGCAAATCGTTGCACCAAAGAGCAAGACTACAGGCCCAAATCAGCTGGTAGGAAGACTCCTACAATGGCCTCCCCAGTACCAGGAGGCCCTTTTCTTCGTCCTGTTCATCAAGTACCCCTTGTTCCCCATGTACCACTTGTACGACCTGCTCATCAACTGCACCCAGGATTGGTCCAGAGAATGATGGCACAGGGGGTCCATCCGCAACATCTTCCTCTGCTGCAAGCAGGTAATCCATACGTTTTTTCCTGTTCATGCATGTTCTCTTTGAGATTTGCTTTGTATTAGGAGCAGCACAAACTGATACTACTGGTAGTCTTTATTATTTCAGAACTTTTAAAATCAGACAATAAATTCCAGCCCATCTAAATGCGTATGTTTTGTTTTACATTAAGTTCCTTATGCTTATCAGGTAAGAAGTTTCCTTGCTCATGTTCAACAGGTATGCTTCCTCCTGGAGTGGACCTGTCTCACTTGCAGGGAATATCTGCTCCCATCCTTGGCCAGCCTTTTTATCCACTACCAACAGCAAGCCATCACATCTTAAATCCACGCTCGGGGACACCTTTGCAGCTCGCCATGATGCAACAGCAGCTACAACGATCAGGTAGGCTAAAGCAGACAGCAGGAGTGGGAGCTCTAGAAAGCTGCTTTCTGGGCTGTTGAGTTGCTAGCAGGAAGCTACTTTAATTTAGTTATTCATGATCACTAACCTTGTGTGGGTCTTAAGCGGTTTGGGCCACTGCAGGCTGTTGTGCCAGAACAAAGTCCAAGTGAAGTGTTTGGTTTCAGAACATGTGTTGCTACTGACAGATCTGACTCTTGCAGCATGTGTGCAGGCTTTCAGCCTTCCTGGGCCACAGGCCACCCACCTTCTCCAGGGAAATGCTATTTGATCCTGGTCTTCCCTTCAAACCCGTGTGATACCGTGTCCGGAACTGGCAGTGTCAGGCCATTTATGGGAGTACTAATGAAAATAAACACGTGGTACCTGGACTTCCTGGGGCTCATAGAATGAATAAAAGCCACATTCAGCTCACATGCCTTATCAGGTGATAGCTCGAGGGCAAATCTGTGCTGGGTATTGTTCCACCTCTAATAGCTTTACATTTCACAGGCTCTGGAGCACAGGGATCACCTGCTGGTGCACAAACAGCCCCTCAAAATGTGCTGCCCCGGACTGGATTATCTCACGGGCACACACAGCTTGACCATCGCCCCAGCCAGAGAAGTGGCTCTCCCATTGGCCTTGCAAAATGGTTTGGTTCAGATGTCTTGCAGCAGCCTCTTCCATCCATGCCATCCAAAGTCATCAGTGTAGATGAACTGGAATACCGGCAGTGAACAGTGACCACTGGGTGGAACACTTGTGATTCTTTAGACTGGATGAAAATGTCCATAGTCAGGACTTCACCTCTGTTTGTTTTTTTGGGGCTTTTATTTTTAGCACTCTGTGCAAAATTTCCTTTTGAGAGACTAAAGCACATGGCACCTGTCCTGGTCTCATGTCTGCATCAAGACTAAAGGATCCATTATGGCTTGGATAGTGAAGCCTGAAGAAATTTAGATGCACGACAAAGCCAGTTTAATCCTGGAAGTGTCTATTTTTTTTGTTTGTTTTTGTAAGATATGTGAATGAAGTGCTGATATTCTCTAGTGTAGAGGTAGCAGCTATGGATTCCTTCTGCAGAAAACTACATGTATAGACCCTTCTGTACAGACTTGTGTATAAACAATCTTTTGTACATACACACCTAGAATAGCCTTTTTGAATCTATACAGCTGTACATAAGAGTAGCTGATAACAGTTGAGCTTTAGTTGTGCCTATGGTTTGGACCTTTCTCCATTGTACGTGTGGGACTTTCTTTAAGATTAAAGTTGCATATCCTAAGTGTGAGTGAACAGGATGAAGTTGCTTTGCCTTTTCTTGCTGCTCATCTCCTCTAGGTCTCCCTCTCACATTTTTCTGTCATGTACTGTGCACTCAGTGTAGCCAAAGTGTCAAAGTAAAAGCCCACATCTTGCTGTCTATGTAACAAAGGTCTGATTCCCTGTGACTCTTGCCACCAAATGAGAGAATTGCTTAGTCTTTGAAAGCCTTGAGGATGGGACCTGGTGCGGTCATGATAAAGCCAGATCTTCAGTCTGTAGGTACCTACTGGTCGTTGCTCTTTCAAGAGGGCTGGTGCTGGTCCTTGTTTAAATACAGTATTTTCCTTGTTTTAATCTTTCAAGCCAGTTACTAAAGGTCATCAAAATGGAGCCTTGGAATCCTCACCCTTCAACTCCTCAGTCATAGCTGTGGATATTCTGTACTGCCTTCAGTGCTGTTCATAGAAGGGAGTCCCAAGAACTGTCCTCAATCTAGTGTGCATCTGGTGATGCCATTACTGTGAAACTTGCCTTTGGAGTCTTGTTCTGTGGCTTGAAAGGGGGAGGATGGGGTAGTTTTGTGATCTTACTGTGTATATTTGGTTTTAAAATACTATGTTCCTTTTAAGCCTGTTTCACTTCGCTGAACAGTTAAATGTTCTCTTCCATCCTTCTGCATGGTTCCTCACTTCACTCCCTCACTTGTGTTGAGTCTTGTACTGCTGTCATGTCCTCTACCTAGCTTAGGCCATTGTGCTCTTTTAAGAGGTGAAAGTAAAACCAGAGTTCTCACGGACTTGCTCTTTCTTAGGTCTCACTGAAAGCAAAACCAGCAGCAGGAAAAAAAAAAAAATCACTTGTCTGTATTATAACCCTTGCCAGCGTGCTGTGGTGGGTTTGTTTCAGTCCAGCAGAGACAGTGTTGTATGGAAATAGCAAGCTGAAATCTCCAATGTGGAAGCTGTTGGAGGTCACCCATACTTCTAGTGGTTGTTCCCAAAACAATCCCTGTAAAACATGCAATCACCAGCTTGTCCTTGTAAGATTGTTTTCATACTTTTTTAACTTGACACTTTCCCAGTAACATTCTGTAAATAAAGTTGATTCTACCAGCTCTCTGTATCAATTGCTCTTGTACTACATTATGTCAGAATATTGATTAATTTTTAGCATTGTTCTTGTGGATAAAATGGAACCAGGGTTTGAGTTGAGATGCAGAAATCTTCACTTGGTCCCAGGGGTGGGGAGGATCAGTCTACTTTGGTAGGAGGAACCCAGGATGGAATTGCTGCATTTAAATTAAGTGTGAGGGATGAGGCTCAGTGTATTAAAATTGAGCTGTAAAACTAACCCAGCTCTAAACAAAGTGTGAATGTGAAGAAACAGCAGTGGAATCCAATCTGAGTAACAGCCTCATCTTCTGCCCCTTCCACTCAGGCTCACAAACCAAGCACACCTGCAGCAGTTCAGCTCACTTATGCAGGGATCTAGAGGTACAGGTGCAAACGCCTGGAGTAGAATCAAGGCTTGGATGTTTCCTTACCAGGCTGAATAGCAGCCACTGTTCCAAGTATTTAGTGCTTGAGTGGGTGTCTCTAATCACTCTGTCTTCTTGAATGTATAATAACATGAGGGGGAGTGTTTTTTATGCATCTAAATAAACACCCCTATAATTAAACACCCCTACTTCCTTTTTGTAGGAGAGCGAATGCTAGAGGCTGATGCACTTGATAAGCGCTCGTGACATGAGCTAAAAGCTTCTTCCTTCATCTCTTAAGCAACAGAACTACTCCGAGAGCAATGTGCTTCTCTTGGGCACCTGACTTGTCTACCTAGGCAGGAAATTCTTTTAAGAAAACTTAACAGCCTTCAGTCACACAGACACAAGGAGCTAGCTCACCTCCACTAGTCTAAAACAACTGAAAAAGCAACTGCTCCCGAGCAGAACTGACCAGCTTTTCCACAACTGCAGGACTATTAATAGCCTTGAAGTATTCCAACAAGAACACTTTCAGATAAAGGTAGCTGGAACTCTGTCCCCTAGCATTGTTTCATAAGACATGGTTCTCTAGCCTCTGCTTTTCATGTTTTGTTCTTTGAACAAAATAATTCCTGATGTGTGAATTTTTTTTCTAATTTGGGAAGACACATACATGCAGCAGAACCTTATCCCTGCAATCAAAGCTTGTAAGATTTTGCCCTTGTGAAAGTCACTTAACCAGAGTTTTTATCTGTAAGTTCTGCTGGAACAAGCCCCTGCAGTGTAAGTTGGTCAGAAACATCACTTTTACCAAACAAGATACTATAATAGAAGGCCATTTCTAAATCAAAATGGGGGGTGGGGGAAGGGATGTCATAATTAATGACAAATTGCAGGCACAGCAACAAACCATGTAAGAATAACTTTATTTCTTCACAATCTGAATAACATCCTCATCTTCAAGAGTATGGTCTTTACCAACTTTTTGAGGGTTGTGTTTAACAGATGAACCCCAGACCAGTGCACTGAAAGAAGAAAAATCAAATTTAAATTAAAAGGCTTAGAAGTATGATATGCAAGCAGACCAGCAGCTATTTCTGTCACAAAGCTAATACAGAAAGCAATGCTTCAGAGCTATTTTTATTCTCCTACAAGTACCTGGCTGAGTGGTCAGTGTGAACCGTGGCTAAAAACAGATCAAAACAAAGCCTGACGTCCTGAAAACCCAAGTGCATGGGACAATGGCTTGTAATGCTGTGTCTAGTGCTACTTTTAAATAACAATTTTTTCTCCACAGAGGACATGTATGTAGGAAAGAGCACAAGAACATCAAATACAGCAACTGAAGTACTAAGTTTGATTATGATAGGCAGATTTATTCAATTTAACATAAAAAAATAGTCCTGGTATTCCTTTCTAGTTTAGAAGAGCATGAAATAATATACCTGAAGGCAAATTATTTTCTATTTTATATATTCTTTTACAATAATACTTACTATTTGAAGTCTTTTATGAGATTTTTGTGGATTTTCATGCAGAAATCCTCCACTGTGGTTTTGCAGTAAGGTAGTACCACTGGAGAGGTGTAGTCTGGGAGCTGTCCTTTAGGTTTGGTGTAGCTGTAACACAGATGGAACCATCAGTCAATTCTCCCTTCTAACAGCAAAGGTTTCTCACTTGTGAACTTTCTGAAGGTGCTTTAAAAAAAAGCCAAATGGCAATAGTTGTTGTAAAATAATGTGTTTAGTTTTATGGTTCCAACTTGCCATTGTTTTTTCTGTGAAAACCTCAACATGTATTAGAAAAAGCACCTGATGAAGTCTATAGCATAGATACCTAGACCACAGATACAAAGGACTGTGAAATGCCTTTTCACAGTACATTCTATATAATTGTAAGAAGATAGATATAAATTTAAATGACAACAATTACTGTATTATGAGTATTAGTAAATTCATTTATAAGTTCATCCAAAAATGCCTAAGAATTATGAGGTAAACCTGGAATGGAACTTGCAGTAAAAATATCTGAAATTCTAGGTGAAGAACTAAGTTCTGTCAAGAGAGCTGCATCCATGACAGACTGAAAAGATGATTACATCTGGAATCACAGTATTACCACGAAGTTTGAGTAGAGTTCCATGTTTTCAGGAATTTTTAAAGATGAGCTGCTTTGGTCTTGGTTTCAAAAGGTTCTCATTTAATTCCCCTACAAATTCAAAACAGCACTTGTGGCTATCACACAACAGCTAAGACAAGCACAATTTCTGGGTTACAAAGCAAACACCAGTTAGTAGAAAAGCCTTCTAAAATATTCCTCATCCATTCCCGAGACCTTTTTCAGTCTCAGCCAAACACTTAACTCCACAGAAGGCAGCAATTCTGACTCACATTCGGACTAGTTTCAAGTAGTCCCAGATTTTCTCCAGCAGATCATCAAAGTTCCAGCGATGATGAGCAGATATCGGTACACAGTGGGGTACTTTGTAAATGATATCTAGTTCTTCAATGGAAATTTGGTCGATTTTATTTAGGACATAAATGCATGGGATGTAAACCCTGCAAAGAGAAAGAAATTGTTAGAGCAACCTCACAGCAGCACGCTGCTATCTTCACTGCAAAGAAAAAATGTTTTTAAAAAGCTTATCCCTGTGCTGATGCCACATTGCTGGCTCAGCTTCTGTGGGAAGCAAACCCAAAAGACAATTCTTTTCTTTATAATACAGACTGCTGGTGTGGCACAGCCTGGGAGCCAACAGTACCTGTTTCCTTCCACAACGTCAATCAGGTCATCGGCAGTGGCGTCGCTGCGCAGCGTGACATCGGCATTGTGGATTTTGTACTCTGCTAAGATGCTCTTCACTGTCTCAGTGTCCAGCTCACTCTGAGGACACTGAACATAGACACAGTGTTAAGGAATGGCAGAGCTAACAGCCAAATAAAGTATTACAATTAACAGTGCTGTCACCTAGCAACCACTGCATATACCTTACTACAAAGAATAGTTGCATTTTAAGTTACTGGACATGACTGGTTTTACTGTAGCTGGTGTGAGAAGAGGGAAAAACAGACTTAAATCCTTAACTCTAACAACTTCATTTATATTAATGCCCCACTGAGAACTGCAATCAGACATTTCAGAAGCAGTGTTTCAGTTTGAGACCAGATGCAACACAAACCCACGTATCTTGCAGTTCAGAGCCCAGACAACTACACTTTAGGTTCTTAGAGCACAGAGTTCTGACTTTTGGTATCTCTGGTTATTTCTATGCTTTTAAAGATTCAGGTGAATGGGTTGCAAGGCCTGAAACTCAGAGCAATCCTCTCCAGAAAGACATTGTAGCCACCAAGTAAAAGGCAGTTTTTGCACATTCTCCTTTGGATCTCAAACTTGTTATGTGTGGAAAGCAACTGAGGCTCTGTTTTGAGGGCAAGGAAGTGGTCAGGCTCCAAGAGAGGTGTGGATGGCCTCTAAGGAAAGTAAATGACTGTAGCACAGTACAGCAGTTCAGCTCCTGAAGTCACAGTACCACATGGTCCCAGACATACCATCAACTACAAATGCCTCTTTCTTCAAGCAATTTGGTTTTTTATTTTGGGTAAAGAAAACTTCCAACTTACTGTGGCTGTAAGGTTAATGCCTCCTTTATCCTTTTTTTTAAAGCCAATATTGGGGGGCTTACTATTCAGACGGATTCCAAATCCCTCCAGTTCATTCTCAATGATTTTCTTGTGGCCAAGGGGTTTCAGCACGTCCAGAACAATCAGAATGAGATTACAGGTTCGAGCAACTAAGAATCAGAAAAAGAAAGTCACCTCTCAAAAAGCATGCTCACACAACCTGAGACAAAACAACCACAATATGGCTTGGTGGACTGATGACACTATGAAACCCCTGAATGCCAGCGTATTTGTTATTTTTAAATACCAGTGTAGGACTGAAGTTTATTTTGCTGGCTAAGCATCACTGATAGACAGATCTGTACATGTTGTAAGAATGATAGAGGATGGAAAAAAATCTTCTTGTCTCCATTCAGACACCAGACTGAGGACAATTAACTGGGTAAGGAAATGAAAACAGCAGCCTTGTTTAGGATTGGATCAGATCTGCCTGCAAAACTGGCAATGTGCTTTCACTGAAGCGTCAGTGCAGAGCACAAACCCAGCAAGGTCACAAAGCTAGAGCTGAAAACAACAATATGAAAGCAGCTGCTGCTTCTCAGCAGGCAGCTCAAGTCCAGAAAACAATCCAGCTTTTTAAAGACATCAGAAACAGTGATTCAACCCTTCATTCTCCTGTACTGTGTTAAATGAACCAGTGACAGGCTGCTGTCTCCAGCTCTAACATACTCACCTGCAATGACCTGCCGTCCTCTGCCTTTACCATCTTTGGCACCTTCAATAATTCCTGGCAGATCAAGCAGCTATTTGTTCACAGGAAGGAAAGTATCACATGAGAAAAGTATTCTTCATTAAATCAATCCTACTTTTACCCTTCTGAACCAGCTGACTCTACTGCAAATCTGAACAGAGTATGACAGGACTGTGCCCTACTGGTACAGTGGTACAGATCATGTCATAGGGAATAATTAGAACTACCACAGGAACTTCTTCCCAGAGCAAAGTGAAAAGCAGGGAAAAATCCATACCTCATAGAAACATTTCCAAGGTATTCTCAAGCACTTCTACACATCACTTCTAACCTGCTAATGTCAGGTCAGACCACTCAACCCCAACAGCACAGCATCTGTATAGCCCATCCTACCCTCAGAGACACAAGATCTCACCTGGATCTTTGCTCCTTTGTACCTAATGACTCCAGGCACAGTAGTCAGTGTAGTGAATTCATATGCTGCCACTTCAGAGTACACACCAGCCAGATTACTTAGAAGAGTAGATTTCCCCACTGATGGAAAACCCACAAACCCAATGCGGGCATCACCCGTCTTTGCAACATCAAAACCTGCAAATAAGGAGTAGAAATATTTGTCTAATGATTGACATTTTCTATCTTCTAATGTTCTGGACACTAGATACATTATTATTTTTAATGCTGCCTGAGTAAAAGCCAAGTAAGCTCTCCTAGAAGAAGGGTGAGAGATTGTCCACAATCCTTATTGCCTTGTATCACTTGTATCACTTTGGAACACCCCATGACCTATACCTGTCTAATGAAGTGTTAGCTGCAAAGCTTCACAGTGGACTGTACCTGAGTATAAGTGAAGCATTTCCTTTAAGCACTGCAGCTAAGGCAATTCACACCTTTATATATATGAAAAAACGTGGGTGCTGTAAAGGTGCTTTTTCGTGTAAAAAGCTTAAGATTTCTGCAAAGATTATATTACCCAAAATACAAAAGTACTTTAATCTACACTTCATGAAGGGCTAGGAAGGGCCACAAATCATGGTTAGAGGTCCAGTACCGGGTAGGACAAGAGGAAGCAAGGACAGAACAGGTTGCCCAGAGAAGCTGTGGCTGTCCCATCCCTGCAAGTGTTTAAGGCCAGGTTAAATAGGGCTCCGAACACTCTGATCTAGTGGAAGTTGTCCCCGGCATGATAAGGGGGTAGAACGAAATAATCTTTAAGGTCCCTTCCAACCCAAACGTTTCTGTGATTCTATGACTGTTCAGCAGATAATCTGACACGATTTGTGCGGAAAAGAGCCCCCCAGTTACATCGCCTTCCGTCACACCTCCCGCACATGGACAGCTCCTGCATAGACCTGCATAGACCACGCACCTTCCCCGGGGCCGCCGCCGCCGCCTCCCTTGGGGGTGATGAGCTCCCGGCGCAGCTTGGCCAGACGGGCCTTCAGCAGCCCCAGGTGATGGGCGGTGGCCTTGTTCTTCTGTGTCCGGGCCATCTGCAAGGGCATAGGACCGAGGGCTCACACCAGGAGGGCTCTGTCGCCTCGGGCCCTGCGCGATGCTTGGGGAAAAGGGCCCCGCCACCCCTCCACGGCGCGGCCCGGCAGCCGTCCCCCACCCCGGCCCGAGCCCCGCGTCCGCCCCGTTCGGCGCTCTGTGCCCGGCCCGGCCGCGGGAGGCGGAGGGCGGCGGTAGGTTACCTCCGCCTCAATCTCCGCGATCTTGGCCAGGGTGCCGCTCATGGTGGCGTCCGGCCCGGCCCGCCCGGCCGCCCCTCAGCGCCGCCGCTCCTCGCGCACCCGCCGGGGCCGCGCACGCGCGTGGCGACCTCTCGCGAGAGGCGGCGGGCGGGAAAGGGCGCGCGGCGCGCGCCGCCGGCTTCGCGCGCTGCCCTGAGGGGAGGAGGCGCAGCGCCCCCTGGGCCGTGTGCAGAGCTCGCGGCGCCTCACAGAAAGAGCGGGCAGCGCTGTGAGGGGCGAGTGTGAGGGAGAGATGCCCGAGTGTGAGATCCGTGTGTGTGAGGGATCCCTGTGTGTGTGAAAGACCCGTGTGCCTGTGAGATCCATGTGTGTGTGAGGTCCGTATGCCTTTGACAGCCATGCGTGTGTGAGGGATCCGTGTGTGAGAGATCCGTGTGTGAGAGATCCGCGTGTATGTGAGAGAGATTCCTGTATCCGTAGAATCTGTCTGTGAGATCTATGTATATTAAGGATCCGTCTACGGGTGATCTGTTTGTGGGAGATCGGCGTGTCTGTGCCCCGTGTCCGTGTGATGTGTGCGAGGCAGAGCGCGGCTGCGGGGCTGTCGGAGCTGGCATCAGCCGTGCGAGAGCCCTGAGGGGGGCCCGGGGACGGTGCTGGCACGGCTGAGGCGCTCGGTCGTGAGGGACAGCCGGGCTGCGGCGCCGAGAGAAGCCGGCGTGAGGCGATGTGTGCTCGGCTGTGAGAGAGGACGGTGCGGGCGGAGCTGCGCGCTGAGGCAGCTGCCCCGCAGGTGTGAGAGGAGCCGGCGTGTGCCCTTCGCTGGGGTTAAACCGGACCGGCCTCTCCGCGGTCCTTCCCGCAGCCCGCTCCGCTCCTCGCCAGGTGTGTATTTGTGGCACTCCTTGTACCGCAGCGCTACCGGACCGGGCGGCGCTGCCGCACTGCCCGCGGCGGAGCCTTCCCGAGCTGGTGCTTTGTCAAACCGGGACTTCACGCTGGAGATTTCTCACGGCTCCCTTCAGCTGAGCCCTGGCCGTACCACTTTGCCCCAGGGACATCTGTAACTGCACTGAATGCAAGCTAATTAAACAGAGAAAGGATTTTTTTTTTTTTTTAAAGGCCCCTTCAAACTTTAAAATGCCAAGTATTTCCAGCGTTTGGCTGTTGCACAAGAAGCCAAACAATTGGATTTCAAATTAGAAGTATTTTTATGACAAGGAAATACAATTTAATCAGTGTTCAGGATTTTGGTTTCCAAGTTTGTTTCTGTGTCATATTTTATCTGAATTCGAATATTTATAGAAACCTTTCCAAAAAGGCTCTTCTACCTCAATTTATTGCAAAGTCTGTTTTTATAGGGTGTATCTAAATGTAAAACTTAACTTTAAAAAGAAAAAAAAAGCCAAAATTACCCTCTCCTTGCCCGTAATGTGAGCACTTACAGACACACCTGCCCCATCTTCAGACAGAATTCTGAGTATGTTACAATTGACAAAACTTAACCTTACAACAGTTTGGTGATAGAATTGTTGTGGAATCATTAAATCTTCTTTAACTTACAGTGAAAAGGAAAAAAAAAGAGTGCTAGTGCAATGGGAACCACACTGCTATTTGTGGTCTCTGCCTCTGCATTTCCCTTTTTGTCTCCATTTAATCAAAGGAGCAGCCTTTATTGTCATAAATATGTTTATAGTAGGAACTGTCATTAATATAAGCTTATAGAGAGCTTACTAAAATAGAATCTCAAATAAAATTGAATTACTATTCCTGGTAATGTTGGTTCAGCTAAGCTAGGGTAAATATAAATGCACCTACCCACTACATATTTGTTCATAGTTTTCTAATTATTCCTTGTGAACAATATCCTTTTCCAACATGGGACAGAGATTTGACCCTGGTATAAATTTTTTCCTACTTACTTCAGATGGAGTTGGATTTGTTTATGTCTCAACTGAATTTAGCCACGCAATCAGTCCAGATTTGTGGTTCTTTTTAGTAAAAGGAAAAATATTGAGAAAAATACAGATTCTGAATCAGGGTTTAAGACCTCCCCTCTTCTGTGCAGTACATCATGGTTAACTTCAGAACTTGTTGCTAGTTGTTACAAACTCACTCCAAATCTCATAGTCTAAAGTAAAATCATTTTTCCAAGTGGGGGCTGAATGAACAAAGATGTCAAAAAACACATGGTGTGAAAATTCAGTTACTGGCTGGTTTTTGTGTTACTGGTTTATGTTTCCATAGTGTTCTTAACATACAGCTGCTCAGTTAGTTCTTAAATTATTTTCTTCTCAGAAAGTTACTCAAGCAAAGGCTGTAAGGAATTTAGGCACATAAAAACCTCTTTCAGTGTCAAGTATTGTCCTTAATTACCTGAAGAGAGAAAGAATTTAATTAATAAAGGTAATTAGTTTGATTTTTGGTAGTCAAATTAACACTTTCTAATTGGTTATGATATTTAAAGTAGTTTATCTTAGTTTATAACAGTACCTTCCTTTAAGCTCCAGAAAGGTTTGTTCAACAGAGATTGTTTCCAGGTTGTGAACAGAGTAATATTACTTTTATTTATTGTGAGTACTGCTGTGAATTTTTTAATATAAAAGTGTTTTATGCGATATGGTGCTTAGAGAACAGGGTTGTTCTGACCATAGGAAATAAAGGTGCAACAGCTGGAAAAATGACTGAAGGGTGGGTGACTGGGAATGGATAAATTATGTCCCCTGAGGACTGCAGTCAAAACTAGAACATAGAGTGCAAATGATAAAACTTTTTTTTAAAAAAAGAAAAAAGGAAAAAAAATAAAAGTCAGTCAGAGAACAGAAAAATCAAGGAAAATATTAATAGAAAATTGGATACAGTGTCAGGAGAAAAAAAGCCCCGAGAAGAACTGGAGAGAAAATGAAAGGAGATGTGAGAGACTGAGATCTGCTCGAAAGGTTAATTGAACTTTATAGTGGGCACTGATGGAAGATGGTGTATGTGAATTGCCATCTTTTTTATTAAAACATATATGTGTGTTTTTTAATTTGCAATCATTCCATTTAGGGGAATCTAGATGAAGTGCAACAGGGGGAATACTTCCCAAGGCTGTTCCTTGCTTAACAGTCAATCTCTCCTGGGACCAATTGCCTGTAAAATCAGATGACACAGAGTGAAGGTTCAGATCTGGAGTAAAACCCACAAATGATTATGTAGTTGTGTCAATGACTGATAAACTGGAAGTATATAACTTCAACACTTCTCTAATAATATTCTTAATAAGGAAAGCAATGTACTAAAGCATATTCAGCAAGTGGACAAAGACTGCATCTGATGCAAAGGCTGTCTCATCAAACACTGAAGGAATATGACACAGTACAGAATTGGTGACAGGGAAAAAACAGGAGTGTTTGTTTCTCCAAGCTACAACAGGAATGTGACTGAAATGGTACATACCTCATCAGCAAGATCTGAACAGTGTAGAAAAATGGATTTAGGAAATTCATCTTCTACACACTCCTGTCTTGCTAACACAGATTTTGAGCAAGTCTTTTCCTTTACTTGTGCCTCAGGTTTTTTTTTGCACAACAGGAATGTGCAGTTGCCGCAGAATGACTGAAACTTTTATGTTTCCATAGCATTGCCCTGCAAGTATGGTAACTGTAGCTCACTTCCATAGGAGAGCTTAGGAGCTAATGCAGTTAGGTTTTATGTCAAACTACCAATTTTAACCCTATTTAATTATGGAGCAAATTCTGAAATTCTTTCTAAAGCAATTAGTGTTTCAGCTTGAGTAAGAGTTTTACTTACGTGAGATGATGAGATGCAAACAAAGTATATTGAGAAGAGGCTTGCAAGTCTTTTGGATAACTTATGTAAAATGTATCATTGTACAATACATGGTAAATACTTTGAGTATGAAATTAATTGTGATAACTCTTGTATGCTTCATTAAAATCACATGAACTACCTTGTTAAAAATAAGCGGTGCATGCTCACCTAGTCAGGTTTGAGGGTTTTTTTTTTTTCCCTCTTTTATATTCTAATAAATGACTCAAATACTTGAGGATATCAAGTTTATTCACAGTGCACTGAGAAGGTCATTTTAGCTTAAGAGCCACTCTGGTAGTACAGCACTTGTGGTTTTGGTAATTCACCTCATGCCAGACTATACTGGCAACCAGCTGATGCTGTGTGTTTGTGGGCTTGCTACAGACTGCATTTCTAGATTAGTGGTGGGATTTCTGCAGCATTTCAGAAAGTGAGAGGGTGACAGGGAGGAAATTAAATCATGATTTCAGGTGAAGCGAGTATCTTGAAATTTCATATCCTCTCAGAAGTGATCACCAGCCCAGTGAAAAATAATTTGTATCAAATGGTAACAGTGATCTGAGTACTTAGGATTTTAAGAATTATGAATATGGGACTGTAACCAACCTGCCAGAGTTTCCTCATGAAAAAAAGGATAACTGCAGCTTAAGGCATATAGACAATTGGTTCCTTTTAAGGTGGTTTTTCTGTGGGTTTTTGTTCGGTTTTGTTTGTTTTTTTAAAAATTTTTACAGTTTTGCAAATTTACCCTATGAATCGCACTTTGATTTGAGAACTGGCTGGTAATTAACCCTCTTATTGTATTTCAGGGGAAAACTGCTCATGCTGAAGAGGAGACAAACTATAATGAGCTATAATGAGTTGACTAAGGGCCAGCTTCGTGCCTGTTTGGAGGAAAGAGATTTTGAAAACCCTCTATCAAAAGGTAAGATTTTTTAAATCCGTAGTGCTGAATCTTCAATGGAAGCATAATACTGATTGCCTGAGGTGAAGTGACTCCAAGAGTTGATGCAATTCACAGCTTAATTAACTCTTGAGCCAATAGACAAAGTTGTATCTCTTTCAAATGTTGTAAAATGTACAAATGTAGCCGTTCCTAGTTGTCTTCTAGGATTAACTGTTCTTCATGCCAGTTTACTTGTTATCTTGGGAGGAGTTTTCCTGTACACAGTAGTTTAGCTGTTAATCTGTAAATACCAAACCTTTGTTGCTTGCATTGCATATTTAGGATTGTATTGTAATGTATGTTTTAGAAGAAAAAGTTGTCTGTCAGGTTTGTTTAGGTAGGCATGAATGCCTTATTCACTGGGAGTCAACGAGATGGAATCCTAGGTTGTATTTCCATGTTGCACAGATCCCTAATGTGGCAATCTTGTTCTGAATGGGTCAGGTTGCTTTGGTTCCAGGCAGTCTAGAATAAGTTAAACTGGGAAGACTGAAGAAATGAGGGGAACAAAAGGGAGATTAAGTATCAAAGGTTGGCTTCCAAGACTGTGTAAAATTAGTATAACAACTAAAAGTTGTATAGTTTAGCATCAGCTCCCCACACTTTGTCGTGGACTGCCATGGAACACACAGAATACACAGCACGAGTGCAGTGAGGAGAGTGATCAAAAAGAGGAAAAACAAACAGTGCTGTTTTCTCTTTTTAAAGTAAGTCTTTCTGTGTACTTTCCACAGTATCATATACCTTCCTATTGCTTTTAGTTTTGTGAGGGTGCTGGGTATTTTTAAAGTCTTTTCATCTGCTTCTAGAGGAGAAAGCTGACAAATCACTAAACCCGCATATGGGTTACACAGGAAACTCTGCTGTCTCCAAGTCTGAGAATCCTTGCTGCTAGGGTTGGCATTCTCATGGGATGATTCCCAATAATAAACTGAGCAAGCTTTAAAAACTAAATTTAAGTAATAATCAACCTAATAAGTAATGAATGCTGAATTAATTGCTTGTTATATCAGTAACAGTTAATTAAAATACCAGTGAAAGCTCAGAAAAACTGACAGCTACTCACTGAAATTGCAAGTGTGCCATAAACTGTGCAATGTTGTGTATTTCTGTGGAACACACATACAAAGGAAATGGTTCATATGACTGATTAGCTGGCACAAGTGCTATGCACAAATGTCTCTGCTAATATTATAATCCATGTGAAATAGTGACTAACCTTCTTAAAGAGTATAATAATGGGACTATTCTGAAAAGTTTCAGTAGCCTCAAGATCTACACAGATTCACGAGTTGAAAGTGTTGAACAAATAGGTATGACTCAACTCTAATTAACATATACCCAAATATGTTTGAACAGATTCTACTGTAACCGTCTTTTGTTACCTCCTATATTTGCACACCAATTTAAGGTCTGCACTTCTGAGTAAGGCCAGTAGCAATTGATCTGCAGTGAAGCGAGCAATGTACAATGTGGAGTCCCAAATGGTACACACATGTTTGGAGAAAAGGAGGATTATTAATACTATTGAAATACCAATCAAAGTGCTTCAGCAGGCACCAGGCAGCTGCAAAACATTTAGGGACACCTCAGGAATTCCCTTGAGCAGAAGTGAGACAGGAAATAGTGAGAAGCTGAATAAAGTAGCTGAGGAAAATGCCTTTATTTAAAAGAGGGATGGATTCAAAAGAAGTTCAGCACATTCCAGTGCAGAAGACATCAAAGAAAACAGATTAGGATTAATCTGAAAAGGAGAGGAAATATTGGATACAGAAAATGTAAATTTTAAAATTGAAATTTAAAACTTTCTTTCACCTTATCTGGAACTTTGTCTTCAAAAAGTAACTTGCTAGTTGTGATGGTAATTGAGTCAAAGGTAGTCATTCCTGTCTGCTTACACAGTTATGGAGAAATGCCATTTAGTCATTACATTGAATTTAGGGAACTTCACTTTACAAGTCTGTTAATAGCGATGAGCCAAATTTTTGCGCAGTGTGTTTAGTACCTGTTCATTTTCAAAAGAAATTCGGCAATGCTATAACAAATGCTAGTGAAGTGGCTACTTTGATAGTCTCAGAATATGAGACAGGGTAAGTTTGGAACCAGAAAACATTGTAAGCAGCAGTCCTTTAAATGTGATGGTGGAGCTATAGGGTGTGATAAGCCACACAGTGTGGGGAGACAGACCAGAAAAACTGTACCAAGAGGAGAGCTACTGCCATGGCAGAGTGCTGAGGAGCCAAGGCAAAGGGCTGTGTCTGTGTCCTTGTGATTACCCGGGAGTGCAAGGTGCTGGCGGTCATCTTGATCCAGCATCCAGCAGCTACTCAGAGTGGGAGCTCCCAGTGTGCTGATCTGGCATCCTCGTGGCAAGAGTGAATGTGGTCACTTGCCAAGAAACAGCCATGCTTTGGGGTTTTTTTAGCTTTTACCCAGAGAAGCAAGCAGGGTGTGTTGGATGGTGCCTTTTAAACAGGAGGGCTGGAAGCTGAAACCAGAACATTCCGTGGCAACTGGAGAAAGTTCTGAGGAAAGTGCTGTGAGAGAGGCAGGACCCCCCTCCCCCTGCCTAGAGGAGAGACAAAGAACAGGCGAGGAGGGAACTGAAATAGGAAGCAGGAACCATGTCAGGAGGCTGGGGGCTAAAAGAAAGCAAATTAATAAACCACTGGGGGAAAGGCACGCAACTGTCCAAAGCCACTAGGAAAGATAAGCAAATTCCAGATTCTTTAACTGCTCTGTGTGTGTGTGCTTGCAGCCTGGCTAGTGAGTTAAACATAATCATTTTCCTCACTGTAGCAAGTACAACTTGTGTGTCTGTGGAACACAGACTTAAGAGAATACGAGCACTGTGTTATCTATATAATAGGGTGTATTTAAGCTGGGTTTGTCAGCATTGCTATCACTCCACCTCGAACTTCTCAAGTAAATGTTCACATCAGGGTGTGTGCACACATAGTGCAGTAATAAAAAGTTACTGGTAATATTCTGACTGCAGTAGAGACAAACAGTTCCTATCAAAAGCAGGAGAAATCTGGTGTACAGGCTGAGGGCACTGTGTGGCCTTAAGTGTTAATGTAGTATTTTGGAAGTTAGAAGCTTGGTGCGCTCATTTGCACATCAGTACCCAGAATGCTTTTTCAGTTCCACCACTATTTAATTCAAGTGCTGGGTTTGAGCTTTTGGAAAGCTCTGTAGTTTGTGATGCCCTCACATGTGCCAAGTTCAGTATTTTCCACAGAATAGTTTAAGTGACGATATTAGATCGTGAATAGGTAGTCCAAGCATTCTTAATTAGGCTTGATGTTACAAATGCAAAAAAGCGTCCTTGAACACTTTTTTCCAAGAGTTGTCTTTAACAAAACAAAGTCTGTTTGGAGAATATGTGTGTGTGTGTAATATGTATGGGGGAGATGCTTCTTCAAAAGTAGAGAACAATTTTTGTCTGAGACAGAAAGCAGATTTCAGCTGAAAATGAGTAATGATAATGATGATGTTGAAATAGCAGCTCTTCATAGAAAGACCTCGAGCACACAGGGAAGATTCAGCACTAGGACAGTCCAGGCAACCCCACGCAGTGAATTCGGCAGTGCATTTTGGAGCGTTTAACCTGGGCCCGGGGAAGGTAACTTGAGGGAGCGGGAGCCTCGCCGCGCTGGGGCGTGGGGCGCTCCGGGCGCCGTGGGAACCCCGGCTGGGCGGGAGGGGCTCCGCGGGCAGCACTTTCCCCAACATGGACGCGCTCGGGGCTGTGAGGTGCCCGTGCCTCCCGCAGCCCCCGGCCCGCGGGTACCGTTCCTCCCAACCGCTCTCGAGGGGAGGGCATTTTCGTACTGGAAGAATTCCCGCTGTACCCCTTCCCTCCCCCACAATGCCGGCGCCTCGCTCTTCTAGCGAGGCTGAGAGTTGATCGTGTACGGGGGGTGGGGGTGAGAAATGCAATGAAAGAGCGGGGGGACGCCGGTCCGCGCTGCAGCCCCTGGCCCCTCTGGGATCGGCTCTCCTCAGGCGAGCCGAGGAGGTGGGGGCCGCTCTGCGCCTCTGCAGCTCCGGGAGGGTTTGCATTGGACGATTCGCGCCTGGGGAGGGGGGAAGGTTCCCTGCAGCCCCCCCGCCGGCCCCTCCTCCTCTCTCCAGCGGGAGGGGGCCTGGGGGGCGAGCTGCAGCCCGGATATTTGGGGGAGGGGGCGAGCGCAGCCCCACCACCCCCGTGAGCCGCGGGCGGGGGCCTCACTGCCGGCTCGGCATTGGAGGATCGGTGCTGGGGAAGGGGGAGACTGCAGCCCCCAGCCCCCGCGGGCGGGCGGGGTGGGGGCCGGCCTGCTGGCTCTGGCTGCTCTTGCATTGGCGGATGCGGGGAGGGAGGGGGGCAGGAAGCGGGGGGGCAGGGGGGAGCCCGAGTGGCTGGAGGGGGGGTCTCTGTGAATAGGGTGGGGGTCTTCTCGTCCAAAGAAGAGAGGAAAGTTTGCGGCGCCGGTGGTGAGGGTGCGTCGAAGCGGGCGGGGCCCGGACCGGGGCCGGCGGCGGCGGCGCTTGGTCGGGGAGCAGGAGCCGGGGGGCCCCCGCTGGATTTTTGTAGGGGGGGTGGTATCGCCCCCTCCTTCTCCTCCCCCCAGGGGTGAAAGTGCAAGAGGAAGTGCAGCCGCTGCCATCTTTCCTCCGCTCCAAACACACAGGGACGGACGGAGCCGGCAGCCCGGAGCCGCCGCCGGACCCCCGTCCCTCCCGGCTGCTGCCGCCGCGCCGCGCACGCCCCTTCCCGCGGCGGCCCCGCGGCCGCAGCGCCTCGTGGCGGCGGGGCCCGGGCGGGGCTCGCGCGGCCGCGCGCGCGCCTCGGCCGCCCGAGCCTTTTGTCTCGCCCCCCCCGCGCCGCGCGAGCCCCTCGCGCCGTGCAGGGAGCGCCGCGCGCGCGCCGCCGCCGGCCCGGGCAGGGGCGGGGAACGAGCAGGAGGAGGCGGCGCGCGCCGCCGGGCGGCCCGAGAGCGCGCGCGCCCCCTGCGGGCGCCGGCGGGGCGGCGCAGCCCCCATGGAGCGGGTGAGCGAGGCCGCCGCCTGCGGCCCCTCGTCGGGCTGCTACACCTACCAGGTGAGCCGGCACAGCGCCGACGTGCTGCACAGCCTCAACCAGCAGCGCAAGAACGGCGGCCGCTTCTGCGACGTGCTCCTACGCGTGGGCGACGAGAGCTTCCCGGCGCACCGCGCCGTGCTGGCCGCTTGCAGCGAGTACTTCGAGTCGGTGTTCAGCGCGCAGCTCGGCGACGGGGCAGGTGGCGGCGGCGGCGGCGCGGAGGGGAGCGCGGCGGAGGCGGCGGCCGGAGGGGCTGCAGCGGCGGCCGGCGGCGCCCCCGGGGGCGGGCGGGAGCTGGAGATGCACACCATCAGCTCCAAGGTGTTCGGAGACATCCTGGACTTCGCCTACACGTCGCGCATCGTGGTGCGGCTGGAGAGCTTCCCGGAGCTCATGACGGCCGCCAAGTTCCTACTGATGCGCTCCGTGATCGACATCTGCCAGGAGGTCATCAAGCAGTCCAACGTGCAGCTCCTCGTGCCCCCCGCACGCCCTGACATTATGCTGTTCCGTCCGGGGGCTGCTGACCTCGGCTTCCCTCTTGATATGACCAATGGTGCCGCTTTGGCACCCAATGGCAATGGCATTGCTGGCATGCCTGAAGACGAGGCCACGCGGGCTGCGCTCACGGCTGCGCAGTCCTCCCTACCTGTCCTGCAGGGTGTGGACCGCCTGCCCATGGTGGCGGGACCTCTGTCCCCACCGCTGCTGGCCTCACCCTTCCAGAATGTTGCTGCTAGTGCCCCCACTTTAAGCACCAAGAGGGGCAGAGGGCGTCCCCGTAAAGCCAATCTCTTGGACTCCATGATGTTTGGTACCCCAGGGGGCCTGCGAGAGGCTGGTATCCTGCCTTGTGGTCTCTGTGGGAAAGTATTCACGGATGCTAATCGTCTTCGGCAGCACGAGGCTCAACATGGGGTGACAAGCTTGCAGCTGGGCTACATAGACATCCCACCCCCACGACTGGGTGAAAACGGTGTTCCTGGTCAGGATGACCCCGATGCACCTCGAAAAAGAAGCAGGACGAGGAAACAGGTGGCCTGTGAGATCTGTGGCAAGATTTTTCGGGACGTGTACCACCTGAATCGGCACAAGCTGTCACACTCTGGCGAAAAGCCTTACTCTTGTCCGGTGTGTGGCTTGCGGTTCAAGCGAAAAGACAGGATGTCCTATCATGTTCGATCGCATGATGGCTCTGTGGGAAAGCCCTACATCTGCCAGAGCTGTGGAAAAGGCTTTTCCAGGTAAGAGGATGCTTGTAGGGACCATTGACACAAAGAGAGACCTATAAAGTTGACTTTCCTATCTCTTGGAAATGTACTTAGGATAGTTTGACTGTTCCGCTTTAAAATGTCTCAAGGAGTGAGACTTCCATCATTTCCTCTGGGATGCTATTCTGCAGTCTCTTGGAAGGGTTTAAAAGTAATTAAGACATTGAACTGGGAGTCAGCTGGCTTCTGGCTAACGTTCCCAGCTTTGTCCCAGAGTTGGTTGTATGCGTGTCCTTGGGCAAATCAGTCAGTCTCTCTCCCTCAAATAACTCTTCTGTGAACTGGGTATTGAAATAATTACCTGCCTCACAGAAGTGTCTTGAGATCGCTGATGTGTAGGTAGTTTGAAGGTGCTGTTGAAGTGCAAAATAATACATCTCAAGATTATTATTTTTCTCGTATCCATTTTAAATTTTCTTTTTCTTAACTTCCCTTCATTTCTCTTAGTTCGTAATGTTTTTTATCACCCAAATGTGAAGGAAGAGGTGAGATTTCAAAGGCTGCAGCATCAAGTGTCTTTTAATACATGATCTTTGTGTCCTTTGGGTTTACATCCTTCTGAAGGGGATCCTGTTTCTGCCCTGCAACATACGTAAGATCTGTGCATTTAATGTTGCTGATTTTTTGTTGTCGCTGTTTGTGGGAGCTAATTTAATAAGTAGTTTGGTACACGTAGTTGTGTTAGTGGTATCTTATAGTCTGAGTAAATGAATTTGAAACTTTTTTGGAATTTTGCCGCTCGCTTTGAGTGTAGAAGTAGTGGGGGGGAGGGGGATGCATACACTGCTATTTCTGTACTAGCAGTCGGTTTTCTACAGCACTTGATTTGCTCTGACATGAGGGAAGGAATCGAGGTCTCAAATCAAAAGGCCACCAGGCTGTGTAAATTGTGGAATTGTGCCCCTGCTCTCTTTTTGATAGAGGGACTTTCTGTTATTGAAATAAATTATGAAAATGTAGCCCCACCCCCCCTTCTTCTTTTAAATCGGCAGTAATTAGGGATGCAGCTTCATAAGGGCTGCAGATTCAGTGATGGAAGGTCACAAAATGAAAATTTCATCTGTGGCTAGAAGTGCAAGTACTTTTCTTATAGCACTATCTGGGATCACGTGCCAGGTTTTATTGTTTTTACTCACACTTAAAGATTTCTGCTGTTGCTGAATGAAAGGTTTTCGGAGGAAGTGAGAAATACATGTTGAGTTCCTATTTTCCCCAGTAAGTTAATGTGAGCAGGCTAGAATGCTGTTACAAAAATTAACAACAAAACCGTTTGTGTATCTGTAAAACCAAAGTATGAATGAAAACCAGAGACTGTTAAGTTTCAGTATTCAATCTTAGGAGCAGCCTGAGGAAGTTGGAAGCGTGATGTCTCTTTTTAGTGTCCTTTCCTGTATTCTGTAGCGCAGCACGTGAGCTTGCTGGGCTTGAGGTACCCAGAAGGACCCCAACCAGTCTGTCCGGTTACACCGCTCCAGCGCTGGAGCATCGGGTGTAAGAGCCTCACTGCAAAGTCCAGCCTATTTTCTGTCTGCAGTGCGTGAATTCCATCCCGTGCCCTCTCATTGGTGCAGCTGGGAAGTTGGGGGAGGAGAGGGTGGAGAAGTTGTTTCCAAGCAGTTTTGGTCTCATACAATGAAAAGCTTTCTTCCCACTAGGAGAAACTCCCACCAGGACAATCTGCAGCTCTTCAGTCCTTTCTTCTTCCAAGTAGGCTTTGCTGGTTGTGAAGAATGGTCTAACTTTTTACAGTAATAATTTGCTCTTCCATTGCACCTTCTAGTTGGAATGTTCAGAGCACTTTATTTGTATTAATGCAGTCTCCCTACCAAGTTGTAAGTTAGGACTATTTTTTCATCTTGCAGGTGGAAAATGTGTCACAGCAACAGAGTTTAGATAGTCTTTTTTTGCAAGAGATGCTTAAAATTGGCTTTTTTTTCATCTGTGTTTAGGACATAAACCAAAAGGGTCTGATTTTCAAATATTAAACAACTGTAAATCAAAGTGCCTGATTGTTAAGGTCTAAATAAGATTTTGGATGGGGATGTACAGGCTTGAAAATCATAATTTGTATTTCCTGTTTCCTCTGATCACTCAGTCATGATTTCTTCCTGAGGAGAAAATGCTGCCTTTTTAGCAAGTTGGAGAGGGTACATAAGGTAGAGTCCCAGTTGTTGGTGATGTGGTTCTTGGAAAGTTAAATATCACTACATTTGTCATAGATACAGCACTGGGATTTTTTTTCTTTTCTTGTTAAAATTGTAACTTTATTTTTAGTATTTGTTTTAAGTGTGCTTATGTGTATTTTCCTTTAAGGCCAGACCACTTGAATGGACACATCAAACAGGTGCATACCTCAGAGAGACCTCACAAATGTCAGGTAGGAGCCAGACTGATGTTGTGGGTAATGTTTGGCATTGCATTTATGTGTACAGACAATTTTGAAGTATCAGTAGGAGTACCATGTAAATGTGATTTGGGATAAATGTTTGTAAAGAACAGTGTTCCACAGTGACATCTGCTTTACCTCCCTCCTGTCCCCCCTTGCCTCATCTACAGCTTTGGTCCTCCTGCCTCCCCCGCTTCTACCAGATGTTCTTCCCTACTGTGCTGTCCCAGTCTCACCCTGGATCTCTTATCCAGCCACCTGGGCTTGGAGTCAATGTCACTGATTATTCCCTCCCTCTTTTTTAAATTGCAGTTGTTGCCATCAGGAGGCTCCAATGCTGACTTCATTTTTTTAGAATAACTTCAATAAATAATTAGTAAATTGTAATTATCATAACTTGTCAAGATACTACTTTTTTATATTGCATAGCTGTCAGAACATTGCACTGAGCAAAATTGGAAGCTTTTTTTTATCTCAGAGAGAATATAAATAATGGCATCACAGTATCCTTTGTTGTACAATGTCATAATGTTGTATATAGTTTTTTACAGTTAATAAGGTTTGAAAGACCAAATGAAGGAAGACATTTTATAATCCATTTATAGAGAGATTTAAAAGGTGCCTGGAAGTATCAATTAAAACAAAGTTGAGAATCAGCTTCCACCATCACACATTGCCATCAGAGAGATGTTGGGCAAACTTTCAAAACAGTTGTTGGGCTAACAATCTCCATGCTTGGCTTCTGAATAAATATTTAATATTTATTTAAAGAAGCAGGAGCAAGATTATTTTCTTTTTTTTTTTCTTCTTTTGAAGACAGTGAAAGTTAGAGGATTTTTTCTTCTAAAATATTTAACCATGTTTTATGAACTTAGACAATCCTACATGATTGCTGCCTCCTGATCTGCATTGTTGCACGTTTTGACACACCTATATTTCCTTCAAATTGTGAGAGTATCGATACATTTTGAAATTTTAAGAATCCTGAGAAGTTTTCCAGACAGCTGGAGCCATCTAAAGGTTTCTCTTGACATCCATATGATCTGTGAAAGCCCAGGACATTTGAAACTCAGGCCATAGAGGTGTCACATTGTCCTAGATAAAGCCTTAGATTGGCTCAAGCTTCTTGAGATGATTTTATGTGTTTATACAAACAGATTTATACAAACTGGAAAATTCCACTCGTAAAAAAAAAAATCACAATGTGGGGACAGCAAGGGGTCTATGGATGAACTGATGGTGCATGTTTATGTCCCAACATGAACAGACACTCCTCAGTCTTTTGCTACTTGATGCCAAGATTACTGGATGAACACTTTAAAAATTACACAGATAGCTATGAATTGTCCTTTGCCAACTGATGACCAACAATTCTTTTATAGTTTAACATTGATTTAAGAATATTAAGTATCAACTCCATGTGAATCAGAGGATACGCTAAGAGCTCAGAAGTAAAGGAACATGGAAGCTAAGATGGCACAGCCAAGCTCAATGCCATTTCCTTGCACACTTGTATTTTGTGATAGCACTTTCCAAGAGCAGTCTTTCTTACTGTGTGTTGTCTAAAGTGCTGTAATACTGTATGCACTGTTCATTTCAGTTAAAAGGTACTAGTCTATAGGTTATAATCATCAGGACAGAGTTGAGATTGTCCTTCAGGCTTGGTTTGTTCTTGATTTTTGGTTGCTTAGCCCTGCAAAATTAATTTTTCAGGAGTCTTAAGGCACGGAAAATTTATTAATGACCTGTTGTGTGTCTTTGCAGAAAATGCTTTGTAATATCCTATCAGATTTAGAAAGTCTTCTTGAATATGCACAGATCTGCTATACATTGTAGAAACCACAGAAGGGATGCAGTCACTCAAAACTTGTTTCAAATATGAAAACTGATGTATAAATTGATAAAGTTCTCCCTGTGATTATCTCATAATCAGTTACACATCTGTTCCATTATAAATATATCTAACACAGGATCTGGCCACCAAGAAGGAAAAGAGTGTAATATTGGCATGTTGTTTCCCCTTTTTCCATTCTCTTTTTCCACTGATTTTGTTTGGCAAATTAGTTCCCCCTGAGAGCAGCCTGAACAGCATTGAGCATCCTTTTTGAATCTTTTCAGTTCCTGTTGAAAATTCCTGTTATTGTCATGCTTTGTTTATGTTTACTGGAAAAGAGAATTAGCCTGTCAGTAAACAGAAGAGCACTCCAGAATCCTCTATTGCAATGTCATTTTTGGAATTTGTGCTCTGTTATGATTTAAACAAACTGGCCATTTACCTGAGCTCTTACGTATCTTTGCAAACCGGTGATATGTATGTAATGTTTCGTTGGTGTGGCATCACAGTACACTTTGGAATACCAAAACCAAAGTGGGAAGGTGTCAACCCAACTTCAGAATAAATGAAAGTATGAGAAACAGGACAATTTTAAGCTGAACATCCCTGCAACAGCTGTAGTTTTCAGTGCTCAGTTTGTAATCCTACACTCATCCCCCTGAAATAATGGCTGTGCTTCTCAGGTCTTTCACAAGCAACCTAATTTCCAGCACCTCTAGTACCTGATGCCAAAGTCTTGACTCCAGCTTTTTCATTACTGTTAAGATAGACTCAGATTAGGGAAGATCTCCAGAGAGCCAAAGCAGCTGAAAAATCAGATCCAAGGAGTTGTCCAGGTGTCCGGGCAAATGGCACTCTGGATCTTTTCCCTTGGATGGTTGCACTGGTGAATTTATTTTTTTTTCCCCAGTCTGACAGTTGAGTGCTGGCTATAGGAGAAGGAGTGAGTCAGTTTTGTGGCCAGAATGGGGCAGCTCAGTTACTGACCCCACGGGATGGGGTGAAGCTGTCAGCTTTGGCGTGTCCATGTGTGAAAGTCAGGCTGCAGTTTGGGAACAAACAGTGATCTGAAAATCTGTAGACTTGAAAAGAACAAGGGGAGAAAAAAGAAGTTTGCTCCTCTCAGAGACAAGACAGGTTGTTGTGGCAAATTAAATAACCAAGAAAAATACAGGTTAAATTAAAGCACAACTTAATTGGCATCCCAAGTCCAGTGCGTATCCCATTGATTTCAATGCAGAATGAGTTTCTTCCTGTCCTAATTTCTCTTACTTCCTGCCTATTAGCAGGAAAATGGCAGCCACCATGGAATAAGCTCAGAGACATCCACATCCATAGAAAAGTTGAAACTTCAAGAGGTATTTCTTAAACAATGTTTTTTAAACTTTATATATTCTTTTTGATCTATTTATATACCTGTGCAATGCTTGATAGGAAAGCACTGGAGAGTTTTCTTCTGTGATTAACAATTAATGATAAATACTTAGCACTCATTTAGCACTTCACATCTTTCATAAAATAAAACTTTTTTTTTCTCTATACCTTTTATAAATATTAACTATTTGAATATTAACTTTGGGGTTTTCTTTAACCCTAGTCCTGTCTCCCATTGTTATGATTCAGCTAAACTGGTTCTTGCTTTCTCCACTGGACTTAATTATTGTTTTTAAGCTTTGTTGCAGATATATTTATATATAGCTTATCCAAAGGTGAGCTTTACACAACTCAGCAGTAACAGTGGAAAATCAAACACATAAATTATTATATTGCTTTTCCCTAAGCTTTCAACTTGCTAAGTTCACTGTGGGATAGATTTGGTTTTATGTTGGCATCGCTGTATTTATGTGATTTGTCTCCGGTCTGCTTCTCATCGGCTAATGCACTCCCAATGCTCGGGTATGGACCCTCCTGCAGCTCCATAGCTTTAGAGTTAATGATGATGGATCTCTTGGCTGTCATTGTTGATAGTCTAGTCATATATCTTTAGCTGACATCCAACAGATTGATTAGTATCAGGGCTGCAATCCTGCCTTAAGAGAGTGCTTACCTCTAAGAACGCTTTAGTAAGTGAAAGCTGCACCTCTTTTGCTCAGCGCTGTGTACTGAGATTACAAATGAAGAGAAATCTTTCATGTTCAAGAATTTGCCTCTTAAATCTCAATACTTGTAATTTATAAATCTCTGTCTGGTGGGCCTAATTAAACTGTGTATGTCGCAGAAATCCAGATAATTTTACTGTTGCCTTTTAAATTTCATTAAGTTCTGATCCTCTGAGGTGTTAAGTCTTGTACTTGCTGCAGAGCAGCCTCATCTCCATGGGAGTTTTCCACACTTAAGCATCTCATAGGATTGAATGAGTGTAAAGCCTGTTGAAATTGATAGGTGCTTTTCAGCTGCCTTCAATGGTTTTTGGATTAAGCTCTTGCTTAACTGAATTTTATGTAATTACGTTATCCTCTTCTGTATTATCAATTTCACTTACTTGAATTATAATTTTGGAATTTTACGAAGATTGTTACTTTAACAAGTCTTGCCTCTATTGAAACAGTGATTTGATTACACACTGATATTTAAAAATACAGATTATACCCAGTTCCCAAGACATTGAACAGCCTCATATTATTTCTTTGGGGATTCTGGTTATAACTCTTAAAACTGTGTTATTTTATATGAAGTTGGTATAAACAAAACACTGTACACTCTTGAATGTCACTGCTCCAGCTTGGTCTGGTCATTCTGATGTATGTTTGCTTTTCTTGCACTTGTGAAATGGTTTAGACTATAATACCTTGTGCAGCATATTGCTGGTGATTTATTTCCCTTCACACATTAGAGACAGAGCAAGCCTTTCAGAACTGGCAGGCCACTGTAACAGGCTGTGGGTACAGCCTGCCTGCCCATTGCTGGGGTTATAAAAATGGGAGGGAGCCTTCACTTATCAGACAGATTTCAGCTGGAAAGTGGGAAAATAGAATCAATATTATGCGAAATCAAGCTTGTTTTGTGGTAGTAAGTGGAATATGATACCTTGACCAGGGGTAAGTTAAAACAGATTATAATGTCATGCAGTTATTTTGATACCTGCTCAGTTTTGAGGCTTCACTTCTACAGTTTGTCTCCACTGCTGCTGTGGATACCAGGATGACTCTTCTGCTGTCTCTTGTCATTGTCATCCCAGATAATTCTCTGATCCTTTGTTTGTGTATCTTCACACTCCAAAAGAATTCTGTGTACTGAAGTTAGATTTATCTCATCAAAGAATAGAATTTAGGAAAATGACAGAGAGGACATTTGAGTGGTTTAAAGTGATTGGAATGGCTCAGTGGAATGGCAGAACTTACTGTAAACGGAGCAAGGTGGTTTCTGCTATTTCTTCTGTTAAATATTACGTAAGACTTTAGTATCTTCATCCTCAGAAAGGAGCAAAAGCCTTACAAGTCTATCTTGGTGTAAGTTTTACTGTCTATAGTGTATCAGAACTGTTTTCTTGTTGCTTTAATTCTTTTGAATAGTAGCATTACATCTTGTGCAATGCATTGGTGTTCTGAACTTTTTATCTGGGGGAAAAAGGCTTGTGCATCATGTAATTTTTTGTGTTTGCACAGGATCTAAGGTATTTACTCTAAAGAATACTAAATATATTCAACAATATCAGTGCTGTTAGCAGAGTTGATGAGTCACATGGTTCTCGTTATACCTGCAGACTTGTAATGCTTCCTTTGCCACTCGTGACCGGCTGCGCTCACACCTGGCATGTCACGAAGACAAAGTTCCATGCCAGGTGTGTGGGAAGTACTTGCGAGCAGCATATATGGCAGATCACTTGAAGAAGCATAGCGAAGGACCAAGCAATTTCTGCACTATCTGTAACCGAGGTAATGAAGAAACTATTTTTTTATTCCAGTGGGATGGGACAGCACTTGAGGGGAGCTGTAAGGCTGCGTGACTCTGCAACAGGAGGAGGTTGTACCCTATTTGTGTACATACTCTGCCTTTCCTACTGACTGCTTAACCCTGAAACTGATGGAGTATAGGTCTAGCCTTTTCACATGGCAGATAGTTCCCAAAGAAACTCGGTTTAAATCTGAAGCAAATTTTATTTGCTAAATAGCCAGATCCCTATATGAAATAACCATGATAAGTTGCCTTGCTGCCATTCAACATGCATTTTTGTTTTTCTATACCTGATTAGATTTAAGCTCTTGCAGTCAGTTTGGAAGAAAAATGTTTTTGTATCTTTGAAATGCACATTAAATTGAAAATCATACACTGAACATAAATCTGCATTATATTACCGAGTCTTAACCTCCTGGTGCAATAGAGTCAAGCTGCTTCTCCCTCTTAACACAAAAAACTGTTTTGTACTAATGTACATTTCTGAAACATACTTTGTAAAGAGCACTAAAAATGTGCTTTACCTTTATTTGTACAAATACAGCTTTTCACAGTTGGAAGGGACCCATAAAAATCACCGAGTCCAACTCCCTGCTCCGTGCAGCACCATGTAAAACTAAACCATATGACTAAGCTTATGAAGCTTTTCCATCTCTTTGGGGTACTCTTCAGTTGGAGAGAGTTGGAAATTTAGCCTTTGTGGGATGTAAGGCAAGCTGGAAAAATTATTTTGACTTATTGGTGACTTTTTTGTGAGGGATTAATTCACAGCTTCAGAATGCCTTTTTGGCTCACACAGGTATACATTGCTAGTAGGTGTTAGAAGAGATTGCTGTGTTTTGGGATATTTTTTTTTTCTGTGAGTTTTTTTCCTGACATGTGTTCTGTGTTCTAGTTTAAGAGAGGTGAAATCTTTTGAAAAAATTAAGCTCTGCTATGTTTAATGTGCAGACTGTACAAGGAGCTCTTGGAGTTGATGAGTAATGAGACATTAAAATGCAAGGGAGGTGTTGCCACTAGTTGAACAGTCTGTGAATCCTGAAAGTGATGTTATGAGTGTGAGTGGAAAAGGCATCTGGGTTGAAAATCTTAAGGTTTTGAAGCTCTAGGTGGATGGTATGAAATGAAGCTTGCCCTCCTTTTCAGCTGAAGGCCTGGCTTCTGAAAAACAGCTTAAGCTTATCCTGATTCTTTTTGTGACAACAACATGGATGATACTGTTTGAGATCCAGGTGCTATCCTGCTCTCCTTCCGTTGAACGTGGTGTCAAACAGAAACTCAGATGGGTTGGGAGGAATTGTCTTGTTCCCACGATTTGTAAGCTTGAATTTCAACTTAACTACCAGTGGATGTCACTGCAGCTCTTCAGAAATGGAGCCAGTGTGACAAAGACAGACCCGGTATTCAAACAATAAAATGACTGAGTGATTTATTCACATTTTACAAATCTAAATGTACAGTGGCAATTTAAGTAAAATATATACTTTGCTGTAGAAGGATAGGGAACCTGTGTACAGGTTCAAACTTCAAGCAACTACTTTCTTCTTATACTTTGTGTATTTCATGGGAGTTGTTGGAATTGTCTGCTGTGAATTTCAGTTCACATCAGGATTTTTAAAATGTAATTATGAATAATGTTTAACAGGAAGTGTTAAAATTCATAGGAAGGGGAAGCTACAGACTGGATTTGTCAAACAATTGTGTTGTAAACTCATTGTTTTATGCTGTAAATTTTGATTATAGATTTGTGATCAATGACAGCAGAATTTTTAATCCTAGATGTTCTAGAATCGAAGTATAATGCTCATTGTTTTAAACAGTTAATTTTTAAATTGTTGAGCCTGGCAAGATGAAGTCTAATGGAAAATTTCTGCATTAGAAATATCTATTTGATAGGCATTGGTGCAGTCAGAAGCCACACACAGTAACCTGATCACAGCTGTGCCATGGCTGAGGTGCTTGTGCAGTGTGATTTTGTTTATTCTTCCCTTGGCTAATATGCTGATGTATTTTTTAATTGAAACTTAGCTGGTTCTGGATATAGTAATTGTCAGCCTCTGGATATAGTAATTGTCAAGCAAGAATGCTCTACAAGCTCAAGCTGCTTGTGGAGAGAATTTTGGATGTTGGCCACTTAAAAAAAAAGTGGATGAAAAGGTGACTCTACACAGCTCAACACTCCCAGTGCTAATAACAGAGCTTAGACTTCCTCAGTTTATCCTGCTGGGCTGAAGGCTTTCTGTGGAACTTAATGAAGTGTCTTACGTTGTTTCTAAGGTTTAATGGGTTTAAGAGATGTGGATGGAACTCAGTACCTGGCAGAAAGCAGTAGTCAGTGGTTTGCCATATCACGTGGCTCATTTGTTTATCATACTTACTTCTTTTACAATGTGGCAGTATAATTTTAAAGAACTATGAGCTGTGATTTGATGTTTTATCCAGGTTGTTTCCTTACTTGAGGTTTTTATGCTTAGAGTAATCATGGAAACAATTAAATCTTGTTAAATCAGGGAAACAGTGAAGCAATTTTGAGGGGTTTTGTATTGTTTTTTTTTTCCCTGGGGGATTTTGGGGTTTGTTTTGGTTTCTTTTTCTTTTTCTTTCTTGGTTTGGTATTTTGTTTCATTTTGGTTTTTTTCTTAAAGAATTTGTCTAAATTGTGCTTAAAAAACTAATCCTCAAGCTTCACCTTTTAAGACAAATTCTCTTTAATCAGTTTAAATAGAAAAGACATGCTCCTGATGCGTTGTTACACAATCTTCTATTACCATCCTTAGGAACTTTATTTGCTTGTGTGGGCTTTTTCAAAGGATTCTAGAGATAAATGACTTTGGCAGGTCTAGAGCTGGTACTTGGTAATAACACATACAGTTCAGAAGTTTGGGTTTATGTTTCAAATGCATACAGATTGTTTCACAGAATCAAATTAGTTAGGAAAAGGGTAAATATTCCAATCACAAATGAGAATTTATTTTTCATGATGAGTTCTTGTACGTTTCATGGTGGCAGAGTCCATTAAAGCAAGCCACATTCTCCTTATGTTCTAGCTAAATCCAAATTACAATTTTTGAACAAGGGGCATCCTGCAATTATTTCTACAGTTTATCTCCTTATAAATCTTATCTAAGAGATCAAGGGGTAGGTCCCATTTATATAAAGGAGATAATTTCATCTCTATACATATTTTTAATATTGGTTCTTCTGGTATGAAGAAATAATCTGCCCTACAAAGTAGAGAGATGTGTATGAGTAAAGTAATAAATACATTCCTTCTCTGGAAAATACTGCCACTTTATCCTCTGGATTAGTCTGACTTTCCTCTGAAAAAGACTTTTAAGAATGAAGGATTAAGGTCTATGAACCCCCATCTTCCTAGGACAGGCATTCATAATTAAAGTCTGGTGGAGATAAAAAGACCAGTGCTAAGTGCTTCAGAAAAAAATTAGGATGAAAACAACTCCAAAAACATCTCTCTTTAAACAGTTTCCCATGAAGCAATTGGCATTCTTACGGTTTTGATGGAAGTTGATGACTCACATGTTCATCTGCCAAGTGCATAAAGGGGAGTTAACACACTTCACAGCAGTTTTCATTATATAAAACAATGTACTCTACAAAAAGAACTGCAGAGTTCAGAAAAAATATTGTGTGCAGAGATTAAAAGTTCAGATTTTCCTGTGTCAGTTGTGGTGTAGAAAAACACTGAATACCTGCATGTAGTCCTTTTATAATGCTTGGCAGTGAGGTTTTAATGCATTGCTCCATCAAAGAGGTTGATCTCAACATGCATGTGGTTATTAGCCACACGTGTGAAATAAGGAGAGTACCTCATAGGTGGAAGTGTCACCATTATTATCTGTACACTGTGCCCTTTTCTCTACCAGTCAGAGGATTGTTCTTTCAGGTCTACAGTGGGTTTTTTTTTGTATTTGTAAGAATATATTCTCTTGTTGCACCGTGAGATTTTCAATGCAACATTTTGTGTCTGAGGGTAGGTCTTGCATTATTTCAGAGGATAATATCCTTACTTTAATTCCCCGGATGACTTGGCCTTGGTGATTCTGCTCCATTGTGTTTTGAGACTCGTATGATCTTGGTTTCTTCACAGTTGCGATGTATCTACTTCTCTGTACTTCTATCTTCAGCTCAGGGGTCCACAGGAACTACCTCTTGTTCATTCTCAGCAGCCTGCTCCTTTTCCCTTCAGCAGGTTGCTGTGGAGTTCTTGCTTTGCAGGTCCTCTGTATATAATTCGTAATAACCCCTGGATGAAAGTCAGGATAGAGGGATATTCTGTGTGCTAGGCACAGGGAAATTTAGTGTAAAGCCACATTCATTATTAAATTCAGCACCTGAAACTAGCAGCTGCAATCAGAAAATCCACCCCAGAGAGGTGTGTAGTATTTGGTTTGCGGCCTTCCTAATATATTATTATATATTATCAAATGTAAATGCAGTTATATCACTACAAAAATGGCTTTATGGCAGAATATCTATTCATATTTTAAGCAAAATATTGTTTTGAAAGTTCTCTTGCAAGGACTTGTGCTGTAAAGGCTATATTGGTTTAAAAAAAATCTAGCGCTTGGGTTTTCTCTCTCCAGAAAGGGAACCTGCAACTCTGGGTCTGTGATGGTGAACCTTGTGTTGTGTTCTTAGTTTTTAGTGGAAAATGTTTCTAACATGAAAGTGCCATAATACTCTGTTCAAAATAAAATAGAAAATTAAGCTGGTTGGTGGTGGTAGCTTTACCTCTGTAGGAAGTCTTTAAAACTCTGTCCTCTTTGTGCCTCATATATGGTCCAAATGTACTAGTAGTAATTGCAAATTTTATTGAGGTTGAATTGAAAAACATTCCAAAGTATATGTGAGATAATTTATTGCATTAAAGAGAAACAACATATTTGTGAGGCTTTAAAAAAACATTTTAAAAAGCACATGCACAAATGTAAAAAAGTGGTTTGTTCAGAAATCAATTGTTTGATATATATATGGTTTTATTTTCAGTGTTTGGCGCTTACAGATCAGAGCTAATAAAAATAGTGAAATTTATTTTTAATACTTTTTGTTAATTCTAGACAAAATATGAGTTCTAGTATACTTTTTAAAACTCAGGATGAGCTAACTGCAGGAAATGTTTTTTAAAAATTACTATAGAGCAAAACTGTATACCTTAAAAAGTCAATAGTTTCAGCTTTCTGCCTTCTAGAAGTCACTATAAGTGCTAGAAACCTAAAGGAAAAGAACCTATGGCACTAAAAACCAACGAGGGTTGTTAACTAGATAGCATTCCTTCAGATCTTAACAGCATAAAATCAACTAATCTGAGCTATCTTTCTAAGTATTATCAGATGAAGAAAGCATTTTTAATTGAAATAGATAAACCAGCACCAAAATGGTGAAGAGACATGGGTGCCTTTTTTTATGATGTCTCTTCTGCCTTTTTTTCCAGAAAGTTTCATGTCACCTGCTAGGTTTGCTTACACAGAATTTGTTTTTTAAGGAGGCTGTTCTCTCTTTGTGACTAACGAAAAGCAAACTCAGTCTGATGAAAAGTGTGCATTGCATTACTGCCTGACGATGACAGGACTCCTATGTGAGCATGTCAGAGGGAGCTGGTGGAACAGCAGCTTTGCAATAGGGAACAGGAGCAAGAGAAAGATTAAGGAACAGGGAAGGCAGATGTGTGTCTTTGCTGGTGGCAGGATCTCATCTCCTTTTATCTTGTTTAGGTTTCTCCTCTGCCTCCTACTTAAAGGTCCATGTTAAAACCCACCACGGTGTTCCCCTTCCCCAGGTCTCCAGGCACCAGGAGTCCATCCCGAATGGGGGAGCAGCGTTCCACTGCGTCAGGACCTATGGCATCAAAGGCAAGAGACTCGCTGCTCTGCACCTTGCTGCTCTGTGCAGAACTTTGTGTTGTGGGGTGTTGGGCTGGGCACGAGAAAGGGGAGGGAGGAAGGACAGGGAAAATACTGGAGAGAAGCTTAGGGAGATGCAGAGAAAATCCATAGCATCACGTAGGATGTAATACCTGTCATTGGATAGCCGATTTAACAAGTCTAGAGGAAGGAAATGGACACAGAAGAGTATGTGAAGTTTTAGTAGCTTCTTCAATTTGGAAGATTGAAAAAGCCATGTTAGTTCATCTTGAGCATCTTCCTTGGTGCAGTCAGCATCTGAACTTTGCCTGAGGGCAAGTTTGTTAGTCCCACTCCGCTTGAATCTCGCGTCAGTCAAACCCTGTTTCTGGTTTTAATAGGAACCATACTGTACATGCAGCCAGCTGTCTGTAGCTAAACTTACACTTCTAAATGCAGTTGTTGGGGAGGAGAGGTAAAGGGTGATAATAGTACTGGTGCTTTCTTGTTGGTTTTGACATTCATTCAGCTTGTGGGGGGGAAGGTGAAAAAGATGTTATTGTAAGCATAGTTGAGGAGTATTTAGCTTCTGAATAAGTAAAGCAGTGTGTTTATCTGTGTAGAATAGTTTTTTGCTTCTTGGCTTGAGCTGTCAGTATTCCCGGCGAAAGTGAAACAACAGAAAGTTCTTCAAAGCCACGGTTGTTCTGTTTCTTTTCTTGCCCAGGAGAACACAGTGGGCTGGGTTAAACAAAGTGTGTGCCAGCAGAAACCTTGAGTTGTGTAATTTTTTCTGTTGAAGTCTTGATAGAGTTACTAAGAAGCCCTTTAGTTTTGGGTGGTGTGCTGACTTAACAAGAGATTTATTCCAGCTCAGTGGTGTATTGATTTCATGCATATCCTGTTAGGTTTGTAATGCTGAGTCCAGAGCAGATCTGTCTTTTGGGCTGTGCCAAGTGGTTCTTTGGTGTCTTAGAGTTAATAGTAGGTACAGCCTGTTTGTATTCAGAGACTCCTTTAGTGAGCACGTCTGGGTTTCTCACGCTCATTCACATGCACTGAGCAAAAAAAGTGTGGACAAATTTCCTTGGCATAATGCCAGAGGAGAATGGGGAAGACTCCAAACATACCAATGGCTTTGCCAGGACATATACCCAAATAACTTAAAAAACATCCCTAACCTCCCTGCTGTTTCACACTGCAGTACTTAAAGATAGAACAATTTTAGGTTGTGAAGTTAACTTCTAACAGTGTTGCACTTGTAAAAAAGAGTTCCTTGAGACTAAATGGAATTGCACTTCTTAAATTGCAGTAGCGCACTGCTGTTTTGCTGAATGTTTCCAGGTTTCTTCACATCTTGCTGCAGCCTGTTGTGCTTCGTGAAGTTTCTAGGCTCTCCCCCAAAGTATCAACAACATTTCAGAAGTGTGCAAGTGAATTGCACAGTTGAAAATTCATCATTAGGTCTGTCCTTTTGTAGTGTCTGAGGTGTAAGCATTGTGAGACATCCTTGGGATTCAAGAAGTGAATAAACCAGAGACCCATTATGGTTGCATTCAGTATCATGACAAATCCCTAATGAAACCCCAGCTGTTGCTGTGATAGCAGCCTGGTGGTTTGGAAAGGGTTTTAGAGTATGAGGGATTGGATGTTAAGTGTGTATCATTCTGTTGTGACAGGCATTAACGTCATCAGGTGGTAACCAGTCGGATTTATTTTAATGCATGTTAAATATCTTCCTTTGGGAGCTAAGATTCTGAAAACTTCTCTCTTTTCTTTTTCCCGTAGAAGGCCAGAAATGTTCACATTCGGACCCGATTGAGAGTTCTGATTCATATGGAGACCTCTCTGACACCAGTGACCTCAAGACTCCTGAGAAACAGAGCACCAATGGGTCCTTCTCGTGTGACCTGGCAGTCAGCAAAAACAAAATGGAGACGGAAGGAGAGAAGAAGTACCCGTGCCCTGAATGCGGCAGCTTTTTCAGATCAAAGTCTTATCTGAACAAACACATACAGAAAGTTCACGTCAGGGCCCTTGGTGGCCCACTGGGGGACCTGGGTCCTGCTCTAGGATCCCCCTTCTCACCCCAACAGAACATGTCTCTCCTGGAGTCGTTTGGGTTTCAGATCGTCCAGTCAGCATTTGCATCATCCCTAGTGGATCCAGAGGTCGACCAGCAACCAATGGGGCCAGAGGGGAAATGAGATCAGCTGGATCTTAACAAAACAGAGCAGCAGTCTGGCTATAATGATAAGATGCTGTGAATGAAAGAGGAAATAATGAAATTTGGTTCTATAGCTGAGAATTTTTTATTCATTTTAGCTTCCCTCTTTGTCTCATGCCCTACCCCACCTTTAAACCTTCACTGGGGAGAGGGAGAAAATGCTTCTTTAGCTGATAAATTACAGAAGATGGTGGCCTTGAATAGGAGATATGACCCAAAACAAATGGAGCATTAGAGGCTGCTGCTGGTGTTTTCTTTGTGTTCTTCGAGAGTAATCAAAAGTTACCAGCACAGGTCTGAGAATGAGACAGTCCTAGTAACCGAGGCACCTCAGGAGCTGCAGCTACAGGGAGCTGTGATTTTGTTCTCTCTCTATTCCCCTGCCCTCCCTAAACTCCCCCAGAAAAACAGTAAGTTTAAAAAACAGACCCATTATTGAATATAATGTTGAATAAAATACCCCATGGTTCCTAGCAGGTTACAATGCAGTTGTCCTTTTAAAACCAGAAACATTTAAAGAAGGTGAGAGAATTTGAACCCCTTCTGCCTTTGTGAGGCTGTGAATGCTGCAGCAGGACTGAACTGCTGAAAAAAATCACCTTTCAGAACAGGTTGTTTTTATTACTTTTGACCATTAAACTTGCTGTCAGGTTTTTAATTCTTTATTATTATTATTATTTTAGGACCTGTTGTAGTGAATTGCTACTGAAAAGCCAGTCTAAGGCGATACACAGAACACTCATAAAGCAGCAGTCACATTAGGGTTAGTATTAATTTTTTTTTTTAGATGTACCATAATTAATAACTTGGCTAGTTGGTTGTTTTAAGTCTATGAAAGAAATAGTTTTTATGAAAAAAAAAAAAAAGAAAAAAAAAAAAAGGAAGGAAAAATATCCTTACAGTCTGGTTGACTGGTGCTCATTTTTCATGTGGGGACCTAGGGGATGAACACAATCAGCTATCGGGTTAACACTATGTACCACTGACTTGTTTAGTGTGAATAAACCCAGGGGTTCACAGAGTGATTTTGGTTTAATTGGATTGGACTCTATTAAAGAAGTTAGTATGTTACTTTGCATCCCCTCGTTTTGTCTGGTTTTTGAGCAATTTAGCCACCTGTCCAAAGGTGTGCAAATGAGAGCCAGTAAATAATTTGTGAATCCCACTCTGCACTGTGCTGTATTCTCAGTGAGCTGGGCTTTTTGGCCACAGTTGTGCTCTCCTGATCTGTCTGTAGTCAGGTTTGCAAAAGCCACTGTTACTCCTTTCTTTTACAAATGAGGTGGGAATTGCAAACAGCATATCTTTGGAAATTAATTGATTACAAAATGCAAAGAAGCTGCACTCCAGGCTGTTGGACATTCCATTTAATCTGAAGATACCACTTGTGCAGAAATAATATCCTTTCATGACCCTCCCTTTCCTTCCATGTAACTAGTCATGGTTTTATGTACCAAACGCAGGTATAAATGTTGTTTAACACAGGGTTAGGAGTTAGGAATACTCTGAGTTTTAATTATGGTTCTGCTGTTGATGCTCAAGGTCACATTTCCTGAATTTATTCCTCAATTTTATATCTGTGAAGAATCTTCTCTACATCACAATTGTTGAGAGGGTTATTGAGCAAAGGTTTAGCAGTGATTTGGTAAACTGCTTTGTGTCTTGAATGTTTCTAAAGGCCACTCTGAAGAGCCCATGTCCTGCACCAAGCTTGCATCCCATGAAACAGTATCTATGTCCATCTTTAATATAGTGCTGGAGCAGGACAGGCCTCCTTGGACCAGGTTCTCATTTGCTGCAGGAGATCTGTCTGTGTAAACATGCACAGAGACACAAACTGTGTTTTACCACAGCCTGCATTGCCCAGGTGCTTCTAATTCAAATGCTGTAGCTGATGCTTAACTAATACTCCCATTTTGATTTTATGTTAGAATTATAGAGCCCTTTGTAAGTATATGGATTTTGGAATGACATTCTAAATTCTACAGAGTTAGAAGACCCAGATTCCCTCTTGTAAGAAGCTAGTTTTTGTACTTGCTCTCGACTATTATAAATCAAGGATGAATAATCAATGGCTTTCTCTTTATAGCACCAGCACTTTCTAAATTGAGAGCATGTTGCAGTGGACTTGATGTTTTGCTATTAATCTGTGTTGGGAGACTGAAGGACATGTTCTTCTCCAGTCATCTCCTCCCAGAATCCTGGAATAGGTATGAGCCTCATTTAAAAGGGAAAACCAGTGAAACAAACAAACAAACCCCACCACTAAAGCTTCATGGAATTGCTCTTGTTGTACTGGTAAGATTAGCAGACAGGTAAAAACAGAACATCTTAGAAAAGTGACAAAACATTTTAAAATACCTTACAAATCTAGTGTTGAGACAACCTTGTAAGCTGCCAAGCAAATCAGGAGATAGCAGGTTTTCCAGTCAGCATAACAATTTGTTGGGATTAGCAAGGGCAGCTGCAGTCACTGATTTACTAATAGCTCATAATTAATCCACAAGGGATATTTCTGTTGAACTGAGGCTGTATGCTGAAAGACAGAATGTTTTGTCCCCAGTGTTCCTATATGCACTCAAAGAAGGTGCATTAGTCATAAAATTCAACTCCAAAAGTTAAGTCCAGAGTATAGAATAGTTTCATCCTACATTTAGCTCTCTGACTTTAGCGTTACAAGTGGGTTGAATTTTGGCTGTCTCTATCAGAATTTAATTTTGAGTGCTACAGAATTTGACCTGGTGAAACAAAAGAAAAGCCTTTATCTGTAAACGAAGCCTTCTAAAACACTGTGTATTCTGCTTGTCAAAGAAAATGCTTACTAAGTTGTCATGAATACATTGAATGAAAACTACTTACTTCTCAGTCTAGTGGACAGGGAAACAATTAGGCAGGAGGTTAACAATCCTGAAATGACAGTTCTAGATCATCCTAGTGTAAATGGGAGAGATTTGTACTAACACAGGAGGCTAGTGCAGGCTAGTGCCAGTAGGAGGTTGGGCAGATCTTTAGCTGTGGTGTGTTTTCAGTGCTTTTTGCTTCTTTGGGGGCATACCATTCCATTCTGGGCAGTAATTTAATCTACATGCAAATTCTTTTTATTCTGTACTTTGGGAAATGCCTGTTTCTCATAGAACATGAGACAGATCCAAGCTGAAAACTCAGCCTCACAGTTCAGAGTTCAAAGGGAAGTATGTAGCATGCCCTGAGCTGCAGTTTGTTGCTATTACATTTTATTTTTAATTGGCGTATAAGTGTGTAGATGATAGTTCTGATTTTGGGCCACTCTCCTTTCCTTGCCTTCCCCTTTGGAGGGACTGCAAGCCAATGTTTGAGTTGCTGCACATGTCAAGAAGGAAACTTCAGTTCATGCAAATTTATATAATCAGACTTCTAGTATTTGTTTGTATTATAGGAGTCCCATAACCTCTTATCTGAGGCTCAGAGCCTTGTGTATTAGGTATGATGAAAACCTCTTCAGTCATTCATAATCTAAATAAAGACAGACAAGGATGGAATAGATGCTTATAAGAGAATGAGTGAAAGATGAAGGACTAAAAACCACTTGCATGCATGCTTAAGTGTTGTGTTAAATGTGGGGGCACAAACTATAGGCTTCTTTTGTTGCCTGAATTTATAAATGTTAATCCAGAACAAATGCAAGGTGAAGCAATTTAAAGTGAATTTATTCCATACTGAGTTGAATTAGGTGACACAGCCTTGCATTTTTCTTGTCTTAAATGTGTGCAAATGGTGTGGCTTACCTGACACATGGCAATGTACATGTGAGCTCTCAATCCTGAGTGATTTGCCCATGACGATATGGGAAATTGATAGCAGAACCAGAAATTGAACACAGAATTTTCCTTCTCTCAATCCAGTGCCTTAATTATAGTAGGGCAAAGTATTATATGTTGGGGGGATTTTATTTTTTTTTTTTGTTTTTAAAGCCTAGAACTATTAAGATGGTGTGGAGTTGGTCTTCCTGCCAATCTTTTGAATTATTGTAAATGCCCAGTCACAATTTTAGACCTGTTTGAGTGCCAGTGACTTAGGGAATATTTGTTATTTCCCATGTATTCCCTGAAATTATTGTTCCTCCCTCAACTGCTGTCAGCAGTAAGGAATGACTTGAATAGAAGAGCTGTGTAACTGAATGTCTATAACTCAACTAATTGAATTGCTAGTATGAAAGCTAACCTAGATTTTGTAGGCTCTGTTGTAACTTTAGTGTCTTGTTTTTTCACTAAATCTTTGTTCCTAGAATTCAATATCTAAACTTACGTCTTGAGTCGGGAGTGGGGTACCACTTTCAGCTTTAATTTTTTTTAAGGTGCTTGCTTGAGGAAGTAGATGCCAAAGTAAACTTCAAAGGAACTCCAGACTTCAGTGTTGGAAGAATGAATGGAGAACAAGAGCTCTCCTTGGGTTTCATGAGAGATAAATGGACAAAGTAAAAAAACAGCCACCAAAATTCTAAGTAATGAAACAGGAAAGGCTTTTCTTTACCACTCACAAAAATAATAAAATATTTTCAATTGTCACCATGGCAGAACGTCTGAGAGCGAGTGCCAGACAACACCATGGAATGTGCTGGCTTTTTCAGGATTATGATTATACCTTAACAGCATCATCAATACCCAAATGTAAATTAAGCCAGCTTAGTACTGTTCACCTTTTTCTTGGGCACAATACCTGAGTGTTATTTGAACAGACCAGAAGCTCACAGTGAATCTATGAGCTTAGGCTCTCAGTTCTACCCTGAGAGACAAAACAAATTAGCAAAGAGGGGGGAAAAAAAACCACTAGGAAAACTTAAAAACAGATTCTGGAAGGCTCCAGTGTCTCCTGAAAGAGCCACGTTTTTTTATCCTGAACATGCTTTTCAAAACAAGATCTTTCAGCTGTTGTGAATGAGCCCTTGGGAACAGATGTGGATTCCAGCCCAATCTGCTGCAGCTCCCTGTCCCTGTGAGAAGGCAGCATGTTCCAGAGCACTGAGCCTGGGAGCACAGGGAGGGGTCCAGGCAGTGCTCCTGGGCTGCAGGCACAGGTACTGCTACAGTCAGCACCAGCACTGGCAAAGTGTTGACTGCCTGCTGCCTTCACCCTCATCCTGTGCAGTGTGCTGCCTGCTCTGATGTGTGCAGCTCTGCAAATAACTGTTGGCTGTAAAACAAAGCAGGGAGCTATTTGGCTAAAAAGAAAAAAGAGAAAGTACCACTTCAAGAGTGCTATGGCATAAGTCAGTGATGCAGCCCAGGAGCCCTGGCTGTGAGGGGTTGTGGTGATGGTTGGAATGGTTATGGCACATCAGTGAGAAACCACAGCTGTGCACTCTGTGGTGGCAGGCAGTGATGGCCTGCTTGCCAAGAATGAACACCCTGTGTCATCTCTAGCCTCTTCCTGTATTGTGTTCCTGTCTGTAAGATGAGATGATGATAACCTTTGGGTAAGAATGTGACATGCTAAATTGTGCTGCACAACTATGCTGCTGAACTCTTAAAAATGTTTGGCCTCACTGACTTCAGGTGTAATGCAAAGTTAAACAAACATTTGGCCACATTTTTCCTGAAAGTTGTGATATATAAATTAATTTATAGAGTGCCTGGCACTATTGATCTGCTCTCAGGGTTTATGTGAATGAAGCTTTTCCTGGGTGGCCTCCATACTTGTACAGCAATTTTGGAGACCTGGAAGTGCTCTGACCTATGCTGAAGGAAGGAGGTAACTGGAGTCTCACTGATGTTCCAGTGACTCCCTCCCAGCTCCTGGGTTCCATGTGGACCATGGAGTCACTTCATGCAGCCACTGGCAGCCATAAATGCTCTTGAGCATCCTGCAGTCACATAGTGACCTTGGGTAAGTGATTTTATAATAAATCAGTCTTATGCTTGCTAATACCTTTTTGGCTGCTGTGTCTACAAACTGGTGCCTTCTCCAGGCAAATTTTACATGCCCTCTGCAAAGTTGTCAGACTGACTGCTGGCTCTTAAGGAATCAACCAAGCCTTGCTCTTGGGCTCAGAATTTTTCTTCGGTACTGTTGTAATCTGAAAGTTTGCTGCAATTAGTGCAAATACCAGAGTAAGAGAGAAAATAAAAGGCTGTTCTTAGATGTCTTGTAGAGCGAACAACTGAAACATGAGTGTGGGATGAGCCAGGAAAACTGGTATTTTATCCCTGGCTGCATGCCATATGGAAGAGACAGTGCCTTGGAAGGGAAGGAGCAGAAAAGTTGGCCATTGGCTCTGATGAATCCCAATCCTGCTTCTACTGAAGTTGGGAATCCTCCCATTGTCTTCAGTGGAGCAAGAAAGGATCTTAGGTGAGGATGGATGACTCTTTCCCTACTTGAATGAAGTCTCTTGCCTATTTATGGGCCTGCTTCTATTGAAACCGAGCCTGTTTTAGCCTTTTTGGGTTCTTAGGGACCTGTTTGTATAAAGCAACTTACCTACCTATCTTTTTTTTTTTCTATTGTGTGTATTTTTTGTATGTTCTGTTGGAAGGTGAAGCCTCTGTAGAAGGGGATACAAAACCTGATTTTTAAATAGTAATAAACCAAAAGAGAATTAAACTCTGCAGGCTGCATGCATTCATTTCCTGAAGATGGAGAGTAGAGACCATGAGTGCACACAGAGATGGCCTGGACTTCTTGTATCTCAAAATCTTCCCCTTTTCAGAGACAGTTCTGCCTTTGCACATTTCCACAGCTCTATGTGAGAATTCATAGTGTGGTTGCAACATTGTGTATCAGGATGGCCTTATTTCCACTAGGAAATCCTTTCTCTGGCACTTTGTGGTGAGATTTCTTGTTTTAGGATAAGTGGATGGAGTAACAAGTATCTGTGAAATTTGGTATTGTCTTCACTGAATGGTAGTGAAATAAAATTGAGGTCATATAAATAGAGTTTTGCTTCTGGCCTGCCTACCTCAGGTGTTGGTCAAATGCACAGTGTTTTAACTCCACATCCTTATATACTAAAGAAATAAGTGCAAGTATTGAGTGAAATTTTATTAAGCCTTTGTTTCCTCCTGGCTTTTTACCTCCTCATGGTGTTACCAGTTGGAGCCTTAACTATCTAAAAGAATGGCAAACTCAAGACCAAAATAACAACAAAGGTTTGCCCTGTTCCTTTAAGTAAACATACTTAAAGGAACAGTGTCTTTGCTTTTGTAAAGAGATGTAGAAAAGTCCACGTGCCTATGTCAGTCATGAAAAAGGCTATCACTGCATCCTTATGGCATGTGTGTGACCCAGTGAAAATACAGATTTGCCTTTTTACATGGAAAGAAAGGGCAACTTCCCAAAATAAACAACTCCTCCCACAGCCTTCAGACAAACACCTGTGGACAGAGGTCTTTCACAGTACCTGTGTGCCAGTGGTTTTATCTGCTTTCAGGTCAGCTAAGAAATAAAATCCAGAGGTGCCAGCTCTGCATTGTAAATGTCCCTGAATCCTGCACTTTATGAAGAAACAGCAGTAGCTCCCCTGCAAGGTTTTGGTCTCTGCTTCTCTGCTCACATGTTGAATTACAGAGACCCATTACAAAATGAGTCTCTGTTTCTGTTCATATGTTGATGACTCCAGTCCTACTCCCAAAGCCCTAGAGAGAGAAAAAAATACATGTTTGGCTTTTTTATGTGTTCAAGTTTATAACCTTACAGCCTTTGTGATGGCTTGGGATAGAGGTCACATGAGTGGTTGTGCTATTTAGAGTAGGAGTTTTGCATATTTAAGTGCAACTTTAACCTCATGAAATCTAGCTATTACTGTGGTAATAGTCTGTTATTACGGAAGTTTAAACAGCAGAGTTTTGGGCTTTCACTTCTGTTTGACTGTGAAATTGGCTTCCATGGTGAGTGAAAGATTAGTAGAAGGATGTTTAATAATCCCATCCAATTCACTGGAGGTTAATTTGAAAAGATAGCTTTATTTCTTTTGACTGAAATCTCCAGATGTTTTGAGGCTGCTTTTTTACATTTCTCATATGCAAATAATAAACAATTATTTTTAGATAGGCATTTTTTAACAAGAGCAAATTGGGTTATCAGACTGCTTAGCTTTGCCAGGTACTGCTGGGCACAACTGTGGTTTGAGAAACAAGAAAGTTACAAAAGTACTTTTATGCCTTATAAAACAACCAAACGACCCATTCTCCTATTTTAATTAATTCCTGCATTAATGCTTATTTGTACTTTCATCTAAGTCACTACTACACATGTAGAACTTGAGAATATCTCATGCATATCTGTCTCCAGGATTCCTTCCCCTACAAAACCATTTCATAAGGTAAGTATTAGATGTCTGAATCTTTCAAAGCACTTTGCAGACATATAATCATTTCTGCCTCTGTGACAAATAATATTAACATGGAAAATCAAGGCAGAAGCTTGCCTAAGGTCAGGCAAAGATCAGTTAAAGAATTGAGAGTAAGGCTCCTGTTCTTGGCTCAGACTCATGTTCTCCAAGTAGATCACAGTATCTTTCAAAATAGCTTCCCTTCCTCCACCCTTCGAAATGTGAGCTCTGGCTTTTGTCAGTAGCAGCCTGCATCTGTTGCAAAAAAAACCCAATCAAACTAACTAAAAAAACCAACAAAAAGCACTGCAACTGGAGACCAAAACATCTTCAGACAGCTGCACCCAATTGCTAACAATATTGCTATGGTTTGATGGTATCCTGCTACCAGACACACCCACCCACTGGATAGCAGGTAAAGCAGGTAAAGCAGTCTGTGATCCATTGGAATGCTGCAGCCAGGGAAAGAGCTGAGGGATGATCCATGGGGACCTTTGCAACCGCTACAATGGGCCAGTGTGAACACAGATGTCTGTCAGCACTTGGGCCCTTCAAAACTGCTGAGAAAACTGGAAAGGCACTGGGCACTTCTTGACAAAAAAGGAAAAAAAAAATGATGCTGTTAGAGAGAACTCAGTGTGTGAAATTTCTTAAATCACTGATTGCCGAGAGTATTTAGTGCTAATCTCTTAATGCTGGAGAAGTGTTGCTGCGGTTCTCCCCAGTAAACAATAGGACTTAGATTGCCCTCCCGAGGCCTCTGGCCTTTTATTACAGCCCACACTAAAAACTCATCTGAGAAAGCCCTCTTGAGTTAGTGGAGCAAACTCTGAACCAGTCTGAACCAGTTCAAATATCGCATACGGTTGTTTTGCTTCTGCAGACTTCCTTGTTAGTCCTTGGAGGCTGTGGCTGGCATTTACTTAGCAATAGCTCATGCTGTCAGACTGAAGGGGGAGGAGAAAGCCTCTCCTTGAGCATGTCAGCAGCACGATGCAACAGTGCCAGCAGATAACTCCTGTCGCTCCACACCGACTCCTTTGTAGTCACTGCCTCTGTCTTGATTTTTTGGTTATACTCGGCTCAGTTTCATAAAGTCACTATCTGATCCTTTTGTTAACAGCCCTGATGTTCTTCTATTACGTTCAAATTGTATCTAGGTTAGAAATGAAACACATTTATTTCCAACTCCTACATCATTGCTTACAGAAGGCTTTTTACAGTGAGACCCACAGTTGTTTTCATGATCAAGAGAGAGGTAACAAGGAAATAAAACCCCTGCTTTTGTTGGAGTTGCAAGTACTCAAGTACTTAATAGTTTAATTAAGTTAATTTAAGTTTAGTAATATTTGATGCTTGCAGCTTTTTAAGCTTAAGCACAAACTGCTCGAATATTCTGTTCCTGGTGAGGTCTCAGAATTGTACTACCATTAGTCTCAAGCACTGCCATTTATGAAAGAAGCAGAAAATTGAGAAAAATTAGTTTTGGGCAAAACTGGAACAATTATTTTGGTTACCTAGGAAGAAGAAAGGGGAGATTATGGGAACATGACGTATGTCCCGTTACAAGGAGGGCAATGGTCAACTTTTTCCATTTTAAGCAATCCATGTTAATTTGGCTAGGAAAGATTACTCAGATTAGAAAACTCATTTTGTTTACTCCCCTCAGTGTCTTATTTACTAAGATTAAGTAATAAAGCATGTTAGTTCTTGCATAGGAGGTTAGATGAACTGCCTGGCAAGATCTGAACACACTTGACTATGGCCAGAGAAGGAGGGTGGGTTTGATGGCTTCTTGAGGAGTCATTCCAGAGCCATAGGTCTGGGGCTGCCTCCCTTGGCACAGAGTTCTGTGCTATATGCTAGATGCTTTTTGTTTCTGTTTTTTTTAAATAAAAATCTCAAAACACTTTGAATTTTTCCGCAGGTGAAAAAGTAGAACAAACAAAGAGCAGCTGACAGACAGGAGAGAGAGAAAGCAGACATTCTTCATTCTGGAACCTGTATAAAGAAAGGTAGCAGCTCACAGCTGAAAATGGTTCACACTGAGTTTAGGGAGAATGTTTAATGTCCCTTGTTCCTAAAAATAGTGTATATATTCTGCTGTAAAACGTGGGGATGTGTTATGATACATTTACGTGTATATACCTACAGACATCTAAGTGTAAACTATGTGAAGTAGTAGTTGCAAAGCTATTAACTTACTTATAGTTTGGGTAGTTTAAAATCAAGTCCTAGGAAATAATGTCATGTTTAATCTCTAAAAGTGTAATAAGAAGAGCAAACCCATTCCCAAGCAGCAAAAAGAGCAATTGAGTCTGCCTCTGACAGCTGCCACCTGGCATCCTATTAAAGTTAACTCTGTGAAACTGCCAGGCATAAATCTTCCCTCATCCTGGAGAAAGCTAGAGATGAAAGAAAAATTTATGCTTAGAAGTCAGTTGTGGGAAAGACTTTGATCTTTACCATTAATGTGCAGGTTTTTGCATTTCTCCCAGATTCCCCATTGTCCTTCTGTGGACTAGAAACTCAAATTGTTTGCTGGAACTTGGCTGGGTATAATGACAAGTGCAAATTTATCTTGTTCCATAGTAGGAGAGAGAGCTAAGAAGGTCTGAGATTTGTTTCCACAGAGATTACTGCAGTTCTTGGATCAGTTTGTACAGAAGGAGGTGCTTTCTGTGCTGGGTGGCATGGAAGCATTAGTATCATGAAATGAGCAAAAATAAATTAATTGTGCAGGTTGGCAGTCCATCTGCAGTTTTAGACAGGCAGTGCCTCTGGATGCATGTGTGGCCTTGCACTTTCTGCTGAATGGAATTTGTCCCATAAAATCTGTGATGAAGAGCTATTACAAACAGGCAGCTTGATTGAATAGCCCTTATTAAAAATTCTTGCTGACTCCAGTTAGCCTTGCCTTCACAGAGAGTAACTGGAGAGCATTAGGAATGCAGTAACAGGGTGTCCGTGCAGACAATGAGTATAATGGCACAAAGGCTGCATCTTAGCTGGTGATGTCAGTAGCACTGGCACATACAGTTGGTTTTTGGTTTCCTGTTTTGATTTTTTGCAACCATTTTTTTTTAATCTGACATTACTAAACTAAATTTTCTGTAGTGGTAAATCATGTTGTTAAAGTGTGAGTCACACAAATGTGTGCTAAGACCTGTGGTTTCATACTTGGCGGTAGTGCTGCTTAATTGACCAGTTCCCTCATTACCCATCTATCATGCTGGTATATCTATGTTTTTGTGGCTCCAGTGTGGATTGGATGCAGCACGTGACCTGGCTGTAAAGGACTTAAAGTGTTCATGGCCTGGTGAAAAAGGAGCAAAAGTTGGGTTAGGTCAGAACCTTGCACAGGTTTGTTATACAATTATCTGTAGCAGCCTGACAGAGAGCACTGCCAGGATGGAAACATCTGGGAGTGGAAGGGAAAGACCACTGCTCCAGCCAGCACTGCTTCAAAAAGTGATTCATCAAACACTGAAGCAGCTTTCCTGGCATAGAAATACTTCTTATGTGTTCAATGGTTTCCATGTGATTTCAAAAAACTTTAAAAGAAGGGAACTTCCCTGTCCTGTTCTAAGAAGGAAGGTTTGGTTGTACTTCATATAACAGAAAGGGAAAGCACAAAGAAGTGAGGCAGACAGGTTGGCCAAGGTCAGGAAGAACTCTGTGGGAAAGCCAGAAATAGCACCTTGTGCTGCAGGCCTGTGCCTTGGCTACAAACCCATCAGTTGCCCAGGCTGCCTTTGCAAGTTCATTGTTGAACAGGACCAGCCATTCAGTGGCTTGCTTTTCACTGGTGTAAAACAGAAACAGTGCTGAGGACTCCAGATGCTTGTGTACAGGCACTGGCACTGCACTGTCTGAATCCCTTGGCATGTTCAGAAACAGAAGTATCTATTGTAAGCTGTGTGAAATGTCCGCAGAGAGGCTTTATCACAGTGGCTGGATGCCTGCAATACAACTACTCTAAACCGTCTTCATGGTTTGCCATGTTTACCTTGTTTTTTTCTATAAGCAGGCACAGCTCTTAGAGTAAGTACATGGAGTCAGTGAGAAGTAATGGATTAGCAGAAGCAAGAATGTAAACTCCTTTAAGGTGGAGGTGCACAGCCTCCGTGGCAGTGTGTAACCCCCACAACTTCTCTTTAGAGCTAAAAGGGAACCCAAAGGCAGAATAAGGACAGCAGGATTTAGTCCTTCGTGATAATCCTCTAGGAGAGAGCAGTTTTAGGTCTCTGAAGATAAACACTTTTCCTGCCACAGGCAGTGGTTCAAGCGTAGTTCCGTGTGGAAAGTCTCCTCTTCTGGTCTAAGACTTTTCCTGCGACTGTAGAAAAGCACAGGGACGCGGAGTTCTCGAGCCAAAGAGCCCCGCGGCACCGAGCACTCAGCGCCGTGCTCGGTCCCGGATCCAAGGACCCTCTGCGGCAGCAGCTTCCCGGCTGCCCCAGCCCTGCCCCGCGGCAGCCGCCCCTTCCCCTCCTGGGGGCGGGCGGGCGGCGGCGGCAGCGTTAGGACCCGGCGGCGGCTGCGGGGCGGGGGGGGAAGCGCAGCCCAGCGGTTGTTTACCGGGGAGGGGAGCGCCGGGGCAGGTCTCGCCGCGGCGCCGAGCGGAGCCGAGCTGCGCGGCCGGGCTGGCGGCGGCTCCTCGCCCTCCGCGCCGAGGATGCTGCGCGCCGTGCTGCTGCTGGGCTCGCTGCTGCTGGGGGCCGCCCGCGGCGCCGAGGGTGAGTGGCGGCTCGGCTTTGTGGGGGACAAAGGCCGGTCTCGGGAGGGGGAACACCCCCGCGGGGAAGGCGGGGGCCGTGCTGGGGAGCGGCTCGGAGCGGCGGGGGCTGCCCGGGCCGCCCGCAAGGCTCGGCTCGTCTCTCCGCAGAGTGCCTCCGCGGCAACGGCGCGTCCTACCGCGGCAGCCGGCAAGTGGCCTCCGGCGGCGCCCCGTGCCTCAACTGGCTGACGGTGCGGAGCGGCCCCGGCGCCGCGCTCCCGGCAGGTGGGTCCGGGGGACGCGCCGGGGGGGGGGCTCTCGGGGAGCGGAGGGAGCCGCGGCCGCGCTGACGGCCCCGCTGCTCCCTAGCAGTCGATGAGGACCACAACAGCTGCAGGAACCCCGACGGGGACGCCGCGCCCTGGTGCTACATCCAAGGCGCTGCCGGGATTCCCGAGCGGCGATCCTGCGACATCGCCCAGTGCTCAGGTAAGAGCGGCCGCCGCCGGCCCCCCTCTCTTCCTGGCCTCCCTGCTGCGGGGGGCTTGGTTTGTCACCAGGGTGGGGTCCCCCCTGAGCACAAACAACCCCGGGCTACGCCAGCACCTCCCTCGGAAACATCGCGTACCCAGGGCTCCCCTCCAGCCCCCGCCTGTGTGTGCACATCTGCCTCCCAGCTATGCCGTGCTCCGCCCCTAGAGCTTTTCCATTAGTGCCAGAAGAGGCCTGTGAAAAGCCCCCACTCCCCAGTAATTCACTTATCACTATAGCGCTCTCTAGCCGTGTTGCAAAAGGCTGAGGTCTGGACATCTAGGAGCTGCTGAGCTGTGGGTAGACTGTTGCTGTGGGGCATGTTACGGCTGACTGAAGAAGCTTCCTGCTGTTAAAGGATTGCCAGTGGGAATTTGAGTATGGGGTGCAGGGGAAGAACACGGAAAAAATGAGAACTAGAAGGGAGTACAGTAAGAAGTGGAAACACTGGCGTCCTCCTGGATAGTCACAGTGAGAAACAGTTTGCCGAAAGAACGGTAGCTGAAGCCTATTTCAGGGAGAGGAGGTGTCAGTATTGACTGACACAAGAGTAACCACTTGGGGTTTTTTGAACTGTTTACTACTTTCTGAGCCCTGCAAGATTTACTCACACCAGTATCCCTCGAGACTGCTATCCTTGCATGTAAATACTTTTCCCACGCCCATACGCCCTCCCCTTTTTTTCACTTTGCTCTTTTTCACTTTGCCTTCTTTTCCCTAAAGATGAAGCAAAAAAAAAGTTCTGCTGCCAAGATCCTTACTCAAAACACTCTTGCAGCTTTAGGTTCAGAAGAGTTACCTGACTTTTCAGACATTTGCATATTTAATAGGCTTCATATTTTTGTGTCTCAGGGTGGGGACCTCTTCATGGCCCAACAGTTCAATTAGTTCAGTTGCCCTGGCTGACCCTACGTGAAGTTACTGTGCAGGACCCCTGATTTCCTGTCTCTGACTCCCTTCTATTACTTCCATTTCACATTCCACTGAGGACTCAAAATGGCTGCAGATAGAAAATCCACATGGAGTTACTGCCTGCTGTGGGGAGACATGCAGGTGGAGTGAGTTTTCAGGTTTTTTATACTGTGAATAGCATTTCCAAAAAGGAGGAGGTTGTGTAGAACAGGAAATAGATACCTACTTTCTTGCCTTTCTTACCTACTGTCACAGCTTTTACAGTGCTCCAGCTTCCATTTAAACTATGTCATGAGAGAAGGAGTTACCTTGAAAATCTTTCAATGCTGTTGACTAGAAAGAGCATTGATAAAAAACAGGGCTGGGAAGGAACCTGTATGCTTGGGTGCTTTTTCAGGGCCCTGGCTGAGGAGGAGCTTGTCCTTAGTGGCTGTGCTGCCTGAGGGCTGGTCTGACTTAGCCTGTCCAGTGGTATCCCACACTACCAGAATTTAGTACACCAGTGCAAAGAGGGGCCAGGGAAGCATATCCCCAGGTTGTTTTCATACCAGCTGGAGTGTCCTGTCAGACTTTCCTGTATCAGGAAGATTGAGGCAGAAGAGAGATAAATAGGCTCCTGGGAGATTTGGGATGGAGATTCTCATAATCTTGTTCACATCTGTTCAGCATGATTGAAGCTGCAGCCTGTATATCGATCTATACACTAAATGAAGTCATTGTGCATCCTCTGGACTCACACCCTGAACCTGGGTTTCATTCTGCTGTCTGACTTCTCTCATCTGTGGTGGTGCCTTGGACTCTTAGTTAAATAGGTTCACGTCAGAGGAAAGTGGGGGAAGGAGTACGTTTCTCATCTGCTTTGGTAGAATTTCTGGCAACAACTTCTGGGGAACAAGTGTTTTTCAGGGTGCTTTGAAGGCAGTTCAGTGATACCAGTCTAGAGCTGTCTCACTTTCAAGGCACATGTTGTTTTGAAGCACTCATAAATGCTTGCTATGTTGTGTATATATATTTTTTTTTTCCCTACTCTCAACAGATGCTACAGCTACCACAGCCCCAGTGCCTACAGCAGAAGTTGGTACTCCCCAGGAGGATGAGCAGGTGTTTGAACCAGCTGATACTTTGCCCTCCCGGAGCGAGGCAGCCGCGGTGCAGCCCGTCATTGGCATCAGTCAGAGAGTACAGATGAACTCCAAAGAAAAGAAGGACTTAGGGACACTAGGTACAAACCCAGGATCACGTGATGGATCCATTCCTGTAATTCTGGCAAGACAGACCTGTTTTGAGGCTCTGAAAGCAACGTTATAGCTGGATCTGCTACCTCTAAGTTTGGCTCTTTTTTTTTCTCTTTTCACAGGGTATGTGCTGGGGCTGATCATGATGGTGATTATCATTGCCATCGGGGCTGGCATTGTCCTGGGATACATCTATAAGAGGTAAGTGGCTGTTTTGTGTTCAAAAACTGGTGTTTATAGAGCAGGAATGTCAGAGCACCAGATCCCAAGGAAATGTGAGAGAAGCATGTGTTTGGTAATGGCACATTGAGCAAGTTTGCTTGTCACACTGAGGGAAGAACTACTGAACAGTTAATTCTGTTCTCCGATTTCTGCCATTGTTATGATATTCTGTCTCACTTAAAGTTTCAAACTGCCCTCTTCAATATTTGTGTGTGCATGTGCATCTTGATGTGGCTTTTTCAGATGTATCCAGAGGAGCTAGATTTTGTCAGAACTGGAAAGAGCAGATCCCAGGTGCCCTCACAGGAAGTTTCTTTTGATCAGAAAAAGAACAATCCTAGCAGGCCACCTGTTCCCCTGATTTCTCTAGTCTATCTTTAGAAGAAAAACAATTGGCAAATTTTATTTTGCTATTCATGCATTGTATACTATGAAGCTGACTATCAGGTAGCACTTTTTTTTTTTTTTGGTCAAAGTTAATTTTAGCAAAGCTCCTGTATATTTTAAGGTCAGTTTTGATTTGGACTTCAGTTACTATATTTTCAGGCACTTCACTCTGTTGGACAGAAATATTTCTGTAGCTCAGCAGCATTTGAGGGTAGTGGCAGTAGAAAGCTGCTTAGTTGTAAGAGAGGGCAGGATTAACAAATAGCAGTGATTGTCACTGCAGCAAGCAAAGGGACAGGCTCCCTCCTCTGGGAGGGTTTGTTCTATGTTTTGGCTGTTTGACAACAGTCTGACACAACCAAGCAGAAGGAGCCCTTTCCCAAGCTGGGACATGTCCTTATGTAAGTGTTTATAATAAATGCTGACAGAAAAAAAGCAGAGGGAGGAGTGTTACATAAGGGGCAAAACACAGAGCGCTGCTTGTCGAGGAATCTGATTTGAGGTGTCACTTCAGAGAATGCTGTCTTGTGTGCTGGCAGGAACGGCAGCCACTGCTGCACGCTTGTAGGCAGCTTTGAAAAGCAGCCAAAACGCTGACAGGAAACCCCAGCAGCTTTGCCTGCTCGAGATCACGAGCCTCAGGAGGAGTGAGTGGTGCCTGTCCCACCTCTCTCCTATCCTCAGCAGGAGGAAGCAATAGACCAATGCTGGGCTTTGTCCAAATGCAGTTTTGCTTCTCCAGTCACAGAGAGCTCACAGCAGGGCTGTAGTGCAGGTTTACTGTCTCCCTCCTTGCCTTGATCTCAAAATTGCCTGTGCAAGCTGGCAGGTTTGGGTAGTAGGTGTGGTGAGAAACCTTTAATGGGTTTAGTAGTTTTTGATATACATAACTCTTCTGGAGACAACATGCTATTAATGCCAAATCCATTTTTAAAGCAAGGCAGTTCTTCTGCAGCACAAATTACAGAGGTGTTCCTTCCCTTAGCAACAGGCTGGAGACTGAGGTGGGTTTGAGGAGCTGGTTGTGGCATTAAGCTGTTATAGCAGCGGTGACAGAAGGTGAGGCCAGCTCTGAAGTCAACTTTAATACTTTCTGGACAGCTTAATTTGCTGCAACAAAAGGCAGAAGCTGTCACCACCTCCAGCATTTGTTTCAGATGAAGCAGGTTACAGAAGCTCTTTTCCACAGCAGTGGCCTCTGCACTGTCTCACTTCTCCCCTGGGCCTGCACCAGGCAGTGCTGTGGGACTGTAAAGGATAAGGAAACATATGGCAGCTTTGTGGTCTGAAGGAGGGGCCTGGCTTTACAGTAATTTAGCAGCAGCAATGTCAGTGAACAGGCCAGTTTGAGAGAAGGATGGACTTCACTTGGCTTGTCTTTCAAAGATGCTCAGCTGTGGTCCTCTGCTTACAGTGGGGAATATTTCTGGCCCTTTGCATGCAGCCAAAACCTTTGTTTATCTCAAAGAGCAGAGTCCCTTCTTCTCTACTCTATCAGCTATACTGAATCCATCCCTCCAAGCAGCAGCACTCACTCCATGTGTGTATTTTATTTTTTTAATGCAGGGGTAAAGACCTGAAGGAGAAGCACGAACAGAAGGTTTATGAGCGTGAAATGCAGCGCATCACGCTGCCCCTGTCAGCGTTCACCAACCCCACGTGCGAGCTCGTGGATGAGAACACCATTGTGGTGCACACCAACCAGACACCCGTGGAGGACACGCGGGATGGCAGCGGCCCCCTCATGGGGCAGGCAGGGACTCCTGGTGCCTGAGCAGCTCAGGCAGGAGCGCTACAGGCTGAGCAAAGCCTCCAGCTTCCCACTGTGAGTGCAGGGGTTGCGTGTGTTCATTTCTATTTTGTTTTCTTTTTGATGAACGCCGGATGAAGGTGATGCAGAGGAACAGAACAATGGGCTATTCATCATCTCTTTGTGGGGCACCATTCAGTGCATGACCAGCTGGGGACTGGTGTGGTGGACCCTGCTGCTTCCTCCCACCTATCTCCATGGTGTGCCAAGGAGCTGGGGGGGACGATGGGCCAGGCTTACAACTGGCCACAGATCCCATAGCCCGGAGTGTGGTCGTGGCTTCCTCTATTTCTCTTCTTTTCCTATTTAACGGTGTGCACTGTTACTTAAGTTTCAGCCTGGAACCTCAGGAGAGAACAGTACTGCAGGGACTGAGGGGAGCTTTATGTCAGATTTAGCTAGATAATTACACTCTGATTATAGTTCCTGCCTTTTTGCTTTAGTGGCTGAGAGCTGGAAGCACTGTCCAGAATCCTGCTACTGGATCAGGTTTTTTTCCAAGGAAGAGCTTATTTGAGGGATGTCTTTGGCCAGAAGCAGTATGTTTAGCCCCAGTGCTCTCCTCAAGCTCTTGACAAATCCAGGTCTTCCAGGGCTGAGGCCACTTCTCCATTCCCCTGTGGTGCTACATGCACAGCCACAGTTGTAGATGTCCAGGGGGTCTGTCCGTGCCTCCTGCTCTCTTACACAGATCAGGAAGGCAAGGGTGAGTGGTAGATAGTTGTGGAGTGAAGAAAACAAACTGCCCTTCAGTTACTTACAGCAGGTTAAACACTGAGGATAGATAACATCCTCTTTTGAACTCCCTTGGCCTCCTACAGAGCCAGTGCTGGACAGAGTGGCCAAGCTGTGGAGGTCACCCTGATCACACTGCAGCAGTTCTGGCTCTAAGGGCAGAACAGGGCAGCTGCTCTGTAAGATACTGAAGCTCTGGCGTGGCTCCTGGCCCAGCCTCTGTCACACTCAGCTTGTGCAGCAAGACTACTTACTTACAGAGCCTGGTCCTATTAGAGAGGTTTTGTAAGAACTTTTATTAGCATTTCAGGGGGTTTGGAAGGGATGGTTGCTGCAGTGTCTCCCTAATGGCAGCAAGGCAAGGCCAGTTCAGGGAAACATCTGTCCCCGCTTCAGGGGATTCAAGCCATTCAAGTAAGTTTTCCAGCCATCTGCTTTATAGCTGTGGGCCTAAAAGGGAGCAGCACTTGGCAACAGGGGTTTTAGTGTTAATGTTTGATTCAGAAAAGGGAAATATTTTATTTTTAAATGCCTTTGAATACCATTTCTTTGTAAAATGTTTTAAATACCTCATTATGAGAAGGTGCAGACCGTGCTACCTTGTATTAAAGCTTAAAAGAAGAATGCTCTGTAGACATGTGTGGACTGTGGCTCATCTGTGCATTCCTCCTGCCAGAGCAGCATCCTTTGCCTTGTTTCAGACTTTGAACTGAGGAGAAGGGAAGATGCCACTTCAGTTTGCTAGGCCCAAAGGTAAATTCCTACAAGCAGAGCCTGCACTCACCAGCACTGACAAGGGACATGGAGCTTGTCTCCCTGCTGCCAGCAGCTGCTCTTGGACTGGGACACTGTTCCTGAAAAGCAGCTGTGGGGGTGTGAGCTGCAGGTGACTCAGCAGGCTGGCCCATGAGAACACACTCTTGGTTACAGCCCCTTCCTGCGCTGACCTGGGTCAGTTCTGCTTTGGTGCTGCTCAACAGCAGCTCCATCCCTTGAGAGCTGCAATGGAGACAGAGCACAGCAGCTTACAGGAGGCACTACCAGAGCCAGCATCTTGGTTCAGTTGTTCTCTTAACACAAATGTCCCCTGAACTACATATTTCAGAATGAGATATTTCCAAGGACAGGCTGTATTTTTATCCCTTGGTTAGAAAAGGAAAATGGAGAGAGGCTCCATGATCTACTGACTCTGGTCCACCCTTAAAAACCAACCAATGAATGAACAGAACTTCTTGCCTTTCCCTCATTCCAGGTAAATAGTCCTACAGAGCACTGCACTGTGATTTCTGCAGTTCTGTGAATGTGGCAGAGTTCACTGACTCAAAAAGGGTGTTCTAGATGGTACCTCATCTGGGCAGTTTTGATGTTGCCATTTTGTGACTACAATAGAAACCCGAGAAAGTTACAGCTTCCGGCTTTATTTCACAGAGACCACAAAATCTTGTTCTCAATAGCATACAGTTACTGCTTTTTAATTTAGTTAGAACATGGAGCTGTGCAAATCACAGTTCATAAACCCCACCCACACATCACCCAGGACTCTCCCTTCAGGGGTCCCCTCACAAACCAGCCTGGGAGGGGGAATGAAAGGGCAAATCCTATTAACAATCCTGGATCCACTGGACCCAGTTTAGAGAGGCTCCTGCCTGACTCACAGCGCAGGGAGTCCCCAGTGTTTCTAAAACACCACTACACAGACTAAAAACACCCCCCTTGCATACCTGATATCAGGTGATGGCTGGTCCCATGTTACTTTACATAATACTTTAAACTCATGGGTAGGGGGAGGAAACCAAATAATCAGCAAAGACTAACACCCATTCCCCACCTCCATGCTGAAGGGAGGAGGAGGGGAAAAGGAGCACACTAAAAATCCAGTTAAACCGTGATGTTTGTGAGATGAGCAGAACTTGATCCAGATTTTTGTTCAGTTCTGCCAACCACGTAAGCTACTGCAGCAGTAGCTTTCTTCCTTCCCCCTCCACCAAGGGAGGAAGAAGAGAAGTACTGGAAGAAAATATACCTCTACCCACCTCCCAATGACTCCAAGACCTTTTTTTTCCCCCCAGAGCATGGAATGAGGAAAAATTCTGTTTGGAGAATCAGCTCAGGTGCTGCAGCAGCAGCTGCAAGAAGGACCTTCAAAGGGAGCAACTTGCACAATCTGCAGGAAAGGATGAGGTAGTGGCAACTGAATTATTAGTTCTCCAGCTGCCACTCCAGGGAGGATGGGACATTTCTCCATCACTTTTCTATTCATGACAAGTCCATTCTTTAATTAACCTTGGGCAAGTCCCCTTTTGCCACTGTCCATGCCCAAGGTCTGAGCCACTTCAAACCTTTGGCTTTCTGACAAGCACCTTCTGCCGCCGTTTCTATCACCTCACATCCACAGGCCAAGAGCTCAAGCACTCAGGAATGTCCACACCCAGTGCCTAGTGCAGAACTACACATTCAGGTTCAAATACTTTCACCCAGGTTAAGGTTTTGGGCAGGCAAACTCACTGCAGGCGCAGGGTCTTCAGTGGCTCCAGTGGCTCATTTGCTGCCTGCCTCATTTGCCATCAGGAGGGGCAAGCAGAGCTCAGTCTTAGTGTTTCTAGGCAGGCTTTTGGAGGTATTCAGAGACAGAGAAGGAATAAAAGCCCACAAAACCAAAACAACAATTCATATGTGCTTCCCCATAGACAAAGTATTTCAGGAGAGCTGCCCAACTCCTGGGGCTTTTTACTCCTTCCTCTGATGCATGTCAGAGGCCAAAATCTCAGTGGGCTGTTCTGGGAAACACATGCAAATACATACATGGGCTGTCGTGGTGGGACATGTTGCTGGATGTCCGATTTCCCCAGCTTTCTGGGCAGGGCAGTCAGTGGGAGAAGCTGTTCCAGAAGTGCTGGTCCTTACCTAGGAGAGTCTCCTATAGCAATTCCCTCCCTGGCAGACAGGCCAGGGTAGCTTCACAGCTTGCAGCCAAGTTCTAAGGCACCACAGTAAAGAAGCCTGAAAAGGCCAGAGAAGTATTTCTCAAGCCAGAAATATAGTGTTCAGAGGCTTTTCTAGGTGCAGCTGGCAGAAGATGGTCCTTTTTGCTTCTGAAACATGCCAGAAATCCACAGTGAATCAGGATATCCAAGAGAAGGGAAGCTGGGTGGGGAGAGAGAGGCAGTGCAGCAGATGCACAGTGTGGTGCCCTGTTAATGCCCTGGAAGTGGCTGAAGTGCATCTCCCTCCCTGACGCTCATCCCAGCTCCAATGGAAGTGATGCAGGCAGCAGGACGAGCAGACTAGGTTGTGTTTTCAGGTAGCTTGTCACGGTTCAGTCCATACTGCACACTCACATTGTGGTCCAGCTCCTCCAGCTCAGATGGAAGGGGGATGGCAAGTTCTCCCAGGTACAGAGAGAGAGCTTCGAAGGAGTCTTCCAGCTTGGAAAAAGGGGGCCTAAAAGCAGCAGTGAGGAAACATGAGTAGGAAAGGGGAAGCGGAACAGCATCTGGAAAGGCTGAGCTAGTTGTCCATCCAGGTCCCTGTACAGAGTGGTGAACAGGGCCATAATTTCCTCCCCATTCAGCTTCCAAGACTGCAAAGCCCTCATTTCTCTGGGCTACCCATTTTTATAGCCAGTGAGTGACCAGGGAGGTCTGGCTCTTTGGAACCTACTTGGCAGCAACACTGTTCTGAAGCTACAAGTTTCATAACTGAAATCAAATTAAGTGTTTACCTTACTGTCAAAGTCTGCCCCAACTCTTTGTACCTCAGAAATCCTGAGCAATCATTCCTCCTTTACTCTCTCTGTCTTGGAATTGTTCATACATCTCCACCATATAGCAGTCTTTCTCCCAAACAGCTGAGTCTGAAGTCTCTCACTCATGGAAGCCTTTGAGCATTCCCATAGAAGGCTGGAGCTGCCCTCTGTGCAGAGCAGTTCCGCTATGGGAATACAGACACATCCTGCAGGCTTCCAAAGAGGAGTCCTCCAGACCCCAGACCTACCTGCTCTCTGGTTCCAGTCTGCAGCAAATAGCAGCCAGAGGGAAAAAGGCTGGAGGACAATCAGCAGGAACAAACTTCTCCCAGAACAGCTTGACATTAAGGCCAAAATCCAGTGTGCGTGGGAGACAGTCTGGGTCAGCATAAACCTGGCCTATGATCTAGGGAAAAATGAGAGAAGTGCTTAAATACTGCAACAGTTCTAGAGTGTTAACAAACAGGGAACTTCTGCATCAGGCAAGGGCTCCTTCTAAGTATTATGGTGGAGAGAACAGAAACACTGTTCTTCCTTTCCAATGAAGCCTTTAGCTCATGGCAGTATGTACAGACAAACTTCACTGGAAACTTTTTCAAGACCTCCTGATGTGTCCATGGCTGTGGAAGAAGTCCCAGATGCCTTCTCCTCCTACCCAGGGTCTCTTTCCCAGAAGACACAGCATGATGTGCCCCTCTCAGGGAGCTCCACAGTGTCTTACAGCTGGGGATGATGCAGCCCCTCCTGATTGCAGGTAATCAAGACAATCTTCATCACCATCCCATCCCTTCCTTCTCTAACCATCTTACCACACCATAGGCAAAGCCCCTTGGTACAGAGCCTGTCCTAAACAACGCTGGGAAGCCAAAAGCACCTCTGAGTTGTTCTGCCAGTGACAGATTCAACCATCACCACAGCCAGAGGGCTGGGACAGAAAAGAACAACCATTACTGACACCCAGGAGGCTGCAGTAAAGGAGAGCCAGTAACGAGCTGGGTGGACAAGGAAGCCCTGCCCAAGCATTGCCCCAGTGCTCACCACCTCCAGCACAAATGTGGGAGGGAAGGAGCTCTCAGAGAGCTGTGGGGTGAGCTAGACTCACAAAGTCAATACAAACTTTCACATGGACAGAGTATTAGGTTTAAAGCCTCACTGGGTATCATAGAAGGGGTGTTATTTATAACCACCCAGGCTTTTCTATGCCAGAAACTCAGCAGGACAGCCACATCCTGTAACTAGACAGAAACACCCATTATGTACTTTGGCAGGTTTATTTCCTTATCTGTTTGAGTGTTTAATTTTAATTTCTTTTTTTTTTTAGCATCATTGTTTTGGTGACAAGGAGAATGTTCGTATGCCACTACCCTTTTATATGTCTTTTTTCTAGATGAAACAATTGTTTTAATCCCACATACAGATTTTTCAAGTTCCTAAATCCATCACTCACAACCACAACATTCTCTGAGAGGAGGGACCAGTGTAAAAAGAGCTCCAGATGAGGCCACAAAGATTTATGCACAGACATTTTCTTTGTCCCCTTCATCCAAACACTGAAAATGAAACTCTGCTCTCCTGGTGTTCCTGCAACTGCTGTGCTACACATAACACCCTGCCTTTCATCTGTATTTCCACTGTCATACCCACCTTTTAAACTGAAAATACCTTGCAGCTTTCAAGTGCTGCTTTTTGTTCTGCAGATAGAAAAGCCTGATATAACAGTCAGATTCTGCATTGGCTCAGAAATAAACTAAGCCAACAGACTTCAGGGTGCAAGCTTCATTAATCGACCTGCAAAGAGGTTTTTGTTTCCACTTCTTTGAAGTTAAGTGCCATCCCCAGTGGAGGCTCTGAATTTGCTGAGATTATGCAGCTGATTGTTCCTTTAATGAGGCAGAAAAAGAAAAAAGGATTGCAGTTCTAGGGAATATATCTACTTTCAAATGGATACCAGGCTCAGTCAGAACCTGCTAACTTTTTTACAGCTTCTTTCAGTCCAGGAAGAAACTGGGACCAGAAAACTACAAGACAGTTATCTTCCTTGAGGAACCAGAGACAGGGTAAGCTTGTTCTCCCAGTCTAATAATGTGCTGTTAGGTCACAGGCTGCACACTCAGATGCAGAGATCCGGGTGACAGCATGTGTGCACAGAGATGGGGACAAAGTCCATTAAAGATGCCATGTAATGTCCTCATCTTACCTCACAGAGAACAATCCCAAATGAAAAAATGTCCACCATCTCATCGTAGCTCTGTCCTGTAGGAAACATGAGACATTCAGTTCTGTAAAGAGAGTGTTACCCATCCAGCTATTTCAGGAGCTGCCAGTACAAAAATTAACTAAAACTATCCCCTGGAGGGCCCTAAAACAGGAGACAAAGCAAGGCTTAAACCTGAGCAGGGTTAGTCACCCCAAAATCTGTACAGACCAAGTGCATTACATTGCCATTACAGATTTTAAGCTTGCTTCTCTCTTGTACTTGGGAATTACAGGACAACACTGTATTAGGTCTGAGCAAATGCTAAGGATGACTGTGGAAAGCTTCTGCTCATTTCCATTGATTGCTGTTCTTGTGCATCTCTACAGCGCATGGAGCCAGCTCTCAGCTCAGCTTCCGCGGCAGCCAGCGGGTCCCTGCTGCAGTGACTGCAGAGATAATAAATTACACACCGGCAGCACTTTGATCCTGGGAAAGCTGGCAGGCTCCAGCATGCCATGCTCTGCTTACAGACACGCCCCTCCCAAGCCAGTAGCTGGTAAACAGCCTTGCTTTCAGAGGTGATGTCAGACTATGCTTTTGCTGTTCTCTTCACAAATGCCAGGACTGAGACAAACTCTGAGAAGCAGCTTCAGACTCCTTTAGGGCTGGAGGCCTTGAGAAAAGTCAAACAGAATGGTGCACAAGAAAGCAACATGGAGAACTGAGCTGGGGGAGAGGAGCCCAGTCCTCCCTTCCCAAGTAGACTGTGCTGGTCAGTGCTGATATCTCAGCCTGCCCAACCTGGTCAGAGAGACCTGTTTGTTACAAGGAAATTGTATCCACTGTATTTCACCCTCACCTCAACTCCTGCAGGGGCAGCTTTTCCTCTAAGGATCTCAGCTCAACCTTAATGCAGCTGAGGGCTGCATGTCAAAACCCAGATTTCCCTGCACTTGGACAACTCCCACCTGAATCCTGAGGCTTCAGCAAACCTGGCAGCAGATGGCCTCTGCCTAGATCTATGCAACAGCACAAGTAAACACCTCATCCCAGAGTGTAATGATTTCCTGTTTCAAGGGGCAGTTCCAAAGCATGAGGCCATAACAAAACTTGATCTTGGGTTCACTTTTATCTCAAGCCTCTTTTGTCTTCCCTTTTATTTGGATTGTAGCAAGTAAACTTCTGTTGCCCTCCTGAAGAATCCTGTTGTCAAGCCAGAAACATTACCTGGGCTGATACAAAAGCTTACCAGGTCAGGTACTGCAGGACTGCACCTATGGCCTCTGTGTGTATAAAAAAGCTTCCACCTTAGCAGGTCTAAAACCACAGACTCTGAAAGGTTTGGCTTTTACTGTAGCACAGAAAATTTCAGTAATCCTGTCATCTCTGTACCTTGTCTCAGGCTTCCTCCTTGCCTTCTCCCTGCTGCTGGACTCTTACCATTCAGCATCTCTGGGGCCATCCAGTACGGGTTCCCAACCACTGTGTAGCGCTTCTTCCTGTCGCTCTTGCGCAGCGTCCGTTTCTTGGCAGATGGTTTCTCCAACGTGGGCTTCTTCCTCTCCTCCACAATCAGCCGAGACAGACCAAAGTCAGCCACCACCACTGTCTTATCCTGCACAGGGGATTTAGTACAAGCCACTGATTACTCCTTTTAGGAGCGAAGAGGCTGCAATTCCTGTTCAATACCAACTGTAGTCTAAGGGCAACTATGCAGGTTTCCTGCAGACACATGAGCATAGCAAGATGTCCAGACAGGTGTAAGACACCCAGTTTGTGATCCCAAATCATCACTTCCTCCCTTCATCACCTTATTTCCTGTGTGGTTGCTAACACTTATCCCATCAATTTGGATACACTTGACCTGAACCTTTCCTTTTAGATCTTCCTGTTTTACCTGGTCAGGAATTAACTTAGAATTTCATCCTGGGTTGTCTGAAGTCAAGTGAAAAAAGGGCAGGCTTGAGGGAATGAAGGAATGAAACTACACAAAAATCTTGTGACTCAGCATTTGAAAAAAATAAAAAAGAGAGAGAACACCCATGTGCACACACCTACACACTTGTCTGAATCCTGAGTGCCAATAAAAGTCATCAAGTGGCTAAAAAACCAAAAACAGCTACAAAGCACATCTTATAGTTGAGATAAAGAACAGAGCTGTATTAACTCTGAGAAGGTGACTCTTACAGGAGTTGTGAGCAGAGGAAGGGTAGTAAGAGAACAGAGCACAGAAACAGTGAAAGCTAGATCAGTCTGGAAAATCCTGTGTCAGAATAAAGCTCCTTTGCTTGGGGCACAAAGCCTCTCTGAAATCAGTTCTACCCTGACAAAAGAGGGAACATCATTGGAGAAAACCAAGAGAGGAAGATGCCAAGGAGAGGAGCAGCATGCTGTGGGAACTGAGGTGTAACTCACCAGCTTGATCAGGCAATTGTGTGAATTCAGGTCTCTGTGAATGATGCACATGGAGTGCAAGTAAGCCTGGAACAGAAGGAGAAAACCTGGTGTTAGGGGTTCCCAGTTGAGCATTTACAGACTCAACAATCCAACTCCAGTAGTCAGACAGCATCCACAGCCCCTCATACACCACCCTCCTGAAAGCACTAACTCTGACCCCAGAGTTTGCTCTGTTATGAAGCAACAGTCCAACTCACCATTCCAGAGGCAATCCCTTTGGCAAAGCTGACCTTCTGCTGCCAGGGGAATGGGTCCTGAAAGACAAATCCTCAATGGTCAGGGACCATTTTAGCAGCCAGCTGGTGACAGCAATTCCTTCACAACAGGGACTCTTACAGCAATCAGCAACACACGATACAGCCCCAGAAAGAAGGGGCTTCCTGCCTCAAGCTCACCCTCAGCTATGAAGCATCTTTACCACACAGCTCCAAAGACTAATAACGAGTACATAGGGCTGGTACAACCATCAGCACAGTCAGGCTCACTGAGTACAGGTCTCCCAGGTGTCCATACTCACTGAGTACAGGTCTCCCAGGTGTCCATACTCACTGCATTGCGGAGGAAGTCCTTCAGCGTGCCCCCCTCAATGTACTCGGTGAGGAGATTCAGCTTCTTGTCCTTGTACAGCACACCAATGAACTTCAGCACATTGGGGTGGTCCAGGCTGCGCATCACCTTCACCTGCAAGCAGAGACATCCCACCCCAGAAAGTGAGTGGAACAAGTTCTGACAGATCCATTCTGTGGTGAAAAACACTCCAGTGCTCGAAGTCCTGTTCAGGGATCACAGAGAAGGCTCAAACCCCAACCTTAAGGCAGTCAATTAACTGCTGCCTCTTCATTTCCATGCTGTGCAATTAACCTGATCTTAGTCTTTAAGGAGAGCACCCTTGAGTCTGGCTAACTTTTCAGAGTGAGAAACTCTCCAGAGCAGCTACTGGGTCTTGTGCTGTGTGTGTCAGGGCCACAACAGCAGTGTCAGGTGTTTAGGGAGCTGCCTTTAAGCTAAATCTGACTTTGAAAAACATGGTAGGCAGCCACCAAGAATAGTTTTGCTTAAATACAGAACGAGTCTTAAATATCTTACAGATATTGGCCCTCATCCTTTGTATTTATGCAGAAGGCTCAAGGGATAAATCCTTTATGTACTGCACAGCTCAATTTGCCTCTGACTGAAGCTGCTCTTATCACTGAAAAATTAATGAACTGGAGCTGAAGCAATGTCTATTGCCCAGTGTGAGTCACACTTGACTGCAGCAAACATTCAGCCCATGTCAGCTTTTCCCTATGCAATGTCTCCCTCCTCAGCACCTTCATTCTTGCCATATTGCTGGCAGGATCTCTCTCTCTGGAAAAGATGGGAGAGTTCCACCACACTACTGGCTCAGAAGCTTTTTGAAATCCTGCTCTTACCTCTGTCAAGAAAGTCTTCTGTGTTTCCTCGTCACAACGAATGAGCTCCTTCATCACCATCACCTTTCCTGTTGCTTTGTGAGTCACCTGGTGGAAACAAAACCCACAACTACAGGCAAGGTTCAAGAATACACAGCTCCAATGCTCCTGCAGCTTCTGAAAAAGTGTTAACATTCCCCTCCATCCAGAGAAGAATAGAGATGGGAGGAAATTCAGAGCCCAGGGATCTACCAAAAACTGTGTGAAAGTTCTCCTTTTGGAATTCACCAAAGATGCTGTATGTGAAACAGAAACTACCTAAAGCTGACAGAGGATCATGGCAAGAGCCAGAGCTGAAGGCTTCAGTTTGGGTAGCACAGGGCTGAGTGTGCACACAGGCTGCCAAAGCCTCTGCACTGCTGCCTGCCTCAAAGTTCCCTTATGGAATGCATTTGTCCAGTGGGATGCTCACAGTTCTCACACAGGCTTTACCAACTGCATTCTGCATCAGCGAAGGAATCAATGTTCACCTGCATCAGAAACCAAACCAAACAACCCAAAACTGCATTATAAATGCTTTGGTTTTATGGAGAATCTGAATCTCATCCCCATGCAAGTGGAACTGGAGTGCACAGGCTGTTCAGTTAAGGTAGGAAGCAGTTAATTTTACCTTGCTCCTTTGGAGCAGTGTGTCTCAACCTGCAAGGAATGTCCTAGAATGGTGGAAAGCACAAAGAAATCCATCATAATAAGGTAATAAATTTCCTGGCTCTTGACATGGAAAGCATTTCCAGTTCCTCAAGAACTGTTTGCCTGTCTCCAACTAGTTCCTGGCATTTTGCAGTATTATGGAGGTTTTTGTAACCAGCTCAGGCTTGCTTGCATGGGGTGCAGGAGTGAGTAGAAAGGGTCCAAATTCCTATGAGCACATTTTCCTGGAAATCCTCTCCTCTTTGTTTGCTTAACTTGGACAGCTCTGGCTCCTTAAGATCTCCAGGGAGCTAAACAGCCACCTTGCCTCTCTGATCAGAGGAGAATTATGTGACCAAATACAGTACTTGCTGCATCACACCCAGTCAATCTGAAGCCTAAGGATTTTTTTTTTTTTTAAAGAAGGTAGGAGGCAAAAAAGTCCTTTAGAAAACATCTAGAATTAAAATCCAGAACACATGACCCAGTTATAGTATTTAGGAAGCTTATGAGTTCTTGCAAACACTGTGACACACTAGTTCTGTTTGGAGCCATGGACATAACAAAGCTGACATAGGTGGAATGTGAGTGCATGGAATAACACAACAGCAGCAAGAGTACAATATTCTCCTGCTCCCATCTGAAATCAAGCATCCATACACAAATAATGAGCCAGGGAACACTGCATGTTTCAGCCAGGGATATGAAAGCCAAAGACATCTAAAACCCAATGGTAAAGGGAAGTGAAGAGACAAAGGCAAGGCTAAGTGGAATTCTTAAGCTGACATACCAGCAAAACTGAATCAGGTGTCACATGAAACTCCATGGGGGCAAACTGAACTCCCAGAGCATGCACCAGAACAGGATAGCCATGGGGTAATTTGAGCAGAAAACAAATGCCTTTGTGCCAGTAACTGCTGGGACACAGATGACAACAGCATGCGACAGAGCAAAGGTTCCACTTACCTGCACCTTTTATTTCTCTATGAGCAGAGGAGAAGAGAAATATGCTCATTAGTATGGATCAAGCATTGGGTTTGTAGTGCTGGCTCATCACCTCCCATGGAAGCATGAGATGAACATGGTGGCTGGACACCTCAACTTTATACCAGTGTACAGGGAGAGGTCCCAGCCCTTGGTGACTGCACTCTGAGTACTGAGGAGCTCACAGAACCTCAACAAGGCAGATGAAGTTGCCTCTGATGCTGTCAGGAATGCCGGGATAGGAACTGCTGAAGTACCCTTAGCCATGATCAGAGAGCTTAAATGCAAGATAACTGCTATTGACTGAGATTAGAACTGTGAGAGTCATGCAAGACCTGACCACTACTCCCACACTGAAAAGCCATTCAGGCTGTGCCAGGGTTCAGACATGGTTGCTACATCAGCCTAGCAAACCCCTGAACATGCCACACTAAGGGTGGGTAAGAAATGCTGGGGAGCTGAATGCAGCTCAGCATAAGAAAGATGCTCATAAGAGGAAGTGCAGCCTGTTCCCTGTTCTCCCCACCTCACCCAGGAGGCTGCTGTGACTGGCACTCTGGAGTACTAAATCTGACTCAGGAGATGAACACGTGTGGCCAAGGCTGACATTCAAAGGGGACAAAGTCAAAACCATCTGCAGTCAGAGACACTCGTGGTCAGGGAATGAAAGAGAAATGGATCTCAAAGCAAACCAGGAAAGATCCAATCACTATTGGCAAGGCAAAACCACCGAGACTGTGGTAAGGATGCCAAGACAGGCAGAGATTGCAGTACTCAAAGTAATTGATGAATGTTTGAGGACCTCCCTTACCTTGATTGCTTGTCCAAAAAATCCTTTTCCTAGAACTTCACCATGAATCAGGTCACAGGGCCGGAAGATTTGCTGGGAGCAGCTGGAAGAGGAGCGCAGGGATTCAGAACGACTGATGTCACGGCTCAGGAGGAGCGGTTCCTTTGGAGAGCTGGGGCCAGGAGACTTAGAAATGCTGTTACTTCGCCTGGAAAACAAGGATGACAGGAAGATCAGGGAAGCTGCTGGGTAACCTTTGGTCCAGCATATCCCACCATTCACTGCTAAGGGACCAGTTTCTGATGTGCTCCAGTGCTTTTACTATCTCCAAAGCCAGATGCTCTCCCAGCACTGTGAAAGCTCCTTATGAATCCAGAGCAGTTTTCAATTCAGAGCTGCCTAACAATAACAATAACAACAACAACCTTTCCTGCACTGGCAGTCTGAGGTGCAGCTCTGTGAACAGGAGGAGGAAACTGTGAAGGCACATCACTTGCTATCTCTAAACAAAGTACTGGTAAAAGACTAAATGAGCAACTGAGTGCTCCACTCTTAGAAAGACTTTCCCAAGTCCCAGGTCTCAGCCAGATTCCCTTTAAGGACACGTTCTTCCCCAGTCATCTAAGGCTGGTAAAAACATGACCTTTACATTTTCTGACTCTGAAACTTAGGAGCTTTTCTCTGTTAACAGTAGAGCTCCTTATTATTTATTAAGGAAAGTCTGTCATCCTGAAAGGGAATGGAGAGAGAGTATACATCAACAGCAGAATCCAAAGCTCTCCATGACTTCTCCAGTGGTTTACACCATGGCTCACATCAGAGACAAGCTGTGTCCCCACAGTCCTTGTGATCACAAGGCCTAAGCTGCCCAGCCAGGGAGCACAGGGCAAAGGAGAGACAGGGCAGGGGCGGTGCTTCCAAGCCTTTACCTGAGGGAGCGTCGTCGGAGTGTTCCTTCCAGGTTCTCCTTGATGTCCAGGGGAGACAGGGAGCGTGGGGACATGGGTGTCTTTATGTGCGTGGGAAGACGCGAGTCCAAGCGAAGCCTGTCCAAGCGCTGCGACACAGGGTCGTGCTCTATCAGCAGCTGAAGGGTCTGGCTTGTCTTGCGAATCAGTTCCTCCACCTGAAATCAAAGCAAAGGGCAGGATAGCAGGAGGCAGGAGGAATGCAAACGACAGGAGACAGAGGAGACAAAGGGAATGGCCCTCAGGAATTAGAGGAAAGAGTTCAGTGAGATCATTCCATAGTTGTGGTTTAGTTGTGTGCACCACAGCTGTCTACCAGAAAAATCAGGCTGGCAACACACAAGTTCCTTATGCTATCCAATACTTCTTTCTGGTCAGCTATAAGTAACCTATATAAGAAAGATGTGAACAGGCTGGAGAGGGTCCAGAGAAGGGCCACAAAGATGACTGAAGTGCTGTGAAGCTGCCACATGAGGACAGGCTGAGATAACTGGGTGTGTTCAGCCTTGAGAAGGTTTAGGGGACACCTTATCACCATGTTCCAGTATTTAAAGAGTAGCTACAAAGAACATGGAGACTCCCTTTTTGCAAGGAGTTACATGGAAAATACAAGGGATAATGGGTACAAATTAATCCTGGAAAACTTCCAGGTAGACACAAAGACAGTTTTTTACAAAAAACAATCAGCCCTTGGAATAATCTCCCCAGCAAAGTAGTGGATTCCCCAACACTGGACACATTTATGTTTCAGCTGGACATAGTGCTCTAGATAGAGCTTTTGCAAAGAAAGATTAGACCAGATGATCCTTGAGGTGCTTTCCAGTCTGGTATTTTATGACTCTGTTAAATACTTTTCTTTTTCTGAGAAGTGTTCAAAAACTACACAAGTTTCCACCTTGAAAAATGCTACAAAAAACAGCTTTGCAAAAGCTACATGGAGATTTTATCTGAGAGATGCCTTGCACTCCTCATGTTCTCTTCAGCACACGCAGTAAATAAAACCCTTGGGAAGTGAAGGTAATGGTGCCCCCCTTACATACTTGCAGCATCCCCTGATATGTGTAGAAAGCATCTACTTGTAAATACAGACAGCAGATAGGTTTTTTGCAATGGGAAATATCCCTAGGATCAGCTGGGCCCTTGTGTATTAGCAGTGCCTCTAAAAGGATCAGAACTGTGTACCTCACCAGCAGTACATGGGAAAGTCTTCACAGCCTCTCTGTCCTCTGTCACAGCCCTAGACTTTTCTTAGTAGCTCCCTTCACATTTGAATGCCACAAAATCAGGTCTGAATCCTAATTGCATTTCCATCTGTTACATTTTCCTCTCCAGCTGGAAGGCAAAGCTTGCCTTCATGTTTATTCCTCCTGTCAGCATGAGTACTAGTGGTGTACACACACTGTGTGTAGGGTGGGAGAACAGTGTCTGGAAAGAGGAGATGTAGGAAGGAAGAGGAGAAGGAGGCTTCAGAAGAGAACTCTACCCACCTCCTCCACCTGTAACGTGCGAATAGGAGCTCCATTGATCTCCAGGATACGATCTGCAGGGTGGATGGCGTTTCGGACATCTGGGCTGATGTGCATCCTGTTAACTCTAAATATGGGATTTACAGTCTGTATGTGAAGTCAGTTTAGCCAAAATTATCAAAAATCTGCTCCCCTCCATATTTGCATTTTGAAATAAAACAATGCTAATCTACCAACACGGGGAGCTACCATCAGACCAAGTGCTTAGGTCTGAGCTGGTTTGGAAAGAGCTTTTCATATCACCAGTGGTAAAATTTTAGTCCAAATGTTTTGTGTTCACTGAAGGAAACAGCACTGAGAGATACAATTATCAGTTAAGGTTGTCACAAGACTGAAATGAAGACCAAACACAAATTAGCCAACCTACATCCCTGTAATGCCAAGATTCCCTCAGGACAACAGTGCTGCAGGATTTTTACCAGCTCCCTCTGCACAGACATGTACATTGTATAAAATGTGGTCATACTCACTCTTTCACCTGGACACCAGTGGCATAGCTGGAGCAGCCACCTTCAACAGACACAGAGAACCCCCTCTTGCCATCTGTGGCTGCTGGCATGGAGATGAGGGTCAGTGTATAAGGCAGCTGCTCACGCAGAGACTCAGTGGAGTGCTTTTCTATCATCGGTGTCAGCACAATCTGGTTATGGCATTTTCCACTAGAAGAAGTGAAGGAAGTCATTATGGCATCCCTCCCTGCCAAACTCACACGTCTGAGTTGTCTCACTGACCACAAGCCATAGTTTTAGTGTTTACAGCACTCCCTCCTCCCTCCCTCAAAGGCAGCTTCCTGGCATTCCTCAGAGTAGCATTCAGCTGAACCACTCTGAGCCAGCTGAACTCGGCTTACACTCTGCAAAAAGCAGCTCTGTGGCAAAGTGCAGCTCCTCTTACCAGTAGAGAGTGGAATGTTGCACCAGTGCATAAGTGTCTCCATCTTCGATGATCACTTTGCAGCTCATACAAGCAAAGCACTCGGGGTGATACTTGTATTCACCAGCCACCTACAGACAGAAAAGGGAGTAGCTTAGGAGGGCCAAAACCCATCAACAGATGCAGCTCCTGCTTTCCTCTGCAGTTCATGTGCTCATTCACATCTCTGAGGCAAGTGGCAGTTTTGAACTGGAGAGTTCTATTAGTCCATTCTATCTTTCCTGAGCCCCATCCATGGCACCTTGTTTGCAGAACTCCAAAATAAACACATCAACACTCTAAGCAAATCTCATGTCCCAGGAACCTCTGCTATATTTGGCAGCTGCTCAGCTATCAAAAATAGTCGATAGTCTGCTGCAGACTAGTAAACAAGGTATTAAACCTTCCTGTTCAGTTGCTCTTGGCAAGATAACTAATGTTACGCCTGAATTAATAAAGCTGAAAGGGCTTTTTTTTTGGCAGACAGTGCACAAATTCAGATATTGAACCAGCCAGCTGACAGAAAAAAAAAAGTGCAAACTGAGACAAAAAATACCTTTAAAGAATATTTTTATTAATTGGTCTGTTTTTCTATTTTCCTTATGAGAACTTCCTTTAGTTACATTATTATGCAAAGACTTTTGCAGGCAATGAGAAATAGTCTGCACATTTCTCAGTATTTCTTTTTGAGTTAGCAATCATATTACTGAGTACCATCCTGGTTTTTATTTATACTCTAGAAAAATAATGGTTTTGTTTCATACTTGGCAGTTTTAAAGTTTAAATATTTGCAAGGCTTTGGCAGGAGGGGAACATTTAGGTGAGCCCATATTGTGCAGGAAGAGTTCAGTGCATTTGGGGCTAACACTGCTTCAAGACCCCATCAGCCTGAAAAAGCACAGGTGGGACTTGGATGGCAACTTTCCCACAGCTTATCCTGAGCCCAGAGCTTTGACTCCACAGTGCAGTGGAAAATCCCCCCTGGAGACACTGAGGCACTGTGCTACAGAAACTGAACAGATGTCCCCTGAATCACCTTTCTGCTTCTCAGCTCTGTACTTTTCAGCACTTGATTTGTTGATATGCTTCAGATCCCCTTCCTTTAACAGCTACCCCCATTCAAAATTAATTTTTATCTAGAAGATGCACAAAGAAGCTTCATTTCTAATCTTTGATTAGAGATTAGAGTAACAAGATTATTCCCCTCAGTTTATTTGGCTATCTGAATACCTAAGATAACACCCAACTAAGTTTGAGGAGATGGAGGCAGGCACGTCCTGCCTCCAGGCAGGAGTCCTTCAAAGTCCTTACCATCACAGGTCCAGTCATCAGCAGAGAGCAGCCATGGCAAGATTCCCCAAACTTCCCCCAGTAGTCTTTGTGACAGTACAGCTTCCCATCCTTCTCATAGTACCAGTTAGTGAGGGCATCCTGGCATTCAGAGCACCTTGAAGGAAACAAAGGAACAAAGTTCCAGTAGGCAACAAGTCACAAATCAACAGTCCTTTCCTGCATGGAGAACACAGACATTCAGCAGCAGCTCACAACCAGGTAGGTCTGCCAGTTATGGATGTAATAAACCCTTCCACTTCCCAGTGCTCTTTGAACTGAAAATTAGCACCAAATCCAAGGTTTGTAAGGAGAGGTGGATTCAACCAGTATAAAGAAAAAGAAGCTTCCAAGGTTTAAAACAAATCCCACACATTGAAACACATCAGTGGGTTTATAAATTTTGCTTTGTAAATTTTACTCCTCTGCTTTCTCCCTCTTTCTGGATGCAAGTTTCCAGCTGCAAAGCTGCCCAGCACAGTGAGAGCTCTGCTCTGTTTCTGCTTAGTGTTTCTATAGCATCACCCTTATGCCAGAGCACCTGTCTCCTCAAGCCAGTTTAGGAAGTGGGACAGAGAGGCAGGATCCACTTCCCTTTGAAATGCAAAGCCAGGTTTGCACCAACCTGTCTGGAAAGCTTTTCTATTGTTCTGTACCAAGGCCTCTCCCAAAAGGTAAACTGCAGTGCTCTGCATTTGAGGGAGAGTTTTCAAAGCAGTTCATCCCCTGAGATCCATATACTTACTGCATCCACCAATTAACTGTGATGAAAATCCACCTCTCCCAGCCGATTGCTCTCCCTTCTGCTGATCACAGTGCATGAAAAAATAAACGAGCAACCCACCCAAAAAACCCTCAATAAAACTAATTCTCTGATTTCATGAAGAGAATCCCCAAATTCTTCATCTGTCAGCCTCTATTTCTACAAGAAACCATTATTAATCATCTGTCTACAGCCTTTCAAGAAACAAACCTCCCCCCTCAAAAAAAAAAAAAGAAAAAAAATCAAGGAAAAAAATGCAGCAATTCTACTGCAGATACCTTTTTAGCAAATCACAAGCAGAACCCAGGCTTGCTGAATACAAAATAAACCTGCCTCAGCAAGATGCACTGGGCAAGGGAGTTTAACTTCAGCAGCATGGAGGTGTGACTTACTGGAGAGATAAGGCACAGACAGGAGTTGCATCAGTAAGGATTATTCCATTAGCCCTGGGCAGCACGTTCTCAGACTTTAAAAGGAAAATAAGTCTGGCACTGGCCATTTCTGAGCACACAATCCAAAGCAGGTTAGTCACCAATAACTGGTTCAAACAAACACCTGGAGGATCAATGCTGTCATCGGTACAATGTTTTCCCAAATGTGAGAAGTTTTTCTTCTGTGCCCTACCCCACCACCTGTCTCAGTTTCTGAGGGGAGCCACAGCAGTGGGATGGGGGTTCAGGTGGGTGTCCCTCCCTCAGCACCCAGTGTGCTGGAGTCTGCCAGTGGCACTGGAGGAGCACTTTTCACATGCTCCCAGGGCTAAGATGAGAGCCACAGCTGACTTCACCTCTCACGAGCTTCCTGAAAATTTATTTGTGCCAAAGCCAATCCTTGTAAACTCCAGCAGCTTGCAATGAGTGTGATGAGATGTGTGGCTGGTCGTGCTCCAGGAGAGCACAGAGAGAGTTATTTGCTCCATCTCAAGAAACTGCAAAGCAACAAGGTAAAGCTGCTTGTAAGCAGCTTTAGGGAAAACCTCATGGAGTATTCAGTTCTGTACCCTCCCCTCAGGAAGATTGCTCTTTAAAATGTATTTAGCTTCTACAGTGCTTGTTATCCCAGCTGAGGAGCATCAAATCCTGTCCCCCCTCCAAGTGATGGGAAAGAACTCCAGCGTATGCAACAGGCCCTGCCAATTTTGTGTGAAGCAGAGGTAACAGTAATTTAAGACTGCTGTACATGGTACATACATCACTAGAGCCCCAGCCTGGGGGCACTGTCATGGTTACACCCTGCTCCTGGTATGCAAGAGACCCAGAGGGCATCCCAGTGCATTCTGCCTTAAACCACTGGCCTTTGACTTCCATTTGCAGTAAATACCCCGTGCTGAATGAGCAAATAGGTGAGTGGGAGGGAAAAAAGAGCAAGTGGAGACTAACAGCAAAGATTTCTATCATTTTGTGGCAGGAACATCTGGCTCAGCTTGGGCAAATCAGATCCCTCAGACTTATCCAACTCCTCCATGCATGCCTGTACCAGTGTGTGTGCTCCAGGAGTGATTACATCTTCAAACAGGGAGCTGTGACCAGACCTGCACTTGGGATGCAGACAGCAATGCTGGAGACTACTTCACCAGGATTTCAGGACTTGACTTTCTATGTTCTCTTCATGGAGGTGGGTCACTTATTTGTTTTTAAGCACATCACCTTCCCCTTCTCACTCCTCTTCAATTTTACATTCAACCCCTTCCTTTTTCTCCTTAAGGAAATGTAAAATTTCTGCAAAAGCAGTACAAACTGCAATTCTGTTTAGGTGGTCTCCACAGGATCATGTGCATTTGTTTTCCCTTTACCCTTCCTCTAGTACTAAATTATTTGATTCAACCTTATTGCACTTAGTTAAGTTTGCTTCCATCCGGAAATAAGCACTGGTATCTAATTTGGAACACACCCATAGCAAAATGAAGGTGAGGAGGTGGAGCCAGCAAGCAGTCAGTTCTCTGCTATGTAATTAAACAAATCTGGGCAGGACAAGTTTGCAGCTTAAGGCTCAGAACCCCACCCTGGGCAATGAGGCAACAGGAACAGAGCAAGCAGCCCTGGAGAGCCGGGATGCTGGAATGGGTCTAACTGGCTGCTCCCTTAATCCCTGCCAGGAACAGGACACGGCTGCAGCCCATGCTGCCAAGCAGCACCTTTGTTACTTACCATGCAAGCTGTAACCTTGGAAAGGCTTAGGTATGGCAGGTGTGGGAAACTGGCTGACAGCACACAGGTACAGCTTCAATGCCTTCACCAAATGATAAAAGTGTCACATGATTGCTCCACAAGGCTCCCATTGAAGAGATATGTCAGAATTTTATCCCAGAAGATACAAGAGTTGCCATTTCTTCCTCTCCCTCCTCAGTGGAGCTGCGCCCTTGCACCAAGGTTCACATCAGCTGAGACAGGAATGCAATTACTGCTACAAGTATTAAGGAAGCTAACCTTTGCCAGTCACCACAACCTAAAGAAAGGAGTATGCCGTGCTACTCTATCTTTTTATAGATTAGAAACCACTAATCTTCTAGATTGTTTGCTATTCTTATTACAGAGTAGCAAACAATGGTAATCAAGTTTCATGGAGGACGGGTAACAGCCATACCTGACGTGTTTCCTCTTGCTGCACAGGCACCATTTTCAGAGCTGCAGAACCCTGCTCTGATTATACAGACCAGACATTATAATCCTTCACTTCCCCGCTTTGGCTATACAGAATAAATTAATCTGCCTCCCATAGCCATCCTCCAGGAACTGCTGGCAGCATCTGGGTGCAGAGCTCAGCCCTCATGCTCTGAAGCACAGCAAGTGCAGATAGAGCTCACAAATCACTGCTTCATGGACTCTTGGTTTTGTGGGGGGTGGTGGGAGGATCAGGTCACAACAGATAACTAGCCTAGTTTCAGTTGAAAAGCAGCACCGGTGCCTGGTGGCATCTCTTTTACAGCTAAATGAAAGCCAATACCTTCACGGAAGCAAAGCCTTCCCTAGCACTGAAGAGACAGATCCCTTCATGAAGGGCTCATTAACAAAATGCCCCCCTCACACACACAGGCCAGATCAGTTACTGCTGGCCAGGCTCGGGAGAGTGGTTCCAATTCTGCAGGCAGGGCAGGGAGAGGACAGTCCCAGAGCTGCAGAATAAAGCATTAGCCCAGCCTGTAGCTCACCCAGAGGCTTACTCACCGGGCTTAGCAGCAGTGTGTGCACTGGCTACGTAAGAGACACCAGACAAGGAAGAACAGATGTGAGAAACAGACTACTAGAAAGACAGAGTGCCTAAGCTCTGACTATGCAAAGCCATTTCCACACACTCAGGAGAAGGTGTATCCATGGCTTAGCATAATATCCTACACATATTACAAATAATGAGCGTCTGCTCACTTTCCTTCTTCTGAAAGCAGCTGCTGTTTCAGAAAGCTGCCTAAAGAAGCTCAGCAGCCATGCAGTAGTATTTACTCCTATCCCAGACTGCTTTACCAATAGGCTCCTTACTCCCAAACCAGTACAAAAGTGTTTGCAGGACAGGATCAATAACAAGCAAATCCGAGCAGAGGGGATAGGAGGGAGACAATGAAAGTGCAAGCTGTGCCTTTCTTTCCTCATCCATCCACCTAATCAGCACATCAGTGTCAATCACCAGCCTGGCTGTGTTCAGCCCCACTGACTTTTCTCACTGTGGAGATGCAATGGAAAGTGTTGTTCTGGAACTATCGCCTTTCTCGATTCTCATTTGTTCAATTGGACCAAAACCAATTAAAAGTTGAATTAACCAAAATATCACAGAAGAATCCTTTCCATGTAAGGGAACTGTGCTGCTCATCTCTAGTTACCTGCAAAGTGCCTGATTTCTTAAACAGGATTATGTGCTGCCTTGCTGGAGATTACATCACCTTCCTGAACTCCCACAGCAGCACCTCACCTCACCCAGTCACAAGGAGCTTTGCAAGAGAAGCAGCAGCAGCCACATTAATCTCATTCCTCTGCTGGTGAGCAAAGCACAGGGGCACAGGGTACAATGCCCATGGAGGGCTCTCTGGAAGGGAGCCTGCCTGGCTGTGCACACACTGGAGCTGTTCCCTCAAACCAGGGAGCTGGGAAGGGACTGGCAATAGGAATATTCCCTGTCACCCCCTCAGAGCAACGTGGGATCCCAGTTTGAGGCTGGCTGTTTCTGGCACACGAGCACCTCGTTCTTCCAGCCTCACACACTGACTGCCTGGGATGGCATCGCAGGGGGGAACCACATTCCGGAGGCCCACGGCTCATCCTGTGCAAGACTTACCGAAAGGGATCCTTGGGAGCGAAGTAAGCTGGAGCAGACAAGTAACTTCCCATCTTCAACACTGGATAAACCGGATCAGCCACAAACTTGTCCAACAGCCTCTGAACAGCTCTGTTCTGCCAACATGGCAGCAGCCAGTGCTCATTTACTCTTGCGCTGATTCAGATACTTCACCTCCCTTTGAAGCTGCTCAAGGAATGCCAGGTTTCTCGGCTGCTCATTCCTTTTCAGATTTTTCCTGGCTCCCATCGCTATAACCATCTTCTCCTGTGCTCAGCAGCAGCAGCAGCACCTCGGGAAGGACAGAATCACTGCTAACCGGGCTAGTGGGACATGCTGCTGCAGTAGTTGTGCGAGCTCTGCCGCCTGCTAACCACTGGCAAGTTTTCCCTTCTCTGGTTCCACCCAAGGGTGGGAGGGGAGGAGGAGCCATGGCAGGCGGACAGCGGCGGCTGTAGAGCCTCAGCAGGCTCTGCTCCTTCACAGGGGTGGAGCTCTGACCCAAAGAGGGGCTGTGTATCTAGTGCTGAAAGAGAGCAGCTTTGGCCAAAGAATGTAAGCACACACACGTGAAACTTGTCTTTGCAGCAGGCGCACGTTCTAATGGAGCAAAGACGGCAACGAGCCGCATCTCCAAGTATATCTAATTAACAATATACATTCCTAAACCCTTCACAGGGAGTGGGGTTACCCTGCCTTCACAGCACCTACAATCCGTTCACCCTGCTGCAGGAGGTAACTCACAATGTGCTCCATCCAAGAAAAAACTGCTTTCTTTCCAATTCTGTTTCGAGAGATCATTACAATCCTTTAACTCAATCCTTATTTCCTGAATGGAAGCTGGGAAATACAAATCAGCACGGAGTACTCTCTCCAGCTCACAGCACATGCAGTTGTATCACTGTGCTTCTCTGAAGCCAAGCATGATCTCTAGTGACCTAATCAGCTAAAGCTGCTTGCAAGACACTCAAAAATGCAACAAACACATGCTGCTGCACCAAGCCCGCCCATTTTTGTACAGTCAGCAAAGCCTGGCATGCCTGAACACAGCCTGAAAACCATGCTCTGTTCCAGAGGCAAGAGCACTCTAATGTGCTTTTCCTGGAGATGCTCGTCTCAGCTGGCACACTGTCCCAGGGGCTGGAACAAGGCAGTCTTGGCTGCAGATTTGACAGCTGCTGCTTGCTGTTGAAGTATGCAGAAACATAGGCAGCTTTTTGTGTTCTTTTTTTCTCCTTTCTTTAACTTTTTTTTTTTTCATTTAACTTTTAATAAGCAGACAACTTTCTGAAGGGGAAAAAAAAAATCTCCATTTTCCCCATTCAGTGTAGTTGATAAGCTTGGCTGTAAAAGTGCAGTGAAGCCTAATGCTGCAGAGCCCGATGTGCTTGTCAGATCCAGCACGGGTCTAATTCCCTCTGACATTTCACACAGCTCTACTGGAAGCAGCAACACGGTGAGTCTGTGTCTAGGAATGCGCTCCACTCTCCCACATGCTCTGGATGTTGCGTGCAGAAAAGGGGCCAGCGCTCGCAATCCTGCGCTTCCCTGGCTATCAGCACCTCACCACCCGCTCACCTCCGAGCAGCCCCAGCACCTACACACAAAAGCCTTTCCCATCAATCCTGCTGCCATGGGCTCAACGCCCTCCGAGGGGCATTCCATGTGACCTCATAAATCCCAACTCTTCAGACAAAACCTTTGAAGATTTGATCCACAGATGTGATAAACAGCCAGCTAGTCTGTGAATGAAGCCAGTAGATAAAGGCGAACATCAAAGTAATAAAAACCACCCAGACAGCTAAGCAACTAGGAAAGGATTTTAAGACTTCCTTAAAGCCAAAGGACACATAGTCAAATTATGACTATTTAAACAGGAAATTTCTTATCAAAATGATTTTACTTCTGCAGCAAGGCCCAGCAGCAGCAGCCAGTAAGTTACTTTGGCTACACAGAAATGTCTTGTTACTTCTTGCTTTTTCTGTTGTCTCTATGACCTATTTGAGAACACAATGTCTCTGATAAAAGGGCTCTGGAAAAGGTGTTAATGTGTTCGTACATTCTAGATCTGAATTCCTGCCAGAATGACTGTACTTCAAAAATGTTGATAACAGGTGTGTGTGGGGAGGGGGGGGGACATTTTGTAATTTTACTGATACCATCTCTGGGGGCCAAAATGCATGGGAGTAAATTTCTTTTTCACCAAGTAAAGTCAGACATCAGCAACTTCTCTCCTGCAAATGCTGACAGCATTTCCACTACAGATAGTAATCACAGGGGGAGCTTTTTTCCTCATTATGGCTTAGAACTGCACAGTAACTTTTGCCAGAAAGACTATAACTAACAACTGAAAAGGAACACATTAAAAACCTTGACAATGACTTGCATGATATTTCTCACTGAGTCTCAGCCATTACAGATTTATGCCCACAGAAATGAATCACACAGCTGTTGTGCTATTCCAGTGATGAATACCTGGAGCAGGGGCTGGGCAGCCTCTCTGCACTCTTTGCCACACATCCCGTGCTGCTCAGTAGTGTATCTGCAGACAGATGTGTTGCTCAGCCCTAAGATACACAAACTTATCCTGGCACAGACTGACACTTCCATATGTGTGGGATTGAGGGAAGAGGAATCTGCTTGATGCCTGAAGAGTTTGCAGCAAGCCTTTCCTTTAGCATGGGCGCAGCTTGGAGGCATTCCAAATACCTCAGTGCAATCCCAACACCTCATTGTATTTCCAAGGCACTTAATGTGTAACACGTGCTTTGCTGGTGTTGAAAGACAAGAGTCAGCTCCTGAAACCAATACAGCCAGCTCCTGAAACCAGCACCGTTTGGATGAACAACACCATGATGCTTCTCAGTACCTCACACCACCAAGTTTTTATTCTCACCACTCTTGCCTGATGGCTGCAGGCCTCCTGAATGTGTGCGGGCTGAGAAGCGAACCAAGGAAATTCAAACCCACTGAAACTTCATGGGTTATATAGGGTTTGGGAAGTGGTGGCTTCTGCTCTGTAAACGCAGCAGATTCAACAATGAGACTGGCACTTTTACCACTGCATCCTCACTCCTCCTTAACGTGCTGCTTTGCTCTGTGAAGAGCAGGAGCTCCTCAGGAAAGGATCCTGCCTCACTCCTGTGAGAGCCTACCGCATTCTGGGCTGTGTGAGCAATTCTAATTACCTTGAAATAATAATGCTCGATAACAGTGCCCTAAAGGACAAGCTGCCAATTCAACCAAAAGAAAGTTTGGATTGGAATGCCCCATTCCTCCTTAAATATAAGGGCTGGTCATTGATGCTCTGTATCCGATAGATTCCCCTGAGGAATTCGGCCACCTGCAAAGTGCTTCATTGTTCCTTTGAATGTGTAAACTCTTGAAGGGTCATAGTGATCTGTATGCCAATAGGCAACTATTTCTCCCTGAATCTGATAGTGAGCTCCTGAATTTCAATGCTGAAGATACCACCAAAGGAACATTCCCAGGAGTCTGCAGGATTAGGGAAGAGTTCTCACCTCTGAGGCCCCTATCATTAACTTTCTGTAACTTCCAGAAACTGGAGAAGAAAGGGGAGATTTTTATCTTCCTGCTTCTGCCTTAATTCAGCTGCCTTTTATTACTACTGTTCTTTCCCCTGCTCTCAAACTCAGCTGCTGTGTGTATAAACCTGCCTTGTGTTCACAGGTGAAAAAGCTAAAGGAAAATTCAAGGCACCAAACATCCCACAATTTAAATCCCTCCTAATACACACCTCTGCTTACAACTTTATTTGTGCTTCAAATCCTGTTCAACCATTTGTCCTTTGGGTAGGGAGCTGCTTTTGGAAAATAAAGGCCTGTGCCAAAGAGATTGAACTGACAGAAGTGATCTAAAGTCAAGGAAATACAGTCTGGAGAAAAAGCTAAGTCCACTAAATCCAGGCTTCTGCCTTGTACAAGGGACTGATGGGAGACACAATCTGCTTTCTGACAGGGGAAGGCTATGTGGATAACAGAGGCAGGGAAAAAGCTTGTTTTCTTGTTTTTCATGAAGATGGCTAGAAGAAATGGATTTAAATTGCAGCACGGGATTTCTGAAGATAGCAGACAGAAGGTTCTAACCCTAAGGATAATGAAGTTCTAGCAGTCAGTCTGGGAGACCAAAATCCTACAGTCACTGGAGATTGTTAGATGACCAATTTCTTGATCATCCCTAAGCCACAAAAATTACTTGCTTTAAATATAAGTTGATAATAGATATACTAAAAACATAAACCAGATTTATAAAAATGCCCTCAGAAATCACCAGTTTATCCTGCACCGCCAGACCAGGTTTAATTGTATATAGTCTTCATACAAATTTGCCTGGCTTGCTTTTTCCCTGCCCCCAAATGTAAAAAGAATTGAAGTGATTTACTAAGTTTTGCTGAGGAAAAAAAATAAATTCAGTAGCACACAAAATATGGCATTCAGTACAGAAAAATCTCATCTTTATAAGACAAATCACTAGAGCTGGGAAATTAGTGTTTGTCTTTCTGTTCAGTAGGCTGGAGCTTAGGGCACCCCCTTGATCCATGGATAACTAATCCATGTGCTCTCTAATCCAGTGCTCTTCAAAATCCTCGTGATTTTTCAGCTCTTAATTAACTGGTTTGGGTATAAACTAAATGGTATATTTTAAATCTGTGACTGTGAAATCAGCAGCAATCCATCACCTTCTGCTACTTTTGAAGATCTGTGAACAATTTTTCTGGCTTTGGCTTTTTGTTGAGATTTCTGCAGCAAGCCAGTGTTGCTTGGCTACTTAAATTAGGTTTATTTTATAGACCACAGTACTAGACATGCTCTGTTATTTCATGGTTAGGAAGGAACTGAGCCTCAGCTGTCTTCCTTCCTAAAAAGTGCTTAAGCACCCTGCTACAGTAGTAATTCCTGCCACCATTTCCAATTATTTTCTTCCTATGTATCCATTTCCATCTGGATGTAGTCTACAAGCTTGATCTGAATTTGTGGTTTTCAAATAATCAAAACTGGATTTTTAAAAAATATCATGTCCTTATGATCAAGCCATACAGCTGTGTCTGGGTCTTCTCATTCCATCCTACTCCAATTCAAATACACAATATCCCTACAGAAAGTGGGGATTGTCTTTAATTTCATTTGTCATTAACTGCAGAAAAACAAAAACAACACAAAACACCAAAAATAAACTCTGGTAATAATACTTTATTTAAAAGTATAATTCAAGGCATTACCTTCTATTTTGCAATATGGGAAAAAGTTGGGCTGAAAACAATAAAACCAGCAAGCTCTTGGTCAAAAAAAAAAACCTCTTCAAATAATCTCCTGAGGTAAAAGTGATCCAGACCTAGGAAAAAGGCACCTTTTCACTTCTGTCTTTCCCTTTCTTGGTATAATGTTTGAAGTTCTGTGCAATGTAATTTCCAAATCCAGTCAAACTGTGAAAAGCAGTGACCTTTGAAAGTGTGTGCTGTCTCAACAGAATTCAGAGGCACAAAAGCACATTCAGAGTTAATTCACAACAGACACTGTGACAGAAACATCTAAGAAACTTCCTCAGCCAGATCCAACCCATCAGATTCAAGCCTAAGGAACCAGCTGGCCAAAGAACAGTCTAAAATATCCAAGATCTACAAACAGGGATTTGCTCTTCCCTCAAGCCACAGCAGAGAAAATGCAGGTTTTAGAGACAAAAGCTCCTGTACATGCAGTTTGAGGAAGGAGGGAAGTGACAAAAACTTAAATCCTCAGAGACGCTCATGTACGTCAGCTCCTGCCAGCGCCAAGCCTGACCAAGAATAAACAGAGCTAACGAGCCTGGAGCAGTGCCAATCAGCATTAGAGAAATTATGTGCCAGGCCAGGGAGTCAGCTAATCCACAGGAAGACTGTAAAAAACACTCCACAAGAGCTGCCGGAACTCACAGCTACCAGCTGCCAAAGCCTCCTACCCTTAGAGGCATTTTAAAGTTTGGTTTTGGGATATCAGGCACAAGACTGCTGCTCAGCATGGTTTAGGGACAGCAGAAGGAAAGGAGGAACACTGTGCGAACTGGAAACTTGTTTTCATGTACAGTCCTACCCTGGAACTAGGAAAAAGGGGAGGGCAACTTCCTTTCCTGCAGGTTCCAACTGTTCAATGAGCACAGCGGCCTCAGAGAGTGCTCAAGCTCAACAAAAGCACAGAGCACAAGAAGTGCATCAGCAAATGCAAGAAGTGACTGCACAGCTCAGAGAAAGGCTGGTGTCATCACCTGTATAAAACAAACCAGCCCAGAATCAACAACCAAACTTCCATTATACAATATCACCTAGGGAAATAAATTCTCTGTCAACTGTCCCAAAGGCAGGATTTGCCTCCAGCTCAGCTGTTCCTCACCTCAACAGCCCCAACAAGAAGAAACACCAAGACATTTGCAAATCAAGACGCACAAGAGAAATACATCCAATGGCAAGAGGGACGAGACTTTCCAGCACACATGGCTTGGGGTTTGGCTGCTGGCACAGTCTAGGGAAGCTCAGCAACAGGATACTAGTCCTTCAGGGAGAAGAGAAAGCCAGGATTAAGAAAAGCTACTTCATTATAGCTAAACATGAACACTAAAACCAACAGAAATCCAAAATACTGGGATTTATCATGATATCAAAGTGTAATTGTGATTATTAACGTGTCACTGTAACAGCATTTTCCAAGTCAACTGAGCCTGCACTGCTTTGGCAGCACGAGATGCTTTATTTTTTTTTAAATATACCAGAAACCACAATCCTCACTTCAACAAAGTTGGGGTATTTTGTTGGGGTTTTTTTCTGTTCTTTAAACGAGGACAATAGATGCTTATTTTGGCACAGAAAACATTCCTCCAGAACCACACTTTGGCTTCCTTTTCCCCCCATTTTCTTTAACAGTATCCAAAATATTAGCCTCCCTATATTCAAGCCAACATAGAAGCCAGTAGAAGCTGCACCTAGTCAAACCCTCTCAAAAATACAAACCCCTTCAGAAATGTGATTCTGGAGCATGACTGAGTATCCATGGAACACCAAAAAGAGGCATTACTCCTACGACCAGGAAAAAGCATGGCAGACATCCCTTTTTGTCCTTGCTGACAGCAACATTATCTAACAGATTTCATAGGTTTGTCTGTCTTAAGAGTCTGAAAAGCAGAGAAGGCAAAAGGCAAGATCTCTCTCTTCCCTCCTCTCTATCAGCACCCTGATAACACCCTTGCACCTACCACACATGGAAAAAGCAACAGGCTGTGCAAATTGTCTGGGCACTGCTTTGGAATGCTGCAGAAGACAAATATGTAACCCATGGCTTCTGCCACCACCAGTAAATCAGAGCTTTTATTTGCACTTTATCTGTATCTTGTTTGCGTCAGCATGGCCACACTCCGCCAGGCAGTGTCAGCTGCTGCTGGGACTGGATGTTGTCCCCAAGGTACGGCCACAAACGAGAGCTCAGAACAGGTCAGGCACAGAGATCACTGCAGGAGTTCCCAGCTCATGCTGCTACTTCACCACAAGGTCCCAACCAGCGGAACCAAGGAGGGTTTAAAGGATGCTGAAGCTTTACCTACCTGAAACAGGAAATGTGCCAAGCTTCATTGACAGTCTTGTGGAGGCGCTGCCCAGCAGCAATGCTGTCCCCACATCCCAGACATCTCCAGACTTCTTCACCTGCATGCAGCAATAAGGGGACAAACAGCAACCAGTTCACATCAGAGAAAACAGAGATTGGTACATCCTTCATAAAGAACAACCTTAAATTAAGGAACTGACAGGAAAGCCTTCCCACATGGAAAACTGCAGGCAGTCTATAACCCCAGAGTGGGAGCTCTCAAATCAAACTCTGATATCTTGTGTATATGTATATATATTTTTCTCCAGACGTGATAGCTGCTCCTTCACATTCTGCAGAAGAAAAAAATATGACTTTTCACATAAAACAGCTCAGTTACAGTTCTGTCAGAGCAGAGATTTCAGGAAGGCAACACCGGTCTGGTACAACAATTCCAAGAGAGAACCATGCTAGGCCAGGAAGCCACATTACTGCTTCCCCCACAGCACTGACTCAGCACATAACGTTTGCTCTCATTTGTATAATTAACTGGATTTCCCAGAACTGAAAGAAAGGAAAGGCAAACTTTATTCAATAGAGAACAACTAGACTACCAGGAAGGAATTACACTCTTGAATGAGTATTCCCATAGAGACTGTACAGCCAACACCACACTACTGTCAGACTTAGGAAGGGGGTGTGATGCTACTGGCCTATTGCCCTTTCAGAAAACACTTATAATAGTTATAATGGAGCTATAATAGTTTTTGCTAGAACTGCCAGAGAGCCCCAGAGAGAGCTGGTTACTTAGATGCAAGCAAGCTAGAAAAACAGAATGAAAGCTTGTGCACAAAGAACATTTGGCACACAGATAATTGCTATCCAAAATCCCAAGGGCAGTGCAGGCATATTAGAGAGTCAAGAATCTTAGTTCAGCACAGGATGGCACAAGAAATGTGTCACAGAGCTGAGCAGATCCCAAACCTGTCCTTCCTGCTACCAACAGTTTGTTTGCAGCAACTCTGCATTAAAGAAAAAGGTGCACTTAGACAAGGAAAACCACAAACCACAGACTTCCCTTTTCCAAAGAATGGTACAACTTGGTAGTTGCTTAGGCAAGTTAATACCACTGTTAAGTTCCTTAAAACTACATAAAACAGAAACCATCAGCCTTCCATGCACCTTTACCCCACGGTGCAGGTCAAGGACAATGTTTAAAATTAACCAAGATGAAGATCTTGCACTTTTTACATGAATAGCTGTTTCAGGGAAAAAACCATTTGCTGCTCAGCTACAAGCACCACTATCACCACAGAGCAGCAGTACCCAGAAAGGTCTCCATGCAGACTGTAAGGCTCAAAGGGCTCCTTTAAATGTGACAAGTGGTGCAGGTTGCTACTGCAGTTCCCAAGTGTGCATCAGCTCCTGTGCCCTCCTGCTAATCCAGAAGACCAAGAACTCCACCTGAGCTCAGACCTGCACAGCAGAGTAAAGGCTGGGAGAACCTTGGGAAAACCTGACCCTACCTGTGTTGTGCTTTAAAACAAATGGCTTTTAGCACACCAAACGGACTTGGGAATAAAGGGCAAAGTTATGTGTGCCTGTGCCTCCATGCACAGGCAGCCAACGCTCTCCTGTCCAAGAGGGGCAAGCCCTGGAAGTCAGCTGGACTTCTGAAATAGCTGCAGGCCAAAAACACCTGCAAACCAAACATTCTGCAGCTCCATCCCCTCCCATTCAGTGTCACCAGCACAATACACTCGTGTCAAAACGGTCTGTGGATCCTGTTAAAGACATTTAAAGATCAGTGACTACACCACAGCTGACTAAAAGCAACAAATTACTCCCCGACCATTTTACAGAATCTGACCCATCAGCTTCGGAACTCCACGAAGCAGTCACCTACTCTCGGCTGAAGTACTACATCTGTTTAAATGTACCCAGGAAGGCTGATTAGCTCACGAACGGAAACGAACAGTCCTCAATCCAACAGAAATTGCTTCGGTATGCAGGAGAAACGACGGAAATGAACAAAACAGAGCAGGAAACAGCGCGAAGGAAACGCAAACGGACATAATCCATGTAACAGGTCTGTCGAGCTCCCCAGGACGGGCGGAATGTGCCAGCGAGGAGCAGCCGCAGTGGCCGCGGCGGTACCACAGGGCCGGGGTGAGTGGCACCGGCCGGCCCCGCGGGCACCTGCGCTGCCGGAGCCCGTGCGGCTGCGGCCGCCTCGGGCCGTCCCGCGGCTCTCGCCGCACCGGGGCTGCCGAGAGCCGCCGGGAACCCCCGGGCCGCGCGCGTGGCCGCGAACCGGCGGTGCCACCCGCTGGAGGGAGCCCCGGGCCGGCTCCAGAATGCGCCCCAGCCACGGACTGACGTCCGGCCGGGGCGCGGGCTCAGGAGGCAGCGGCCCCGTCGAGTCCCGCGGGGGCCGCCCCGCGACACCGCCGATGCACCGGCGGCCGCATAACGGCGGCGCGGCCGACCGGAGCCGCGGCCTCGCGTACGCGCGCCCGCCCCGCGGTGGCGGAGGGCGGCTCCTCCCGCGGAGGCGCGGCCGGCCCGGCCCGAGCTCACCTGGCAGCGCCTCCATCCCGCGCCCGCCGCCCGCGCCCGCCCGACGCCAGCGGTGCCGCCGCACCTGGGCCCGCCTCCCCGCGCCCCGCCCACCGCCCCGGGCCAATCGGCGTCGCCCCCTCCGCGCACCGGCCAATCACCGCGCTGCCCCGCCCCGCAAGCCCCGCCCTTTCCGCGCCGGCGGCCAATGGCAGCGCCCCCCGCCCGCAGCCCCGCCCCGCACGTGCCGCGGCGGGTGCGGCCCCGGGCGGGCCCCGCCGGTCCCGCTCCTGGCCCCGAGGCAGCGCAAAGGAACGGCGGCGTACTCCGCTCAATGTAAAACCATTTTTTAATTCTAAATCACTTTCACAACAGTGAAAATTAGTGAGGAGGAACGGTAACGCACTAACCGAGCCGTCCGGGCCGTGTGCGGTCGGGTTACGGGGCAGGGGTACATACAAAAGCACACCAGGGAAAGGGGGAACCAAGCGTTAACACTTTTAGACTATTTGATCCTTGAATTGCCGGAAAATAAGAGCTCTCAGCCATGTTTCTGCAGCCTTCTCTAAGTCCATTATCTCTCTCACTCCTAGATGGAAAAACCCCCCCAATCCATTAAAATTCTGCTTTGTAAATGTATTACTTAAATATATTTCAGTACCACTTGAATCTACTGCAGTCACTTCTCTATCCTCTTTATGGGATAAAGGCTTCAACGGGCTACCCTTCTCCTCCCTGCATAACCTCTCAGTATGGAGTTTTTCCGTACAAAAGGAGAAGGAATCCATCCCTTACTGTCACATGAACCTTCCCTTCTCATCAGCAGGTGGTGCTGACTGCGCAGGAGAGGAACCCAAAGCTGTGACATTGTAGGACAACCAAACAACACCAGCCTTTCTCCTGGGAAGGGCCCCAGCTACCAAGTTATGCACTTGAGAAGAACCCTATACCAACGTTCAGCTTCTCAGAAGTGTCACACAACAAAAGCTGAAGCACCACCTCAACTATAAATAGCTGAGCAATATATTCTGTCAGATTATCATCGAGTCAGGCACAAATCTGACATGACAAAACACTGCAGAAGCTTTGCAACATTCTACTTGCCAGATGGGATTTTGGAGGTAGGCAAGTTAAATTCAGTCATCCTCTGCCTTGACACTAAAAGGGAACAGTTTATAATTACATAAATAAACTTCTATAACAATTAATTAAAGGTGTCCTGCCCAGGAAACTCTTCCATATGCTAAAAAATCCCAAGCTATTGAAAAAAAGTTTCTATTAATTGATTTATCAGTTTTCTGTCTACTGCCAGGGAAGTCACAACATTCATCTTGCAGGAAATCATTATGACTATGAGTGACCTGAATCAAAAAATCTAAAAACAGTAAGAGAAAAAAAAATGGAATTGCCTAGTCAGAGAAATAGGAACTGTTCATCTTGCTAGGGAATCTCTCGTACCTGTTTCGAAGGAATCTACACCAATACATCAGGAGTACTCTTTAAAGCTGAATACCCAACAGGATTCCAAAGTGGCTGCAGAGTGCTCACCTTCTGAAATATCCCCTCAGCACATTAATGGTTGTGGTCTCCTCCAGCACTTCAAATTAAAATCTTTGGTAGATACTGCAGAGACTCTTGCGCTGTAGCGGTTCTGCTGTGGCACGGGAGAAGGTCTGTGTGCACCTGCAGAGAGAAGGTCTTCCAAATGTTCCCTACTGAACATGTGCTGGCAAAGGCAGGGTCTCACGTCACCTCCTGTGTAATTTTACAGTATGACAAGTTTTACCTCAAAACTCACGTAAAGATGCTTTTTCTTCCTCTCCCCAAACAAGCTGATCTCAGATCTGTAATAGGATTTTATCTGGAGTACATGACCTTGTGTAGAAAGTCTCAAAGCCTTGGGACAGATAAATGTCGCTACAGTGACGAGATTGTGAGGGGATTATCCATGAGTGCAGCCACAGGTGCTGCACAGAGCTGGGGAAGACAACACTGTTTGTCAGTGAGGAACTGGGCTGGGTCCGGCAGCCCCACCTGGCTCCACGGCCAGAGAATCTTCCAGTGTCTGGCTCCAGCATGCTCAGGCTTTAGAAAATTGCAGCATAAATTTGTATCCCTTCTTCTAACAGCCATCAGAACCATCAGGAAGGGTTTTCCACCACACCAGGAAACAACAGACGGAAAAGAAACCAGTCTCCAGACCTGGTTCCGTTTGCATCACATGCTGTGCCCCAGAGAGTCTCAGCAGTGCTGCAGATGATTTTCTGGAGAAGGTCGGATGTTGACGGAGACATTAAGTAACATCTGCAGCTCTGGCAGATCCATCGTGGTTGCAAAGCAGGAGATACTGGTCACACTGGAGGTTTCCTTACCTGCCCAGTCTATCTTGGGATAACTGTTTATCCCACAGACCTGGTGGCACTGATTGGCACAGGATTTCAAAGCAGCACTCCCTCTCGGAGTGCAGCTCAACGCTAGGCCCACGGTTTGTGGCAGGAACCTGTACAAGATATCTGAGATGAAATACACTTTTAAACCAATGTTTTAATTCCCAACTCTGGTGCAAAATGTGAGATTCCTCATTGTGCTGTGGTACCACCAACTCCTGAAGCCCATAGTTAGCTATGGAACCAGACACCAAGAGGTTTAAAATGGGATGGGGATGCAGTTTGTAACTGTTTCAGTGGCCGTGTTGGTCATGAGTATATAGAATAATGGAAAAGACTTATGCAATCAACAGCCAGAACATTATCACCAGTGCCACAAACAGGAAGAGGCGGGAAAGGAACTGCTCATCCACATATTGAGGAGTCCCTGGAACAGCTGGAAAACAGGAAGTAAAAAAAACAACAGTTCAGCTCCTTCCTCTTCTCTGGGATTGTGTATATTCTGAATATAGGATATTCATACATTGAAAAATATGCAAAGAATCTGCTTGGTGAGAAAGTTGCTATTTCTGATGCTCAGCCTGGCTGGCTGCATGGGAAGATCAGAAGGAAGACAAGTATCAGATCCCTGAAGCAGGACTCCTTAGTTCAGTCCCACCCCAAACAGATTCTCAGTGGACAATGAACTGTAGTTAATAGGGAGGATAATTAGACCCAAGGACAGCACAGGACCATGGCAACACTGGTGTGATGTGAAGAATGAGTTTGCTCCTCATAATTCCTGTGCTGTATGACATAGTGGAAGATTTGCCAGGCATAACCTTTCACAAAATAAGTTCAGAAAACCCTGGGCAGTAGGTGTCCTTGTTCAAAACAGATTTAGCTTGTCTACAATGAAGATGGGGAGGAAGTTCTCTAGGGATTACTTAATTGTTAGAGAGCAAGATCACCCCTTGGAGTAACCCAATTGTTTTTTGTTAATCAAAAACATGAAGTAATTTCACTGGGAAGTTACTTCTCATAGAACACAGATGACTGTCTCAGAGATAAATTTCTGAAAAATGAACAGTCTTTGCATTCATTATTTTGTGGTACCAAGCACCAGCTTAAATTTTTCCTTCTTATCTTTCAGGAAATGGTCCTTTCCTACTGTTTTAAAAATCTGTGTCTCCTTCACAGCCCTAATGACTCCTTTTTATTATTATTAGAAAGTCTAGTCCAATTTGTGTTTTTCCAGGAGGAGTCTGCTAGTGTACCAGAGGAGACATCTGAATTAAAGGAGAGTTGTCTCCAGTGCCACTGTTTGTCTGCAGTCACTGGTCTCCCAGGAGGCACTTCAGCAAATTATATGCAAGTGACAAACTTTCTTCTTTTATAAGTCTGTGTACAAAACATATCAGCTACAGACCACGTTCTCTACTGAGTGTTTTTGCCCTCATTTCGTGTTCCCATTGGCAACACTGGTTACTGTTCAGAATATTTTGTCATTTAGCAGGTTATTTAAAAGTTTGTGAAATGTCTGTTTGTGACAGGACAGGAGAAGGATCCGTGGTACCTGGAGGAGGTCGCCCGTCGTTTATGTTGAAGGCTGTTGCAAATATACCAAAGGGAAACGCCCCAATTCCAAATGACATCTGAAAGCCACCATCACCAAATCCAAAGCCCTGGAATCCCTGCAGAGAACAAAGAACAGAAGACAAAAAAGGTACCAATCACTTAAAGCCTATTTCAGAGTACTTTGTGGAAGTGCAGACATTCGCTCCCACTGGCTTTCTGAGGACTGAAGGAGGGCCACGCTGTCTGGCAACTTTCAGTCTGACACACTTTAGTACATATCCCCTTAGCTCTCCTGGGTTTAAAATGTTTCAGACATCAGTAAATTTGCCAAGCAACCCAAAGGTTTGAGAGAATGAAAACTAGCAACTGCAGTTCTTGCTTGAGGGTCACAAATTAGGACAGTGTTTCTCAACTATAACCTTTCTCAATGTAGTAGGTATCTGCCAATGTATCAAAATAATCAGAAGGATTTCTGTTTAGAATGTCTTAACAATGTATCTGTGTTAACAGCTGTTAGCCACCTAAGAAAGGTACTTCAGAAAATAATAGAAATTTATTTTTGTGATACATGTGCATAATTTCAACACTCAGTTAAATGACAAATTGCCAGTGGGATGGAATACATTTGAAGGAAAAGTATAAAAAAGTTAACCGGGGGACTCAAATTAAGGTGGAAAAATCACCTGGGGCAGAAATGCAAGACATAAGGAAAGAAGGAAAAAAGGAAGTTGCAATGCAATAACACTGACCCCGTGGGATCCAGACTAAAATACCACATCAAGTCAAAAGATAAGTGTTCTGAAATGAGATGAATCCTGCTCTGCAGAAGCAGTGTGCTGTTTGAGAACCGCCTGTATGGGAATCTAGGGGCTTGTGTCAGTTGTAATCCAGTGATCTGTCCTCTCACCTCAGGATTAAAACAGTGATACCAGTTCTGAAAGACCCTCTGGTTTATCACCACCAACAATGGGAGGACAAAGATGATTTTACACATATAATAAAAGCAAAAAGTTTTTTGGTTGAGCCTTGATTTGAGGAGTTGGGTCTTTTTGACCATACTCTTCTCAAGTATTTTGCCACTAACTATGAGGGACAGCAGAGCTCTCTGTGGCAGGTACAGGATCTGAAAAGAACAGGGAAGCAACACCACTACTGTCCTGCCCTTCATATCCCATCCCTCTGATTTACAGCAGCACCAGCTGAAAGGTCCAAATAAGGTACAGGAGCTGATTTAATAAGGCAGCAATGCCCTGGTCAAAGAGAACAGCTGAGCTCCCGATACATTCAACACAGAAATGCACCTTAATCACACCCTGCAGAGTTGTTTGCCTGAAGCATGAGGGAGACAATCCTCTCCAAGGACTCCAGGCTGAGTTACATGGAAATGTGCCACTGTTTCATCAGGTCATGCTCGCTGCCGTCGTGCTGAAGAACACTGTGGTCTGTCCTACCGCCTACTCCCACATCTACTCCATCTGCCAACTGCTGTTTACATTCACCCTATGTAATCTCCTCAACAAAACCACAGATCCCTCTTCAAATTAACATGTATCCAATAGATATTGATTTCTCTTGCTTGTAATGCCATGGTACAGTAACATCCCATCGAAACAAGAGAAGCAGGTGTCAGTTTCAAAAATCTAAATTCATATGTGGATGACATATTTCAATGACATGTATGTTTTGAGAGAAATACATTTGCACAAAGAATTTTCAAAGCAAAATGTTTCTTGTATTAAAACACGGAGAACAATTAAGTATGAAAAGCTTTTCCAATGATACCACACTTGGCTCATGAAGCTTGATCCAAGCTGGGCTGCTCTTTGGGATGCTAAAGGGGACCAGAGGAATGAGCTCTCTGCCACACCACAGCTATCAATGATTCCTGAACAACCAACTGGGCAAGAGCAGGATGTGCAAGCTGCAGGATCTTCATGCAAGATCTCTCACAAACACTATGTTCTCCAGGATGAATAAATACCACTGTCAATAAAAACAACCAAACTGCTTGAGCTTGTTTGATCACTTACCCCTCTGTTCTCTGGTTCAGGTCTCTGTCCTTGGGGTCGTGGCGGAGTTTTCTCTCTGCAGGAAGTTGTGAAATTAGCTCAAGTGCAAGGACATACGACAACAGTATCTGCAGTAGCCTGCCTAATAATGCAGAACCACCATAAAATGCTGGGGCCATCCAGCAGAGCTGGAGCAGTGTGTGAGAGAGCCAATCAGGCAGCTTTGGACCTTCAGCAGCACATCACTGAATTAACACTGCACTTTTGAATTACAAATACCCATTGCAAAGACTAAAAACTGGGGACATGAACATTTAATAAGCTTCTCTGGTCAGGTAACAATCATTGCAACCTGCCACTTGTAACTGATAATTAACACTTGATTAAAATTAAAATTAATTGCCAGTTGAAGAAGAAATGTGTGCAAACCCAGGCCCTGAAAAAGCCAGAAGTATTTGGCAGAAATATCAGATCTATGTCTTTTGAAAAAATACATAAAATTGTGAATCCAGCACTTCAACAGTTTAATCTTAAGACCCTAAACTAAAGTTTCATCTTTAATTTTCAAATTAAAATAGCTGCATTTAGGTTTCTTACCTGGGGTCCTGTTGCCCAGTGCTGCCTCTTCCATACAGAGGAATAACTTTATCTCGACTGATTCCTGCTTTGCATACAGGACACACTTGTCTGTTTGGCCTGGTCTCTAGCCACTAAAAGAAAGGTAAATTAGAAGAAAACTACTAAAATACCACAAAACAACTATGCAAACCTCACTTGCAGCCAGGCAGAAAGAGTTTAGCAATTTCTCACAGAGCTCTGGAGCAAGACATTTAATAAGTGCCAAGTAGTCCCCAAAGTGGAGTTGGCACTTTGGCTGTTGTTCTGGTGGGAACCACTTGCTGATGTGTACATATTCAGATCTGCACTGGAGCAAACTAAGAAATAAAGAGTACCACCAGTACTGGTAGGCCAAGGGCTAGTGCAGATGGACTTCCTATCATCCACCTTTTCTATATTGGTAACACAATGCAAAACACAATGTACACAAAGAGAACAACGCTCAGCACTTAAACCTGCAAAGTAAACCCTGCAAGCTCCAACAGTAATTGTACCAAAACTGGAATTACACAGGGTTTAAGAAACTCAAAAGTGGAGGCAAGTGGAACAGAATCTAAGTTTTCTTGTTGCTCAAAGAGCAGATTGCAAGGTGTTGCACATGAAGCTGCACGAGCAGGTTGTGATGGCCCTGGAGAGAAAAGCACATTTGAAAAGAGGGGGATACTCCAGAGAACCAAGGGCTTTATTGAGCAACTGGAGCTGATGAAAAACAAAGTAAAAGGAAACCTGTCTTACCTGGTGTAAACAAGGCCAACTGTGAGCATTCCCAGGACAATTTGTTCACAGAGCAAAAAAAGAGAAGAAAATAGAATTAGTTACTGAACTCAATATGACAAATGTGCAGCGTACAGGGATAGCACAGCTTGGTGACAACAGAATCCTGGAATCCAGCTGGGCCAGTTCTGTAGACTCCCATTAAAATAATTTTTGTAAGCACAGCCCAAGACTGATCTCCACTGGGGTTTTTTTCACATTATGCAATTTAAATTCCTAATATGGTTCTGTGCATCTCCCACTCCTGGTTCCTCATCCATTCTAAAGGGCCAGACAGAGGCTCCATTAATCTTAGGGTTTATTGTACAAATTTTCTCTTCTGATACCATGAAAAGATATCCCAGAGCCAAGATGCAAATGAGCAAGATGTCAGTAATGAGACTTTAGGATCTTAGAAGATTGAGCTGAAACATCAGTCACAATCACAGAATCATGGAATAACTCAGGCTGGATAATACCTCAGGTAGCCTCTAGTCCAACCTGATGCTCAGAGCAGAGTCAGCTATTGAGGTCAGACTCAGTTGCTCAGGGCAGAGAAATTCTATTATACAGATTAAATTGCTATGGCAAATTAAAAAAAAAGTCAAAGACAAGCAATCTACAAGATAGAACTGCTAAACAGACATCTGCTTTCAAAATGGTCTCAATATCACAATTCAGACAAGACACCTGGTATTTTTAAGATTCCACTCTTCCAAATCCTTTTGTGCAATAATTTAATCTTATTTTATCTTAACACACCCTAAACCAGTGATTTTCCATCTCCCCAAATAAAACCCCAGATTTTCAGATGTTATGTATATTTACACAGGAGAAAAGCACTTTCAGGCCTCTTTTTATTAAAAATTTAGCCCACTGTATAAGATAAACTCCAACTCCCCACATTTGGCCATGTCAATCATGTCAGTTCAAACCAGGTTACCCAGATCAGAAATTCTGCATATGTATTATATCTGTGTTGTACATTATTTCCAGGTCAAATTAAAGAACTGAAAAATTCCTAATACAAGTGCAGTATCATGGGAAAAGAGAAACAGCCCATATGTAAAAAGCTTATTGACTGTTCTTTCTTTATGGTTTCAAAGGAAAAAATAGCAAGCTTGTAGGAGAAACTACAATTTGGCCTCCAGAACCTAGATTCATATCCAGGTTTAGGTATGCAGAGGTTAGAAAGGAATTTAGATCTAAAGAACATATCTGTGCTAGGCCAGACAGCACAAATAGAATAACACACATAAGCAAACAGTGTCAATAAGCACTGAACTGTCTGTGTGAGGCTGCTTGCTTGCTTTTACACAATAATCCAGAAGTACAGGGAGTTTAAGACACAGGAAACCCACTCCCTGAAACACAAGCAAATTAAAACAGCTGAGGAGCAAACCCAAGCTTCTCCTAAACCAAACCCACAGTCCTCCTAGAATTACAAACATCACAGGTTTCTATGGGATCAGATGGATGGTTCTGGCTGATGTGTGGGGCTGCAGCACATACCAGAAGAGGTGCCCACACAAGCTGATAACTGCATCCTTAGCGGTGTCTAAACAGATGTTGCATTCAAAAGTGTTGTCCTGATTAGTGTTGTCCCCAGAACCATTGCTGCTACTGCTGCCACTGGTCCCTCCAGTACTGGAGCTCTTTGTCGATGCAGAAGTCGTGGGTCCTTTGCTTGCCATCCTCAAGAACCACCCAGATGAGGTCAAGAAAATTTTCTTCTTGGAATCCTAGCTGTGAGAAAGGGAAAAAAAACAAACAAACCTAAACAACTTATTGGCATTATAAACATTGCATTCTGGCCCCATTCCAAACTGGCAGTGATTTATCTAAGAAGCTCTTGAATCCTGTTGTTGATGGTTTTAGTTTAAGGTAGCCAAGAGAGATCTTTTTTTAGAAACTAAGCTACTTTACAGTCCCATAGTATGACCTGGCTGATGTGTGACCTGTATTTTACTGTTACTGATAAGCATCCACAGCCAAAACAACCCCTCTGTATTTTCTCATAAATGCCATTTGCTGTAAGCAGAATGAGATCACCTAGTCATACATGCCCTTCCAAAATCCAACACAACTCATAACTGAGAGTGCAGTCTGAAGCAGAATTTGATAGTGAAGTAATTCACAGTTCAAACAGACTGACAATGCAGAGTTTTAAGTTCAATGTTCATTAGTTTGGAATATTAATGACAATAATGGCTTAGAACTTGAATTGTCTCCTGAGCAGTATATTGCTGCTATCACAGCAGTCTTGATATGACTATCAAACATTCAAACTATCAAACATTTCTAATCTAGTAGTAAGGTAGTAATGTAAGTATTAAAAATTTTACATGAATGTGCTTGCATTTTAATTCAATGCTTTCACCTCATTAACATAATCATATTTACCAAAGAACAGCATTTATTTTATTTCAGTAGCAACAACCTCTACAGTGTAATTCCTTGATATGTAAATTCCACAGTACCTAAAACTTTGAGTTCCAGCACAAGGCATTTATGTTTCTAGAAATACTTCTACCAGTACAAATTTTTTAATCCAAGAACTAAGAGAGTTTCTTGTAACTACTAAGAGTAGCTACAGAAATTAATTCACTAACTAAACCAAAAATGCTTAAAATATTCCATTGTGCTTTTCATGAAACTCTAACATCGTGTTGATGCTGCAGGAACAGGAATACTTAGATAAAGCTGTGAGAAACAAACAGGTGATTATCTGAACTTTTTGCAAGTGTACAAACAATGAAGCATTTTCAAAGGGCAACCTGAATTTTTCAGAAGGTAATTTCTTCATGAACTTACCCCCCAAGCACTAAAGGCTTTCCTTAGTGTTGCCTCTTTGTAGCAGAGCTGCAGCACAGGTGCAGGGCAGCAAACTAAAGCCTCGGGATCTCCAGCTGTTATTGTCACCAGCTCCTTTCCTACAATACATTCCCACTGCACAGTCAGGAAAGCATCACACTCCAGCCTTGTGAAGTATTGCAGCAAAGACTCAGTTATAGCAGGTGAAATCTATTTCTGCAGAGCTTTTTCACTCCATTACATCATTTTGCACAGTGTCCCAGAAGGGCAGATTTGTATTCACAGATGCTGCACTTCAACATACGCTGCTTTCAGCAGTGCTGACTCTCAGCATTTCACACCACGACTCCATTTACACTCCGTTCATTGTACAAAATTAAAATCCGTGTTAGATCAAGGCAGATGGAAACGCTGCCAACCCACAAACTGTATGCCAAAGACACTTGGATTTTTCACACATCCTTACAACCAGAATCTTCAGTCTCTCTTGCTCAGTAGTTTAAGTGAAAACTTATCAACTTGGACCTATATATATTAATATAAAAACTGAGAAAACCTCTTTAAAACTAAGGAGTTCAACACACTGTTAAAAATACACATCCCTTTATGGAATGGTCACAAGAAACATCTTGACATATAACACAAGGAAAGGATGTGTACAAGAGGCAAATGAATAAATTCTGAGTCCCTAATACCAATGTGGAAAAGAAGTTCCTTTTTTCCAAATTAAATTCTATATATTAACACAATGAATCTAGAGACTTGTCAAAAAGATAAAATCTGTATCTCCACAAAAACTTACTGAAAACAAACCTCTCAGTTTTTAGTAACTACAACAAATAAGTAAAACGTTATGAAGAAGGATGACAAAGAAATCCAAAGAAATATCAGTAATGAAATGGAATAAAGATGGCTGAGACAGAAGAAAGATTAAAATGACATAATGCAACAGGCACTGAATCTCCTTTCCTAGAAGAGGGTCATTCCTTAATCTCTACTGGGGATCCTGTCCTAAGTATTTGTTCATTGGCTGATGGGGCCCAGTGACCTGTTAGGATATAACCAATTCAAAATATCAAAACCATACACAACAGTAAAAATAATAAAAGTCTTCTCAAACATTTGCTCTTGTCCTTGAAACACAGTTTAATGTAAGTGAGCCTGTAACAAGTGCTGCTGGGCTCCGTACATCTGCACATATATAAAGAAGCAAACATGAAACAGCTTCCAGTGGCTAAATTTACATTTGATAATCATATATTGTGTAGCTTAAAAGTGTACTCTGAATCCTAAAGTAGGAATTCAACTGCAAATGGAATTTGATAAGTGCAGAATGAGCTCAGAATGGAACAGTCACTCAAACTACTTAAACTTTGAGACAAAACTCTCTAGGAAAAAGAAAATCAAAACAACAAATGATAAACAAATCACAAACTAAAAAAAATTAACAACTAACACAACAGGCCAAACCAATCCCATTTTCATTTTTCTTTAGAGTTTGTAAGGAAGACCATGAGTACACTGGGATAGAACATGACTTCTGGGGTTAAGCAAACACAACTGAGGGATGCCAGTCAAGGTTTGCTATATCCTTGTCCTTCAGATCAGGTCTCCAAATCAACCCTAGAGGCATGATGAACAGCAAACAAAACAAGGGAAAGGATATAAAAACCAGCTGATACCTAACTGCAGGCATTCAGAGATCTTGTCTTTTTCTTTCTTCTTTGCTCTCTACATATTTACAGGAAAACAATATCTTTGTTTCATAAAAGCCATCTAGATTAGCTGTTTATTTCCTTTAAACCACAATCCCTATGTTATATCCCAACAGGTTGTTCTGACAACAACTGACATTTGCTACGTCCAGGAATCAAGAGCGGCAGCAGATGAATGGTTAAGAAACAAGAAACTCATTTGCAAGGAGGCTTCCTAAATAAACACAGAAGTCTGGTGGAGCGTGAAGACATGCAAGTGGAGGTACATGAGAGGGTGAAACTCCAAAAGGCAGACTGGGACCTGAGCCAGCTGAGAGCACAGGAGGTCCAGGACAGGAGTAAGTACAGGGACTGGGAATGTCCATGTGCTGGGTGTGAGTACTGCTACAGATCTCACCAACAACCACTAAGAAAGGAATTCTCCTCTAATATTTTAAAAACTTAATCTGTAAATCTACTGGGAGCAACTGCACACCAGGAAAGCACGAGCTGTCAATGTGGCTGTCAAAGATCACACCCCTGAACTCAGCAAATGACAATGACTACATTTGCCAAGGTACACTGGCCCAACCCTCAAAACACGGGAAAAACACTTCAAGACAGGCTAGAGGAGTTATCACCATAACTTCAGGTACATAAAAGAAATCTGCTGGAAACAGTAGGTGAACATTAATTCAACCTAGGAAACGCAGAGAGGGAATATAAATTAGAAGCTAATTTTACCTATATAAAACAGTTCTTGAATACATGTTCACAGTATGACATTAGGATGTCTCAAGTATTGATTTTTTTTCATGAACAATGAGAAAACATTCTGGTGAGGATATAGAAGTCTGGCTAGTTTATTAACAAAATGCAGTTTGTTCTTCCTTGCCATGAAACAATGAAATAAAAAGGGCAGCACTGTTGGATGTCAATTCCACTGGAAAGACCCTTTTCCATATTTCTTTCCTAATGAATCTTATTTTAGCTAAGATTATTGAAATTGAAATAAGCCAAATCTAGTTTATTTATGAAACAAGTTCTGATTTAGCTCCTGAACCTTTTTCTGTTTAAATGAAAAAGAAGACTTGTCAGTATTATCTTATTACTAAGGTAACAGTGTCATTTTCTGACACTTAAAAATTTTATAAAAGGAATATTAACATTAGAAAATTAATTAAAATCTAAAATTACTACTGAGAGTTTATATAAAGATGTCTGCTCATAAGTTTAACAACAATCTGATACTTACATATTACAATTACCTGGGCTTCAAGTACAACAACCAGGTAACCTTAGCTAAAAACTGCTGACAGTGCCTAGAAGAAAATGCACTGCCTTCTTGACAGTCATTTCAGATATTCTTAACAAACACATGACTGTCTTGCTGTTAATCATTAAATACATATTTATCTCTCACTACCTTTTTACTCTTTTCTGTCCCCCAAACATGTTACATTTTAACTCCTTGGAAACATTTCTCGAGTTCATCTTTCTCCCTCCTGTAACCTGTACAGGATTGGGCACCCGCTTTTTAATATCACCATAAAGTGGTCCCAAAACATGAATTCATGTGATCACTTGCTCTTGCAAAACCAACCATTTGCCTTCCAGCCCAACATGTCCTTGCCTGGCCTGGTTTCATTAATTGGGATTCTGCAATGCACACCTGTGTTACAGACAGGGTAAGGCAGGGTATGCCAGCTGAAGGGCTGTTTCAGGAGCACTGAGGAGTCCACGTACTTTGTAAATGCAAACAGTAAAAACCCTTAGGTGATTAAAGTAATTGCTTTTTTATCTATTCTATAAAGGTTTAATACAGACTCCCAACAAAAATCTTTCAACAAAGATTTTATCCTCTTACCTCACAAAGTCCAAAGGGAAAAAAAAAAAAAAAAAAGAAATATAAGCAGTTGGGTAATGCTGCCCCAGCGATTTCCTGGTCTGCAGTGCCGTGCGAGACAGACGTGCTTGGCTAACCCAGGCTAGCAGCAAAACGTAAAAATATCAAATACAACAGTAATTATATACAACAGACGTGATTTAAGAAGTAACAAACGAGTCTTACTGTATGAGAAATTCTCAAAATGTAAATACTGTCATGTACCAGCAGCTGACGCCTCGCGACATACCCAGAGCCAGACCCGTCTATCGCGACAGAGGCGCCGCGCCTGGGCGCGGGTCCGGCCCCGCACAGCGCACCACCGGGCACGGGCGGCCCCTAGGACGGCGCTTTCGGGGGAAACCCCGGCCGGCAGCGCCTGGCCGCGGGCCGGAGCTCGGGGGACGCGCGCTGGGCCCGCCGGGGGCACCGCAGCCGCGGCTCCGGAGGCTCCGGGCGAGGCCGGGGGTCCCGCGGCGTCCCCGCCCCGCTCCTTTGGAGCAGGCGCAGGCGGCTCCGGCCTCACAGCGCCCAGGCCCGGCCTCGGAGCCGCAGCTCGGCCCCAGCTCCCCTCAGCACCCCCGCCCGGCCCGGCCCGGCCCGGCCCTGCTCACCGGCGGGTCCGGGCTCCCCGCAGCGCCGTGCCGAGCCGCCGCTCCGCCGGGCCCCGTCACCTGACCGCCCGGAAGCGCGGCGGGCGGAAGGGCCCGGCCCCCGCCCCACCGACCGCGGCGGCTCCGCGCACCGGGCCGGCGGCTGAGGGGGCCGCGGCGGGCGGGTGTCGCTGCCCGCGGCCCCTCCTCAGCCCGGCCCCACGCAGACCCCGCGGGCGCTCGTTACCTCGGGCTCCTCCGGGGCGAACGGCCGGGGCTGCTCCGCCCGCGCTCGGCCCCCGCCGCCACCCCCGGGGCTGCGGGTGTGCGGGGCCCTGCTGCCCGGGGACGTGTGGCGGCCGCGGCCAAACGGCGGCCTCCGGGAACTGCAAGAAGTTCGTACCGAATGCTCGGCCCAAGCAGGAAGGGAGGAAAGAAAAGGAAGGACGGAAAAGGAAGGAAGGAAGGACGGAAAGGGAAGGGAAGGAAGGAAGGAAGTTTGAGGGAAACAAATCGTTGACTTACGAGTGTAGAGTGCTAGAATCTGAGCTGAGAAACACCTCCAGGATGGAAACAGAGAGCTTGATAAAGGTATTTAGAGCTTGATAAAGGTATTTGTACAGTGGTGAGAAACCAAAGCAAGGGAGAGGAGGTGACCTGACGGAGGAGGCTGGAGGGTTTTACCCAGCTCCGAGGGCACCCCACCAGTCCTGAGGACTCCAAGGTACTAAACAGCCCAAAACTGCCTGTTCTTTTATACGGTGGAGAATGGGTGATTCCTAAACCAAAGTCTTCCACTAAAGAAGTTGAGTTTTATGAGGCAATAGTGAAGAAATGAAGGGAAGCTAGTGCCAAGAGAGCCAATTGGAGAGAGCCCAAGGATGTTGTCAGCAGCCTGAGACTGCACAGCTCTAGTGTGAAGGCTGGAATGTGCAAGCCAGGAAGTGTCCAGCAGGATAAAAACAGTTCTACAGAGTGCTGCTGCTTTCAGCAGCACATAGGCTTGGCAAAACCCACGGCAAAATGGTTATCCACTTGGAATCACCAAACACGTTGTTGTATATGTAGTGCATAACGCGATAGTGCTGATGGCGTGAGGAGCACACAAAGCAGTCCTACCTGCAGGACCGCTGAAAATCTCTAACAAAGCAGCTCTCTTCATTTTCAACCAGTCAGCAAAGCAGCAGGGTTGGGCACAGCTTCTCCATTCAAGCGAACATCTGTCACGTCAATGTAGTATCTGATTAGGAAATTACCAGGGCCCCGAGGACATGAACCATATCCTCCAGAAGCTGATTAAAACAAGGATGAGTTTATGAAATTCGGGTATGGGGAGCTGTGTCAGACTACAGCTCCCGGCGTGCTCTGCGGCTGGACTACAGTTCCCGGCATGCGCCGCGGCCGTACCACAGCGCCCAGCGTGTCCCGCGCTTGCAAGATGGCGGCGCCCAGGGGCGGCTCGGGCCCGGACAGCGACACCGGCTCGGACTCGGACAGCGGCGGTGAAGCGGCCGCGCGGTTCCGGGAGGCTGCCTGGGACTGCACCGCGCAGGCGGCGGCGGCGCGGGCGGAGCCGCGCGGCGGTGAGGGACGGCGGACAGGCTGGGCTCTGCTACCCCTCTGCGGCGTGCCCTCCCCTCTCTTCCCCGCCCCGCCGCTCCGGTCCGGCCCCCTCAGCAGCTCCTCCTGGCCCGCGGGGATTCCTCCCTGCAGCGGTGCCGGTGCCAGAGCTGAAGGGGGCTCTGCCTGGTCCTCCCGAGGCCATCTCCGGCCTCCAGCCGGGCCCAGAGCCCCTTCCCGGCAATCCTGGCCTGGGGGAAGTTTCCCTTTCCCCTCATAACTGTTCTCACCCGAGGGTGGGCCAGGGTTGTCCTTCAGACATTATTCTTTATTCCCTAACATGGGTCTGACGGAGGTAAAAGAGATCCTGGCGGCAGGTCTCCAAATGTGCCTTTGCTACTTTCTTTTCAGGGGGCTTTAGAAAGGATCGGTTGCAGCTTAAAGATCAGCCAAGCCTGAGGTATTTTTGCTTCTGGTTTCAGATTTAATGTTTCCCTGAAGAAAAAAAAGAATGTGTAATATTTGTGCTGCTTCTACTTTGTACCTTGTGATACTTCATACTGAAAGGGCCAATTCTGTTTGGGGAATTAGTCCAACCATAATCTGAAATAATGCTTAAATCTGAACAGATTAATATGTTTTTAAGGGTTTGGGTGAGGAGGGACAGATATTGTTAGCCTCGAAAGAAATAATCCTTGTTCTTATTTCAAACGGGCGTGAGGCAATCAGCCATGAGGAGGGTGACAATGAGCTCCAGACGACTCCAGAGTTCAGAGCACACGTTGCAAAGAAACTGGGATCCATGCTAGACAGGTACTGGCATGCAAGGCTAGGAGAGTTTATTCTGTGGGTCGGTTACACTGAAGTGCTTGTTCGCTAAAGCCAGGAAGTTCAATGTCTTAAGTACAAGGTTCCAGTATTCTGGGACCTAACCTTGCTGATGTGCTGTGCCCATCTGGTTAAAACTCTCTGTGCAGCACTGCTTGTCTCCATTTGCCTCTGTGGTGAGCATCTTGTGGGGAGAAAAGAGAATTTGGGTGCCTTAGCATTTCCATCATGTAAAAGCTGGCAGGAGAATCTTTGATTTGTTCTTGCAACCTAAACCAATATCTGGTTCAGGGTTGTGCTGGGAGAATGCCTGGTACTGGGCTGCCACTCTCCATCTATTGTGCAATAGAACAGTTTCTGGAGAACTGTTCAGAGCTGGCTTTAGAAACACAGTTTCTAAATCATTCTTGTGGCTTGCATTGCTGAGGAGAGAAGGCCTGATCTGCTCTGGAAACAGGGAGCTGAGGCAGCCTAACTAACAAAAAAAGATATATGCAACATCTCCCTCTAGTCTTGTTTCCCAGAAATACCCAACTTCAGCTCAGTTTGCACAACCCTGTCTAAGATCTGACTGGGATTTTCTGTTTAGCTTCATCACTGTCTTCAAGGACCCATCAGGACCGTCACAGACTTTGGTGGCACAGTCTGACTCTGAGGATGATGGTGAGTTCCAGTCTCAGCCATTGTGGCTGTTTTGTGGCTGTTAGCTGCTGACAGGTGGGATGGATCCTGTCCATCACCAGCTGTACATCCAACTTTTAACATTTGCACTAAAAGAATTTCTGTTGGTGTCTGTGAGGGCTGTTACTTTGCAGCTCTGACCTCTGTGCTGCAAGTCCTCCCCCACAGTCCCAAATAATTGCTGTCAAGCACTGTGGGGATACAGTAACAGCACTGTATCTTCCAGGGAAACAGCAGCTGATTGTTTCCACCTCTGTTTTATATTCTACCTAAACCCCCCCTTTCCATACTTCAGGTTTTCGCCTCTTCTCTTCCTCTGTCCCTGGAGACTCTGGGAAACCGGAGCCTTGCCCTGCAGCAAGGAGGAGGAGGCCAGTTAGCTCCAGGTGAGGTGCTGGAAGCTGCTTTGCTCCTCAGGTACTGTTGCATCCCACATTTCAGAGGCAGCTGGGACTCCCACAAGGGAATAGGATGCTGAAGAGCTTGAGAAGTGTGTATTTATGACTTTTATATTTGACTAGACCAGAATTTTGTTTCTTATTTAGTGCTGGGGAAATATAAATGTTTGTGGGAGATTTTCTTTCCCTGCTGGTATGGAGGGGAAAAGAACACATTTGCCTTTAGACTGGTTAAATGCAAACTGTAGGTGTGGGAGTCCAGAGCCACTGGGACCCGTTTATTGTGTGTTCTCATCTCAGATTACTCTGCTGTCCAAGTTTTGTGAGAATTCAAGGCAGAAGTGCAATTCAACTTCTTTCTCTCTTGTTACCTTTCCAGTGACTCAGACAGTGACCAAGAGTGGCAAAGGTACCGGGAGGCTGCCGTGTCACCTGCGGATATTCTGAAGCAAAGTGCTTTTCCTGCATTGTCCCAGGGTTCCAGCCAGGATCAGAATCAGAGTTATGTAGAGCCCAACCAGAAAAAAAAAGAAAAGAAAAAGAAAACTGGGAGACAGAACAATATTCAAGAGAAAATAATAGACCCAGCAGAGTGTGACCAGATCTGCAAAGATTTGCCTCAGTTGGTGTCTGCAAATGGCCAACAGGAGAGACAGGACAGCAATCACAGAGAGAACTCTGTGCTGCCAGGAGCTGTGAAGAAGAAAAAGAAGAAAAAAGAATGATGATTTTGCTCTACAAACGGCAGGTGGTTGTGATGGGTGAGGGAAACTGAAAGAAAACCTAACAACAAGATTTGCTGCAGATGAGGGAAAATTAATTGGCAAAGCTTCTGCTCTAAAAGCTCAGTGGCCTGAGAGACTAATTAAGTGACTTCCTGTGCTACTGGCATCCCCAAGGAAGGGAACATTGTTCTCCTCACACAGCAGTTGTCTGTGCTGCTGCTTATGCAGGCCCAATCTGAAAGGATTAAATACTGTGCCAGACTTGCATGGCAGAGGGATGTGATCATAGCTGCATTCCTCCTGGTCTGTTCTTCATATCGTGAAACTCTTCTGGAGAAAGTATATGATGAATTGAATTTGGTTTACATGGCAACAGGTGATCAACTGCTTTTTCTCTTTGCCTCTTTGTAGACTACTGAGAATAGCTCCAGCCCGTGGGAGACTCATTTATCAAAAGCATCCTGTCAGAAATCAGGGCCCCTTATTTTTTCCCTGCAATCATCATAGCAATCTGTTGTTGAAACTTGCTGTGTTACTAATCCCTCTGCAATCTGCACCTCTCCAGGGCCCCTGCACATAAATAATGTGTGGTGAGCTGATTTCAGGATTGGTGTAAATGCATCCTACTGTTCCAGTTGTGTCCACTGAAAATTTTTTTTCATGTATAGGGTTTTTTTTTATGGCATCTGTTGTTATTAAATTTTACTACACTCTTGGACCTACTTAATTTGGTAGGTTTTGTGCAACAGTGGCTTTCTTGCTGTATTCAGATTCTCCCCAGCAGAGCTAGAGGTGGCTCAGGATGGCTTTTTTGTTGCTGGGTGATCAATGCTATGGAATTGCTACAGGAAGGACTTAAGCCTGATTTAAAAAACACATTTCAGTTCTTGTTTGAGCTGGTTAATGACTTTTGTCTCTCTGAAATACTGTGAGGTTTGGTAGTTTTCAGTATGACTCTTTGTCTGTTTATTCTTCACTTCCAGTCTTTCGGGAAATTAGCTGTTACTGATAAATACTCTACTTCTGTTTTTAAGATTCCTGGGTTTCAGTAAATCCAATTTACTGGCCCAATTCAGAAGATCAGAAAGCCAGATTAGAGAAACCAAAAGAGTGAAGTATAGCTCTTTGAGCATGGGAAATTGTTATAAGATTCTTGCTGGTTTTTAGTCAAGAAAACACAGCTGGCGTCCAAAAATAGAAAAGCTAAGTAGAAAATTGGCTTGTAACCTAACAGAATGTGCCAGCAGAAGTTATTTGTGTTACGTGCAGTTAAAACTTCAGTGTACTGGATTTTAAACCTGGACTTTCAAATGCATGGTGGCCTAAACATTTCCTCTTGATTTGTTTTGGGGTTATTTTTATGCTAACTGGAAAACAGATATATTTGCAACTGATGTACATAGGAAATCAGGAAACAATTCTAGGATTAAATTCCTCAGAGAATCTAGTTACTGAAACTGTTGATAGTATCTAGAGGAAGCTCTTATCAATGAAACTTTTCACAGACATCAGCAATTTTGACATTCCCAGGTATGATAACTGAAGGGTTCACTGTTGGGCTTTTTCAATTCTCCCAGTCTCAAGGTTTTTCATCCATTTCACAGCTGAGAGAGAAGCTCAGTTTCAATCATAGACAAAAACCTGTTAGTTGGGGTTGTTTTCATGTCTGGCTAATGACATATCAGTGATGTGGATGTTGAGAGTAAATAGAGAGGAATAATTAGAGGAGGAATTACAGAAGTAGATCCTTGGGACTAAAACCCTTCACTTAGTGCAAGCAAGACTCTTAGACCCCAGGGTAGTTATTTGCATACCAAGAACTACAAATTAAGCCTACATGGAAACTGAGAATGAGCCATGTTCTGTAAAATTAATCCAGGCTGAGTGTTTATAGAGAAAACTGAAGGAACCTCTACTCTTTGTGGAGCATGGGAACCTCCCAGGTGCTGGGCAGTGTCAGGGACCAGTGGGGAATGCCATCCTGCAAATAATTTAGCAGATAACTAAATTATTTAGCAGATGAGATGAGAATTCACAGCATTAATGCAGAGAACTGGAATCTCCTTGCAGTTGTTAAACTTTAATTTCTGCATTTAAAACAAAGCAGAGCTATATCAAAAACAACCAAGCCATTTCCACTAGGATAGCATGATTTTAGAGCAGGTCGTTTTTAACTGAGAATGTTTGGTATTTTGGTAGTTAATTAAGGGTTTGTAGCTTGTTGGTGACCCCATACTGACAGGTTTGTGCCAAGCCATTCTCAAATCTGTTTCTTGGTTGTTCTCATTGCAAAGTCAGGAACTTCCAGGGTGCTGTTATTTATTCTAGTTCCTGTTGGTGCTTCCTTGCAGCAAAGGAAGAGAGTGTTTAAAGGTGGTCCCTTCTTTGGCAGCTCAGCTTTGCTGTTTCCCACATGATTTAGTCTGGTATTGGCAGGTTTGTGCAGACCCAGCTTGATGAAAGTACAGCTGAATGGAAGTCCCATCCATGTCCTGGCAGCATTGGGATTCCTTCTTGGGCAGACACAAAAGGATGTCTGGCCATTCTGAGCTGGCTTCTGGGGTTTAGGTTTGCTGTTTTGGGGGAGGGGGGGGACAGTGGATTTTAGCAGTGCCAGCATCATCTTTCCATGTTTTCTGTCTTGAGCCTGAGACGTTTTCTCTCCTGGAGGCAGCTGAGAAAGGGCTCGTGTGCGGCTGTGGTGGCAAACACGGCTGGAGTCACACCTGGCAGGTTGGTGGTGGCAGTCACTCAGGAGCTACTTGTGGTGGTTACTGGGTGGAAGATGCCATCTGTGTGGAGATGAAGGTCTCAATGACGTTGTGAGTGGATGGCAGCAGCTGGCTGTGGCTGTTGGTGGAGTCGGAGCTTTGGTACAGCACCAGGCTGCTGGAGGACACTGCCAAAGGTACAGGCAGAAGTCAATTGCAGATTCTCATCAGTCCCCTAATTGTGTGTGCACACCCCCCACTTCCAGCATGGCTCTGCTCTCCTGGCTTAGGGGCAGAGCTGCTTTTCTGTGTGTTTTGTGTGCTGCTGAATAGCTGGCTTGGGTCCACAGCCAGCCTGAAAACATTGAGGACAGCAATCTCTAGAGTGTTCAGTTCTAGGAATTCCAGTTGATGTCCCAGTTCTCCTCTTAGAACTGGGATGACCCAATTGGAGCCTTCACAAGAGAATCTTGGGCTTCTCAGCCCTGAAAACTGCCCACAGAACTGGGTACTCATTGACACTGATTTTGTTGATATTTTTCAAGGTATTTTCCTTTCTAGATTCTGAAGGGGCCAATTTCCACAGTCTGGCCTTACATGGACTCTACTCTGAATCTTCATTGTATTGACTTTTCAAACCCCTCAGGACACTAACAGAGCAAATTCAGGGAATTTTGAACACAAATGACCATTTTGTAATTGTATTTTACAGTGTTGGCAAGAAAAACTAGGCAATACATGGCTTAACAGCCACAATAGTGGCTGCTGCTCTTACCAGCAGGGCTCGAGGTGAGGCGTGGGGCTGGCTGAAGGTGCTGGATGGTTGTGTCTTGGTTCTGTAGATGGATTGTTGGTGCCTGTGACACTGGTGTGTGCATCCCAGACTCAGTGTGAGTCTCTGAGTCAGGTGTGAATGCCTAGAGAAAAAAGAGTTAATAGTGCCTGGCTTCTATATCCCTTCTAACAGCTGTGAGAGAAGCACTGAGCAGGGGCAGTTTCTGGGGAGATGAAATCCTCCTTGGTGATGCAGTGAAGAACTTGCTCTAGTGCCCCCAGTACTGCAGCTGGTACCAGCAAGGCCAGGAGATAAGAAAGATGCTTCTGCTGGGATGGCATAGACACACCCAAAAACTCTTTGACATGCAAGGGGCTGCCTGCAGACTGGTGCAGCTCTTGGGAGGGGGAACAAAGGCTGAATAAAGGCTGTTACCTGTTTAGTTGGTGTCAGGTTGGTCAGGGCACTGAGATTGGCTGTGTCTGTTATCACCATGGTTTGTGGTAAGAGGCCTGTGTGTGTGTATTGAGTCACTTCAGATTTGGGGCCGTAGAGAGCTGTATATGAAAGAAAACAACATCATATGGATGCTGGAGCTCTGGCTGAGTTGTTCTCCTCATCCAATGGGACCTGCTGTCTGTCTCCAGAATGCTGGGAGTGGAGGGACAGGGAGATAAATGCAATAGAAAAATAATTTCATAATTAGAGCAACAATAACAGAGGAGGAAAACAGAGTGCTCTAAGCTCAAGGACCAGCAAATGCTCCAGAACAGTGTCTTTATTTTTGTTTACTTAAGCAAATGAGCTCAAGTTCTTACCGTGAGGGTTCTGTATCTGAGCCATGGTAGCCATGAAGGGGCTCTGGTTGATGTGGCTCTGGACTTGCTGCATGAGGGGCTGCTGGTAGGATGGGTGCAGCTGCTGGGAGAACTGGACAGGCTGCAGGGTAGTGAGGCTGCTCCCCATGCTGTTTATTACAGGAACACTCTGGGGCTGGGTTGAGGCCAGGCCTGGAAAACAAGGATTGATGCCAGTGGTGTCCCACACTGCAGGAGGAGTGTGGCTGTTCTGCAACAGGGACATCTGAAACAGCCATTGTGGCAGCCTGTCACTGCAGGGTGATTCCAGATCCTGCTTTTCAGGTGTTCCCTTGGTTGTCTGTGATTAAGAATAGATTTCATGCCTGTGAGAGCAAAGTGGAAATGTCCAAAAACTGCATAAACCCACCTCTGATTTCCAGGGCTTGTCCTTGTTTACATCCTTGTGTACCAGTATAGCCCCTTTTCAAGTTTAGTGATCACCAGGGAGGCATTGCTCAAAAATGAATTCAGAGCATCACCTCAGTGCCCAGTTTAATTTACTCTTTTTGTTTTGTGAAGCTGTTGGTAACAGAGACAACTAGGCTGTAGCTGTCCAGCCACGTGGAATGGAGTTTCAACTCTTTTTGCTAGGGCTGCCAAATTAAGGAATTTGAATCAGTGAGAGAGGTAGAAGGTTTCACACATTACTGCCCATTTCCCACAACTGTCCAGACCCTGTTCATGTAAATCAGCAGGTCTCCCCAGCACTCCAGTTTTATATTTTTTTTGTTTGCACATAATTCAAATCCATATCATAATCTTGGGAAGAAATGGAAATTAGTTCACAGCTGTCACCATGGAGCAAAACAAGACATCTTTCTTCTTGGGAAGAAAGTGTAAGGGAAAAGTATACATTTTATTTTCCTTTCTCTAATGAGATGCACTTTGGCAGTAGACTAGTTTTGGAATGAAAAGAAATCTCATAAAAATCCAGAAAAGCTGTCAAAGTGAAAAATACAAAAAAATAGTAATTACTGCTGTGGATTCCAAAGGCATATGCTGCTCTTTGCAGGAAGTGGAATGGGATGTTTTGTCTTTCAAACACTATAAACATGCTTCAATTTTCATCATTTTAAGGCAGTATTATATTTGGAAAAATGAAGAGCAGCAAACCAAAACATTGGCATAGAAATGGATTGTAAAAGTCTCTTACTCTTAAAACGTGGGTTTTGTGTGTAACTTAATTCTAACATGAATGAAGAACATCTGTCCTTAATCCCAGTGGTACTTGCCAAGAGTGCTGCTGATCTTTGGCGACAATTTCCTCAGCTTTGTATCACTGCCAGCTTAGTGATAAGGCTGTGAAAAGGGGGCAGGTAATGGTAACAAGGAGAGGCAGCTCTTCCTGTGGCTGCTGGAAGCAGAGTCACTGCAGCCCCTACTCACCGATCACCAGGGTGGAGGCTCCCGTGTTGGTGAAGGCGGGTGTCAGGGACGGGGTCTCGCCGGCCCCGATTGCCATGACCCCCGGCAGGGATGCCATGATCAGGTTCTGGGTCTGCTGGCTCAGCGTGTGTGGGCTTTGCTCTAGGCTGTGCAGGGCAGTCAGGGTGCTGACAGGAGGGAGAGTTCCACCAGGAGCTGATACCTGTGTGAAAGGAGGACCCTGAACGTGCTGCCTGCAGCAGGCGAGTCCCAAAGCTGTGATAAACACCTTTTTTCCTGCTCTTCCCCCTTGCTAACTGGAAAGGCTTCACATATCCTTGTCTGCAGTTTCTGTGTGCTCATTGATTAACTAGCACAGGTCAGCTGTTGACATACTAAGAGTAAATCCCTGCTGGTTTAGTTCTTCCAAGTTTAAGAAATTGTAAGAATGTGATTAAGCTCACTGCATTCTCTGTAGGAAAAGATCATCTATTTCATAGCTGAGGGCAGAAGGTGAAGTTCAGAGAAATTAAGAGGCTCATGTAACTTTTAGCACAGAATCCAGGAGTTCCTCTTTCTTTTAGAGACCTGTAGTCGCAATATTGTTGAAGAGCAAAAAAGCATTCTAATAATTTGGCTGATAGAGAAAGCTAAGTGCCTTACATTATACTTCTCTCTTCCCTCAGACAAAAAGCTTTAAGGAAGCTTTAGTAAGAATATGCACCAAGAGGTTAAACACTGGGACAAACTACCTTGATATCAGTTCTAGAAGACAGACATAGAAGATTTTCAGGACCTCGTGAAAGACTAATTTTCTTCAGCAAGAGACCAGAAAGCCAGCAAAGTGAGTGACTGATGAGATTTAAATCATACTTATTTTTAGCAACCTTAACTTTGCCTCTGGCCAGCCTGTGCTAATGCAGACTTCTGCTGACTGCTTCTCTGAAAGCAAGGGAACGTGTGCAGACTGAAAATGATCAGTCCTGTAGTTCTGGTGCTTCTTTGTAATGATGGGGGAAAAGATCTGGTCAGATCTTTCAGATGGTCTCTGAAGGAAATTGGCTTTGAGGAGGCAATCTAATTATCCAGTACATGTCTGCATCCAGGCTGTTGAGCTTCATTTTTATGGGTAAGATAGATGTAACTATGGGTCTGTGTTCTGGTAACCCCACTGGTCTGAGCAATTCTCTTGAGTCCAAATCAGAGTTAGAGATGAGATGAGAATCTCTTTGTGGAAAGGAAGAGAGAATAGGGTTTCCTGGGAAGAAGGAAATCTTGCCATACCTTGAGTGCTGTGTTTCCAGAACAGACTGTTTTAATTGCTCATAAGGAAATGTCTTCATGCTTTCATGCTCTAATACCTGCCCTCACCACAGTCTGTGGATCTCAGGACTACTGATCTTACATGGTCAGTGCAAAGTGACTCTAATATAACATATTGTTACATAAGATGTTATGTAACAATATGTTACATATGACTATGTAACATAAGAAGGTGGGCTTAAGAACATTCTAGAAAAAAATACCCATGAATAGTTCATATTATGAGCACAGGCAGATGGTCTGACATCTTCCAGTAAGCAGAACCAAAGCACCCATCACTTACCAGCTTAGTGTCTGTGCTCAGCAGGTTCTGGCTGGGCTCCAGTCCAGGGGGAGAAACCTGATGCAGGATGGTTTGAGTGGTCACCATGGAGCTGTTCCCATGGTGGTTGCTGCTGGAGGACTCTGCCTCACTGGCTGGCTGCTGGTTGTACCTCACTCCTGCATCACAACAGGAGGGAAACTGGTTGTCACAAGTGAGAAACTGAGAAACCTAGGCAGGCATTAAATTCAGTTTTCTTTGCAGGCACTTGTCACCAGATACTTGGGCAGATACTTCATGGTCGGTAGGGGAACCAGAAGAACAGGCACTCACACCCTGCCCTGACTTTCCCCTGTAATTTGGTGTAGCTGCTCCCTCAGACACTGCCTGGCTGTGAGTGCTGTGGGGAGCAGGAAACCTCCCCTCTGGATGTGGCTGCAGAGAGGAGTCTCAGTGAGATCATCTCTTCCCAGAGCAAGGGAACCCCCCAGCTCTGCCTGTGAAGCTGAAAAAGCTGTGTTCTTTTTGGGTGGAGAATGACCTTTCCTCATGCCTAAAACCTCTGTCACAGAGTTTGATGGGGCTGGCATTGAAAGGAGTAAGGTGCACACTTAAAGGGCATGGAGCTGACTTCTGATGGGCAGTGATGACTCCTGGAACAGGAAGTTTGGGGTTGATGCCTGGCAGCTGGGGGGCCTCACAGTAAGTGAGAAGCTCTGGCTGTGGGTTTTGTTACTGAATTTTATCTCCCTTGACATTCTAGCCACTCTCTTCACCCAGAAACATGGTCTCTTTGTCACCTTTGCTCTTCCCTTGTAGCAAATCTGCTTTTTCTATCTGCAGGTCCATTTCCTAAAGGGTTGGACTTGGGAGACAGTTCAGATGACTGAGTTTGGGGAGGTTCACCCCTCTTTCAGATCTCCTTCTGGTTATTTCTTACCGTGAACTTTGCTGGGTGAGAGAGCAGGTGGTGGCTGGAGGGAGGAAGAGCTGTGGGGAGTTAGAGGAGGCGCAGAGGTGGGCTGTGGTCCACTGAAGGTGTCCATGGCCAGCTTGTGCCGGAAAGCCTCCTCCTTCCTGCGATTGGCAAACCAGTTGTAAACCCTGACCTCTGTCACCAGGTTTGAGCCCAGTCCCTGGGCCTGAGATGGGGAAACACCTCTCTGAATACACTCTGCCCTGTTGGGAAAAACACAAGAAGAGCCTTGCTGAGCTGGGCTTAGTCAGAGACACAGAGTAAGTGCACACCAGAATGTGGCTGTGGTCTGGCACACTCTGTGGAAGGGTCCTTCAAGACCTGGGGCATTCCTTGAGCTCTCTGGACAAGGAATGATCAGGTGTGGCATTTAATTCAAGTGTGGCTGGTGTCAGCAGTGCCACTCAGTGCTGTACCTTTCTCCTGCCTCCCAGCGGCCCCAGCAAACCCCAAGAGTGCTGTGCCCCTCTTCCTCAAAGACACACAGCCACCCTTACCTGTTGCACTCTTCCACCAGTGCCTCCCTCTCCTCTTTGCTGGGGTTTTTCTGCCTCTCATAAGCTTGGAACAGGATCTGTTGTGAGGCAGGACCCCACTTAAAGCGGTTTCTTCTTCCTTTCTTGGTGGGCAGGTCATCTCCCATGGGCTCGTCTGTCAGTATACCCTGGCCAGCGTGTGTGAATTCTGCAAGCACAAAGGAGCAAGGGAATTTTTTTCTTGAAAATAATAATGAGTAAGGACGAGCAGGGGAGAGCAGAAGCCTTTGTGAGGCTGAGACAGGGGAGCAGTTGTTGCCATACTTACGCTGGGCCACCTCTCGCTGCTTCCGGACGTACCAGGTGTACAGGGCTGCCCGTTTTTGGGTCTTCATGGGAGTGCCCTTGTTGAGGTGTTGTGAGAGGTGGGATTGGTTCAGACCAGTGGTGTCCACCACCTCACGCTGAGGGATGTTGTGCTGCTGGAGGTAAGACTTCACCATCTTTGCTACTCGCCAGGGATCCTCTCTGGAAGGAAAAGAAAACATTTCTCAGGGGAGAAAGGTCAAACACCTGCTCTCAGCAGACCTGGATTTCAAGGAGGTGCAGTAGTAGCTCCTGAGGGGCACTTGTCAATCACCACCATCATGTTTGGTCAGGCCAGGGGAGAAAGCTGCTCCTCAATGTGCTTCCTTGCTCAGTTTTGACTCTGTGTGCAGGGTAAAACTGTGTGGCATTGGAAATAAAGTGCAAAAGGTATAGCACTGGCTTCCTTTGAACTGCTGTCTGTACACACTTAGGGCTGCCCTTAGGAGGAGACTTTGCTTACCAGGGGAATTTCCTTCTCTCTTCCCTTTCCCTACATAACTTCTCTATCCCACTCTCATTAAAGCAGATGGGGCAGATGTACTGGGTTTTCCAAGACAGATTGATTGTGATACTAGACTGAAGTTGACTCATGCCCTGATTCTGGTCCAGGTTGTGTTGCCTGCAATGATTCAGCAAATGGAAACAGGCTGTCATTATACTGTGACATGACAGCTCTTTATGCATATGTATATGACAAATCATCCAGAATTATGTTCTTACACATCTGCTACGTGTTACTCAAACACATTGGTTCACACCTAGATCTACTCAGAGCTTCCAAATGCAATATAGAACTAAAGGCAAATCACTTATTCCTCCTATTGCTGCGCTCCTTTGGGTAACAGCTGAGGGAATAGAACTATTTGAGACCTGCTCACAAAATTTGAGGAACATTTTGGGATTTTATAATTAATGTGATCCTCTGGGTTTTATGATCTCCAGTTAGAATATCCATTAAGGTTCTTGAGGAAAATAGAAAAAACATGACTGTGACTTTATGTGTATTGATTTCACCACAGCTGAAAGTCACAGTAGAAATAAAGATGCAAAACTCATCAGTCTAAATCCAAACAGTGCCAGAGCATCTCTGCAGAATAGCTCCTGGCTCACTTTGAGGAAGAGCATCCTTCTGTGCCTTCTGTGTGAAATGTCTGGAGGAAATGGTTTGCAGTGCTGTAGGAAGACATTGGTGTCATATTCAACCCCAGCATCAAAGGAGCAGTGGGGAGAAAAAAAGGTACCTGGGATGGTGCAGAAACTGTCACAAGAGCACACATGTCTGAGCAACAGGCAGCAACTGTGCTGTTCATGGCTTTGTTGACTCAGGAGGTTGCTGGAGGCTGCACAGTGATAAGGAGGACAAAGTCCACACCTGTTCTCTCAGTACAAACACCCTTATCTCTGTTCCCCTGCAGCCCCTCTCCCAGGGGCTGTGTAGTCCAAGACTGCTCCACAGCAGTTAAAGTGTGACACAAACGGTGTCAGTTACAGCTTTTTGAAGAACCTGCTTAAAATAGAATATTTGTTTCTCTCTTACATGGGAGCACTTGCCATAGAGGTTTCTGATTTTTAGCATCTTCCCTTAACTGTCTTTGTCTTTCAAAAGCCTCAAATTGAGCTGAATTTAAGAAAGCTTTTCTTTCCTCATGTTTGGGTGGTTTTTATTGTTGTTTGTTTGGGTTTTTTTGTTTTTTCTCCTGCTGCCTAAACCAGTCTTCTGCCTTTGTACTTGTGATAGTCTGGCCAGCACCTGCACCCTGTGTTCATTGTCCAAGTCCCTGTGAGAGGAGAAAAGACTCTGACTGGGAAGCTGTCCTCTTTGATTTGAGTTCTGGCTCAGATGGGAAGAGGAAAGGCTGTGTTGCCACTGATGGAAGCCTCTGTTATGTGTTAGTTCCTTTCTGCAGCCCAGTTGAGCCAGTTTTGTCTCCCCCGTTGAGATCCTCACTTTGTGGCAGGAATAAACCAGTAAGTTCTGGGAGTCTCTTCTCACAGTGGTTAAAGACTTGTGGGTTTTGTCTTCTTTTGACATGGCAGGGAGCTTTGTGATGCAAAATAGTGCAGGAAATCTTAGTACAGTGTGGTTTCCTAGGACAGCTGTATGAAATCTTGGCTACTCTGTACATTGTCAAAGGCCAGTCTGCAAAACCAGTGCAGCAAGTCCTTTAGGCCCAAGGCTACACCACAGTCCAAGTGATGACAGTCTGGCCAGCTGAACCCTTGCTCACACACAGTTCCATCTGCAGAGCCACCATCACAGGCTAAGACATCAGAAGTTGAAACCTTTTCTCTTTCACTGGCTATGAGACTATCATTGACTCTCAAAGGGGAGGATTTCACTCTGAGTTCTCCTGCTTGTTGCAGTCAAATCTCAATTGTTTCAGTGAGTCAGAACTGCACAAATGGGTCTGCCTTGCCAAGCTCTCCTTCCCTATCTCCAATACTGTTTTCTGCCTTTTAGTTTCCCTTTTTCCTCAGATGCAAACTGTCTCCCCAAGGGCTTGTTCTCCAGGGTCTAATCTGTCTCCTAGTTGTAGTTTTTACTTCCTTTTTCTGAAGTCTTGCTCTCCTGCTCTCAGTTGCTTGTTGCAGTGTGAGCATAGCCCATCTCCATGACTCATCCCCACCACAGGGGCCAGGGTCTTCTCTCCATGTCAGCTTCCCATTTTCTTAGTTCTGAGGTCACTTTTTAAGGGCGTTTTCACCTCCCTTTTGTTACCTGAACAATAAGTAACCCAGGTAGTTAGTTATAAACTCAAAGGGAACAAGAGGCTGGTTGATAATTTATAGCAACATCTCAAATTTAAATGGAAAGTAAATATCAAGTTGTTAGCATTAAAGAAAACTCATTCCAGAGAGCTGGAGATGTAACGTTCAGGGGACCTTCTCCCTCCTTCACTCTTCCTGACTTTATTTTTCCTTTGTTCTTTTCTTTCTTCTCCTCTTCCTTATTCTCTCTCTCTCTCTCTCTCCTTCTTTCCTGTCCTGATTCTCAGGTGGGAGAAGCCTTCATTTCCCTGAGGTGGGTTCTGAATTGCTGCTTTGGACCAGACCCTGCTCAAGCAGAGGTTCAGAGCTGTGAAGTGCTCAGGACCATCCCCCGGCCCTTTCCTCTGGAGCTGCTCCACAACCCAGAGCCCAGCCTGGAGCCGGGCTGGGCAGAGGGAAGGTAAGACCATCCATCCTGGCAGTGTTCCTTTCTGTTGAACTTGGCCTGGTTTGCCTCATCTTGGTTTATATGTGGAAATGAAAGGGGTGTGGCAGCTTCATCTCCAGATTCCCCAGCTAGAGCCATTCTAAGCAGGTGGAAAGACTGGACCTTTGTCATTATATATCTTTGTTTTCTTTTTTCCTCTTGGAAAACATGCTTTTATCCCTGCCTCCAGGGGAAATCTATTGCTTATCTCAATTTCTCTCTTTCCTAATGGAATTTCACCCCTTGCCCTACAGGTGGATTGTTGCTATACCTCTCTCCACTTGCTTTGCCTGCAGTAGTATGATCCCTTCCCCCAAGGTAGCCTCCTTCTTGCTTTATATTCTGGGAATATCTGGGAGTTTCTCCACACAGCTCTACCTCCCTACTGAGTCATTTATTTCTTATCATAGATGCAATTTGTTTTCTGTGTGGATTGATATGGAAAGAATGTTTTTATTCAAACTGTAAATCTACGGGAGATCAATGAGACATATGAAAGGACAAAAGGAAATTATGCTAATTCCCCTCTAGAGAAACCTTTATCTGAACTGCTTTTAGCATGTTTTCTCTGTAGGGACAAAATCTAATTAACACCCATGTGTGCACCCAACCCTGTGGGTGTATCTTCTCTGTTCTACTCAGCTTTGACCAGAATTTTTTAAACTGGTTTCAACTTCAGTGATCCTGTGAAGACATAGTTGGTCTCTTGATGCTGTCAATTTTTTCTCTTTTCAGTTCCTGGAAAGCCTAATAATGGACACTTTTCTTGATTCTACTTTATAAAGCAATGGCTTTATAAGCAATGTCTGCAGTTACCACAAAGCTGCCCATGAGTCAATCTCTCTGTTAAAATTGGGTCTGCAGACCAGGAATTGTTAATAATGCCCAAAGAGGCTTCTGTCTAAAGGGAGAATTGCCTCCATCTGGTTTTTGCATTTGGAACCCTTGTGTAGATGCTGAAATAGTTTAGCAAGCATCGACCTTTTTCTGGGAATCCCTGGGCATGGAGAGTCTTGCCTGCCTTTCTTTTATCTATTGCTGGAAGTAATTGCTACCACAGACTAATCTGCCCTGCTTTACAATACTTATAATACTATTTTAAAGGACATTACTTTTAGGCATCTATTAATGGAAAGGCTTGATCTCAAAACCAAAATAAGTTTATTAGTATATAACAACTTCTTAGGGTATTATCAATCCCTGATACTGATTCAGATGCTTTGAATAGATTTTTAGACACACTGTTGATTTGATGAGAAATGTGAAATATGTCAGTGCAGGCTTCCTACTATTTTCATTTTAACTTGATTAATTTTGATCTATTATAGACCTCCATAATTGTACTTGTAATTTTTTTCTGAAACTGAGGCTTCTGGTGTCTTCATACTGTCCTCAACAGAAGAAGTGAATTGCTCTATCCTGTAGTGGGGGAGGCTGTGACAGAAATCTCTGATGTTTCAGAGTAAAGCCTTTGTAATTAAGAGCCAGTGTGAGGCTTAGGAGATCCCTGTCCTTGCCCAGTCTCCTCTGTGCTGTCTCAGGGGTTTAGGTAGGTCCTAGAATTCATCTGTACCTCAGTTTCCATTTGTGAAATGGAAATGCTGGCCAGCAGACTGACTGTTCATCAGAAAGTGTTCATGTCACAGGTTTGGAAGAGAGGTAAGACTTGTGGTGAGACTGGTAAGCACAGGGAAGACTGGCAGCAAGGTCCTAGAAAGGCAGGGAGGATCAGAAACCAAAAATGGTGCTGCAGTGAGGGTGACAGGAAGGAATTCCCTCCATCCATGTGTCTGTTCTTAGCAGATGTCACTTCAGTCCTGCTTCACCCACTCATTGGATAAAAAGGGACAAAGCCAGAGGGGCCTCAAGTTCCACACCTTCCTTTCTGGAGAGATACTTGATAAACCATCAAAAGTTAATGATCAAAAAGCTTATCAGGGTCTTTTCATCTATAAATTTATAAGACAAAAGAGAAATAATAAAGCCATTGGATAATTAGTAACTAGCCAGGGCCCGCCCGGTGCCACTGGGCTCAAACTGCCCCAAGACCTGTACGCAGACTCAGGAAGATGAGAAGGAGACAAGGATGAGGGGAAGAAAAAGAGTGGGAGGCAGAGAGAGAATCAGCCAAGGAAACAACAAAATGAGAGGAATAGCAGAAGAAACAGTAGTGAGGAGAGAAGAGAAACAGGTAAAAAGAATCTGAAAGATGTAAAGGAAGTAGAGAAAAAGATGCAGAAGAGCTGGAAGTGCAGAAGAAATGAGACATACTGGGCCAGGAAGAAGACTGAATTATTGGGAATGTTTCCCCACCCAGGTAAGAGCAGATCCAGTGAATTTTCCTCTCTTAGGTTCTGCACAATCATCACTCCCAATCTGCCAAGGAGCTTTCTTTTCAGTATTTAGAGTGAATGCTAACTCTTGTCATGCTCTTTTCTTAGCTCTGGCCTTTTGTGGTGGGATTTGATATTTTCTTCATATTTTCTGTTGATTTCCTTTGCTTGTGAAAGAGAGTGATTAGAAAGCCTGAGAAATTCCGTAGCTGGATTTTTAATGAAGATTTTAGGTGCAGGATGTTGCTGCCCCTCTGTCTTCTATCAGCTTGCCATTTCAAAATAGCCCCAAAACAGGCAAGAGTCTGTTGTGATAGATGGTAGGATGGGCCTAATCCTTGCTTGGACAAACCTCTTGGGTCTCCCATGGGGATTGTATCCCAGTAAGAATCCCAAATGGGAAACTGAGTGAATGTTTCTCTGAGTCTGTTGTGAGGCTTATTGGTTCAGGGAACATTCCTGTCTTTTGATCTCAAAAATGCTTATATGCAAAGGCAAATTTGTGTGGCAGCAAACCCTGGAACTGTTGCTGTGTATGTACTTTGTAACTGTGACAGTTCCACAGATGGTAGAAGCTCAGTATTTTGTCCAGGTTTTAACCTCAGCATGTATTTGGTGTGGGCTTTTTACAAGAAAAATCCCCACCAAAGTCAGGGAACTTCAAACTCAGAAGAACAACGAGGTCTCTTGATTTGCTTTCTCCAATAATCTATAGCAAACCCCAGTGAAAATAACAATATCATTCTCCTTAAATACAGCAGGGAAATGTTACAACTTCACTGTGTCATTTATACAAATATAGCACCAGCTCAGCGTGACCAGGGTTTTTTTTTTTTTTTTCCTTTCCTGATAACTGAAACTGTGAATTGTATTAAAAATTTAAATTCTAAACCCTAACATTCAGTCAAAGAGATGAGAGTTACACAGGCCTTGGACTATTCTGAAGCCTGATGCTGTAAGCATGTCAAATACATGATCAGGCTCCATAGCTTCCTTCATGCATTTTAAGTGAGATAAAAGGAAAATCTGAGCATTTATAAAACATTTGGGGGTGCTTGGGGGCTACTAGTCCTGTCATGGATGAAGACTGTGCAGCTAGATCAGTTGTGAATATTAGGGACACTGAGGAGAAGGGGAAAAGAAAAGAGAGTTAGAGGGAGAGCGCAAGAAAGCGGCAAAGAGGAGCAGTAAATCTGTCCTTACTGTAATAGTCTTTCCACCACAGCCTTCTGGTGAGCAGCCTCCTCAGGGCTCAAGTTTTCCAGCTCCTTCATTATTGGAGGGGTAAATTCCTCTCCGTCATCTGAGGTTTCATCTTCTGATACCCTGGACTCCCCCATTCCGTTGGGGAGGTTGGGGATGTCGGGACAGGGCTCCCCTTTTTCAGTCTGGAGGGCATTGATAGCGCGCTGGCTTTCGCTCTGGAGCCCGTAGGGTTCCGCTTCGCTCAGTGCCTTGATCAAGGTCTCCTTGGTCAGCCCCGACTCCAGCAGCGCTTCCAGCAGCTCCACTTGGAGATGAGTCAGCTTCGAGACCATGGTCTTCAGCCTGGTGTCTCTTGTTTGAATTTCAGGTTATCCTGCTTCCAGCTTCCCTACACCATGTTCCTGAGGTAACACGCCCGACTGTCAGGAGAGTGGGCACAGCACAGCCTCCCGCCTTTACACCCCCCCAAAAAAACAAAATACAAAATTGAGCCACTTCAGACCCCCCACGACTGTCCTGAGCCAGTGCTGATAAAGGGACCCTTGGCTATCTGTTTACATTGGAGCAAATGTAAATTCTCCAAGGTTCATATTTATCTGTGTGCTTTAGCAAGTTACTGAACTTTGGACTTCAGCACTGCCGCAGCAGTTCACAAAGTGCAGAGGGAGAGAAAGCAGGGGGAGGGGGAAAGGCAGGGAAGCAGGAGAGAGAAGGAGAAGAAAATGAAGGGATAAAAAATCCACGGCATGGAAAAGTGAGTATGGAAAGAAAACTAGGAAGATGGGGATGGAGAAGCATGGCTTACTTCTGGCTCTGTTAGTTTTGGAGAAGGAAGGAGGTGGAGTACCCAGAAGGAAGAGCTGTGCTTGGCTGCCCACGGTTCAGGACAAGGTGCTGCTGTTGGAGTATCACAGAACCTGCTCAAAGCTCTGGCAGTGGTGAAGTACAGCCAGTGTCAGGCCCTGCCAAAGGCTTTGGGCTGACAGAAAGCCACACTGGCAGCTGCAGTGGCCTTTGTGCAACCCCCAGCAGAGGGCGAGGCGACCACTGGCTTTATGTGAACATTCCCAAGCCTCGCAGCTTGTGTTCTGGGGCTCCAGCTGGTTTCTGTGGCAGAGCATCAAAACTCGAGTGGCTTCTTCAATTCTGGCTTTGGCTTGCTGGGGATCTTGATGTGCAAATGCTAGTAGTACCTCCATTTTACCTTACCATGTTTATTGCTCAGGTATGAGCAGGAGCAGTGTTCCCACATAATTTGGGGGATTGCAGGGCTTGCCTCTGTGAGCTTGTGATTCATGTATTTGATAAAGGATAGCCTTGGGTGCTGGGTCATGCTCAAAATCCCTGCTCTATCATCAACTGCTCTACTGCTTCTGATGAGTGCTCTGGGCAAGCTTGTGGTGTCCCTTTATCATCTGCCTCCATCCCTTCTTGATACCAGCCCTGCTCTGAGGTTCTGCTCCCACCTGTTGGGTGATTTCCTAAAACATGATCCTTGGCTTGGCTGGAATCGCTTAAAACGGCTCTCCAGGGATCTGTATCACTAAACTGTCCTTTCTGATCTGAAATTATATGAATGAATCTATCTACTTTGAGTGGCTGAATTAGGGAGTAACTTGATGTGCACCTGTGGACTCGATGCACGAGTGTCGCATGTGAGTGATTCTTTGGAGGATGTAAAGCTGTTGTCTCAATGGAAGCTTGCCAAGGGGAGCTGCCTGTGTCTGTACACTCCCATCAAGCCTGAGCTAAACGGAGCCTGCTAGGGCTGTCCCCAGACTGGGCAGTGTCCCAAGACAGTGCTGCAGAGGACCTTGGTCCCTGTTTTCGCTTGTGGGCACCGCTGGCCAAGCTCTCCAGGCTCCTGAGTCAGCAGCTGCAGGACAGAGTTCCTGCAGAGGGACCCTCCTCCCTCCAGGCACCGGGTGGGGCTGTGTTAACTCTTGCCTTTTATTTCAGATCTGCTCTGTGCCCGGAGCACCACGTCCCCTCCCTGCAGGGAGTTAACAAAGCTCTAATGGATACGACTAATGCTCTAATGGGACTAAAGCTCTAATGGGACGACTTTGTGTGGCTAAAAAGGAGTAAGAATTCCGAGTCCATGTAAAAACATTTATTGTAAGAAATTTTCTTGTTTACATTAATGTAACAAGACAACTTCAGCTTCTAAAGATTTTTTCGGGGTCATACTCTGAATAAAGACTTTTGCTAGTTTTGCACTCGTCACAAGAGCATTTAAAGAATGGTGAGCATTTTTTGGCATTGTACCATCAGTGTGTTGATACAATTTCCATGCATTTTATTTGTTATTACAGTTTTCCTTTATTCCCGCCCCCTCAGGTAGACATAACAACATTACTGGCAGTTTTCAATTGTAATTACAGTATCCAGCCATGACACACAGTTTCTGCACGATATGTCCTTATAATTCAAGGATTTTGGAAAGGGACACACCAGATTGTGGAGCAATATGTGACAGAGGGGATGCTGTCATTCTGTGTTACTTATTTCTGCCTCTCTTTGCCATGGTGATCTCTTTTACATAAACCAAGGTGGAAAATACTACCACTGTTCTTGTGAAAAAGATTTTCCATAAACCTGTTGAATGTTTGAGGGGCGATGGGGACACAGATTAAGTTTAAACAAAGAACAGCAATATTTGTCAATGGTAGCTGTAAAGAGAATAAAGCATAGCAACAAATTGTCTATATAATGTGGTTTCAAGGATTCCTTATCCACCCAGAAGCTGCTGCTTCTGCTTGCCTTGAAGACCTTCAGCTGTAGAAGTTTTTTTGAAATCACTGAACTTTGAAGTTTATAAAACCAGAAATGCACATCTGTTTGTATGATGGGACCTCCCTGAATGCTACAACTGGATGCCATGTGGAGAACACTTAGCTGAACAAGGAAACATTTAAAGTACCGACAAGGAGGTAAATATTCTCTGTCACTTTATCCCGAAGAGCCTTTTCCCTTGGTCTATTAGAATTGTCCATTTTAAACTATAGGAGCCTGGACAATTAGCAAAAAAACCAAATAAACTTATCCACTTTCATCATTCCATTCATTGGAACCTGCCAGGCTGTGCCAGTGAATGGCTCAGCCCCACTGAGTATCTCAGACTCCTCAGTGCAGGAAAACCAGTGAGCTTTTCAGTGTTTCTTAAATGTTAAAAATAGCTAGAGGTCAGACTGAAAGGGATTCCTGTTGTGAATTAGCCAGCATCCCTATTTTATAGCCTGGCATTAAGGATTGCAATATTCTATTTCTTAGATTATTACAAGTGCAGTTGTAAGGTGATGAAAGAATAGCAGAGGTCAAGGATGGAAGTTAGATTATAGTTCTATTGGAGGAAGAGCTCAGTTGCAGAGTGCCATAATCAGACAATTCTCCCTGTAGCTGAATTGTACTCAGAGATTGTGCCTTGAGGATGAATATTTGAAATAAGGGGACTTGGGTTTTCTATACGCATTTTTTATCTATTACAACTGCTTACTATATGTTAATTTCCTTAATTGTAACCATTTCCCAGGCCATGACTTGATTCTCAAGTCTGATTAATATAATCTTGGTCATTGTAACATGGAAAGCTTAAAGTTTGAAGACACCAAGAGATACCTGTTTGTTTTTATCACATTTGTGGTATTTGGTTTTGTATTAACTGTTCCAAAGTAATCTCTTCTCCCCTGTATCAAATAAAGTGAGCAAATTACTTAAACTGAAAACACTGCATGAAAGTATGAATGGGTACACAATAGGAATGTTATTCTGATTTTACGTGTACTGGTCTGTATTTTGCATATTGCACAGGAGCAAACCCACAGTAAGGGACAGCAGAGTCCTGTGAACAGCAGAGGTGTGGAAAGCAGAATAGACTCCCAAAGCCTGACTCCTGTATCAACTCCATTTTTACCTCTGATGTTTTAATTTACTGAATTATATCTATTATGAAGTGTACATGATGAAAAATACAGCAATTTGCTGGTACAAAGCCAGTGTAATGTGGCTTCAAGGAGCATACAGAGACGGAAAAAAGCCTACTTATATTTATGATAAAAGTCCTACTAGTGGGAACCCATAGAATTCCCTGAATAGGGTGGCAAAATTGCCACTGGCAAATGAAACACGGGGAAATGGTTCTTTTAATAATTCTTTACCATTTTACTGTTCTTCCTGCTGCGACTGCTAAATGCTTTACTGGCCTGAATGACATTAACATAATCCTCTCCTTGAAATGTGAGAGCTATTATGGTAATGTTCACCCTTATTTCTATTATTGGGGGGAAAAAAGCTATATGAGTACCAAAACTGATTATTTGTGCATTGGGAGCTCAGTCCCAAATGGCACACAGAAGCGTGAAAAATCTGAGATAATTGTCATTTATACCTTGTTTTCATAGGGTTGGATTTCAGCTATTTGTGCAAACCCCGAGTATCTCAGTGGGGAAGGACTTGCTTGAATACATGGTTTTAATGTTTCCAGTATATACCCATTTAGGTACTAATGTAGTAGTCTTTGGTGTAAATATGTGATTATAATTGAAAAAATGTGATTTTACCAAGAAGGAAGCTGGGCTTTTCACCAGTGGGCTGGGCTGGATGCAGAGCTTGGAGCTGTGATCTGATAAATCCATGGGGCAGAATGGGTTTAAATTACAGACTTGCTCTACACATTTCTCTCCCTGTATGTGGAAACAGGACTGTGTCCTCCTTCCCAGTAATCTGTCATTTTCTCTCTCCACTTATTCCTTGTTTCTACCATCAGGCTGAGGTTAAGATCGTGAGCAGCTCTGCAGCTGGGTTGTGGAGGAGTTTCCCACTAGGTGGTAGTGAAGAGAATCGTGTCACACATGGTCAGTGCACGTTTTAATTAGGTTTATAAAGGGGAATCCCACAAGGGTCTTACAATCAAATAGCCTAGTGTAGCTCCCAGCTGTACAGTCAGAAGCAGATCTTTTGGTTTTTGGTTTTTTTTCCCTTCCTTTTCTGCTCATATCCATGCTATTTGTTCCTTCCTAAACAAAGCAGGGTTGACAACTATACCTGTCATGTCCTTTCCTGAAGGGTGAAGTGTCTACATGAAGCTCCTCTGGTTCTCTCCACCTCCATTACAGCAGAATCAAGACATGGTTAGCTAAATGTCATCTGCTGACATTTAAACAACTTAGAGGTGAGGACTCTTTGTAGCCAGTACTTTCATCTGATTTTTCTCTACCACACTTGCCTCTGGGAGTTGCCCTTCCAAATATAAAAATAATTTAAAAAATGGTTTTGTTTGCTGCTAGTTCTGAAATACCATGTCAGGTTTAAGTAAAGCATCAGTCTACATCAAAGGTTCCAGGCAGAACAGGTATTTTGGGAGGACTTTGTAATGTCAGAGTAAACTGTCACTGAAATTCAGACGAAAGCTCTCTTGTAGGTCCAAAGAAAGACTGTACAAAAGATATGCTGAGAAAATTATCTGAGGAATGCAAGCAGTGCTCCAGTTTGCAGTGAGAGCAGCTGCTGGGTCTGCAAGGAGGAATAAATTTCTCCTGTGAAATCATCCCACCGCTATCCTGTAATGATAGAGCAAGCTTGCAAAATCATTTAATAGTCTAGGCACAAAGCCTGAGATACTGGAAAGAAATTATACTTTAATTGCTCATCAGCTATAAATCATTTGTGCCAAATTAATGTGCTGGAAATTTTGCAAGACTGAGAAACTGGAAGCTATTTCAATATGAACACAAAGCAGTGATATTGTTTCATAGATACTAATATCAGTTTTACATCCTTATTCTCAGCAAAAAAAAAAAAAAAAAAAAATTAAGAAAGGCTCTTTAGTATCAAGACAAGGGTGAAGTCCTGATTTATCTTTCCCCATATTGATTTAAAAGGACTGAGGTTCTTTTTTCTTCTTAATTTTACTCCATTATAATCAATGAAAAGGGCAGCACAAACAGGCATTCCAGGCACTCAGGTTTGCATCACGGTAGAGTGAGGATTCCAAATTATTTGTTCATTGTCTGAGCATTTCTGCAGGTATTTCTGCTGTGCTGAGGAGAACAAAAGCAGAGAACTTACCCATTGTGCAAATCCTACTCAGAGCCTGGGTTTTCTTAGACAGGGGATACGTGTATGTGGGAACACCAGAGTTTGCCCCCAAACTGACAGGGCTGGGACCCCATAGCTCCAGTTATGAGTGTGACTCGTCCCTAATCCTCTCATATCCACCAAAGCTCTCTGATCTACCGAGACAGGGACTGTGCACGGGGTGCAAGGACACAGATCAAGCAGGGGAGGAAGATTTCCCAGGTAGTCCAGCCTGAACTGGATGGGAGGAAAGTTTAGCATACCTCACCCTCTCATCCTTCCAGCACACCCAGCTGCCATGACTGACCCCAGCAGGGATCCCATGACCCCGTCAGGCACGGTGCTTGGAGCATTTCCACCTCATGGTTGGTAAATCCGATTCTCAAACAGATGTTACTAAGTGGGTAAAGTGCTGATTATGTGGGAGCTCTAAGGTCATTCCTGTCCACAAGGCCAAAGGGCTGTGCAAAACACTGAGGATTTGGACACTGAAGTGACACAACCCAAATCACTTGTTTTGAAAGCATAAAGATCCAGGGGGAGAAACCCTCAGAGTCCGGCACCATCTTAAGAAAAACCTTGTTTAACTGGAGTACAGGAATCCTGAGCATTCCCTCCACCAACAGCAACTCAACCTGTGTTGCATATGCAGCATCTTCCTGCTGCAGCTCCCCAAAACTTCAGGTGGCTGCAACACTTTGCAGTTTCTTCTGTATTGACTAAGGAGGCAAGCTGGTGGGGATGAAGTGATCTGCCCAGGATTACACAACAAAGATAACAGAGATTTCCTTACTTTTAATGCTCTGTCATGATCACACACCAGCCTAAGGTTTTTCCACTTTAGAGTATAAATGATACGGACAGCATGAGAATAATTCATTCAGTCTACTAATAGAATTAAACTAAAGTAGGCTCCAGATTCCAGAGGCATCTGGCATCCCTGTAGATGCAATGAGAATGTCCCAATGTCCTGTTATTTTCTGGAAGATTTTAACAAAATTCTGTTGAGGCACAGAATTTCTTCATACTTGTTTTTAAAACAAATACCTATTTTTACCAGCCCTAGGTATTTGTTCTTCTATTTATATTTGATGCAGTTATGTCACCTCTAGCTGTATGTTCAAACTGGCTGTTCTCCCTCCCACACTGAAAGGGACAATGAGTGGGAATGCACAGCTGGACTGCAACGATTGATCCAAGCTCTTCAAAGCCCCACTTGCACAAAATTACTGCAAGTGAACTCCCAGGAGGTAAGGATTACTCATGTGAGCAAACCGAGCAAAATGCACTAGTCCTGCATTTGGCAGAAACATCATGAAAGGCTGAGGGTTTGGCAGCAGAACCAGGGAGGACAGAGAGGATATCAGTGGAACAGGTTCTCTGCCTGATGTTTAATATCGGGCTGGCGATAAAATGAAGCACATGATTTTTATTTGCTCAAAGTATCTGGAATGTTATTTTCCTTCCTTAAAAAAACCCCATTTGGAGCATTTGATCCTGTTGGTTTTACTTGGTTTCAAAGATCATGAATTCCAGAATACAGCAGTCTCCATAAACACCTGTGCAGTTGATGAATTAACATCGCAGTTATTAATTATTTTACCTGAACGATGCATTTACCACTCAACCCCCGTTCAGAGGAACCCCCGGCCACAGCGGCAACCCAAACTCCCGGGAAGTCACGGACTGCCCGGCCGCGCTCGCCCTCCGCCGGCTCCCCGCAGCCCGGGGGAGCCGCCCCGAGAACGGAAACGCCGGCTCGGGACTCAGCTCGGGAATCGCGGCTCCTCGCCGGAAGCCTCCAGCCCCAAAACCCACCCGCAGCTCGCGCTGCTTTGCTGCCGGAGGAAGCTCCGTCCACCCGCCTCTCTCCCGCCCCGCCGGGCACGGCCCCCCGAGCTGCGAGGCTCCAGCGGCGCGTCCGCACCGAACCCGCCCGCCCGCGGGGCTGCTCCCGCGGGGCTGCTCCCGCGCGGCGGCGCGGCCGGGCCCGACAACCAGCCCCGCCCCACAGCGCCTGCGCGCGGCGGGCGGCGGCGGCACGTGAAGCTGTTGTGGGCACGTGACACCGCGCGCGGCTCGGGCCCCGCCCCTCGGCGCGGCTCCGCCCCCGCCGTGCGCGAGCGCGGGCACGCGGCGCGGCCTGGCCCGGCCGCCCGGTGCCGCCGCCTCCCGCCCCCGCCCCGCCCCGCGCCGCCGTCGCCGCCGCCGCCGCCCCGCCGGCCATGAGGCCCCGCCGGCGCCCTAGCGCGGCCCCGCGTCGCGGCTGCTGAGCCTCCGCCCGCCCCGCCGCCACCATCGCCCTTCCCGCCCGCGCGGGGACCCCCCCTCGGCTCCCCTCCCTCCTCACAGCCGCCGCCATGTTGGGCCGGGAGCCGCAGCGGGGCCGCCACTGAGCCCCGGAGCCTGCGAGGAGGAGGCGGAGGAGGAGGCGGAGGAGGAGCCCGGGCCCGGCCGCTCCGCAGAGCCCAGCGCCGGCCGCCCAGCCGCAGCCATGGCGGAGCAGACCTACTCCTGGTGAGCCGCGGGGCCGAGGCCGCGGGAGGGTCCGACCCGGCCGGGCCGGGCCGAGCGCGGCCCCACGCGGGGACGGTGTCCCGGGCGGGGGGTGGGGGGGGACCGGCGGTGGGGGGCTGCGGCGGGGGCCGGGGCACGAAGGAGCCGCTGGCGGAGGGGCTGCGGGCTGAGGGTTCAGCGCGGCTGAGGAGGAGGGATTAGGGGGAAGGGAGGAGGGACGGGGCGGTCGGGCTGTGCGGATCCCCCCCGCCGGCAGCCGGGCAGCAGCAGAGGAGCGCCGGGAGCATTGGCGTGGCTGTCACCCCTTGTCCCGGAGGGCTCCGTGTGAGCTGATCTCTGCACGGCCGGCGCTGCGATCCGCCGGGCCTGGAGAGAGACGGGAGCTCGTTCACGGCTGTGAGGCTGCAGGTCACCTCTGCCTAAAGGGAGATTTATGCCAGCGCAGGCTGGTAAGTCGGTGGCATGTGTGTGTGTGTTTTCACCTAGCGACAATAGGCTTGGTCTGTGTACAGGAAATAGAACGACGAGGAAGAGACCAGTTCCTGTGGAAAGACATGAAGTATAGCAAATGAGAGGGCATTTTTTTCTGTGTCCTGACACTGTCTCGGGCCTAGCTGGCAGTGGATCAAGGCGGCGGGGTGCAGTTTCTTTCTCTAAATCTGTGGGGCTTGGTTTGTTGAGGATCACGGCCAAAACAACTCAAATAATTTACCTGCACATCATCTCTATCGACCTGACTGCTGCATCCATTTATTGTGATATTCTCACTGCATTTTAAATCCAGTGATGTCATCCAGAGTTGTTTCTTAGATTTTTTTTAAAAAGGTACTTGTTTTGAAATAAGTCCCTTATTAAAAAAGGAGTTAAATCTTAGTTTTTGACCTTGATGTGTGCTGAATGTGGAGAAGGGATTGGATATGCAACAAATATCCCTGTTCTGAATGGTCCCATTACTTTTCAAAACTTGGAACCCAGTGGCATTTTCTGCCACACATTGAGACTTCGGCAGCCCCTTCTTTCCTCTCCTGTCTTTTCTCTGTCAAGAACCAGTATTTGTATCTGTCTTCTGCTTTTTAGATGTTTTTATTTTGTTTCACAAGCTCAGTTCAGGCAGTGGTCTGGGCTGCTTTAAAACAGCAGTGAAAAGACAACTCTTTTGACTTAAAAGATGGTTTGCATATTGACACAGTAAATGAATATTGGTACAGATTTAGGCAGTGTAATGTAGTTCAGTTAAATGTGTCTTTGTGTGTTTTAATTGCAGAATAAAATTATAAATTCATAAACTCTGGGATTTGTCAGCTTTCTGGAAAGAAGTAAATGAAACAAAATGTCAGTTACACATCATTTTGATCTCAACTCATTTGCTTTTTTGAATGAGTGTTTTTGCCATGCTGATAGTCTAAAGAGAGGATTTTTAACAGACTAGGAGGATTTGCTCTTCTGTAGGTTGTGTATTTTAGGGGAATGAAATGGTGATGTAGGGTGTTCACTGTGTGCTAGGTGGATCTGAAGGGTGGAAATTCTTACAGTACTTAGGTTGTAGCAGAATGAGGACATGATGCTTATGTCTTAAAACACTTTTATGTCTGTATTCTCTATGGTGTCCTCATGGATCTGAGGTTTCTGTCACTTTGCATTCTTACCTGTAATCGGCCTTGCCTGGGAGCTGTGGGAACAGTGGACAGAGCAAAGACCTGATTTCAGTCATGGGCTGTTCTCTGTGGATATTTCGTTACTTACACTTCTAGCAACAATTTTGCCTCAGTTTATTTATAGCTGTGGTAATGCAGCTCTGCATAAAGTTGGCCAGTGCTTTGGGACTTTTAGGAAAAATGTGCGTTTTGTCACCTGGGGAGACTGGTGCTCCTGTGCAGCAGAGCTGTGCCCAGGAGCTGGTGCAGGAGCTCAGTTTGGAAGTTGGCTGATCCCATCCTGTCCATTTGCCAGACCTGGTCCTTTCTCTGTATTGCAAAGGCAGTTTTCCAAGCGCTGGTGTGTTCTGTGATGCAGTGTCCAGCTGCTGTACACCTACCTTATTTCACACCTGAAAATACATATTCTGGCAATGAGAAAAATCCTTTCACACCCCTGTCTCTGCATGGATGTAAATCGGTTCCTGGCTGCAGTAGCACTTCCCTTCTGTCCAGGTGCATAAAGCTTGGTTACATCTTTTTGTCCCTGACTGTCTGCACGTGTTCTTGAACTACTGTAGCTTCATAAGGTACGATCGAGGCTTATTGTGGGTTTGATTTTTTGAAAAAAGTCTCAGTTGTGCAAAAAATCCTTTGAGAAAAGATACTTGCCAGCTGTGATTAGTGGACATGAGCATTGGCAAACATGAAAAATAGGGCTTATTTCAGCAACTGACAGTCTTGTCAGTGATGTTGTTTTCAAGAGATGAGAACTAATTCTCATATTGATATATTTATTGTTTTATAAATATGAATCTGAGATTTTAAGGTAGGTTTATATATTTATTTTAATTTCCAAATGAACTGAATGCAATTACTTTATTAAGATACTAGGAGAAACTTATGCTTTTTCCCCATCTCCTTCATAGTTTTAAGTACATGAGTTATCTCTTGCCACTGTTCTTGTAAGGTCTTCTGACAACTTCTTTTTTTCTTCAGTTATGCCCACACCTATAACCATATGTACTTTTATTTAACTCTTTTTTAGTGTCTTAAGTCATCTTGCTCAGCCAGTATTTCAGATAGAGGTGTCTTATGCTGAAAGGAGGCTCTGCTGAGAATTTTGCTGGTAAAAAGAATACTGTCATCCTGGAAAAACTAATTTTAATGTGAAATGTGGGATAAGTCCCAGATGGAATTAGTCTTTCAAAGAATATGGACTTTTTAAAAAGAAAGGGTGTTTGAATCAAATGCTTGTCAGTAGTGAGTAGAGAAACTTTCTTTGTCAAGTTCCTGCAATAATAGAAGGAAAAGAGAGCTGTGTATGATACTGCTGCATGGCAGAGTTGCTCATGATTTTGGAGATTAAGTAAGAGCTAAAATTAGTTTTCTGCAAGTGGAATAGAATGGGAGAGGAAAGAGGTTGTTGAATACCCATTTTCCCCTTACTTCCTGTCTCTGCTCCAGGAAGGAAATGGAACTGGGTAGTGACAAAAGTTTTTACTACAGAAGAGGAGGAAGTAAGTATGGGCAGAGCAGAATATGTCTGTGTGTAAGCGGTTAGTAAATACCAAGAAATTTATCTTCAGGCACCAAGCTGTTGGAAGTATGACAGCAGATGAGTATGGAAGCAGCAGAACCTAGATCATTACTTTGTGAAATACTTCATCTGCCCTTAATTTCTAGCATTTTGTGGTGAGTTTTTTGTGCTGGAGCCCATTGAGAAGGCACAGCATCATTCGTATCTTGTTTATCTTCAGTCAGTAGGTGTTTAGTGTTTTTCAAGGCCTGATGTAACACCCCCTCCCTTTTTACTGCTGCCCAGTCTGGCAATAGAGATTGCTTTGTTCTTTTTTTGCCCTTTGAATGCACAAAAGATTTTCACAGCTTCCTTCATTTGTGAAGAGCGAAGAAGGGGATTTCTACACCAAAATCAAATGTATTTTTAAGATTTCCTTCCCAAGAGTGTTGTATAAGAGTGATATTCATGCATGCCCTCTGAGTGGTGATTAGGAGACAGACTGGGAGGGCAAGCTAAGAACAAAAAAAGAAGGTGCTGTATTGAGTCACTAATCTTAAAAACAACTGAACTCCCTTTTAAATGCTATAATCAGTGGGATGATTCTTGTATTAGCCATCGAATATTTCATGAGTGAAATGGTGATATATTTAGAAGCTTCTCTTCATAATGCAAAGGGTGTGGAAATTAAATCTAATGATGTGTCAGAGTAATCAAACTACTGGGTTTTGAAATAAGTGTAAATGTACAGTGCTGTTTTTGCTCCTGGGAGAATTCAAATTGTTTGGTGTTAGAAGTCTTTTAGATTCAGAGGTCTGAGAATTTGCTTTGATTGCAATTAAGTATTTAACATGCTGCTGCCATGAATTAAAATACAGTTTCTTCCAGGAGACTCAGGTGGTGCTTTCAAGTGTTAGTTGGCTGGATTAGATGTGTATGTGGGAGGGCAGGGAGTAAGAGGAGCTACAGCTCGTTGACAGAACTTGTCAAGTACTAGTAAAATAATTTTTTGCGTTCAAGTTTTTTTACTTGCTTGCTCAGTTTAGGTTGGGAGACCTTAACTGACTAATTAGTGTGTTTTGAGGATGGGAGGCAGTTTACAACAGAAAACAAAATTCACCTGAATTTTTAAAATATTGCACTTGATAGGCAACAGATTGCAAAGCACACAGATGAAATTCTGTTCTGCTGCTGTCAAAAATCTGTCATGAAATCCTCGCATGCAAACGTGGAGTTTGGCCCTTAATCTTACATTTTTCAGAGCTGAAATTACCGGCCACATTCCATTTTAAGGATTGTTAGGAGCCTCCTGAGAACAAGGATGACATTGTATGAATGTGTGTGAGTATCTGGCATGAGAAAAGTGACTTAAACCTCAGTAAATTTGAGAATATCAGGTTTAGAGTTCATATATTTGTCTTTCAGGACCAGTCTCACTTCACTTGTTTGTTTCTGTCCCTGGAGCTTTTGCTATCTCAGGCTGTGTATCATGTAGACAGGGCACTGTCTGCAGCTCTGGGCTGAAAGACAAATAAAGCAAAGAGCATGGGTTTAGTAGAAATTTACAATTACTTGAATGTACATGTGTATAGCGACTGACTAACACAAGAAAAAAAGTCCTCCTGACAATGTTTGCTAATTGTAAGGCTGTATTTATTAATACATGAATAATTCTTTAAGGAAAAATTTAAAGTGAAGAACATAAATCAATATTCTCTCGGTGCTGGTGTGCAGTACCTCTTTTAATTAAGATTTCTGTCAGCTATTTTAATTAAGATTTCTGTCGGTTCTGCATTTAACCTTTTCAGGGTACCGTGGTAATAGAAGTTAATGGTTCCTTTAGTTTTACCCAGTGGCTGGAGATCTTGGCTAGGATGCAGGGGATCAATTCCATCCCCAGGATTTCTGGCCTTGCATCTCTCACCTTCTAGGGGAGTGTTCTCCTCACCAAATTTGTGTTATTCAGAGGCTGAGCTTTGTGTGCCCACTTAAATCTGTGTCACTTTGTATGGAATACTGTAAGTATTTGCTGGGCCAGAGGCAGACGTGCCTTTCTGCCTGGGATGGATGGGCAGGGACCTGGATTCCACTTCCCTCCTGGATAAAAACCTAGTTTGGAAGACTGAAGGGTCTGTAGTTTGTGGAGATGGTTCAGTCTGCTTTTCTAGGGATAAAAGGTTGAATTTTCATGAACAGAGGATGACCTGAATATGTTTTCCTGTGTCACAGGTACGTGAGTGCTTAGGAGTGTGGATCCACCAATGTTGATACTTGTTCTTGTGGTTTGTGCAAGGTTTGATGGACCTGAGAGCATCTCTTTCTTCTGCTGAAATGTAGGATCCGATAAATAGCTTATTTTGTGCACTTTGGGATTTTGGTATGAGTTAAGCAGCCTGATGCTGTTGGAATTTGAGGAATTTTGTGGGGACCACCAGACAAATTATTGAGGATATTGAGTTATTTTGAGATAATGTGTGTTTTGGTGAATACCACCATTTTTAATACTAGATTCAGTTGCTGAAAACTCAGTCATTTGTCACTGAAACACAATGCCAAAAAGGGGTACTTAGGAAAACTTCCTACAAAAAGTACTTCGAAAAATGTGTCATGCTTTTTAAAATGCAGTGATTTTTATTTCCTGAAATTTGAAAGAAGAGCAGAGCAGACTCTGGTCTTTTTCAGTATCTCACCTATTTTATTTCATTATTTTGATAATGTGATGTGTCAACAGCTGTGCCATAGGTGCAAAAAGGTCTTTATTGCCCTTTGGCATTCTGTGATGACTCTAAGCATTGTAAGATACTCTAAAAGCAAATAATTGACACAAGTTGTTTAGTGAAAACAATCTAATTTGTTTCTGATGACATATGAGGAAAGTTTCCACAAAGAACCAAGGGTGAAATTTGTAGAAAAAATTGTGCACGTTTTTTTTCTGCTGCTACATTGCTTTAGTGTCAGTGAGGAGGATTAAAATTTGCAGCGAGTCAGGCAGTGATGGGCGTTGTGTGGAGTGAAGCACAGGCTGCTGTGCGGCTGGACAGGATCCAGGCAGTCAGACTGACTCTGAAAGGTGATGATTTAATAAGATTAATGGAGCATATGCGTCGTTGCAACACTTGCTGATAGCCTTTCTCTTTAATTCTTCCAAGCATGCTTGTGTTGATGATCTCTTCTTCTAAATCTTTTGGTGTCTGTGCCTGAAATGCTGATCTGCCAGGCCAGTGTTCTCCCCTCATGTGCTTCCCGAGAGCAGCTCAGCTCTCACGATACATTAAATGTCTCTCTGTCCACTAGAACCACCATGATGACATTATCCCAGAGCTCATTAATTGTGTAGCTGTGTTGCTGTCATCTTCATTATTAGATTCTGTTGAGTATTTCTTTTTAGGGCCAGACATACGCCTCAGGTCCCAGATTCCCTTGGATAGCCTCCGTATCTGTGTGTCACATTAAGTGGTAGGGTGCAGACAGGGCTGTCAGAAAGTCGGAATGTTCTGCTGGCTTTTTGGAGGGATAGTATGTAACTAATAAACTAACTAAGTAAACATTGTTAATATCCTGCAACAACAAGGATTCAAAATAATAAATGTATGAAATAAGGCTGAAGGGTTTTTTTCCAAGATGTCAGATAGAAGATTCTTTAAAACCATCACAGCCAGTGTCATAAAGTAGGGAAGAATGCACTAAGATGATTCTCTACTGTACGGTGTTATGTGTAAGATTCCTTTTTCATTACTGAAATTTATAATGTAGAAGTTGGAGTGATAAAATAATATCTTAGAGTTTGTATATGGTAACATTTTCCCTGACCAGTGGAATCTGAAAGGAAATTGCAGTGTTTGACTCTCATTTTTTTGCTTGCTGTGACTCCAGGTTTGGATGTTCTTCCTTTACTTCCTGTAGCTAGCTCATAGACTTTTGACCCACAAAGTTATTTTCCCAGGCAGGCAGGTATGCAGGCAAAGACTGTGAAAGGATTCTCTTCCATTTCTATGCCATAACCTTGCTCCTGCAGGTGCCTCCACAGCAAAGGCTGTGTGGGGGAAGCAGGAGAAGACCCAGGGGTTCCACCCTCTGTTCATACACAATCTTTAACTTTAGCCATGAGTTTGCAAGCATATCGTACCTATTCGAGAAATGGGCTCAAAATAGGCAGTTAATCTAAAAGGAAAAAAACAGTTCTGTGCAGCATTAACTACTGACTCTTAAAGCTGAGCATCCTTCAGTCCTCTTGTACTCAGTGCTTCTCTGCTTGCTGGTTTTAGAAGTCCAAATTTCCTTCTTCTTTCCTATGGACTATTCTGTTTTTTGGACAGAATTATCTTTAAAAAGTCCTTATTTTTCATCTGATAATTAGCCAGCAGGTAGCTTCTAGTGAATTTGCAATGATACATAATTTTAATGTATTTCAAAGTATTGCAGAAGTTTAGAGATCAACAGAAATGTGAAGAATTGATAGTGTTTCACTGAATGACAGAAATCTGGGAGCTCTGCTTATACCATTTTCTCATGACAGTAGTACTGCAAATAGCAGCTTCATGTTATAATAGCTAAAACTTATACACTTGGATTCATGGTGCAGTGTGGTTTCAGGTGGTACAAAAAAAAATCAGCATGTAAATTTTGTGCACGTCTCTCTAGAGCAGTGACGTTTCTCTACAGCACAGTTTTGCAGAGGGGTTCTCTACATGGGTTAAGCTAGTAGCAAGTGTATATCCTCAGGATTTATTTTAATTTTAGTCATTACTGGAATAATAAGCCCAGCTGACTCCAGTTGAGATAGCACAGCTTGGACAAGAACCAGCATTACAAAATGTTTGAGCTCTGCAGTAGCGCAATTAGCCAGGACAGAGGTGAACACAGCGGCTGAATTATGGCTCCACTCAGTCTTGGTCCTGGTGTCTGTGGCTCCTGGCCATCTGACATCCCTTCTCTGGTCAGATGGATAGTACAGGCTTAAAGCTTGATTTAAATTTATCTGGAAACTTTAGTAATGGGTAGAAATTCAGCAGTGAATTCTGAGTAATTATTGTAGTTAGTATCAGCCAGCTATTGGTACAGATCTATTGGATCTATAGCTCAGTGGTGAGTTGTTATACAAAGAGGTGATTTTTACTGTGCCACTTTCAGGTTACAGTTGTGATTTATCTCACGATCATCTCTGTCAGACCCATTTGGCAAGATTAAATAGGTGTAGTGTGACCTAGACTTATTTGGTCAATGGGAAGTCCCTTCTCTAGGTCACTGTTAGCTAAAGGTGAGGTAGGTGAAATAGCAGGAGGCAAACAGAGCTGGCTTATATGGATTTCTGTAGCCTGTGTTGCAGACTGGTGAGGTGAGGTGTGTCTGTCTTGCTTTCTAGGTTTGATGGCTCAAGGTCATTCTGGTCCTTTTTGGAAGTTGAGACTGATGGGCTGTGTACTGGAGGAAAGATTATCTGCTCCCTGAACTCTCCTTGAGGTGGCTGATCCTATACCTTCACTTGAATAGCTGCTCTGAGAAGTTACCACAAAGGGCTAAAAGCTCTCATGGAGAACATTATGATCTCTGCAGGGTTTTGAAGATCAAGAGCAGAATCTAATTAAGCTTTATGTTGAAAATAGTTTAAAGAGTGCTTTTTTTCCTCAAGAAAAAGGAAACTTTAAAGCTAAATAGTGAAGAGCTGAACTTTTTTCTTTAATTTTCTGCTACGTTGAATATTTCTAAAGCAGATGCAGCTGTAAGTAGTTACAGATGGTTCAGAACAGAAAGAACCTCTTTATCACACTTAAGTGCCTTAGAAGAACCCCAATGTTAGTATTCCATCTAGTTATCTTTTTCTTTTTATATTTTTGCAGATTAAAAAAGCCCGCTACCTTAAAACTGAATCAAAAGATGAAAAGAGTCTGCCATGAGCCAAAAATATTTCTCTGCAGGGGGCTTTACTGGAAAATGCTTAATAAAATTTCCAAAACACCCTCTTTAAAGAATGTTCCTACTTTTTGTTGTCACAAGAAAAGCTTCTTAGTTGTTTGGGCAAGAATTTGTTGAAAGTCTCTGTGTTCTGCTACCTGTTTTTTGCACCTGGAACTGACCCAGCTGCTGTAACCCTGGCACTTGGGTGTGTGAATGTTCTGTGCTCCTGCACGCAGGTTGTGAGATCAGGCCCTGGCCAGTTGAGCTCAGGACTACTCAAGACCCCTTTTTTTTGGAGTTTACCTCTCAGTAGGAGATGGCAAAAGCAGTGAGCCCGTTTTGATGGTCAGTATTTTGTGTTTTCATGCCAGCTGAATCCCCTTGTGACTTGGTGCAGTTGTGAATAGTCATGTTCATTTCAGAATCTCACCAGCCATCATCTGACAGCATGAATTTGTCTTAATACAGGGCCAGCATGATGAAAGCTGCTTAAATCTGGCTAGACAGACTGGCTACTCTATAGCTTTGACTGACACAGGAGTGAACTTCTACCACTGTTACTGAAGAGTTGTAGTTGGGTGCTGTTGGTGTCAACTCATTATTTTATGGAATGTTGATAAAATAATGTTTCATTCTACTTCTACCCAGGCTCATGGTGATAAAGTGTGTAATCCTGTACTGTGTGAGTAAAGCAATTCGTCAGTAGCACTCAGAGCTGCTCTTTCTAGCAAGGTCATATTGGTCAGTTTGGCTCTGGTTCTGGCTTGTTGGTTGTAAGGCGTAATTGTTAAATGCTTTGATTAAACTATTAGTTGTTAGTTTTATTTTTTTTATCTGACTTCTGAATACATTGCTAAAAAGAGTTTGGATTTCTAAGCATGTAATCAATAAATACCAGTCTTAAGTATCAGAGGTATGAGGTGTGGCTTTTTAAGTCAACAGTAGAGTCAATATAGGTGAGAAAACATCCTGTTTTCTGATTTCTGTGATAAAAACAACTAACCCCCTCCATACTAGAGAGCCCACTATGTCTTGATAACTTAAAAAAAAATTATTAATATCATGGTATTCTGTGTATTTGTAAGTTAAGTACAAGAACTGCTGTGGAAATGAAACCTCCAAATAAGACATTTTTTTAATATATTGGTAAGGAAGGATGTGTTTTGTCTAGAAAGAAATGTAGTGTTCAGATCACTATCCTCCCTACCTGAGGGGACTCTCTAATGTCTTTGTACACTAAGTCCTGGTGAATGTTTTTCCATCAGTTAGGCCTGCTACATATTTGTACCTGTGTAATCTACAAAGTGATGATTCCTAACTTAGGGCAAAGATAGAAACCCTGGGGTCTTGGCTGTGGTATCTTCCTGGGACCTCTTCTAGGCCTCAACCCAGGAGTGCCTGCATGTATGTATATGTTAACCTTTTGTCACATTCATTGCCAAAACCACCTGCATCTCAGAGATAAACCAGCTGTATGGCTCTAGTACAACTATTCCTGCTCTTGCTCTGAAACACTGCTTTTTTTTCAGTTGCATTTGCTTTATGAGGAGGCAGTGACTTAGCAAGGAGATGGGATTTGCAGCACGTTCTACTGTCAGTGTTCTGCTCTGCATGACCAACTCTGTCACTTATAAAAGAAATGTTATGAATGTGAATAAACCCTTCTTCTATTAGTCCTTCACTGCAGTATTAAACTCCAGATAATTAGAACAAAGTTAGGTGGAAGAATTTCTCTATTGCTGGTATGTCGAGAGTGACAAAGTCCAGAACTGGGCACAGACTTTGTGGTGGTCTAGGACAGGTTGGTGTCCTGGAGTGCTGCTTTGATTAGAACCCTGGGATGCCTGTGCAAGATGAGGAGCAGGGCTAGAGTGAGAGCCTGGGGATAAAGGATGGAGCTGGCAAGGGTAAAGAAGTTAAGCAGGAATTTGCACAGACTGTTTTTAGGTAATACTTTGAGAGCAAGTTAGGCCATTCAAGTATCATCTGTGTGTCCTGAGTGAAACTGTACACATCAGAGAGGATCAACTTCATCTTCTGATTTTGGCTTCTGGATGAGCACAAGTGATCAAATATGGTGTCAAGTAGTGGTATTCCTCTGTGTGATTGCTAGGAAACCTGTTGGACTTTGTGTGTTCTTCTCTGTGTTGCTTCAGATGGAGATAGATACTTTGGTCTGAACTTTTTTGGCTTAGTCTGTTATCTGCCTCTCTGCATCCCATAGGAAGTCAGATTTAGTAAGATTTGTTGTCTTTAGTAAGATTTGTTGTCATAAATATTGAAGTAGTCATTTTGCACAGTGTGTTGTTCCCTGTCCAAGCAAAGCTGCCAAAACTATTACACATTTGTCTTACAGAGCATTACAATAAGATTTTCAAGGTGAAGTTGTTCGTGACACATGTCACCTCAGAGGTGACACAGCCTGTCCTGTCTCTGGTGCTGGGTTATTTGTGCTGTTCAGCTGGGGCAGTGACAGCTCTTGGTGCAGGGACAGAGCAGTGAGTTCAGTTCACACCTTGGCAGGTGTCAGACGGGCTGAGCTGGGGCTGTGCAAGGTCTGTGCTGGTCTGGCCGGGCTGAGGGCAGTCTGAGCACAGCATTGCTGTGGGGCTCTTGGCAGACTAGCACAGCCCAGCAGAAATTGCCCTGTATATCCTGAGAGTCCTGCCTTTCTGCCACATAATAATCTGTTTTCTTTTGTCATTGTCCTTTTTTGACTGCTTGCTGGCACCATGACAACCATAATATTCTGTGTATGATGGAACGTTGACAATAAATATGCCCTGGATGATGTGCCTGCCTCAGCTGCACTTTAGATGAACTTAGCTCTGAGTCCAGCACATTCTGACTCTTGGGTAATGTGGCTGTTAGAGGACCAAGAGAAGGGTGCAGTCAGGCAATTAGTTGTGTAGTTTTTATCTTGAACAACCTTATTCAGAAAAATGCCACTTCTGGACTTGAATGGCTGACAGTTGCATTAATAGAAGATGGGCTGTGTTTTCTTATGTTAAAGACTCAATTGTCTGAAACCTGGTTCAAATAACTTACTGCTTCAGTTCTGGAAGACACTAATACTGTTCCCTTTCATTAGGGTTAAGTGTGAAAATTTGTTATCCCTTGTTACCAATCGTCGCCCTTATTTTACAGATTGTACTTCAGCTATTGGAAGTTTTTTGTAATGGAATTTTTCAGTGCTGTTAGGAAACTGGCTGCTGATTGTCCTGTATCTTGGTACTGCATAGGAAATGGATAGCTTTGGAGGAGCAGGATTCTAGAACTCCATGACAAGCTATTTATAGTGTCTATATGACTAATTTGGAAAGGCTGCAGTGCTATAGTCTTTCTAAATTTGTTGAAGCGAGATCACAGAATCTCCTGACCCCTCTGGACACTGAATAATGCCCCAAATCATCCAAAGAGATCCAACTTATCCTTCATTTCTGTGGCTGTTAATTCTTTTGCTGACAGTTTGTACAGAGAGAGGAACAAAGGAAATAATTTAAAAATAGTTGTAGGAACGATGTGAATTCATGGATCTTAGCTAGTGTGATGCCTTATCAGGGGAGTGATGTCCTGTAGTTTTTCTGTGCAAGCTGTTCAGCACTGTAAAATGAAGCAAGTGTTTAGATTTTCTTCTAGTTGTAGACACCTGAGGCCAGTAACTCTGCAAAATGCCTGACAGAAATTCTTAGTGCTCTTATTTTGGAAACAAAAGTTGCTTTGAGTAGTAGATGTTTTGTACTAAAAGTGTCTTGGGTATATATGTTAAGGTATTTTTAGTAATCAATGCTGAGTGGATGTTTTTTTGATGATCGGGGGAGGTCTTCAGTTAAATTTTTAGCATGTTGTAGCTAAGCCTTTTTTTTGCTTTTTTTTTAAATCTTACTAAACGTAAGGATATACCACCCACCCATTTCTGATACAAGGCAAGCGGGCTACGACCAAATTGTGATAACAATCCTGCACAACTCTAATGCCATTTGGCAGTTTCCTTCACAAAAGTTGCTCTCAAATTGCTTTGAAAGATTTAAATATATCCAAACTTGCTTTTGATGTTGCAATTAGGGAATTGAACAAACAGAGTTTTCCAAGAGGAAAGATCCCGTGAGTGTGAAGGTGTGCTGGGTAAGGCTGAAGGAAGGTGCTGTGTTTCGATTGCTGTGTGGTAGTGGTGTGGTTCTGAGTTCCTCTTGAAGTGTTGCTCTGGTTTAGATCAGTGACAGACCCTCCTTGCTGCCAGCCAAGCTGTGCTTTCCCTGCTGGAAAGTTAGGAAAACTCTCTTAAGCAGAAAATGCGAAGAGAATGGCTGAGGAACTCTTTCTGTGTTGGTTAGATTTAAGATCTGTGTTGTTGTTTTCATGACATTAAGAGGGAATTGCAAGTCCATGGTATCAGCAGAATTTAGTGATGGGGTAACCTGCTTTGCTTATTAAAAAGTATTGGGTTCTGTACCAGGTGTAATTTCCACACTAAGGCACATTCCATACGGTCAGAATGGAAATTAGGAGCTGGTGTGTGTTTCTGTTTGGTGAAATGGCTTCTGTACTTTGGGGAATTGGCTTGGGCTGGGGGCTTTTTGTTGTGTTTTTTTCTTTCTTATAGCAATTGATAATTGTTTAACCCCTTGAAAGAAAATAATTGCTACTGAATAGCTCGTGCTGTGGCATTAGAAGTCTGTAATCATCTGCTGCAGACACTGCTGTTTTTGGGGTTTTTTTTGCCTGTGACAATTATCTGAACATTGTTAGGAACTAGCTCAGCTGTGCTAGGGCTTTTCCAGGCTGAGTTACTTACATTTCTCATAGCTCACCATAAGCAGCATCACAGCATTCATGTACCTGTATTGTGTTTTGTAAAGAAATTTTTCACTTGTGCAATAGTCTGGCCTTGGATGTGATAGAGATGCCTTTATTTTTGTCTTTTCCTAATAATGTCTCAGGGGGTACATCTCCAGCTAGTGTCTTGTTTGAACTTTCAGGGAAATTATCATTCTGTGCTTTGAATCTCTCCCTATTACCATGGCAAATAATTCATGCTGGTAATTAAAGAGACTGTTAGAATTGCACAGAAAGATGGGCAGGGAAGGAATACAGTTTACTTATGCTCACAGTTTATCTGTCTTATAAATTTATAGAACAGTTACTGCCAAGGTGGCTCCTGGTTTACCAGTGAAGATGCATGACCTTCTGATTCATGGTATCTGTCTCCTGAAGGGAGGAGGAAGATCCAGGCGTGTTTTGTCTGGTGCATATGGAGGCACAGGGTTAGGAGCAGCGCTGTGCCCCAGCTAGATTTGTGTTCCACAAGAGAGAAACACATTGAGAGAGACCCTTCTGCTCAGTGCTGAGGGCTTGGAGCTGGGAAGGCTGTCAGTTCCCTGAAGAAATGATGACTGACAGTTTCATGCTGAGCAGAGTTTCTTACACAGGTCTTGCAAACCCAAAGGAGACTCTTTTATAACTCTGAGATGAATGGGAGGCCATTGCACAATCTGGCAAGTGAGTAATAAATCCAGCAGACTATTTTGGTGTTGCTTGGAGTTCAAAGAGAAATTAGGAGCCCTAATTAAGTTATGTGCTAAACACCAGGGAAGTATCAACGCTGAAGAAAGCTGATGGCAATGTCTTTGTTGTTCACATGTAATAGTGGAGACTCTAAAACTAATAATTCTGTGGTATGTTGTGACTGTGTATTGAAAGCCAGATACTATTTCTGCTTTTTTTTTTTTCTTTCCCTGTTGTTATAGGTAAGATGAATAAAATTCCATCTTGTCTGAAATTTGGTGGGTAATTTGTATACTTTCTTCTCTCTTCAAAAACAGTTACTACTAAACCTTTTTTGATGGGAAAAGATGAAAATCATCAGCCTTACCAATGGCATTGTGCTAGTTCATACTGCAGTGTCTGGAACTGGGTTGTACTGCCATTGCACACTTCATGCAGAAAATTAAATGCCTAATATTGAAAAAGAGTGTTTTTCTAGTCTTTCTTCTTAATAAAAGATAATGTTTTTCCTTTGTAAGGGCCTATGTGATTAGATGTTTATCCTCTGTTCCCAGGAGAGCAGACATTGTGGTTCATATTTTGTTTTGTGAAACAAGATTTCATATAGCTGACTTCGTCTCTGGAATCTATGTCATTCTCCCCCTAAAATGAACTGAAAGCAGATTGGCTTTCTGAAACATGAAAGAAGCCTAGAGCAAACTCTTTGTCATCACATTCCTGGTCAAATCCAGCATTTGCCTTCCACAGAGTTTGTAATATTTAGTAATGTCTGTGGTTTCCCATGGGGTTGCTTAGGTGAACATAATAAGTGAGAACTGTTGAAAGAGAAAAGAATGAAGACTCCATCATGAGCTGAATTGAGCAAAAACTCTAGGGGGTTGTGTGCATGTTTTGCATGTAGTTCTTTAAAATCATACTGCTTTTAATCCCAGTGTTTCTTTCCTTTGCAATTAGTTATAATCAGAGAGAGAAAATACGAACTATTATACAAAACTTATGTAGATTAATTGAATTCTTACTGGTATATACCAGAAACATATCAGAAATTAAGGGGTGATTATTCACATCAACTAAATTTCAAACTTGAGCTCTAGGACTGCATAAATACCTGAAGGGAATGGAGAGACCAGAGGACACTTTTCAAGCCTGGGTGGAAACGTGTCCTTCTCCACTGACTGAGTAGGGAGCTGGTTTTGGAAGTGAAGGGCTTCAGGTGCCCTGGGAAGAGGGGCTTGAATAACCTGTGTCCATTTGACTGAACATCACAGATTTCCAGATAGCACAGCAGCTCCAAAAAAGGGAACTGTTCCCATCTACCTGCTGAGGTGCCAGCCAGGTCCTGGTTGCTGACTGAGAATTTGGCTCTGACTGGCAGAGGTGAAACCTCAACATTTCCTGCAGCATTACTAATAAATGTGAGTCTATTCCATAGGAGATGCATGGTTTAGTTTGTGTTTAGTATTTTTAGTACTTGTTTGGGGTTGAAAATGTGTTTTCCAAGAGATATACTGTTATATTTAAAGGTAATTTCAAGAGAGATTAGAGAAAAATATTTGGACAAACCAGTGTTCAGTCCTGAGTAAAAAGAAGTTCTCTTTGAAGTAAAGTTCTCTTCATTTTTTTATCTAAAAATCTTATCTGTCACCTTTTTGTCACATTTTTCTCTCTTTCTTGTATTAAAATATTGCCTAACCTTGTTCATTTTAGATAATTATTTGCCTTTACTTGCATTTCAAATACTTTGATTTAGAACTGTCTTAAAATACAGACAACAAAACAGGCAGGGAAAATGTCTGAAACTTTGTGCTGTTGCGATTTTTGTTGTTGTTGTGATTAATCCTGTGCAACACAAGTTGCAGCTGCTCATGCATAAAATCTTAACTCAGAAAGCCTTCCCCACTGCCAAACAGTGATGAGATAGTGTTTTATGTTACCTACATCTTCATTGTGCATTACTTCTTAAGCAAAAGGAGTTTTCAAATAAAGCATTAAGTATGATTAAAGGACATTTTTTAATTTTTCATTTTACTTTGTTCACTTTGTACAATCAAATCTGAATAATGTTATGAAAGTGAAATAGCATTTTAATATTATTTTGGTCTCAAAACAGCATATTGGTTTTAGGTGCAGGAATCAATGCATGTGACAAACTCACTGTGAATTGTGTCTAAATTTAGTAGGTGTCTTCAACAATCAGCCAAAAATTCTAATGTTCAAATCAGCTTTGTCATCTTGCTACTACATTTTCTGTAGTTCAACTTTTGTTGAAGTGATTTTATGTTCTAGTTCTGATGAGAGTGCTTTTGCCTGAAGGGTGCTCTGGAATTACGATTGTTCCAAGGGTGAACTTGGTTATTTTTAGGAAGGTTAAACATCTGGATGTTCACTACAGAGCATTTTCCAAGAAAGCATTTTGTTTCTGAGCTAGAAATATCAGCAGAAATATAGATGCAGCACTACAGAGTGTAATCTCTGTCTTCCCAGGGCACTCAGGTATTTTCAGACTGGTCTGTTGCTTAAAGTACCTCTAGGATTACAGAAGGATATCAGGAGGATTTAGCTCTGTAGTATTTTTGTAGCTGGCTTTGAGACTTTGGAATCCAGAGCACAAGCAGAGGTGAAACCAAGCAGAGTTAAATTAGGAGTGGTTATGGGGGACATAAGGATTATATTTGAAATGTTTCTAAGACTCCAGATGTTTGCATTCTGGCTGAAAAAAAAAGAGATCAGTTGATTAGAGAAAATTGTTCTCTGTCAGTGCTAAACAGTTCTTTGGATTCAGAGGTATGATATAGGATTTGAAGTAGAAAATTTAAGTTGTATGTAATGATTTTAAGTTGTTCCCATATTTGTTGTATGTGTATGGGGAAAATCCCTCAAGGTAAATTGTGAAAGTTAAATGAATTAAAACTGAAATAACCTCAAAAAGAGTCTGATTTCTCTTTTGTATGAGCCATCTTACACCCTTGATTATACAGAATACTGCTTTTAAAATGGATCCTGCCTGCCTAGTTTGGATCTTGAATGGCTAGATCAAAAGTCTTGTGAGAATATGCTAATGTCTTATGAAAATATTGATTGCTGAAACATTACATTTCCAGCTCAGGGTTGTTTTTCTCCCATAGCAGGTGTTTTCCGGGTGTTGCTTTCAGAACTGTGACATCCCCTTTTTATTTTCTCAGTACATTTTGGGTGTCCTTAGCTCTATACTCCTTTTTCCCTTAAGCACAAAAACTTCAGATTTTCAAATGTTAGTTACTGTTAGTTAGTTAGTTACTATTCCAGTTTTCTAACATTGTTGATAAAATGGTAAATCTACTTCTGGTGGGAGGCAATTTTTAAAACTGATTGATACCTAGGTGTTTTTTGTACCCCTCGAGGATATCGAAACTCTTGTGTGTACATGCTAAAAAGCTTCTTTCTCTCCAGCTGTGTATTTGCTGGTGTGATAAGGGATTGCTCCTCCTCACAAATAGAGTTTGATTTCACTTGTTTGCATGTTGATAGTGGGAGACTGTTGCAAGTTGAAAAGATTGTTTTGTTTATTTGAAGTGCTTAAATCTGGTCACTCACTTTGATTTGTGTTTTGTTGCTCACTTCATACATTACATGAAAATGTGAACTGAAACAGATGGTGAAGGATCAGCATTTAGACTTCGAGCATGTAAAATTTCCTGGAAAGCTGAGTCTTCTCCTATGGCCTCAGCAGCCTGCGTTCAAAACCACATCATGTTTGTTTTATAGTATCTCCTGGATGCCAGGCATATATTAAGTTGTTCTGAGCCTGCTGCTGCATGGACATCCCCACTGAGCCCAGCAGTTGTGTTTTTTTCCTAAAAGAATTGAGCTGTTAATTCCTTAATCCTTGGGGAAATTATTTTAAGTTAATGTTAAAATTGGAGAGCATTGTTTCTGTGGGTTCAGGATTCATCCCAAAGTGTCTGTTCACACTTTTCAAAGCAATTCTGTTAAAGATGGGAAGAAGAGAAGTTAACCTGGCTTGCATTTATGTGTTTTCCTTTCTATCCATGTGGTTGGAACTGTCATGATTTTTACTAACCCCTGAAAAATCTGATGTGGCTGCTCCTGTCAGGGCTGGCGTTTTGTCTGGGTTCAGTTTATGCTGGTAAAGATGTAATTTGACTCTGCTGTGACGTTTAATGAATATTGAAGGAAAAACAACTTTTCAGAAGTGCATCTCTGCTCTGCTGTGTTGCAGTTTCTCTAGCCTAAAACACACATTAAAGGAGTACAACTTGAATTAATGAAATGAAATGTGCATTTAGAATGACTGGTACAAATTAGTGGATGACCTGAAACAGGAGAGAACTTACTTTCCTGTGTAATGTTATCTCAATGCCTTTACTAGAAATTTACTTTTTAAAAGGCAAACATTTTGTCTAGTAAAATTAATCTTTTGGTTTTGTTTGGGATTTCCAGTAGTTATCAAACCTGGTTATCCCTGGGCTCACAGAATATTAAACTTACCCTGTGTGTTGTCTGATGCTGGATGTGGGGTGTGCGTTTCAGTTCTGTGTTTGTAGAAGGAGAATGATATATAATGAAATGAGAATATCTCTCTGATAAAACTAGTTCAGTTTTCAAGTGGGTATAATTTGGTGCTGGTCAAATGGAGATTTCATTTGGTCCCGTACTTCGGTTTGTCCAAAAGGTTTATGTGATGCAGTATTGAAGACATGACAGCTGCTGTTAAGAAAATTTGCTGTTAATAAGCATTTCAGCGTTTGGAGGCTCAGCTCAGCATGTGAGATGCCTCTAATAATCTCTGAACATTATCATTTAATTAAACCTCTACTGTTTAGAGTGAGTACAAAAGAGCAGTAGGACATGTTCTCCTTCTTTTTCTTGTTTCTCAAGACTGAAAAGAGCATACTGGATAATACATTTGGAACTGGTCCACGTGGTTTTTGTGTTCTTTGGGTTTTGGTATGCTTCCCCAGAAAAGGCCCAGTGGGTGAAACTTTGAAGAAGAACTGCCACTTCTTATGTTGTCACTAGTGTTCCTGTGACTATGGAGATGTTAATTGGAAAAAGAAAGTGGATTTGAGGGGGAAATTGGATCAGTTTACAGTTTGGTGTTGGGGAAGAGTGTAAGCTCTCCTATTGTGAGTAACACAATTTTAGGTTGTTTTAATCTCATAGTTCTCCCACTTGGTGTTTTCTTTTGCCTGTGAGCTGGCTTCTCCTCTTACTGTGTATTTTTCTAGACTAAATAAACACAGTTCCTATCTCTCCTAGTCATCTTAGAAACTCTTTTGCCCTCATCCCAGTGACAGGCTAATAATTCTGCTCACACTGAAACTAAATTCATACCTGAGCCTGCTTTCCCCCTCAGCAGTCCTCTCTCCCTTCTGTGCTGGATGGATGGTGTGCTCTTACACCACACAACTCAAAAAAATGAAAATTAAGAGAACACCTCAGGAAAAAAAGGCATCTATCCAAATTATTGGCATTAGTAGACTCGCTAGTATGAGGAAATCATAATGCTCATAATGTAAAACCCTAATTGACTTCTGTAGTAAATCATATGCAGTTTTAACAAGTTAATTGCATTAGAGTCTGTTTATGTGCATTTAGTGCCGTGCTAACAATTGAAGCTGAAGTTCTGTTTCCTGCTTCATGATACCCTGAGTCACCCAGCCTTTGGCACAGATACCTTGCATTGGCTGGCTGTATTTGTGTGCAGTGTCTCATTTGGTGCTTTATGCTCAGAAATTTTCTTCCTCTAATAAACACGCATTTGCTTGTTTGTGTTGTCCTTCTGTGCTAAGTAAAATAGTAATTTCTTCCCATTGATTAAGAGACTTTGTAGACTGTGTCCTGTGCCTGTAGGTGTGAGTTGCATCAGAACAGGAGGAAATTCCCAGTTTTAAACTTAATTTCCCCTTTTACTGCCTCAGTTGTAACTGAACTAAGCATGGGAATCGTGGTGTGTTCAAATACGCCTTTGTGCATTCTCTCTGGGTGGGATCCATTCAGCAGTGAAAAGCTGCTTTTTGACATATTGGTAATGTAGATCCTAATTTATTTCCTGTTTAAAGGAGTTTAGTTTTTGTGAAGACGTTGCCTTGCATTTGCTTTTCAAAAAGCAAATAATTTTATTTTTTTTTTAATTTTAGAATTCTGTTTCTGGTTTTGTGAATAGCAATGCATTATTCTTAAAAAATGATGTACTGGAACTACAAAATATTGTGGGTGTGAGATTTTACTTCAACTTTTTCGTTCTAGCTCCAAGGAAGGTTTGGTTTTTTTGCTTTTGTTGTTGTTTTGTTGGTTGTTTTTTTTAGTTCCTTGCTTCTCACTTAGATAGCAAAGCAGTAGGGGTGTTTCAGTCAGTGCCTCTGCTTCAAGGAAGAAAGGAAACATCCCTTACATTTTCTGGATTCATTGCTGGTGGATCCTTGACCTACTTGAAGCTCATTTTTGCCCCACCAGCACTTTTTTCTTGTATTATCAGGAATAATAGTAATAATACATTCTGCTTTCTACTTTTTGTGCCTTTTGATCATATTTGTATGTTTGGAAAATAGACCGGTTCAGCTTAGTTTGCCTTCTGAGCCTGTGTCTGCCAAAGTAACCCGATACTCTTGTAGAGCTTTGGGTCCATTACAGACCCAAGTGGCTTCTTGTAGTTCTTGACAGGAACACGTGTAGAGCTGAAGTCTTCCTATGCCACTTTTCTAAATTTAGAAAAAGTTAAAATCTGAGTGTCATAGTTTGAAAATATTCAAAAGTAAGGCTATACCAAATTTTATGAGCTTGTTTGGATGCTCTTTGTTTGAGAGAGAAAGTTGGATTTGGTTCTGTTTGTTTATTTTCCTTTAGTGAAAGCATAACTTATTGTGTGTGTAGACAGTGTTACAGAACACACTGTCAGAGGTGGTACATTAATTGTTTGGCAATAACTTGCAAAATAAATATGACTCTCTTAATTGTGGGGCAGAGATGAGATATTTGCTCACCACTGTCTTCCAGGTCCAGATGGAGCAGCACTGAGGACTGTGACAAATATTTAACTCCAAATACAGAAACTCCCACGTTTTATCAGCTTACAGTGTAGAGTCCTCTGTGATCTGTTGGCTGAATGTAGAACTTGTGGTGTGGCAGCTGCATTTACAGCGTTGAGTCACGACAGCAATTCCCTGTCGGTGCTGGCTCTGTGGTGCTTCTAATCCTGCCCCAGCGGGTCTGTGCAGGCAGCACCCTCTGAGCCTGGCTGGCAGAGCTGGGCTGAGCTGGGCTGAGCTGAGCTGAGCTGGGCTGAGCTGGGCTGAGCTGAGCTGGGCTGAGCTGAGCTAGGCTGGGCTGGGCTGAGCTGAGCTGGGCTGAGCTGAGCTGGGCTGAGCTGAGCTGAGATGGGGCTGGCAGCAGCTGCTGGTCACTGACTTCTCCTGTGTCGCTTGGATGAGGCTCTGTCAAGGACTGGGGGATTCTTGTGTGGGAGAGGCTGGAACTCTCGTTCTTCAAGGGAAATGTGTTTTACTGTAAACTGGAAGTAGGGACCTTCCTTCTGTTTTATGTCACTATAGTTATTCTAATGAAGTTCTCTGTTAAGTATAAAAGGACTTACAGAGATCAAAACATAGATGGGGGCCTAGGGTGAAGATTCTGGGGAAGTTTCTACTTTTTTGCTGTAATTAGAATAGGTGCCATAAAATGAAACCAAGCACAGCAGCCTTCTGCATAATGCAGAGCTGTATCACCAAGTGACTGAAAACTCCAGGTTTGGAGATTTTTTAGGATTTATATCCCATATATGACTGGGATATAAATTGATACCTTTATAACCCAAAGAGGTCTTAGCCATCAAAATTGCAGAAAACTTTCCTGTGCCAAGGATAACCGACATTTCCATATGGCCCTTTCTGAAACACGATGTTATTTGGATCATGATGAGGCTGTCTAGCATAAATCTGTAGATAGCTTGCACAGTGGTACTTTGTAGACTTAAATTACAGTAACCAACCCTTGATTTGCCTCTTTCCCTGATGTAAAAAGGGCTATTTTTTGAAATTCATAAGTTGAAAGTGGTAATTTAGATAGAAGAGCTGTTTCAGCAAATCTTTGGGGTAGGCTAAATATTGGACTGACCTTTGTGGAGTTCACTGGTCTGTTGGAATCTGAAAATTTACATAAATATACTTGTGGCTCTGGCAAGAGAGGATTATGTGTAACAGATCTTGATTTGACCTCCTCTCTTCTCCTTCCTTCCAGTCCTCCTCTCGATTATTTGTGGGAGGTGGAAAGAGTTTTCTAGATGAGGAAAGTCTCCCTGTGTGGTCAGTTCTTTCTTGTGGCTAAGCTTCAACTCTCTTGCTTTGTCAGATGTCTCATTTTTATGTGCATTGCCATAGTTGCATATTTATATCTTGTTCTGTTATTTGCTGATTTTAATTCTTCCACAAAAACATTGTATTCATACTTTTGTTTGGCAATTTTTGTGGTACTACAGCAAAATTTGAATCTATCCTCTGCAGTAAACTGAAGTCTTTTGTAAAGCAAAAAACTGTGAGGACAGTTAAAGACAATACAGTTTCTTTAATTAGTTCAGCAAATGGGTTTTATATTTTTTTCTCATCCTCAAACATCTTTTAAACAAACTGATAGTTTGGCTCTTGCAAATGCAGTATGGTGACTTCTTGCACCTCATTGAATACCCCGTTTGTTGGTGGTGCTGGGGTTTATTGTTAGTGAATGGCCAGTGCCTCGAGGTGTTGTAGTGTAGTGGGGCTGTGCTGCTGGAGCAAAGGTGAGTGCAGTTTAATAGTGAAAAACAAATCTGAAAAGACTGAAATAGCACAAATGTTATAAAGTGTTATCATGGATTGCAGCAACTACAGTACTTGTTTTGAAAATTAATTAAAGCAGTGCTTACTCCCACATGGAAGGTTGGTTACAGGAAGGATTACATGTGTGTGTATTACCATGTGCTTAGTGAGATCCTACTGTAAGCTGTTCCCAAAAGGATTTTAGTCCCACCTTATCCATGGCCACATCTTGACTCCTTTCCTCTTTGCCTCACAACCTGCAGATTGTGCAGCTGCTGGCCTGGATGAAAACTGCATTCACAAAAATGGGACTGTGATGATTTTTACAGTTCTTTCTTCTTCTCCTGTCCGTGAATAAGTTTTAGTATCAAAACCCAAGCTAACTGAAGTGGCAAGTATTTGAAAAAAGCAAGTTTTTTTGGCAAAACTCTTAATGCCACTGAAGTCAGAAGTGAGCAAACTGAAGTGGGTATAATTTGCAGTGGAGCCTGTTAGACTTTTCTTGCTTCAAGCTTTCGATTTTCAAACCAACACAGGCAATCCTATCTTAGGCTGGAGTCCTTCAGATTTAATTGTCAAGAAGAGGTGAAAGTAACAGTAGTATTAGGAAATAGAGCTGGGGCTGAGTCTTGGCTCAGCAGTTTGCTGGGGCTGGTCTGTAGTAGGAAGCCAAAGTTCTAGAAGAAGTTGCTTGATATGATGCAGCTCAATTAAACATGACACAATTAAAATACAAAATCAAGTAAAACATTTGCTCCTAACAAGCTCTGTATCTTGATATCAAATGTGTTTTTCCACATTTCTTGTTCAGTTTAACTCACTGAAATGATACTCCTTCTTCAGTGGAAGTCCTCTATTGCAGACATCATTGTATAGATGTTCTTTTCACATTTTCAAAAAAATCTGCTGATTCAGTTTCAAAATCTTGCTCCTGGAGAGGATTTCTTGGCTGGTGGGCACATGTAGGGCAGCAAAAGCATGCCCTGCTTTTCATGACTCCTTGTTTTTCCTTATTTTGAGAAAGAAATAAAGGAAGGAAGGTTCCCAGATATTTTTTCATTTGTCAGGTTTAGAGCAAAACTTTCAACCAATCAAAATCAACCAACCAACCCTCCTCCATAACATAAGGAATGTCAAAAAAGTATTTTGAGTGTGTGTGTTTGCCTAAGAGGTAAAAATTATATATCCAGACTCCCATTCCAGTGTGAAATAAAAAAGGCAGTGTTTTCTGTGACAACAACAGACAAAGACAATCAATATGGTTTTTGGATATTTATTTTGTTTCAGGTTACTTCATACTCAGATGTGTGTGTCCAGTAGAACTTATTTGAAGCTGTACTGGTTAATTTTTCTCCATTAACCGCTGATTGCAAATTTTGCTCCCAAATATCCTGTTTACTGTAGTTCCACTGGAGCTCTGGGGACATCAGGAGCTGAAAATACTTTTGAGGTACTTGGGCACTATCCTGTGTATTCCTACCCTGGAATAATGCTCCTTTGAACGAGTAAAGTATTGTTATGCCTCCATGCAGGGACTGGAAGTTGTTCTCCCATTCCTGCGAGGAAACGAGTGCTCCTCGCAAGCTGAATGTGAAATCTGGAAATCTTCCAGAAGCTCTAATTCCTAAGCACTGTGAAACATGTAATTCTTTGTTCTGTTGGCAAACAGTCGGGTGAACCAGAGGAGTAGCTTGCAGAATGTTTTTAACAGAAAATATTTTTTTTTCAAGACTGTGTCTCCCAAAGCTTTACTGGATTCTTCAGTTTCCTCTCAAAGTGAGCTCAGAGGAGTGTTTGCTCTTAGCAATTTAGTTGGGAGCTTAGAATCTGGTTTTGCAGAGATAATTTAGGAAAACAGCTTTCTGGAAAGGATAGAGGTAATTGGGATTTTAAATTGTATGGGTAGAAAAAAATAATAATATATATATATGCATGGTATTTAATAGTGTGAAAATATTGTTCTGGGACCTCTGCCTGGTAAACAGCAGAGTTGTTGTCTGGTTACAGTTTGAAATGCCTGCCTGAGCCCTAGAGTCCGTGTATGAAAGTCTGGTTTTAGTGGGACATTTCATATTACTCCTTTCTCTTTTTACTTCTTTTGTTTTGTTTCACTTTAGACTTGTTTTAAGTTTATTTTCTGACATAACCCATGTTTCCATGAATTACTCATACTTAGCATTCCTTATCTGCTCATGACAATGAGATGAAATTGTAAACTTACTTTAGAAAACAAGCTATTCCTTTAACGTAAGCGAGGCCATAGCAATTTGCTTGCTTTTCCTATGAATCACACTAAAGAATGGAATAGTGTTGAGATATGTTTACAGCTGTGGGTGCAATGACTTCACACTTAAAATTATACCTTTAACTGTTACACTCAGATTTAACTTGGGTTTGGCAGCAAGCCTAATGGAGGCTCTTAAATATGTATATATCTTACACATGTAAGGCAGCTGAAAGAGGCTTTTTAGTCATGCCCTTGACCTGGAATCCAGTAGAGGAAAAAAGTAGTATTGGTTTTACCTATGGAGTGAGTCCACCCCCCAGCCAAAATGAGTATTTGTGCAATTAACTGTAATTGATCTTCACGTCCATGGCAGTGCTCTCCTTTCATGTGCCCCAGGACTGTGCTCTGGAGTCCTTGAGTTTAATTTGTGTTCTTAATAAATAACTCTACAGTGGCAGCTCACAAATGCCAGGTACTGGAGCATCAGAAGTGAATTGCTCTTAGCAATAAATTGCCCTAATCACTGAGTTACCACACATTCTTTTTAAGGAATAGTAGAATGTTTTAAATGTTTACAAAGCAGGTAGATTCAGGAAAATGTTTTCCTCATGAGCGGCACATTCTTGCATGATCCAAAAAGAGCCACAGGCATTGGGTCAGTGCAGCAGTGTGAAGGTGAATGTTGTTTTCTATGTGGAGTTAATAGTTCTAAAAACCTGGTGTGGGGCAGAGGAAGTGCAAAAATACTCTTCAACTTGCCTTGAGTTTACCAACTGCTATTTCTTGACTTTCTGTTTTTCTGTTGCTAAGACAATCACTGATGGAATAAACACACTAAAAAAGCTTTGAAATACACAAAACCCTTGGAGGGAAGAGAGTGGAAACTTTCTTCATCCTTGATTTTGACACTGAACACCAGATTTCCAGCAGAAGTTCATTGATTTGATTTGATTTCGTGGCTTTTTTGGTGTTCTATTGGGGTTTTTTTCTGTTTCCCTTTGGAAGAGTTCCAGTCAGCTGAGATGGGACCCTCACAGTGAATGTGTGCCCTCAGCAAGTTCTGAGAATGAATGCTGAGTGCAGAGCAGGGAGGGAGAGGGAGAGGAAGGTGCTCTATTGTCACTCTTCTGCTGCTGGTACCTACCTGTGAGGAATTTTCTTTTGAAGAGAATTGGGATGCATGTTTTGTTGGGCATGGCTTATTGTCACTTGTCTTACCTTGTGAGGAGACAGTGGACATTTGATTATAAGGGTGGTATTTGAAATGCAGGTGAAGAGTACCATATTGATTGGGTATAAATAGTCATGGTTTAACGTGGGCTGAAGAATATTTGAAGTTTTGTGTGGTCACTTCTCAAGCAGCCACATCTTTCAGAAACTGAAATATGTGAGTGGATTCATATATGGATCCATTTTACCCCAGATGTGGCCAGTATGAAAAGCTCTCTATGAGTTTTGAAAAGAACTTTAGTATAGAAGAAAAATTGTGGACTAAAATTGCAATCAGAAAGACTTACATTACATGTCAAGAAAGTTCCTTAATTTTACCAGTTATATTTTAAACAAATGATGGGGTAAACACCTGTCATGACTGTCTCTCCCCAAAGATCAGTGAATTAAATGATCTCCTTACATTCCCAGTGTGAATTTGCAATTCTGTGATGTCTCCAAATTGTAGATTTCGTCCCATTAAACACAGCAAAAGCTCTTCTATTTTAATCCATCTGTACTCAAGCCTATCTAGTATGCTCACCATCCTTTTGCAGTCTTGTTTTCCTTAGTCTTGTGAACTCTTGGATGTTTTGATCACTGATAAAGAAAAATATGTGATGAAATGCAATCTCTCTTCATGTGAGCTTTAGTGAACTTAGTTCATGTGCTGCACTTTCCAAGTCATTGTGATTTATTTGTTGCTCTGTTGTTTGCATTCTTGTGTAGGTACAGTGAATATGCAGAGAAGGTTTGTCTTGCTGCTGCTACAGCAGCTTTTGTATGAGAATGATGCATGGCCAAGGCCTTCAGCGGGCATTGCTATGGAAACTTCAGGGCACGGGCTTCTCATTCCCCCCTTGGCAGAATTCTTCACAATAATTGTCGGGAATGATATTTGCTACTGAAACATCGATGGGCTGAGTATTTATGATCATTAATTTAGTAGACATCTTGTGCAAACAAAAAGGGGTTTTTATTCCAAATACATAAAACTTCCCTGATATCTTGAGCAATAATTTTTGGGTACTTAAGCTAATGCTGCTACCGAAAAGTCTTTTCTCTTTAATTTTATGTCCAGAGATGGGCCAGATCAGCAGTCTGAATCACTTGAGAAACTTTCCCATTTGTTCTTTATTATTATTATCCAGGCAGGCAGGTTCCTCAGTCTGGTTATGTGTGGTTTTGCAGATGGTTATGCAGAGGTGAGATGAAGAAGAACAGGTGATTGGAGAAGGTGAGAAGTTGCTTTTGTCATGGCTGTGTTGGCTTGTGATTATTTCAGATTGCCCATGACAGGCTGTGTAGAGGGCAATGCTCTGCAATGTCATCTGGAGACACCTTCAGTTCCTAGTTTGGGTCTTCACTGAACAAAGTGAGTTCCAATTTCTTATTGAGAGCAAAAAGAATCACCAGACTTTGCCTAAGGGTTCCTTCTGCAGGTTTGGAAGGACTGTTACCCAGTCATATCTTGCGTGTCTTCTGGTGATAAGGAAGAACTGAAACACGAAAACCAGTGCTTATATTGACTGGGTGATTTTCTAGAGTGGAAATGCAAAAGAAAAAAACCCCAAAAGGTGCATAATAGGAAAACAGTAGGCAGATGGCAGAGACCTTGTAGGGTGAATGTCCACAAAGATAGGTATTATCTTCATTAGGTGTATAGACCTTGGACCTGGAGAGACAGGGGAAAGGAGCTTGACCTGCAGCTGCTGATTCAGAGAAAAGAGCTTGCAAGCATCTCCAGTGTAGTGCCATTACTGTTGTTGTGGCAGCTCTCATTAGCTGGTTACCATCTTCCCTAGCTGGGGATGAAGTGGGTCTCTGTTCCCTTGGGAATACAGAAGTTATTCATTTTTTCCCAGAAGAGGGGAGAGTGCTGCTTGGAACGCCAGCTCAGAGTGGTGTGGTGTATTCTGCATGGTTACTGTTGGGAGTGTGGTGTGTCACAGCGGCTGGGCATCCCTGGAATTGTTCTCTAGGTGAAGGTCTATGGAGCAGTGTGTGCCAGGCTGGAGAGCTCGCTGCTGGGATTGTTGTAGGGACAATGCTCTCACTGTGAGGCTGTGGGGCGGACACACAGAATATGTTATGGAACAGTGCTCGCTGTGTCTCTGGCTTGGCATGCCTTAGCAGGCTCTGTGTTGTGAGCACTTGCCCATGGAGCTGCCAGAAATAGATGCCTAATGGCAGAGAATTTATGAAAATTGATCTCAGCCATGTAAAGATGCTGGGGCAGAGTGAGATCTCAGGTTGAAGAGGAAGTGATGGGGAAGTCACCTCTCAGGAGCTGACTGAGAAACTGGTCTTAAGGCACCAATGTGCTTGGTTTTATTAAGTACTAAGGTGTAATAATTAGTTACTTGTTACTTATCTAAGTAAGAATCTGATAGCTTTATTAATAATAATTCTTCAACCAGCTTCCTTACATGGATGTTGAGTTTCAGGTGTGGTAGAGCAAGAATCCTGAAAAATGTACTTCCTTGGGAAAACCAATGTTGTCTTTGTATTTTGAGCAGCGTCCTGCACATATGCTAGAGTTTGGAAATGAGTTGGGAGTTGTTCTTGTAACACACAGGTGAACTGCACTGAAGTCAATCTTCAAAGCAGCCTTTAGCATGGCCTTATCCAGTATTAGTTTTCAGATTGAGGTTGAAGAATATTTTCTTTGTAGATTGTTGTGTTCTAAGTACCGAGAATTGCATCTAAAATCAGTATTTAAGTCAAAGTACAACTGTGCACAAGCTTGTTTCAGGTATTTTCTGTGCTTAAGTTTCCATGACTTGTTCCAAGATTGAACGGTTTTACAGAAATACCATGTTAGAAGGAAGCTGGTTTCATTTTTATATGTTCAGTGGAAGGCTGGTTAAATGTGACTGCAGTTTCTGAAAACTGTCATTGGTGTGGATTCTGGTTTTGGCTGATGCCATTTGAGAAGAACCTGGTACTGATGCTGTTTGGCTGTGAGAGTATATATGAACTTGCATACTTGAAATATGCCTATAGGAGAACCCCATTATGTACATGTGGAATCTGTTGGACTTGTAGAAGGTTATTTAAATCTCAGTTAAAATTACAAATTGGTTTGCAAGACTGTCATTTTGAATAATATTAAAAACTTGGCAGTAATCTTACTTTTTGATTCTTTCATGTGACAGTCATTTGCTTATTACCTCTAACCTAGATTAATGTGTTAGGAAGTATTTATTTGGGATCAAGGATATTTAGTCTCTTAAACAACTGTGCATCCAGTCAGTGGTTAGGGTTTTAGGAAGCAGTTCTGGTTTCAGGTCTTGTGCAATATCTTAAATAATGTAGGGAAATTTAATGTTTAAAATATGTGAGGTTTTATTACAATGAGATTCACTTTGGCATTGTAAAATTATTCTTCAAGTTTGCTTGTGGGTTACTTGTGGTGGAAACTTTGGATGGAATCTGGACATGCCCGAGCTGCTCTCTTGGTTCAGCCTGTCACACTCAGTGTGTTTTGCCTTGTTCTTTTTCCAGCTGCCTCAGGAAGAAGGAAAGTGTGACTGTATCTCCCTGGCCCTGTTTGCTGGAATATTAGTGAATATTAAATGCCCCAGACCATTATCTTGGTAGCAACACTGATCTTCTGGGTTGTTACAAGATCTCTATGGGGAGTGGTCAGGAAATATCACTGGTCTGTAACGAGTTTCTAATTATTCTGTTGCACTTTCCTTGTTCAGGATGGAAGGGCTGTGATTCTCATTTCTGCCTTGCACAGAATCAGCAGGTTGCTGTCCTGAGCACCACTGCAGCCTGTCAGCCAGGCTGGGATGTGTTAGATCATTGTTTAACATGGGTTTGCATTTCTTCAGGTTCTTTCATCAAACCAGAGTTTTCCATCAACCAGGTTCATCAAACCAAACTCTCAGTTTTAATACAAAACTTATGAATTATGCACAGGGCTGATCCATGTATCATCTCTATTTTATCTGTTTTATGAATCTTTTTAACATTTTCAGTGTTGTTTTGATTAATGTTTAAAATTATGATGAAATGGCATTTTAATTATCATAGCCTCCAGCGTTGTCACTGAATGAAGAATTATACAGAAAACATTGTTCATCTCAAAAGTATTTGCTGACTTGTGAAGATAAAATTTTATGAACATAAGTTAATAAAACTCAGTGCATAACCCTGGCCATGTTTAATCCATTCTAAAATACCGTTCATTTTGTTTTTCTCATAGCTGTGGAGTTTCTGAGTATTCTTTTAATAGACGTGTTCCACTGTTTATTCTCAAATCCAAACAATACAAAGCTTTCCCTTTGCACAAGGCTGGATGAGGGAATGCTTCCCTCTGAAATCAGAGTTAGAAACAAGACATAAATGCAGTGTGATTGTCCTCAGGCTGCTTCCTTTGGTGTGAGTTTAGCTTTAACCATGGCATGAAAATAATGTGCAGTGAACTATATTGTGTATAACCTGAACATTTATATGGGCACTGGTTGTAAGTGCTGAGTTATTATATTGTATGAGTTTGCAATTCACTATATTGATCTTCATGGATGCTTTTTAGGCCTCTGTTCCACAGCCTGGTAACTAAAGGTCATACATACAAAGAAAATTTGATACTTAAAAGCTTAAGATTGTCTTTATGTGTTGGCCAACATTATGAGCAACTAAGATGAGTGTTTTTCACTTTTAGTGTGGAGATATGTGGAAGTTATTCATGGTAATTACCCAGAGTAGTTTCTAATTTCTTAAAAGCTTATTGCAACAAGTATATAATTTCATCTAAAAGAGGCAGTCTGTCAGTGATGTTTAAAGCTGAATTTCTGTAGTAGAAGATTCACATTTGTGTTTATATATTAAAAGAAAGTATTTTAAATTGTGTGTCTGGTGGTTTGGTAATTATCTCTAAATTGCTTTTGAATTGGGAATGGGATGAGTGTTTCTTAAACTCTCTTGTATCTTCAGTTTTTATTTGCTTAGTGATACTTAATTTGGAACAATCATGTAATTCAATTATCTTTGTTCCATATCCATAGCCTTGCTGAAATTAGGCATTTTGGTTGGTTTCAGAAATATTCAGTTAGGTCTTTTGTAGGATAAGACTAATGCAATTAACATTGAGTATTATTCTTGTTCTTTTCCATTACTTTAGCACAAGTTATGGAAAACCTGTTGGGAGTTGTGGAGTGACTCCCAGAGCCTCTCCTTGCCTGCTGTGTCCCCTCCAGCACGGTGGCCTGTGCTGTGTTAATGTTCATATTTCCATGCTTTAGACACAGAGTGTTACCTTAGGAAATCAATCAGATAAAGCTGGGTTTAAGCTTCCTGCCGAAATATCCATCAGTAATCCTGCATTGCCTGATCTGCAAGATGGAATAAGGAAGTGATTGTGTGGGGTTTAATAAATGCATGTTGCTGCTTGTTGTGAGGTTTGGGTTTTGGTTTTTGGGGGTTTCCTCCCCAGCTAAATGAGCCTTGACTGCCATATCTCCACTTTGAAGATGTAAGAAGTGCTGTGGAAAACAGGTTACTGATTTTACGTGCAGAGTTTTGCAGTAGCTGCAATTGAAGTAATTTTAATGAGTTTAAGGGAAAAAAAGCCCTGAATCTGGTGAGTTCAGAATAAATTACCACAAGGCTTTTGAATTGTCCTTTGGTGGTTGTACAGGTTTTTCATGCTGCAGCCTTGAATATAATAAGTTAATTCACAAGCTACAGGTTTTGTGTTCTAGATGAGACAAGAACTTCAGAGGCAGCTGCCGTGATTTGTCATCCAGTTCTCTTTCTGTTAAAATATGAAAAAGAATTAGCAAACAGCACTGGAGAAATGGACATTTCACAATAACAAACCTGCCTTCTTTTTCATAATTCCAGGGCATATTCCCTTGTGGATTCCAGTCAAGTGTCTACCTTCCTGATTTCTATTCTCCTCATAGTCTACGGCAGTTTCAGGTAAGATTTTTTTTTTTTAAGGTTCTGTAAAGTTTTTATTTTTCAAGTAAAAATATTGCAAGTGACTGAATACAGTTTATGGCTTTTTGTTTCATTGTACCTTTGTCAGACACAGCCAATGTAAAAAAATTATTTGCTTCTGAGAAGGAAATGGAAAAGGAAGAAATAATAGTGAGCTGGCATTTCTGAAAGATGACGTTGTTTGTCATGTTACAAGTACATATTACTTAAAAGTCGGTCCTTGAGGACAGCTCAGTAAAATCCTATTTTAGAGAGTAGAAAAGGATTGTTGAGACAGATAGAAGGTAATGTTCTCAACAGCAGAATTTTCTATACATTAGCCAGTGGTGGTAGATTGAGAATGCTCTCCTGTGATTTCACACCTGTCCTGTAGAACGGCGATCCCCGGGTCCCACTGCTGTTTGCTCGAGTGGCAGTAACAGCTTCCGAGAGAAGTGGGAAACACTGTCAGTGTTGGATTCCAGCAAAGCATCTGAGAACTGCTGCAGGATGAGTTTAAGTCTTCAAAAATAAAATTTTCCTCATTTTAGGAGACTTGAGTGTAGTTTAGAGTAAACACAGTTATCCTTTTTGACTTGCATGCTGTATTATACAGTTTGTTTTACTGTAGTGGCACCTAAGGAATGAGGCTCATACTGACATATTAAAACAATATAATCACAATATGGAAGTATTATTTTTTTATACTCAAATACAGCACATTTTTCTTTCTGCTTCTTGAAGAACATTGCTTCATTTCACAGCTCTGATAAAAAGGCCTTATACTCACTGCAAAGTCTCAGAACTGCTATGAGTATTCCTGAAATAGATGATGGCTGTGCTCATCCATATGATGTAAGCTGCAGCTGTTTTAGGTTAAGAGGTTTTATATCACTACTGTAAGTTAATAAAGTCATATAATGAAAGAGCCAATTTTTTACAAGAGCTGTCTGTTGTTGTTAGCGAGCATTAGGTAACAGCACTGCTGGTGAAATTAAAATAGAAGACTTTAGGAAAACAAAATCTAGAGGTGATCAGAATAAAAAAGTAATCAAAGGTTGTATTTGTTTAGTTTTTCCTTGAAGTTTTGAGTCAGATTAGCATGCAGTTCAGGGACTAATTAAATTTTTAACTATTTGAATTTATGCAGTTGTTTAAAAAGGACCTATGCATCTGGCTGCAAGAAGCCATAGCATTTATTAAAATTCAATTATGAAAACCTACTGCAATATAAAACAGCAGGACTGTGTGAACTTAAATTGCTTGTCTTTGTTGGAGCTCCTTGTCCTTCAAAATTTTCCCTGCTGTTTGCCATGCTATTCCTATTGGTACCTACGCATGCTCTTAGCATTTTATCCTATAGTTCACATTTAAAACTACTCACCTAGTGAGGACTGTGAACTCCAGAGCAATCTGACTCACTGGATGGAGTAGTGGGAGGGTGATGGATACAAATCCATGGAGGAAATGTCCTGTTGTAGTATTTTGCCTTTGCCTGTATCCTGGGTCTGTAACCCACCATGGGAGACCAAAGAGGGGTCCCGGAGTTTTAAAATTACTTTCCTAATTAATTTCCTATATGTGGTTTCTTCAGCAGATTTCTGAGCTGAAGCCCACAGTTGTGTTGGGGACTCGGACAGACTGATTCTCTTTGATCAGTGAACGAGGTCAAAAGCAGTTTTTTATGGAAAATTGTGCAGTGGTGTTAAGAAAGGGGTGTGAAATACAATTAAGCTATTTAAGAAATTGAAGTGTGGTAGTAAGTTACAAAATTATATTCATCTGGAAATTCTTAAAGTAGTAAAATGAAAACTTCTGGCAAAGCAGATGAATTTTCTTAGAAGACTGATGTGCTGGAAAGGTAAAAGTTACAGCTTAGGGTGCTCATTCCCATCTGTCAGCAGTGGCGTGTTCATCTGGATTTGAGTGCTCGTCTCCTGCAGAGCTGTTGTAAGACAAGAAAAAAATAGCACTCCTTATTTAACCTTTGTGTTGCAGAAGATGGCTTTGGTTTCTGATTTTCAACTGAAAAGAAGCAGGTAGAGTTATTGTAGTATTAATGGCAAGTGGCTGAAGCAGAAGTGCAGTAATAGGATCAGAAAGAATTGGGTGGGTGAGTTATTAGGATAAAATCTACGTGTGTGGTGGATCTAATCTAAGGCAGGCAGCATCAGGGAACAAAGGAAAGTCTTGGTCCACTGTCCTTATTAATAAAAGTAGCATTTGTCCAAAACAAATGAAAAAATCCCAACCCCCCAGCATACTCAGAAGAATGTCTAATAAATGGTGAATAAAGCCCAGAACCAGAACAAAGTGCAGTGATAGAGTTGAGTTCCCCTTCTGTGACTGTGCATGAACGAGCATTTCCTGCCTGCATTTGTGCCGGGTCAGGAGTTTTAGCTTCCAGCCCTTCTGAACGTTTCTCATGTACATTCTGACTGCTCTCAGTCTTGGAACTTGACATGCTTTTATTATTGGCTGCCAAAGGGGCAAGTCTAATCCTTTAAACCATTAGGAGCTGTAAACAGGAGCATGCAAGTAGATGTGTTAGTTGTGGATTTTTAAAGACATGAGCTCAGCTTGAAACAGGCTGTCTCCAAGGGCAAGACAGCCACCTATTCTTGTCCAAATGCTTCTCTGTGACTTAAATGTTTGGGTTACTTTGCAGGTAACAGCTAAATCTGTTTCTATCCTATCACATCCCCAGACATGGGCTCTCAGCTTATGTAAAGCCAGATTTAACCTAGAATCTACCTGTTCAAATACCTGCTTTTGAGCCAAACCAAGTGTGGGATGACCCTGGGGCCTTTTGTCTCCAGGCTTTGGGTATCCACAGTGTGGGTGTGAGTAGAAAGTAGCTCATGTGGTGAGCCCAGAGTGTCCTGTGAACATGGTGTGCTGAGGGTTGCCTTTCCAGCCTGGCATTCCCATGCTCCCAGAGCTCTCTGATGGGTGGCTGTCCTCACTGGTAGAGCAAGAGGCAACATCTCAATAAATTGCATCTGTCTATAGACAGATCCTTGTGTTCCTGTTGTCTCTGTTGTTTGATAGGAATATCTCCTGCAGGGTTTCCCAGAGGCATTTCTGCAGTGATCCACAGTTGAATCTGAGGTTTGCAGGCAGTGCCCTGCCAGCAGCTTACTCATTTTACTCATTCCTTTGGCCTCAGTGTAACCCTCGGAGGGGCTCCCTGTGGGAGGGTGACTCCTTGCTTTGAAACCCTGCGCTGGAAATGCAACCAGCTCTGAGGACCCACAGAAGAAACAATGGAGCAGTTCAGTGCCCCAGGGGAGATGCTGACTCAACATTCCCTTTGGGATCCCAGGAGAAATTTGAACAAAACAGAAAATGTTTCCCAGCTTGCCATATCTCTGTAGCCCAGTAGTTCTGAGTTTATCTTGTTTTACAGTAGGATTTTTAACTTTCTCGGAAGGTGTTTCAGTGATCGCTTCTCAATTTTTTTTAGTATGTTAGTAATAATTTGTGGCAGAGGGAAGAGCTAAATCATAAAACAGTTGGAGATTATTTAGAGGTTGGCTTGGAAGAGCAGCTGTGTTGTTAAGTGAAAGTAATTTCCTAATTTATGCTTACTTTGGAGGCAGGGATATTTATAGGTAATAATAATTGCTGACACTATGGCAATGAAAAGAGAGGGGCTGAGGTTGTTTATGAGCAGTAGATCTAATAGGTTTTATTTCCAGTTTTCTCTGCTGATAGCAATCCCTTAAGTTATGAGTTGCCTGATGCCACTGGGAGAATGATGGTGTGAGGTTCTTGCTAAACTGTGCTAATTCAGAGGGGAACAAAACACTGCACTGAGAAAAGAATTATCTTGTTTGCCTGAGTCTTGGACCAAGTCCTGGAGAGCTGTCAGCCTCCTCCCAGATTTTTATAGCTTGAGAGGAAAATTATAAAGCTACAATGCATAATGGGGAAAAAGGGAGTGTGAGTGAAGGATGGAGGCACTCCAAATAAAGGGCAGAGCAAAGAGATCTTTAGAACAAGCTAAGAACAACAGATTAATTTGTTAGAATTTTAGTGTTCCCCATTGCCTCTGTGTATTTTCCATAACTCTTTAGCTGATGATCCATGATCTGTGTAGAAGCATTGTGGGTCTGAGGTGGAAGCTTCCTCATGTTTTGTCTGAGACAAAAAAGCTGCTTTAATCTCATAACACTGTTGGGGAGCACTTGCTTAATAGAAGCAAAGAAAACAAACCAAAGTTCTGTGCTGGAAGAGCCTTTTTCTTGGCTTTGTTTTATGGAGTGAAGCTGCTCAGCCTCTCTGTCTTTAATACACCACGTGTGTCTTGATCCTATAGACCTGAATGTGCCTAATTCCAGGTGCTGGGACTGCAGCACAGACTTGCTCACCTGTGCATTGCAGGAGAGGATCAATGCACTGCAATAAAATATCTCTGACACCTCTAGAATCGTTTAGAAGACCGTGGTGTATTTATTACTGGTCTGATAAATGAATAGCATTTGTTTGCTTTATGTAACTCAGCTAAGCTAAACTTGAAAAGAAGTTTAATGCCTGTTGACCTGGAAGTATTTATTGAAATACTTGGATGCTGCTGTAGGCTTAAGACAGGAGCTGTACAGTGGGAGATGCACAGTGCTTCTGGTGGTTCTCTGTAGCTTGTTTGAATAAATCAATATGCAGCTAAATTGTGAATACCTTACATGCATCAGAATGAAAAACTGTCATGGTAAACTTGATTGCTGGTATTTTTGGTAAAAAGCACATCAAATTTAACAATAGAAATTATTGCTGGTCAAAACAGACCTTAAGTGAAATTCCCCTTTTTCAGAAAGTTATGTCAAATGTGTTAGAATGTAATTTGGAAGTTGTATCAATGTGAAGGACTGTGGCAAAAGGAGTCGAATCCTGTGCTAAATTGGAACTTTTAAAAAGTGTTTATATCAACATGAAAAGATGAATTAATAACAGCTGACCTGGGTACTCAGGGGAGTGTTGTCAGCTCCTATGGACTAATAGAAGTGTATCAATTTGTACTATTTATTCAGTTTCCTCTAGTCATCTGTTCTGTGCATGTAAAATGTATATCTGGTTATTTTCTAGGTTTTGCTGAAATTTTTTCAGTGAACTAAGAACTTACATTAAGCAGACACTTAAAAGCTAGTTAGGGTCATACATAACATTTTGAGGAAGGAAATATTATTGTCTTAAAAACGAAACCTGATAGTCAAATTTGAATGAAAGGGAACAAAAATGAGAACTTGGAAAGAGTTCAAATTCACAAGAGAATTGAAATATTCATTGTGCTTCCATTATGTTCTACACTTCCCAGAAATCAGGTAACAGCAAACAGCAGCACAGACATTTAACACTCCCCAGTGTAGACATTGTGATGACCGATGTCACTGTCAGAATCTGGGATGTGGGGCCTCATTTGGAACTAAGCACTTGAGTTATTTTAATTTCCCACTGTGTCTGGTGGTGTTTCTAATAACCAGCATTACAGGGCTTTTCAGGGGGAGTCTGCTGTGGCAGTGCCAATGAGACTGCAGCTGATGAGCCTAAACAGGAGTTTGGAACTCATCTGTCACATTTGCTTTGTTCCCTGCAGGTCTCTGAACATGGACTTTGAGAATCAAGACAAAGAGAAAGACAACAGCAGTGCCGCTGGGTCTTTTAATGGCAACAGCACCAATAACAGTAAGGGTCAGCTTTACTCCTTACCCTTTTTGCTCCACCTCAGTGCTGCACCTCCTGTTTCACCTGTGTGTGTGAGCTGCTGCATTGCAGATTCACCTGATCCCAGGCTGTGTCTGGGCACTCCCCACTCGCTGTGCCCTGACACTGCTGTCCCGGGTCACACCCATGGAAGCTGAATTTTAAACATCAACATAACATTTCCATGAGGCATAAAAATTGCACATGGCACAATTTGTCAGGTTTGACTGGAAATGGAAACAGCTTTACTTTTAATAAAGCCACCCCACAGTTAGGAGAAGGGATTTTAATTCCTTTTTGCCTGGAGCTCATTGCTGTGGTGTGTTGGCCAGTCTGTAAGCAGGGAGAGATTGGGGGTGCACTCACAAGTCCCTAAGGAGGACTCACCTTATCAGTAGAGAAACTGAAGCAGAGAGTTCACATGGCTCTGGGCAACAACAAATATGTGTCTGCACACTGTCTATTCAGAGTGGGATTAACATGTCAGCTCCTGCATGGTGACTGTCCCTTCTGCAATCTATAAATAGGTTCCAGGCAGCTTGGCCATCTGACATGCACAGCTTTGCAGGTAAAAATATGGAACCGATCAGTTAGAGTGGAACACGGTGTGCACAGGGGATTGCAGATTCATACTTGAGTTTAACTTAAGGCGATTGATAATCCCTTATTTTGAGAAAAGGCTCTAGAATGAAATAGTTTCCCAGAGTATAGAAGGCAGGAGTGAGAAGCCCTGTGCATGAAACCCTGAATGCTAAGCTTGTTTTGTTTAAAGCAAGAAGTGTAGCTTTAAAATGATAAATGAAGTAACATAAGTTGTATGTGTCTCTTGCTGGTTTTGTCTTTTCTAATGTAGACTCTTGCAATTTAAATAGTTGTCAGAGCACTGCTTCTGTTGGCAGCACAGAGCAGAGAGGTTGCTGTGCTTGGTGATACAGCAATGAGCATTTGAGGCTTTTGGCATCTGGGAAGGAAGGGAAGACAGTCTGGGGCTGGGGAATAAGCACATTAAGGGGATTAGCTGTCAAAATGATCAGAAATGAAATGAAGAACTCTGACATTTAATGCTGCAGGCACTAATTCCCAGATGCCAAGGTGGTGTGTAGTGTGTCATTTCTGGATTTTTGTTTTGTTTGGTTTTTCCCCTGGGAAGTTGAAGGGCATGTGAATAAATGTGCTTTCTCAGAGCAGGAGGGATCAGATCTAAGTCACAGATTAGAATTTTTGTGTCTTCACGCTGTCTTCACCGGACTATCTACATTGCACTTTACCTTAATGGACCAGACCTCAGCAATGCAGAAATCCCAAGTGACTGAGTTCTGCTTTTTATTTTTAAAATTTATTGTGCTACTTAAGTTTAAGAGTAATAGATCATGACATGAACTAATAAATTGCATGACCATGTGCAAGAGTCATGACTTCCATGCTTTTTGTTAAGCTTTTCTTTTATGAAAATGGTTGAATATTTATAACAAATACTAAGTCGTAGTTGAGTGTATTTCATGTGTGTTTGATATTTTTAAACATAATCAGATACATTGGTAACTGAGTTGTACAGGTAACCTATTATTGATATGACTTGCCACTCTTGAGAGAAAAAGTAAGACACATTTTCACACGGAAACACAATCTGTGTGTATATTTACTTGCCTGGATATGTCTCACAACCTTATCCTTCAAATCCTGGGATAGGTAAAACCCCCTTCATCGAGCAGTATTTAATTGCTTTGGGGTAACACAGTTGATGTCAAGCTGGTTTTACATCTTTTTTAGGTCTTAGTCTTGTATTATTTTCTGTTGGTCACTTACCAAGTGATTACTTCAGATGTTTCCTATTGTTACTTTAGTTTCCTATCCGTAGAAGTGTGTCTTGTATTTTTAACTGGGTTGCAGCATATGGCTTTTTTTTCCCCCCCAGAGATCAAATGTAGATATAGCTACAGAGAGTGATTAAGTCTTGGAATTTGTGGGGTTAGGTGGGCTTCTCAATTTTGCTGGTAATTCTGAAAAGTCAGAAATACAGTAAAAGTTGTCCTGTCCCATGGTTAACATCCCTGGTAGTCACACTACACGGGTGAGATGAGGGAAGTACTAAAGAATAAAATAACTCAGTATCTCTGCCCTGTTTAAAATTACTGCCAGCAATTAAATGTGAGCCTGAATTCATGTTGGTTTTTAGCAAAAAGGCAATTACAGTGCACTTCACTGACTTGGTGGTTTCATAAACAGGTAAATGTCTTGGGTATTTTTTGAAAACTGTCCTTTATTGTTTGGCTTGATATTATCTCATTATTGCAGCCTGTGATGAAATTTAAGAGCTTGGTGGCCTTCACCCAAGTGGAATTTGAAGCTGTGGCACTCCTTGCATGAGCTGGGTCAGCCTAACACTGCTCAGGCTCTTGTGTTCAGAGATTAAGTAAACCTCACATATGCTCTGTTCACATTTATGTGTCTCAGTGTAAAGTGATTCTAATCCCTAAATAATGCTCATTTTTGTACCTTGTCATTCGTTCTGTCTATGGCACGAGATCAAATTGAACTTTCAGCTCCTGGGTTCTGCAGAGCGTGGCTGTTGCAGTGCACACTCAGCTGGAGCGTTCCTGCACGGGCAGCTGTGCCTGGGCCAGCACTCTGAGAGGGGATGTGCTGCCAGAGCCCTGCCCTGTGCTGGCCAGGCCTGCTGGCCCTGTGTGGCACCAAACACGAGCTCAGTGTCCCCTCTCTCCTGCAGGTATTCAAACCATCGATTCCACCCAGGCCCTGTTCCTGCCCATCGGAGCGTCCGTGTCTCTCCTAGTTATGTTCTTCTTCTTCGACTCAGTTCAGGTTGTCTTTACAATATGCACAGCAGGTGACTAAGTTTTCTTCTCTTTGTAAGACTTGGAATAGAACAGAAAGTACTGATATAACTAAATATTGTTGGTAAGAATTGTAGTGCATGTCACGGTACATTAAGAAAAAGAGTCATTGGGTTTCACAGTTGTATTTTCATGTCTGTGTAGCTATAAATAAAGTGACAAGTATTATTTGAGAAGTATTTTCCACTTAGAGATGTGCTAAACATACTGAACTATAAATTGCCAGAGGTCTAAACATGCCCAGATGTGTTGTTTTGCATGAAGTGCACTTGTTTATAAATTAGTGCTCAGAATGTACATGGTATTTCATAATTCAAGTGCTCAAAATGTACATGGTATTTCATAATTCAAGTACTTCATGGGAAATAACTTTTGGGACCCTGTCCAGAGACTTCTTTCCTACTTTAATTTTGGTTTTGCTTTCATGCAGTTTTTCTATTTCTGGTCTCACTAGCATTTGAATATTAGTATTTTGCACTGCTTGAATTCAGAACAAAATTGAAACTTACCTGCAAATAAATTGCAGATCCTCCAGTCCTGTTTAGCGTTTATGTTTTGTCTTTTAAATAAATGCCAGTGCATCTCTTTTTGGAAATTTTTGGCCTATTGATCTTTTTGCAATTCTTCAAGAGACCAGCTGCTGTTGAGAGTAGCAAGATTCTTCCTACTGCTCCAGATACACAGCAGCTTCTAAAAATTGTACTCAGTCCACATACTGAGTCTGTGAAGATTTTTAAACTCCTAAAAACCTCTCATCCTCTCCTACTTCATTGCAGGCCTTGCCCTTATGGTTTAACTCCTGAGCTGTGACAGCCTCTTAAACAGGGCTGATGTAGATGGGTGAAATCTAAATCTCCAGTCTTGAGACTCCTGTCTAATGCTACATCCTGTAGAGGCCTATTGACTTCTGCTTTTGTAACTTTGACCTATGACACATATGTTATTTCCTATTAAAAAAATACTTCAGATAGATTCTACTGTATGCTAGATAACAGGGAAATAAATATATGCACACAAATATATAAGATATTGCAAGGAAAGATTTATGACAAAAGAGGAATTTTAATTTGTTTGGATTATTGGTCCATTTATTTTTTTAAATGACTTTGGGATTTGTAACTTTATTTGTAACACTTCTGTGTGTAACTAGAGGATCCTGTGTCCCTTGGGGCTTGTTGCAGGTCTCAGGGGACTGGGGGTCAGTGCTCTTGGGTATCTTTAGTCTTGAACCTGGTTTTATGGTATGGTTGTGCTTTTCCTTGGGCTTGCATCAGAGGCTGTCATCAAGCCCAGGACCTCTGAAATGCAAAGCTTCCTCAGAGATGATGGGACCCTGCTGGAGTTGTGAGCCTGGGGCTGTGGAACTTGGTCCCTCTGTCCCTTGAGGGGCACAGACCAAGCTCAGGTCATGCTATTTTACATCCTCTGTAGCTAGTAGGGGCTGATGTGGGGGACTGATAAATTACAGCTGATGTCTGGTTTCTTAAACCCCTCTCAAATCTTCCTCCCACAGAGATTTGCCTTTCAGGGAAGAGTCAGGAGCAAGCATAGGTGCAGCAAGCAGCCAAGGCCAGGACCCACTGCTCGGCGGAGGGCAGAGCCCCAGAGCTGGCATTGCCTGCAGACAGGAGTTAAGCCAGGGGGTTCCCGACTGAATCATCGGGATTGAGGCTTGGGACTGGAAACCTGAACAGTCAGGAGCAACGCTGGGAGCGGCTCCTCGCGGGCTCTCTGCATTGGAGTCATTGCAGTTTGACTCTGAGCGAGCCCAGCATGGGGACACCGGGGCTGCAGGGCTCCCCGTGGGGCAGAGCTGGACGGGAGGAAAGGGGAGGAGAGACTCTGGGGCAAAGAGGAGGCAGGGCAGGGAGCAGGGAGGGCAGGCAGGACTCGGGGTTTCTGGGCAGTGTTCTTTGCCAAGCACCTCCAAAGAGGTTCTTGGTTCGGTTTGTGCAAAGTTGCCACACTTTGTTCTTTCCCTACCGCTTCTGGTTTTCTTCCCCCCTCTGAAATATTGATAGAACTGTGGGTTTCTGTGGTGCTGTTCATATGCAGACACTTCTTAAATTTTCTTTTTAGATCATTTGAGTTGTCTTTGTTTTGTTTTGTTTTGTTTCAAATCTTCCTCCCACCAGGAGGAAAGATGTGGTTTCACCAAACAAATTTTTCTCCAGATGGCTTAGACTGTGTAGAGAATGGCTTAAGCTGTAAAAGAATGTTTAATTCTTTCCCATCATCTTCATTTGAGAAGAAGAATCCCTTTTAAAAATCAGCAACAAAAGTTTTTAAAGGAATAAGTAGAGGACAGCACAAAGATCAGAACTGCAGCATGCAAAAAGTTCCGAGTGACTTCCATTTTCATTGCAGTCTGTTCTTGCTGCACAGTTTTGGATGTGTGCTGCTGACATGTCTGTGTCTCCATGCCCTCCAGCCTTTTAAATAGTCCTTTAAAAAACTGGAAGGAAAAAATATTATAAATACCAGCAGTTACTAAACATTTTTACAAATGTGTGGGTGGGATAAGTATGCTGCTTGAAAAAGAAAATGTTTATGGAAATAGTCTCTTTGGATATTTATGTATTTTTATCATCTGTTTTCAAAAATCTAAGGCACTTTGTATTTTAAAAAAATGAGGTTGCCAGCTACTGGCTTTAAGTTATTTGAAGTTGTACTGTTTTACTAATGAACAGAGTTTTGAGTGAGATGGGGGAAAAATTACTGTCAGAGTTAAAAAGTGGAAAAAAAACCTTTATTATGCTTAGTTAGTCTGTGTCATATGTTGAAAAATGATAAGAAAATCTCACAACCAGTTTGTAGTAGATTTTTCTTTTTACTCAGAATATATGAGAACTGTTTTTCTTGCTGACACGATCATGAATAGATTTAAGACTTTTTTTTTAAGGTTTGGGGATGGGGCGTTGCATTCCTTTGAGAGCTTTCATTTTATTTCAGTCTGAAGGCTCACTGTTGTGCAGAAAACCCTCAGAGCTCTGAGCTGCTCATGCTGGAATAATACTGAGCATATGATAATAGGACATTGTTGCAAGAGCTTTTTCAAATTGGAGAAGCCTGTTTGTGTACTGTAGAAATTAAGTCTGAATGTCCTAATATTACCTTTTCTTCTTTTCATAGTCCTTGCAACAATAGCTTTTGCTTTCCTTCTGCTCCCGATGTGCCAGTACTTAACACGGCCTTGCTCACCTCAAAACAAGTAAGGACTTGAGCAATCCTTTGCTCCTCTTCTTGTGTGTTGTGTTTCTTTCTTTTAATGAGAATTAAAGCATTAACCTCAGGGCTGATGTTTGTGCATATTTTTTATGCCAACATCATGTTTCCACTTTGAAAGCAGGAAGCACAGTTTCTGCAAGTCACTCACACTTGCCAGCATGGGAAATGCAATACCATTACAGGGGACTGGATTTCCCAACAGTGATTTTTAATAAGTTTGGTTTGTTTTGGCTGAGATTTTAGAGTTTGGGATTTGGCATTGGATTTTAATGTTTGTTAACATTGACTCTGGATTTTAATGCTGGCTCTTTTGGAGACTGTAGTTAAACCAGTGGAAATTACAGTTGTTAATGTCATGTTTTGAAATTAATTTTATTTTTTAACCTTGTGATTGGAGTTCATGTTGCTAAAAGCACTGTCTTAGGTGGTGCTAGGAATGGTGGTGATTTCAAAAGAGGTGCCAAGATTTACAGGGTTTTTTCCATCTCTGCAGTTCATGCTTTAGACACAGTATTTGAATGCAAGGGAAGCTTTTACTTGTTGCTGTTTTGGTCCTATTTGTGGCAAAGGAACTTCCCTTCAGTTGTTCTTGGCATCTTTCATCAGCAGTTGAGCCTTGTTCCAACAGTGTCCATTTTCTGTTCTTTAAATGGAAACACAAAATCTTCCAGCTGATGTTTGTGTGTTGTTCTAGGATTTCCTTTGGCTGCTGTGGGCGTTTCACTGCTGCTGAGTTGCTCTCGTTTTCTCTGTCTGTGATGCTTGTCCTTATCTGGGTCCTAACTGGCCACTGGCTCCTAATGGATGGTGAGTATGTGAATTAAGGGGTTTTACTACTGGTTTGTGCCTGTTCTGACACGTCATTTGCCTGGTGATGATGGGTGAAATTTGCTAATATTAATGGCTTGGCTGCTGAGCTGTGTGACAGACTCCCTGAAGAGCCACTGCCAGGAACATGCCAGGGGAGTGCTTGGAACACCTGTTTTTCTGGTTTGTAAAAGCTTCCAGGGAAGTGCCAGAACACTCATGAAAGATATTCTGCACCTGTGTGGTGTAGGGTGAATGGCCAGATTGAGTTAAAGATGTATGGAGACAGTGGTTGTTTATGATTCATAGCTTGATCCTAAAAATCTGGTTAATTTTTGCTGGGCATCTTGTTGTCTATTGGTTCCGATGGTCAAATAATTTGTTGTGAGGCAGCTCACAGTAGCTGGTTCTCTTTGATCTCTGTGATGCTTACCTTGTGTGGTGAGATGGGCAAAACTGACAGTCAGCCAGGTGGCTTGAGGTGTGATTTACTGGTTTTTTTTCATGGTGATTGACCTGAATTCAAAGGAGCCTTTGTCCTGCCTTCCTGCCTTCCTTGTGCTAGCTCTGGCACTCAATCACATGGTAAACTGATGCAGCTCACTAGAATGGCAGCATACTTGGGTTTTGCCAGCCTATTTTTCTGCTGCTTCAGTGAGATGAATTGGATTATTGTGTAGTCAGGTATGTGCTAAATTTGGCAGAAGGTAAGTGGCAGCATGATGGGATCTGAGGGGATGGAGTTGATATAATAGCAAAGGCATGAAGGGGTAGCCAGGAGCAGGACCTCTGCTTCTCAGCAGTGGCAGGCAGCTAAATTGGCTTAGGACATGGTGTAATGGCACCCTGAGGTCGTGATTGCTTAAGGAAAAATTGCTGCAACAACATTACCTGCCCTTGAAATTGTTTGTTACAATAGAAAACATTCATCCCATTAGCTTCCAGCTCCTCCTAAATGAGGTAGCAGCAGCAGCAGCAGCAGGTCCTCAGCACTGAAACCTCTCATGGCACCATCCATCATTCTTTCCTTTGTAGATGGGCACTGTGCTTCATTCGTGGTTTGAACTCTTCAAAGTCACACCTGTTGTAAGGAAGGGAAATACCTTTTAAAATACCAGATGGTAAAAATGAAAAAATGCAGACAAAGTCTGTTTTGTGATAAGCAGAGTAGCCAACCATGAAATCAAGGGTGACACTTGATCTGCAGTAGCTGCAAAGCTAAAAGGAGTGTCAAGTGTGGATTTTGGCAGAATCTGAAGAGTTGTCTACACTGAGGTATCAGCAGAAGCATTTAGTTAAAAATAGTTATTTTTGCAAGTGCTTCAGTCTGACATGGTGGACTTTGCAGTAATTCATCTACAAAGCTCTGAGCTGCTGGTGCAGAAGGGTGTTTGGCTTTTATTTCTCTTGGAGGTTTTTTTATGATTTACTGAATTGTGTTGGTGCTGTCTCGCTTTGAATTATTTTATGTAGTTTATTAAGGAGCTTGAACTATATACCTGATCCTCCTGCCATCTATTTAAATCCAATTAAATCAGTGTTTTCCAGTGACACTAAACAGGGAATAGCTGTTATTGGCCTTTGTCAGGGAAACACTGGAGCTTTAGTCCTCGTCCTGTGCTGCTGCTGGTGGGATCCCATCATCTCCACCTTCTCTGTGATTAGTCCTGGAGACTCCCGAGCCGCCTGGCCGGGGGGAGCGCGGCTGCTGCTCGGGGGGCAGGCGGGAGCCCGGGCCCCGCTGGGCCCCGCTGGGCACCGCTGGGCACCGCTGGGCACCGCTGGGCACCGCTGGGCACTGCTGGGCACCGCTGGGCACCGCTGGCTCGGCCCCGCCCGGCCCGGCAGGAGCCCCTGTGTGGCCGGCAGAGAATGAACCAGACATTGCTGATGGCGCGGGCGGGGCCGGGGGAGGAGCTGGAGGAACGAGGCGGGGGTTCCTTCTGAGCAGCAGCACATGCAGAGTCCTGGGTGCTCGCTCGGGGCTGTGCAGTTGATTCTGTCAGTGTGGAAGGGCTTTGCTGCTCGAGAGCAGAGGAGAACGCGGGCAATACCTCTTGGTAATCCTTACGACATCGAGGTGTAGCGGTTCCTGCTGGAACAGCCTTCAGTGCCCAGATCCTACCCTGCCCCTGCCTGCACAGCCCTTGGCTGAAGTGCTTCTGAAGGCAGGGACGTGTAACAGGGCAGAGTGAGCCCGTGTTGGCTTCAGGGGTTGTTCTGGCATGTGAAGATGCACCTTTAAAGGTGTTGAAATGCTTATTTCTCAGAGCAGATTGTTGGATGAGAACCACCAAGGATGGTCACTGCTCCCTGGTAAAGCCTGGTTAAAATAAAAGCTTTCCTAAATAGTGGACAGAGCTGGAGATGTACAACAGGAATGCTGTTGGATGTATGGAATATCTGTAGCTAGAGAGTGAATTGCATGGATACCATGGATAGCTGGGAGTGTTCTTATTCCCTTCTTTTAAAATACACTTTGATCAGATCAGAGCCTCACCTGGTGGTTTGTGGGGGGAAGTTAAAGCCTCCCCAGCTTACACACTGCTATGTAAACCAGACCCCGCACCAGCAGCATCTTAGAGCTTTCACCTGCTCTGGATGCAGAAGAGCTGGAAAGCTGCCAGAGAATCTGATCACATATGCAAGAATATTCTTAATCCTCAGAATATCTGTGTTCCATAAGGAGTGTGTTTGCAGGGACACTGGAGTTAATTTGTTCTGTTAATTGACAGTTAACTCCTCCAGGGCTTACTTAGCCTTAACCCATTGCCCAGCACTTCAGAGCTGCTGGTTGTGTGGCTGCTCTACCTCTGTCTTTCATCTTTGCCTATGTTTTTAATGATTTGAAGTCTATTTCAGTGAAGATCTGCCTTGTATAGTTTATCAACACTGTGCATGAGCTTGGACAGGGAAGCTGGCTTCCATTTAGAGAAGTCCATTGGCTGCACTTTGGCCCATATTACTTGTACTTGCTCTCAGGCATTCCTGCTCATTTTTAAAATTCATTAGTGTTTCTTAAAGCATTTGCAAAACTGTGTAATTATTAGCATGTGTATTTCACTGTCAGCTGAAGGATTTTTTCCATCTTCTTTTCTACCCAGTATTTGCTCAGTTTGATGCCTTGTGCCTGTGTTCATTTCAGTGAGAGAGAAATGGGGTGTGTGAACAATAGATAAAACTCATACCGGTTACAGAATTTCCATTTCTCATTAATTATGACCTGGAAATCCTCTCCTAAATATAGGCTTGCTTGAGCTATTATTTTATTAACACTGGCTTTAGAGAAACCTCTTTGATTTAAAACAGTCTGTTCCCTTGTATTTGCTCTTCTGCTGAGGAAGTCTGTAACTCAGGGCTATACTAAATTACTGAATGCAGTTCTTTTTTCTTGTGCTTTGCTGTGTCAAATTCTTTAAACCTCAATAATTTGCTCACATTTTGTAGCTAGTTAGAGATGTGCAGCATGATTTAGGATACTTTTTAATGTCAGTGATCCCGCTGCTTTGTTAAACCTGGCTGCTGTGACTCTTGGGGTTGTGCTAAGGTTGCCAGTTCCCAGGAGATAAGGTGGGCTTGGCAGAATTGCTGGGATGCAGCCCCTGGGCACTGCAGGCAGCCACGCTGGCAGGAGGCCCAGGGCATGTTTATCCCTTGAACGTGTATGGATGTGTTTCCCTAGTGAGTGGATGGAAGGTCTCCCCAGCTTTCATGTGAAATGTAAGTGGAAGGTGACTTCACAGCCCCATAATTGCAGCCTGAGAATCCAGAGGTTAATTTGTCCATTTTGGCTAAGTCCAGCTGTCACACTGCTGGGCATGTGCATAAAGGATTGGCTTCCCTGCAGTTCCACTTGGCAAAAATGGGATTGCAACTTCTTACAAATTCTGTGTCGTGTTAGACAAAGACATTTTGTTGACAAATGTCTGCATGATTGACTGTAATCTGATCCCAACAGGGCTCCATTATTCCTTGCAAATAGACTGATATCATAGATGAAAGCTGATTTGCTTTTTAAGTTTTTTAAAAAATTGTTTTATTTTAAGTATTTCTTTGAAGATTTAATTGTAACCAGTAGAAATACATTCAGTTGTCAGTTGAGTATCCTTGGTAGATGAGGCTGGGCTCAAAGAAGCAGGCAATGACACAAATGTGAAGGGTTTTGTTTAAAATCTTGCCTTTTCACCCTGACAAAATTCCCTTTAGTACAGAAAGAAAATCTGAGCTGTGTCATGTTGTTCAGCTCGTTGATCTGGCTGAAAACTCACCCTTGGAAGAGATTAGGAAAAACCGTACCCGTATTTTTTCCCTAACCTTTCACACACATTTTGGTTATTGGGAAATCCCTGAATATCTAAATGATGATGTTTCATGGTATTCAGGCACTCTTGTACAGTCTTGCCCAAGAAGAAGTTTGGTTTGAGTGGGTTTTTGTCAGACCAAGTTCTAACAAATCACATAACTGTGCCCTTTCTGAATTAAGAGTCAAGGATATTATTTATTTTATGCATTTCTTAGAAAAACCAATAGAGGAAAAGTAGAGGTTTGTGTTTGGGGCACAGAGAATTCAAAGTTGTTTTGCTGCTTTTGTTTTAAAGTGGGTAGTCAGGGTTGTGCAGGGGAGATGGAGTCTTTAGGACAGAGGGCATGGAAACATTTCTTTGTGGTGGGTGGTGGAAGTTGAGTGGAACAGGCGGCTGTGCCTGCAGAGGGATCTCTGCTTCCATGGGAACGTGGTTGCAGTTGGCTACTGAATGTGTTTGGACTTTGCTTAACCCTGGTGAGAAGAATGTCACTGTCTGGAAGTGATAGACAGTCATCTAGTGCATGCAAAGCTGCACAGGTGCAAACAGAGGCTTCTTTGGGGTCCTGGGGGAGAGGTACTGGCTTGGGATTGGTGTTTTTCTGTTTGTTTTGCTATTTTTAATGAACTAATGATGTCTTGCATTTTGTAGCTCTGGCTATGGGCCTGTGTGTTGCAATGATAGCCTTTGTTCGGCTGCCGAGCCTGAAGGTTTCCTGCTTGCTGCTCTCTGGGTTACTAATTTATGATGTCTTTTGGGTAAGTGTTTGGTTTGGTTCTGCTAAAACTGTTTTATGCTTTGGATTTGTAATCGGCCTTGGGCCAGTGTTACATTAATTCTACTGGTATGAAGTTGAGGAAATCTGGCAAAGCCCGAAGATTGGCTCCACCACTCCATTCTGAGATGCTGAATTCTACAACAGGATACACAATTATTTCCTTGCTGATACTTGAAATACAGCAGAAGTAAGATCAGAATATTTTGACTTTTGCATATTATTAAAATAAATAATAATTTGGACCTCAGATTGTGAAAGCTGGCTGAAGATGGGAACAAGCGTTTTCCCCCCACACAGGGCTGTGTCCACAGTGGCACAAGGCACTTGTGCTGGCTTCTGCTTAGCAGTGAAATCTGCAGAACAGGAATGCAAATGCACTTACAAACAGGTTGACATAAAATCTTAGTGCACTTCTACAAGAAACCTGACAGAGTGTGTTCTGTAGCAGCAAGAGGGGTTTGTTTTACCTTTGCATAACACGGAGCACTGATCCAGGGCAGCACCCACTGGCAGCCAGAGATTCCAATGGGATGGGCTGTAGCATAAAAGCCTGTTGGAGACAAGGGCTGCCTCATTCCATTTATGAGTGAGCACCACGCTCACCTCTTTGTTCTGCAGCTTTCGTCTATTTTCAGGGTGCTGTTATCTGCTCTTGTCATCCCACACTGTCCACTTGTTGTCCACACAGATCCTTTGCCAAAGGATCTCAAGATATTAATCAATATCTTGATAACAGAAAGAGTATTTCAGTTATTCTTGAGGATTAATAGAGTAAAAAGCTATATCTGAATTTTTGAAATACATTTTGCCTTTTATCATTATTTACACAATGTACGTATGAGGAAAATGTCCTTTGTTTTCTTGAACAGCAAAACAAAAATACATTCAGCTTGAGTTGCTGTTTAATTGCAGTTTGTAACTTCTGATTACCTTGCTCTGTAGGTCTTTTTTTCTGCCTACATCTTCAACAGCAATGTTATGGTGAAAGTGGCCACACAACCAGCTGATAACCCCCTGGATGTGTTATCCCGGAAACTTCACCTGGGACCAAATGTAGGCAGAGATGTTCCCCGTCTGTCACTGCCTGGAAAACTTGTATTCCCAAGGTAAAAGCTTCTTTTACTGTAGTCCATGAGAAACATTTTCCCTCCATACACTTAGTAGTACTAATTCTGTTGGAAAATCCCTGTTTAGTCATTCCCTCTTCATGCTGAAGAGGAATATAATGAGCAGTGAGGACTGGACACTTTGCTCATGCATAGAGAAAAGACCTGACTGGGGTAAAAGATGCTCTGTTCAGAGCAGGATACACTTCTCACTTTGTGAGAGTTCTGCAGCCTGATGATTGCTAGTGTGACCTCACACTTAAAAACAAAAGATCTGAGGTTTATTGTGCCATCAGAATACCGGATTACTGCGTAATTGCAGATGATTGGGAAGGGTCTGGAAACTTGATCTAAGCAAGGGTGGTTTACCAGGCAAGTGCAGTCTGAAGGGAGATTGTTCCACATTGTCCCTGCTCCAGGTGTTCTCTGATGGCTCAGATCTGTAAGCAGACACACCCAGGGCCTGGTGGGGCAGTAAGCTCAGTGCAGCAGCAGTCAGGCAGTAAGTTTTGTTGGGGTATTACTCTGTTCTTGTTTCTTTAGATGTTGAGATGCTGAAATTACAGAGATTAGAAGTTGATTGTCTGCAATGATAAAACCAAAATTGTTCACTTTGTCAACTTTGTGATAACTTAATTTGCTTTCATTTTCATGAAAAATACCTTGGATTTAAGATAATGGATGATTTTAGTTCGTAATCTTTTTCACAACTGGCTCTTTTCTGAGAATCTGGCAAGACTGTAGTTTTCTGTTTTGTCTGAATGTCCAGAATGGGTGTACTGCCTTGTTTTAGATCTGCATGCACCGGGATGAAGGTGCACTTCAGGGGTAATCAACAGATCAAAGGGCCAGCTGGTCCCTCCCACCAGCGCTGAGGAGGGAGGGGACTGAAGTACTGGGTTAATGGATCTGTTTCAGTGAGTGATTTAAGGACAAAAGCAGCTTAAACACTACTGAGAGGAGGAAACTGGTTTGGAGCAATGTCATCCTTGCCCAGATGGGTTTCTATAAAACTGAGGTGGTGAAGAAATCACTGAGGAAAGCTTCATTAGCCAGCATTGGGTTCATGTGCAAGTCTGCCAATAGAAAGAGTGGCTGTGCCAAATGAAGCTCCAATCCACAGCGGATGAGTTTAGAGTTTGTCACCTTTTGTTTTGGCCATGAACCCAATTCCAGTTGCTCTTTAGTTCCACAGGCAGCCACTTCTCCATGCTGGGGATTGGAGATATTGTGATGCCAGGGCTTCTGCTCTGCTTCGTCCTGCGTTATGATAACTACAAAAAACAAGCCAACAGTGATTCCTGCGGTGCCCCGGGACCAGGGAACATCTCTGGGCGTATGCAGAAGGTTTCTTACTTTCACTGCACACTTATTGGCTATTTTGTAGGTGAGTAATTAGTTCAATATTAAGAGCTGCCTAAGTGAGCAGATGTGGGATTATTGTAGTAGGTTTAAAAGATGATGAAAGCAAGTGTAAAGAGGATTTGAGAGGATGCTTGGTTATGTTCTTTTTAATCCTCCTGTCTGTTTTTATTGGCATGGTCTACGGAGAAAAGCCCTTCTTTTGAAAGTCTTCAAGAAGGGCTTCAAAAAGACTATAGTATTTTTCTTTTTGTAGTTGGTGTATTTTATTTAAAGGATAAAAGAGAATATCAGTGTTTTTGTTAGCACTTGCACTTTGCTTCACTGGCATAGAAAGTGTTGTAGCTCATACCTGAGTGATGGGAAAAACACGGAAGTTTCCAGATGAATTATGCTGTGCATAGTACATAGCAAATTCTAGTAATTCACCTAGGCAATGCCTGCATTTTTGTATTCTGATCCTGACATAGTAGTACATACAGAAAATCATCAGTAGTTACAACTGGAATGCTGTTTATAATTTGCTGTAGCCAGCTCTTTCCTGCCTAATGTAAAATAGGCTTTTCTCTCCAGTCAGGGCATGCGTGTGCATGTCCTGACCTGCCATGGCTCTTCTGAGGCTGAAAAGGAAAGATCATTTCCTACCAATAGCCTTCCTTCCCCCACACCTTGATTTTTGCCCCCTACATTCCCTTTCCTGTCCAGGAAAGTCATTCCTGACGTGTAGAGCCCTTACTCTGAGCCCCAACTGCTCAGGCCAGGGACCACAGACCAGCAGTCCCAAGAGCAGCATTTCAGTGCAATGCACTCATTTCCCCCCCATCACCTTTTGTTGTATTTTGTCTGAATTATTCTTGGCTTAGTCTGAGATTCAAAACTGGACCAAGTGACTCAACACAACCTAATACTAAAATAGAATAATTTTTCACTTTTTTTTTTTTTTTGTTTGTTTCAACTGCATTCAAGAAAGCAAAACACAGAGAAGTGCCTTTCCTCACCTGTCTCTCAAAATGGGGGTGAAGGAAGCCTCAGTGGATGAAATGCTGAGAACATCAACCAGTGCAACCTGAAGATATTTATAGTGACTTTTTTCTTTTACAGGTTTATTAACTGCAACAGTAGCTTCTCGTATTCACCGGGCAGCCCAGCCTGCCCTGCTCTATTTGGTACCGTTCACTTTATTGCCACTCCTCACCATGGCCTATTTAAAGGTAAGAGGGGAGGACGTGGGCAGCAGGGAGCTGTGGGCCAGCTGGCAGCAGGGTCATTGTCCTTGCACTGGGCAGCAGCTCTGGGGGTGATGGGTGCCCCTGGCAGTCCTGGCCCAGTCTTCATTTCAGAGGACTGAGCAACTGAGAGATGAGTTCATGAAATAGAAGATCATTAATGCACATAAAGTACCAGTAATTCTAAACTAAATAAATTCTGAAAAATTAAATTCTGTTTTAATTGAACAAGTGAATTTGTCCTTGTCTAGTTGGTCATGAAATACCATGTGCACAAAGTTTGAACAGTGATTGGAGAGACAGAACCTTGCTTGCCTCTTCCAGTCACCTGTTCTGAACAGAAATTGTAAAATTTACCTTTCCTGTTCCAGGGCTGTTGTTGGAAGCACACATCTAACACTCTGCAGAGCAGAACATAAGTAAGGGCAGGATTTTCAACCTGAATAATTATTTCCTTCCCATCAGAAACCTATTTTGAGTAAATCTGCTCTAGAAGTAAGACATTCTGGCCTGACAGGAAAAGAATTTATTTTTGCTGTCTGTATTGTAATATGCAAAACAGGTGAAGAATGGATTTGCTTTAAGACTTGTTTGCAATTCTGTGTGCATTTTAAAATGTGAATTCTAAGCAGAGTTGAGAGTTTCTGAGGGCACGGTCCTTGTGCTGTTTCCCTCCCTAGGGCGATCTACGTCGCATGTGGTCTGAGCCTTTCCACTCCAAGTCCAGCAGCTCCCGTTTCCTGGAAGTATGATGGAACGGACAGGAAGTGACCTGAACTTCTGCCTTGGTCCTTTTCACTTTAACTTGTGGCTTTGTTGTCTCCTAAAGCTGGACTGGCTGGTACTTGGGAAGGTACCAGTGATGGGACATGTATGAAAGGACTTTGTATTAAAGGAGGGAAAGAAACAAAAGCTAAAATCCCAGAGCTCCGCGTGACTCCGTATCTCCCTGCAGATGTGGAACTGGGGACCCTTTGTGCAACTGCAGCCACTTTCCTCTTTTCCTCACTCAGATGGATTAGTACCAGACTATTGCCTTTGTGAGAGAGGAAGAGACAGACTTGAAACTAAAAACGGCTTGAAGTCGTTCAAAAACTTGTGAACACTAAACACAAAAACGGTTAAGCAAACTGAGGCTTCTTCAGAGAACCCCTCGTGGACATTGGGACCAGTTTCCTGCGGGACTTCGGTTTTGAAAAGAACTGAGACAGAAGGTCTTCTGTCACAATACTGGGTTTTTTTGATTTATTAAATATTTCCTGTGGTGTGAGGTTACTTATTAAATCCACAGACATTGAGTGACTTCTTGCAGTATACATATAAAAATTTGTTGTAACAAGTTACATTTCCACCCAGATGTCATATTGCAGTGAAAAAGGGCACGATTTTTATACATATATATATACACACATATAGATATATATATGAATAAATAAAAAGGAAAACCTGCTAAGATCATGCTGTGTAGCAGACAGGGGCTTGCTGTAATTTTTAGCATGTAGCGCAATTACTCTGGCTTTATGTATATGGATCTACAATGAGCTGCTGTTTTTTCCCCCCTCCTACAACTGAACCTGCAGTTTAAAACCAAGTGTAGTATTTGTACTGGTTGTACCATGAATTTTAGGGGATATTTGATTTGATCAATGTAGCAAACTAGGGAAGAAAAAAGTTCAAACCCAGCCCTGTGTGTCTGAGGGGGGAGGAGGTGGGGGTGTCTTTTTTCTTTTTTTTTTTTCTCCTTTTTTGATTATTTTTTTTTTTACAAACAGCTCCCTTGCAGGTTTTTAGTAGTTCCTTCTTGACCAGTGCATGTATTATAGCAGCAAATGTCTTTGTGCTTTCTGATCATAGTAATGTATCACTTGTAAATACATTTTTTCTATTTTCTATTTTTTTGTATTTTTGCATTTTGTTTCATTAGTGTGCTGTATTTTTCCATGCCCCTGCCCCTCAAAGAAAAAAAAAAGAAAAAAGAAAAACTGTCCTTTACTGTTGTGACTGGTTGGAGTTTGTGTGTTGACTGCTTTGTACCTGTAGCCTGTTAAAATGTGGATTTTATTCTTTCTTTTTTAAAACCAGCACTTCCAGTTGTCACTTTATTGACTGAAGGGCTTCCCTGAGGTAACAAAATGTTTTTCCTTAGAAGCACTGTGCCAAGCAGGGTTTGGGGAGCTCTCCCAAGAGCTCATAGCTCTTGTTAGGTGACAGATGCTGGGAAGTGTCAGTGGCATGGGAGGAGGAGGAATGCTGGAGACTGACTCTGACTGAGCACTGAGGTGATTCTGGGACCGGATTCATTCCAGGTGAGGCAGGACTTGGTCAAACACCTGAAGCTCTCAGCACTGTCAGGTGGTACAAGAAGAGCACAGTGGACATGGCAGGAAATATTGTCCAGCCACATGTGTGCATTGTCATTAATGTCATTAATTAACCCCTTCCTCTGTTCTCAGGCAGGTCTGGCACGGGTGGCAGAGGGGCTGATGCCTCTGAGCTGGCTGGAACGCACCTCCAAGACAGCTGGAACCTCCAAGGAATAACAGTAAGACACAACTCAGCCCTTGTGGTGGTGCTGAGATTTAGCAAACGTGGGTGGGTGTGGTAGGGGGGGACGCTGGGACTCACACACACACACACACACACACACACACACACACACACACACACACACACACACACACACACACCACCACACTCCCTGAGTTCTCTTCTTTCCCTCAACTGAAAGCATTCCCTCTGCCATGGGCCTGCAGTGCTCATCCTCTGATAACTGTCACTTTTTAATGAAATTACAAGTTCTTCATTGAGAATCTGCTTTTTCTGTTCATGCCAGGTGTTAGGTCCCAAACTTGCTTGGGACAGTAAAAAGTCATCAGTTTTGAGCTATACCTCAAAGGTAAGGTGAATAAAATGCTGAGGTGGGTATTCAAATAAAAAAGACTTTTTTGGTGGCTTTTGTTTTGCTGAGAAGTTCCAAGCAGTGGAATAACAACTTCAGATCCACTTCACTGCAGCTTTATCTGCCCAGCCTTTGCACCTCTCTGACAACTGCGCACAGCTCAGGTGCCATCAGCTTCACAGCAGTTCCCTCCTTCGGAATTATTTCTCTGGAATTCATCTGGAATTAAAATACAAGGTCTTTCTCTGGTTTGCAGCAGCATTTTTAGGCCATCCCTGTTAAACATCCTGATGAACAATTTTTACACTTAGAGAAGCATTTGAGAAAGTTCTAGAAGTGCTAATTGATAAGTGCTTAATGAGAATTGGTTTAGCTTTCTCAGAAAAGCCTGGCCTTCCTTGTTAAGCTGTCCTGCCTCTCCCTTTGTGCCCTCAGATTCTGCTGGGGCCTCGCCCAGGTGAGCATCCACTGCACTGGGAGGGGTTTGTGCCCCTTCAGCCGGCTGGAAAAGGATTTTGGTGCTTTGTAGAGGTTTACTGAAGTTTAACTGTCCTTTCCCAGAGCTTTAAAGCTTTGTCCCACAGCTCTCCCTCCTCAAATCGTTCAGAGGAATTAGAAATGGATCCTACCTGGCTGCTCAGCTGTGGGGCCTCCCTGCAGATGCCTTTTGGTGCTTGTCTTTCCAATCTGATGTGTCTCCTCTACTTGAGGATCAAGCTGTACAGGCTGTTTGGGTCCTCTGGATTTTGGGAGACTCTGTAGGACCTGGGTTCCTGTCCTCATTGGGTCTGGTACAGTTGCTGATGTCTTTATTGAACTCCTTAATAAACTAGACACAAAGTCCTGCAGTGAGATTGCCCAACCACCTGCCCCTTCTTCTGGAAAGTTGTCAAAAATAACTATTTTAATAATTGACTAACATAAACCTTCTTGCAAGAGGTAAAATGCTGGCAAAAAAGTGATAGACTAGGGTGTGCTTACAGCACAGTTGTCAGGACATGGACCAGAACTGTAGTGTACAAATCTGCTGACAGGTCTGGTTCTCTGCTGTGAACGGAGAACAGTCAGCTCAGAAATGGTGCTGTTTGTATGTCACACTTCACCTTGCAAACATGATGTGTTCCAAAATTTGAATTTGAAATTGTTTTTTTCATTCTAGTTATAGCACTGTCACATTTTCTTAGCACTATTCCATGTCCTCATTCTATTATTCTTCCAGGCACTTTGATTTTTTACTTCAGAATGTCTTTCAGATATAGCATTTTCCATCTTTTCCAAATTCCCAACATTACCTGGGTGCGTGGCTGTTGCCAGATCTGTGTTGAGGGCTCTCAATTTAGGCAAAACAAAGATCTAATATAAAATCAAAATAAATTTGTCCTTTTTTCAGAACAGCTCAGGAAGAGTCTGAGCTACATGATAATAAAAGCTATCAGGTCTAAGGTGGGGCAGGAAGTAACTCCTAGTTACTGTAACTATGTTTTCTAAGAAAGGATTCTAGTTCAGGCTCCACCTGCTTCATGCCTCATAACTAGTTTCATGTACTCTCAGAGTACTGTGGGGCAAAAACCACAAAGTCCTTGAGAAGTGTAGATTTTGTTCTTGAAAAGAGACTTATCTCCTTCCCCACTTGTTTCTAATTTATGTATAATCTGATTTTCCCATCTCTGTGCCCCAACTTTGCAATGGGCTGAGTTTGTCAATTGACAGAAAGTTTTGGCTTCACATGTGAACAGACCCTTTTCTCCAGGAAGAGCCTGGCCCTGCCCCACCTGGGTTTGTGCTGAGGGTGGCTTGGTAAGAGCTTCTGATTAAATGCTGCAAAACTCGTTTGTGTTTTGCCTTTTCAGCAGTTCCTCTGCAACAGCCCTGAGGAGCAGACACACACTCATCAAAGTTCTCTCAGCGAGCAGCAGTGAGGAGTAAGCTTGAAGTATCTTGCTCTGAGAAAAGCCATTGCTTTGCTCTGGGAGCTCATCTAACCAATGCTTTTACCCCCAAAACAGTGCAGTGTCACAGGGCACTGAGCTCTTTCTGAACCTGTGGCAGCAAGGAAAACTTTCAGAAAGCTTTTGTTTGAAAGCTTTTGTAACTTTTTTTTTTTTCCCTACCTCAAGGTTGTAGATTCTCTGTCCTCTGTCAGCTGAGGTGGTCCCAGCCATCAGAGGGTAACAGGGACGGTTTCATTCTGCTCTGGAGAGAAGCTGCAGCAAATTAGAGCTGGTTATGAGGGAGGCTGAAGGTGAAAAGGGGCAGTCAGCAAGCACTGACAGCACAGCAGAGCTAAGAGAAGCACCTGAACAAGAGGGAAAATGGGCTGGCAGAAGTGTGACTGACTGTGCTGGCTCAGTGGGGATTCAGCTGGAGCGCAGCATAACAGGAACTCTGCATTGCTGGAGTCCTCACGTCCCTGCAGCTCCTGTTCTACCCGAGTGGCTGCAAGGAGAAGTTAGTGTAAAATAGAATCCCACAGCTTCAGGTACCATCATAGAAGCCCTCCATAATTTACAACACATTCACCATTGGAATGGTTTTCCAGTGGGAATGCTCCTGTTGAATGCACTGCCTGGCGAGTTCTGTCAGTCATTATGCATGGGAGAACAACAAGGAGAAACTGAGCACTTGAGGCCCTTGCCCCAACACGCTGTTGCACTCCAGCACCCTGCACAGGGATGAGTGACATCACTGAGAACTGGTCTCACTGGTGCATGCAGGCCCTGCTGGTTTCTGCTCCTGTGTCTTGTGACTGGAAAAAATTAAATTAATTCACATCTGCATTAAAAAAAAAAAGGGAGTGGTGGTCCTTTAAAATCCGGTTTTATTTGTCTTCTCTGCTCTCTGCTTCTCTGCTCTCTCATTCTCTAACAGAATCCTGTTAGTCTTCTCTGCACACAAGTCTAAATAAAAGGCACCACAGGAAAATAACCATTTCCCTCTAGTGAACTTGTTTGGACAAGGAGGCAGACTGGACCATACAGGCTCTAGTCTTAATCCTCTCCCTCTTCTCCTGAGTTTAGAGCTTTTCCTTTGGCTGTTGACACTTCTAAAGTTAATGTCTTATCAGTGATCACTGACTGAGGATGTGCTACTGCTAAAGCTTCCTGGTGAGGTTTGGGTGTCATCTCTTCATTTCCTCATTGCCCAAAACATGTAGAGATTAAAAGCTGTTACTGCCCTATCAGGCACTTCCTTTCTTGTTGATATTGCAGAAGCAGATTTGGGAGCAGAGGGGTTTTTTGGTGTTTTGGGTTTTTTTACAAAGCAGTCCTAGGCATTTCAGGTTTGATGTCCTTGGCTTCTATCCCTACATCCCAGGGCAGCTGAGTGAGCAGGTGCTGGGCTCTGCTAGCCCAGATCAAGGGATTCTTTCTGATCTGTTTTCACATCTGTGCAGACAGCAACCAGTCTGTGCTCAGAGCCCTGTGTGGGTTGTCCCTGCGTGTCCTCCTGTCTGTCTCCTCTCCTGCTGGAAGTGAGAAGGGCCCTGCTGCAGGGATTGCCTCAGCCCAGGCTGTCCCATCAGGAGCTCCCACACCTGAACTCCAGTGAGTTCACTGGATCTGCAGAGGCACGTGACCAGCAGCCTGAAGCATGGCACAGGGGTCATGGCTCTCAGTACCTCTAACTCTGGCACTGGTTGTCCAGTGCCCTGTAGTGACAAATTTAGCAAAATAGGCAGTGGCTGGCAAGTGCTGTCATTTTGCCACTACCAAGCCATTCCAACAGTCCACTTTAGGAAAAGCCCCAAGCACAAGTTGCCTCCTTCCTGCGCTCACAGCCACCACTTACAAACCTCAGTCCAGCCTCTGTGTGCCATACTTTGTCCAAAGAAGAATCAGCACATTTTAACTAGAGAGTCATAGTTATTCATTGGTGAGGAAAACCTCCATCCACAGCCTCAACAGCCTCATGCAAGAGGGTCAGACTCCACCACTGTGCACCATTACAAGGCACTTGCGGCAGTGTGCTGCTCCAGGCAGCTTCCTCAGCCTCGGTAGGCCTTCAGCAGCTGGCCTGCGATCACCAGTCTCTGGATCTCACTGGTCCCCTCGTAGATCTCGGTGATCCGAGCGTCACGGTAGTGCCGTTCCGCTGGCATCTCTGTCACGTAGCCCATCCCACCCAGGATCTGGATAGCCTGAAACAAAGGCAGCAGCTTAGAAAGAAAGTGGGGTCAAGTAATCTGTTTTCTACAGAATGCACATGCACACACACAGCCATTTTAAGAGGAAGTGAGCCCATTGCAAGCATAATGGGGAGGGTGGGACACATGGGGATGGCTGCAGCTCATTTGTGATCATAGGAATACACAGGATTGATCTGGATAAGAGCAGTATGGATATTCCAGATGGGAAATTACTGCTTCAGAGGTATCTGTAGGTGATCCAGATTCTAAGATGCTTTTACTAAAGATAGGGGACACTAAGCTGAGGAACAGAGGCTCTCATCCAGATACAGTGGTGAAGACTGGTGGCCCTAAGCTTTCTCCCACATTGTTGCTCTTTCTTAAAACTGCCACAGCCCTGGAGAGCAGCTGGCACAGGCCACTCTAATAATACACCTGACACAGGCCACTTATAAATCCCTGCCCTCCTACTTCCCCACAGCCTGTGAAGATGGTTGTGCTAATCGGTTTCAGACATAGGGTTGGTTGCTTCCTTAGCTGGTGTGTTTCAAATATAAATTAGTAAATGTCATCCCACCTTCCCAAAGCACTTGTGAGACATCCAAAGTCCTCACCCACATGATGTATGTCAGAGTTGTCAATTGACAGTTACCTGATGAGCGATGGATGTTGCAGCTTCTGATGCAGCCAGTTTGGCCATTGCTGCTTCCTTTGGGGAAGGAAAACATCACTGAGGGTGCAGCTGTCACAAGGAGGGATCCCTCACCTGCACAAGGAGCTTGAACACTCACAGAGCAGCTGTGCAGAGAGGCCTGAAGATGGTGCCAGCCAAGAGCAGCAACCCCTCTCCCCTTGGCTACAACCAGTGCTGAACTCGGGGCTGCCCCAGGGTGGGCAGCAGGCCCAGGACCTGCGGGGGGTTACAGCCAGCAGCACTGGCTGGGCAGGCTCTGAGCACAGCGATGCTCTATGGAGAGGGGTTCCCTGGCCTTGAGCCTGTGCCCTGTGCTGTGGCTGCTGGACAAAAGGGCTGGAAATACCTTAGTGAAGGGCTTTCCATTGTCCTTCAGCATAGCAGCTCTCCAGGTCAGCAGGCGCGCACCCTCCAAGGCCACAGCCATGTCTGCCAGCTTGAACTGCAACAACAAACACTGCCTTTGGTCCAGGGCCTCTGCCTGCACAAGGGGACAGCTGAATCTCACCCCTGGGTGAATTCTTCCCTGAATTCTCCCACCCCTGGGGCCACCTAAGGAAAAGAAGCCTCTCTCCCAACAATCAGTTTTAACAGCATTTGAAACAGAATTATCAGCCTGTTTATCCCAGACAGTACAAAGTGCACTGTGTGCCTGATAGCACGCCCAAGAGCACACAGGGACTTTCCACCAGCCCCAGCACCCTGAAACTGCCCCATGTGCCCAGCTTGTACCTGCACTGCCTGGAGCTTTGTGATGGGTGACCCAAAGGCCATTCTCTTCTCAGCATAATCCACAGCACAGTCGAGAGCTGCCTGTGCTATTCCAAGTGCCTGTGAGGCAATACCAATCCTTCCTCCATCCAGAGTTTGCTGAGAAAGACATTAAATATATGGAAGTCAAGTCATTCTTGATCAAGAACAGTACACACACATTTCTGGTGTTGCTGGACAGCTGCTGTAGCCTTAAAATCCTCTGGTCAGAGACCACCTTGATTCAGAATGTTGCCAGTTATGCAGGGATAGAGAGCTGTAACAGGCAATGTCACTGCAGAGAGAAGGCAACAGTTCAGCGATAGAAGGAGAAAGGAGAGGGATTGCTTATTAGCTGGGAGAAAAAGAGAGGGTGCAAAATAAGGGAAACAGCACAACAAGGATGTGCTCTGGAAGGGGCTGGAAAGAACTCTTCAGGCAGGCCCAACTCACTGCAGCTGATTCTGTTTTGAAAATCTGGTCAGTTTTCCTTTCTTACCCTCATCGTTAGGACACACATGTGAAAGCGTTTTTCAAACTGATTAGTGAACCCAGTCAGTTACCTGACGTACCTACTCTGCCCCTCTGTGCACAGCAAGAAACTGCAGCACAGGGAGAAAAGGCTTCATCTTCTCAACCCTAGGCTGAAGGTCTTTAAAAGAACCTGTTGGTCACCAAGCACTTTTAGTTCTGGACATAATGGAATGGGCTCTGCCCCAGGGAGCTCAGCCCAAAATGTAAGGCCTACAAAGGGTGTTTTACCCCTCCAGAGAGAGCAATGACCACTCTCAAACTCTCAAACTGTGCTTCACTGCAGAAAACAAAGCTGTTTCCAGCTGCCCTGCTCCTCCTCAGAAGTCACATGCATGTCATAATCATCAGTCATTCACCTTGAGAGACTCTCCAGCAGTTGTCGTGCACCTCCAGGACAACTTTCCTCTGTCACAATATTCACATGGGGAAATGCCATGTTTTCCCTTTATCTATGGGTACAACTGGAGGAACAGAGCATTGGGAAGGAAGGAAAATTAAAATATACTGCCCCTGTTGACACAGCATCACAGTGGCATCAGCACTGCTCCAGCTGAGAACTGCCACAATAGAAGTGCTGTCAAAGATCTGTGTAAATTAAACATTCATCAGGCTCTGGGAATGATTCCTCCTATACTGGCACAAAGGGTCAACAGCTTAACACAGAACAGCTTATGCAAGCAGTCCTCACTGAAGTGACTGCCTCTGGAAATGGTTTACCTAACGGTAGGCTTGGGAGCTATGGCTGTACACACCCACAGCTGCACCCCATCCCTCCCTTACCATGGCAATTTTGAAGCCCATTCCTGGCTGCCCCAGGAGGTTGGCCTTGGGTATCCGGCAGTCCTCAAATATCAGGTTGGCAGTGGAAGAGGCTCGGATTCCCAGTTTGTCTTCTTTCTTCCCCAGTGACAGCCCAGGTGTTGGCATGGGAACCAGGAATGCACTAATGCCCTGCAACAAGACACAAACTCTTAGGAATGGTGTCTTCTTACCTTTCCACTTTTGGCTGTCAACAGGCTCCCTCCATTTTACATAAAAGCCACGTGTCCAGGTAACCAGGAGGAGGGAGGGGAGAGCTGAGACAGAACAAAACCAGCACACATCAGCCCCTCCTCTGCTCAATGCCTGCACAGCTCTAAAAACAGAGTCCCAGCCATGGCAAAGTTCTCCACAACTCCTTCACTCCCACCCCTTTTTCCTGACTGATACAAACCAGCGCACCTTGTGCTTCAGGGATTTATCTGTAGTAGCGAACACCACGGTGGCTGAGGCGTCCCAGGCGTTGGTGATCCAGGCCTTGGTGCCGTTCAGAACCCACTCGTCCCCATCCAGGCGTGCCACGGTGGAGGCTGCACCCGCGTCACTGCCATTTCCTGAGCAAAGCAGCAGCAAACCTCAGGTGATCAGTGAGACACTGGGGGCAAACTCACTCCCCACCTGCACCCCATCAGCTCATGGCACTTCTTGAACTGTGGAAGTGTCACCCCCGCACAGGACAGGGAAAGGCCCATGTGTGCAAGACATGCCCAGAGTTCTGCTCACACAGGGAATGAATATTTTCAGCAAGGACCATAGGATGGCAGTTCATACCTTGGGTACTGAGATTCAACTCACACAGAACTGCTATAAACCACCCTTCTACAAACTGTGCCATAATACCTAAAGTCCATCCTAAACCTGACCAAGGAAAGATTCTACACCACGTTCTTTGCAACAGGGATGGTAACAGTCACATCACCTGGTTCACTGAGAGCAAAACATCCAATTTTCTCTCCACTGGTGAAGGGAGCGATCCACTGGTGCTTCTGCTCTTCAGAGCCAAACTTGAGTATTGGCCCTAAATACAGGGACTTTAAGAATTTAGTGTTGTTAGTGCCTCTTGAAGGTACAACCAATTGAGTAACTCCCTAATGTGCTCTCCACATGCCAGAACCCACCACAGGAACAGATCCACTTCTCCCAAACACCCCTCTGCAATGCCAACCTCACTTCACGCCTGCCCCTCACACTCACATTATTGACGCTGACGATGACGCCGGTGGATGCACAGCCCCTGCTGATCTCCTCCACGGCGATGGAATAGGCCAGGTAGTCGAGGCCTGCTCCTTTGTACTTCTCTGGCACGTCCATAGCCAGCAGCCCCAAGCCACCCATCTTCTTCACCTGAACACAGGGAATGGACAGGTCATGTCTTCTGCAGCACCAGTGCACCAGCAAATACAGACAGACACATGGAGAGCAAGACACGTCATGAGAGGGCTACACCCAAAGGAAAAGATGCACACAACTCCTGGTGAAATGGGAATCTGAACAAACTGATAAGTGTCCCCAGATCCCAGGGACTTCAGCAGGAGCTGTACACAGTTACTGTTGTTTAGACTCTTGCTTGTTTAAAGAGCTGTCTTCAGTACTGGGAAGGGGGGAGCCTTCTGAAGGTGAAATAGAGAGACAGAAGTCCACCAGCATTTCCTCAGCCTCCCACCTAGAAATCTTGCACGTCTCCTGTCAGTAGAAATGGGAAATCTAGCTGATAAAAATCATCAGAACTTTACCTTTGAGTCTGCTGAGCTTCAGCCTAGGACCGCACAAGGGAAGAATTTTACAGAATGAATGGCTGCAGAAAATAGTGGTGCAAGGTGATTTTTTTTTCATTCCCAATAAAGCTAGATCTTGCTTCCCAGAGAATTTTTTTGTTAGTTACATTGCAATCAATCTACCCCAAGTTCCCCAGCTAGACCCCTTGCTTTGCAACCATAAACCTCTCCTTACTTTTAGAGGAACCAGGGAGAATTTTTAGGCACATAATTTCCCTCCTATGTGGGCACCCAAAACACCAATCCTCTACATTAAATCCAGAAGATGAACAAGACAGCCACTGATTCTATGTATGTTGCTTCATCTTATTAAACACTTGTTTGCATCTTAAAATTTCCCCTCCACATTCAAGTCAAAAGACTCAGAATCAAATGTTAAATTCTCAGATGAGAACAGTAAGGAATAAGGTTATTTTCTTCCTTAGGGTAAATGTGACTTTCCTGGCTACCGTCCTCATACCTTACTAGAAAGAGCACTGTGACGAAACTTTCATGCCTCCAACAGGGTTTGCCTGGAGTCTCTTAGCTAATGTAACAGGATTTATTTTGCTGGAGCTTTGTATTTCATTGCTTAACACAGACACTGGTGTGTCTTTCTACAAGAGGAATCACTATTTTGGTGGGAATTTCGATTTATTCACAGCCTCAGAGGATGAGCAGCATGTAGCTCCTGATCACTTTTTTCCACCATCTAAAATGCAGTCACATCATCTATGCTTGCTCCCCATAAACCATTATGTGCAGTCTGTAGAAGTATTTAATTAATTTTATAAATCAATTTTATAGTTTTTATTATAGCCTACAGGCAAGTCTGTAAGAGAACTAAAAACTCAGTGGTACTAAAGCCAGATACAGAGAAACACAAGTAAAGGTGAAGAACTCAAAATCCCCTGTGGGAATTACAACGTCCACATTCAGAGCAACAAGTTGGTCTAAACTTCAATTTCCTGCTAAACCAGAGCTGGATGTACATTTTGCCTCGGTCCAAGGGGTCGTGCCCCAGAGCAGCAGAAAGGGGGTCTCTGCCTGTGCCATCCCAACCCTCGCACCCACCTGCTCGGCCGGGAAGCGGTGCTCCTTGTCCAGCTGCGCTGCAAGCGGCATCAGCTCCTTCTCCGCGAAGTCCCGGACGGTCTCCCGCAGCATCTGGTGTGTCTCGGGCAGCTCGGCGCTCTGGTACACGGTGTGCAGCCGGCGGCACCGCAGGGCCAGCGCTGCAAGCGGGGAGGGGACTCAGCGCCGCCGCCGCCGCCCTTCACACCGGCCCAGGGGTGGGCGCCAGCCCGTGAGGGGCTCTGAGGGTCCCCCCACCCCAGGACATTTTCCTGCGGCTCCGCGGCCCCGGCCCAGCTGAAGGGCGGCGCCACTCCCTCGCCTGAGGGGACTCGCCTCAGGCAGGCCCTGAAGGGCACCGGGACACCACCTCCCGCGCAGGCCGCGGCCCCTTCCCGCCCCTCCCTCGTGCCTCGCAGCTCCCCCGAGCAGCCGCAGCAAAGCGAAGCCGCTCCCGCCGCCCTTACCCCGGGAGGCTCCGCCGCCGGCGCAGCGGGACACGACCGCCGCCATCGCCGCCATGGCCATCGCGCCGCCTGAGGGAGCGCGGGGCCCCCGGCGCGTGCGCCCCGCCCCCTGGCGGCCCCGCCCCGCCCCGCCCCGCAGGGCCGCAGGCGCGGGGGGCGAAGGAAAGGAAAGGAAAGAAAGGAAGGTCCTTTATTCCGACTGCTGGTGACAAAATCACGGGGGTACAAATACAGCGGCACCGCGGGGACACCCCGGCCACCAGGACAGCCCCGCGGCGCTGCCACGGCCACGGGAGCGGGGTCCGAAGGGGACAGCACAGAGGAGTCCACGGGCCAGCAGCCCCAAGGCCACACTGTGAGAGACAAATACGAGTCCTGTAACAGCGCTGGGATCCAGGCAGGCGGACAGGGCGTTTGCTGGTGTTCAGTTTCCTGCTGCTGCAAAGGAAGAGGTGCTGACTCCACCAGGCTGCCATCACTCAGCCTTGTCCTGGCAAGGACAAGAGATGGCAGCGTTTATGTCCGAGGGTCACACGCGAGAGCGAGCCAGGCTCTGGGGTAGCACAAAGTAGTTCCAAAGTAGCTCCGTGTCACAGGACAGCAGGGTACAAGACTGGGAAACAGCTCAAGATGATGTGATGAAACACAGAGCTGAGAAGTAGAGTTGCTACATTTGGACCTTAATGCTTCACCACCACCTTCCTCCTTCATTTCTGACTACTAAACACTTGTTTTATTCTTTCTGAACCCTCAGATAATGGAATAAGCATCCCCAAGCACCAGAGAAGTGGCTGCTGCTTCTCTGCAACAAGAAACATTGAGAATCCTCAAGTAGACACACAAAGGAAGACATTTCCTACCGAAAAGAGAGGACAAGGACAGAAGTACCCAGTCCATACAACAAGAAATTACCTTCCTTCACAAGGTGCAGTATGTATTCCACACTCAAGATATGAAAATAGTTCTCCAAGAAGTTTGCTGGCATGGATCCAAAGTCCTTGCCTCAAAAATAGGAAAAAGAGGTCCTGGTACTATGAGGACAAATACTGGAAAAAACATACTATGAGTTTGTGGGTTTGGTCCCTTTCTTTTTGAAGTTTTGAGCAGAACTCAGTATGGTCCCAACTTTTTTCTTTTTCCAACTCAGCACACAACCTGAGAGAAGTAGTCTTTGATACCTTTTCCCTTGCTCAAACTCCAACTGACACTGAAAGCATCTCCTACGCCTACAGCAGCAGGCTAGGACTGCCCATCCAGCTGTCAAGGATGTGATCCCAGTGGAATTTCTTCCAAGCTCACTGGCATGAGTAACTTTGACCCATCATTAAAACACCAGAGCACATACTCCAGAAGGAAACTGGTCTGCTAAACCATGTTTACCAAAGACATCATCCCTGCCACAAAGAAAAGAGGCTTTATAAGAAAGAACCTAAGAGAAAAGGAATCCTAAGGAAACTGCTAAAGAATGGACAGGAGTTTGGAAATCCCTGACTCTCTGGATTACAATCAACTTTTCCAGTGCTGGGTTGCCCTCTTGTAGGGACTTCCTTTTTCCTGCAGCATGCTTTTAGGGCAAAGATCTTCTGATTTGGCAAAGCAAACAAACTCAGCTAAAAACCACAGGGTGCTACTGCTGCCTGCGAGCCTCCCGCTTTTCCACCAGTTCTCCCTTTTATTGCTGAATAGCTGACACATTCACCAGTGTGAAAGCACCGCTCGAGTGCCGTTTCCCGGTCTCCGCTGATGGGCCAGGACAGGAATTCCCTTTTCCTGCCGGGACCCAAGGCGGGCCAGCAGGTGGCGCTCGCGCCCCGCGTCCGCCCGCGCTGGCCACGAGCCCCGGAGGAGCCTCCACAGGGCCGAGGGAAACGGGAGGGAATCGCTTTTCCTAAGGAAACAGAGAGGTTGCTTCATGTACAAAGTGTGATAAAAGTAATGTTTAAAGGCACCTGGATTTATACTACGTGCAAAATTTAGCTCCGTATGCTAAAATTTGCCGGGGAATAACTAGTAGGCTCTTGGGATGCTATTTCTGAACACTTCAGGATGAAAAGCACGCTTCCAGGCAGTTCTGCCTTGTGATTAACTTAGAGCAAAGCAAATGCATCCCACCTCAACAGCAGCTTTAACGAATCCTGAAGATCCTGAACAAGATTGCATTAGTGCCTGTGGAGATGCTGGAGGGGGGATTGATGATGGTAGAACTGTTCTTCATCGTCTCATCAGGCAGACCTTGCCCCTCCACATTCCCAAGACATTTGTTGTGGTTGCTCATGATTAATGCTCCACCCAGAACAGGTCATTTGTTGTGGTTAATCATAATTAAGTATCTTCCTAAGAGCTGGAGATTCTTTCATGGCTGCTACCCCACACACTCTCACTGCTTACTCTGATGCCAGCTGATGTTCCATGCCAAAGTTGTTTTCACTAATCTGGAAGTAAAGGCAGTGGTTTCCTATTGCTGTCTATACATTAACAGGCTCTAGGCTCTGATGTCCACCCCACTCAATCCTGCTAAAACACCAACTATGCTGAATCCCTCTTAACACAACAGGTAACCATCACAGAGTTAGGTTTTAACTGTTTCAAGAACAAATGGAACTAGTGTTAGGAAAGGTCTCCAGTCCAGACACAATCTAACTCCCCTAACAAGAGACACAACTGCCCAGCCCAGCATGAGGACAGGAAAAGTACCAGTCCCAAAAGCCATCAAAACTGGCAAAAAAGGGTTTTAATAGCTGAGATTTTTGCACAGTTGAGAGGTGGGCCCCAACATAGCTACTGGCAAGACACAAGTCCTCCTCTTCCCACTGCATGATGCTATCTCCCATTGCCAGATCCCAAATACAGCTGCGGTATCAACCTCAGCAGCATGACTTCCTAAACCGTAAATAAACAGCTGAGCAGGCAGAGCAGTGATGGGAACAATGAAAAAGAGAACCATGTACATTCTCACTTTCCAAGGATCCCACTCCATAAAACTGAGTGATCTGACCCGGGAAGCTTTTAGCTACTAATATCTCCACTGCAACGAAGAAAATGAGCTGGTGCTGCTCACAGCAACTCTGACAGACAGGCCAGGTTTACAAGACTGAAGCCTAGGAAGCTCTGCTTCCTACTCACTTTTCAAGTGATTTTCCACATTCCTCCAAGCCCCACTAGAGTGACAGCTCCACCCCAGCGAAGCTGACAATGTGCTGTCCACCTAAAAAGCAATACATTCTGTACCAAGGGCCAAAACTCCTACAAAGGGAAGGAGGAGAAATGGTAAATATAGTGAGATTAACTTCCTCTCTAAGGTTGACCCCCTGAGCTCCAAAATTCAACAGTTTGCTCACAAAAGCTCAAACAGAAATGCTATCAAAGGGACAGCCCCCTCCTCTCCCTATCTCACATTTCTAGTGAAATCTCTGGCAAAACAGAGATTAAATGTTCTTAGGGGTGGCTCAGGCTCCCAGAGGCAGATGGAATATTCCTGCACTGCTTAGAAGCTGAATTAGTCTGTTTCCCACTGGAGAATGTTGGGATGCACCCTAAAAATCAATGTCAGCTATGCCACAAACAAAACCACTGCCACTGAAGAGATGATCTATCCAACTGAACAAAAGATCTGCTCTTCAAGCATCACTGGCTACTTGAAGGGGTTAAGATTTAACACAAACAACCTGAACAGTTGAAAAAGGATATTCACCCAAGAGGTGAAACATCAGAAGCACTAGAGGTGCAACCTAACTAGAAAGACTAAGAGCAAGAATTGTCTAAGAGTGCCTCAGACCACTGACCTAACCAAGGTTATCAGAAGACAGCCAGGAACAGAGAAGGAGAGGCAGGATATGCTGAGTGTCAGATAGAGAGGTGTTGCAGGGAGATTTCCATTCAGGAGCCGTCATCTTTGCTTCATGCTCTCAGCCTCATGCATGGAGAAAAAGTTTGGCAAGAAGCCTTGTTGCACAAGACAACAACTCCAGTCTGTTCCTGCACATCTGGAATGGTTAAGGGCATCACAGCATCCAGCAGACAGAATGATTACTGTCCTCCATTATAAGCATAGTCGGCCTTGTTGTGCATAATCAACTTGTTGTCCACAAAGTAAAAGCTGTCCGAGCGTGTCTCGTACGGGTTTTCAACCATCAGACGGACTGTGAAAGAGAAAGCTCCATTACATTCAACAGCCAGCCACAGTCAGGATAAAAAGGACTCTGCCACTCCACTGGATTTACCAGGCTGATGCTCTGCACTACCCAAGGAAGAGAAGCAAACTGCTCTGCTGAGCACACTTCAAAGGCTGCAGCCTGCCCTTTCCTTTCTTCCTATTCACAGGACAACTGCTGTCAAAATGAAACAGAGGGGGAATCAAGTAACCTCACTCAAAATAACCTTAGAAACTGCCAGGGCCATGAGTGGAGCTGAGCAGCCATCACATCTGTAAGCAGAAGGAGCTCGTTTGTGGCACTCCCCACATGGACACAGGCAGGATGAAAATCCAAAACCTTCCCCACAGCCAGGCAGCCCCAGAAGGGCCCCTGTGCCTCTGCTCCATCCACCCCGAGGTCAAACATACCCTGTGCAATCTGTATTTGCAGAGATCTTAGCAGGCTTAAAAACAGACCTCAGGGAAGAGGCAGTTCTGTTCCAAAGCGGGAGGTTCTAGCCCTAACAAGCAAGTACAGATAACAGATGGGTGGCTATAAAAAGAGCCTTTCTTCAGTGTTTTGTTTTCTTCTGGGCTACACTATGAGGCATCAGGCATGTCAGCCCTGTGACTCTGATAAGTTCTTGCAGCCTGTGACTTAGCACAGGTTGTCTCAGGCTTTCATTTTCAATAGACGAGACTGCAGCACAAATCTCTAATTCAGACAAGATTACACACTGCTAAACTGAGAACCTGTATCTGTTCCTGTCCCCTCAATCCCAGACACAACTTCTTTCACAAGTAGAGGGAGAGAATGAGAAGATGCACACATAAGCAAAACACCACTCAGTGTGGCAAAGGAGGTACTTACTAAGGTCTTCTGAGAGCTGAGGGAATTCATAAATGTGTTCACACGTGTTCCTGCTACTGGGGATGCAGAAGCCAAAATCAAAATCAAAGTTCTTCAGCAAGCGATCTCGGAAGTAATGTCTCTCAATCATTCGGAAGTTTGACACTGGCTTTTCTCCCACTGTGAATTCCACTCTGCATGGAAGAATCAGGAAAAAAACAGCTATTGGGAAGAACAGAGCCTTAGGCATGAGGCTACACAAGAGTTCTGTACAGAGAGTTTGATATCTGTAGTCTAAGATACAAGGCTCTCTAGAGTCTTCAACCCAGTTTTGTTATAAACTGTCAAGTAACACTTTGTAAACATCCCATTCTCCCTTCTTTCCATGAACTCATACTCACGTTGCACCAACAGTCCGAAGACGGAGAAATGCTGGGGTGAACTGGTACCGAACAAAGCGACCTGCACTTGCATCCAGTTCACTGCTGTCGTCTTCATCCTCCTCATCGTGCTCTAGAAAACACGGCAGCCTGGAGTTACTCTGCTCATAGTGTACACATGAGATGATAGTGGCCAGTGGGTGTATCTGGACAAGCTGCCTACTGCTTAGGTACTGAATGTAAACACATTTAATAATTGGTCTGAGACTTATACTGGTACAAAGTAAAATAGGAAAGACTTGCCATGACAGTTGGCCCAACCTTGGTGGCTCCAGAACTGGAGCCACCCTTCCCTCAAACTCACAGGATATCCCCCCTCACAACTGCCAATGCACAGGAACTAATCTCTATTATAATCAGCCCTAAAAGGAAGCTTGCCAGTCAATAGTTGTCTTCCATCCAAGAATGATCACATTTTTATCACAAGTTTCTCAGCAGAGATAAACTCAGTCCTATGCTTAAAGGAAAGGAATTTAGTCATCAGGACATATGCCCAAAGACCCTTCCACTCAGTTTGCATGGGTCATCCCATTCTCCCATTCCATTGCAACCTCACAGCTCCCTGAGTCTCTCTAGCCTTCCTGCAATGTTTGTGTGCTGTACCTGAAGCAGATGGCTTGGCAATTTCAAATAGAACTGTTCCAGTTTCAAGGTCCCGGATCTTAAACCTGGTGAAGTCAATGTTGTAAATGTTGTCCTCAGGTTTGCATAAATAATCTAGAAGAGAGAGAAAAAGTATAGTAACATTTCAAAACACCTGTGACCACTTACCAAATTATTTCCTTTTTGGTTAGCCCTAGCCCGATAAGATATGTACTGCTCGTTGTTTTGCAGAAGCTTCATGAAAGCAAGACAAAACTAAGGATGTGATAAACAAAGGCATGGTAGGCGCCAGGTAGCAGAGCAAGAAAGGGATGCGATTGGGACAGAAAAGCAGAGATCAGCAACCCAGAGGAAAAACAAAAAAACTAAAAAGACTCTAACAAATCAAAACCCTCAAACAGCACAAAATCCCCCAAACTTTCTGTAAGTTGTACGGGAGCTGTCGGCGGGCGCTCCCCGAGCCGCCGGGGCCAGCGCGCCCGAGCCGCCGCGACCCCCGGCGGCAGCGCCGGCCCGGGCCCCGCCGCTCCCCACGCCAAAGGCCCGGCCCGGCCCGGCCGGCAGAGCCCCCGCGGCCCCGGGGACCGGCCCGCACTCACTCTCCGTCACCCGGCACAGCCCCAGGACGTGCTCGGGCCGGACGGTCTCCAGCGCCAGCAACTCGGACTCGGTCCAGGGCTGCCGTGGCGGCGCGTCGGCCGATCCGCGCAGGCCCCGCAGGCGGCTGAGCGGCCCCGCGGACCCCGGCGGCAGCTTCTTGTCCGGCCCCGGCGCCGCCGCCGCCGCCCGCGCCCTGGAGCCGCTCATGGCCGCTGCCAAGATGGCCGCCGCCCGCCTCGGTAGCTATGGGAGCGCGGGGCGGGGCGGGGCGGCCGTTGCCTGGCAATGCCGCGCCCGAAGCTCAGCAGGGCCCGCCCCGGTCGCGCCAGGATGGGTGACCCAAGAGCCCCTCACGGGCACCGCCGGGAACGCAGCGGGACAGGCCGGCTGGGAACGCTGAGTTACCTGAGAGAAAACAACACAAGAAACAAATAAAACCGGCCCCACTCCCGCTGCCCCCGGCCGGCTGCCAGCCCACATCCCGCTCCTGCAGCAGCGCCCGGGGAGCCGGCGGTCACCCCTCAGTGGCCACCTGGGCTCCCTGTTCTGAAGGCACGGCCTGAGCCCGCAGCGCAGCCGGTGACACAGAGAGCAGGTATCCCCCGAGAGCCCTGCTCTGCTCAGGACACGCTGGCAAGCGCTTTTCGGGGAGCAGCGGAGTCAGCAAGAGGGTGCCACGGAGGGCACACCACGCTCCTGCCCAGGGCCACCCCCGCTGCTGTCCCTGGGGAGCGGGACAGCGACAGGACCGTGTGCCCCCGGCTCAGGCCCCATGGCCACACACCGGAGCTGGCAGTGGCACACATCGGACGAGTCGCCCCAGCCTGGCGGGAGGAACTCGGGAGGTCCCATTTGGAGGGCTCACAGGAGCAACACACGGAGGAAAGAATGTGTTTCTTCCCGAAGAGGGGCAGCCCACCAGCCCGCAGTAGGCACGCAAGAGCTGCCAAGAGTCACCTCCAGCCCTCTGGGGAACTGGGGCAGGAACAACAAACATCTGCATCCTCTTTTCGGACTCCAGCCAACACTGAACATGCTCACGATGACCAGAAGCAGATTTTGAGCAGTGCTGTGGCTTGTGAGCAGCACACTCTTGCTACTACCAGCCAAATGTTATTTCAAAAAACCCTGCCCACACCAGCGCTACTAAATCCTCCTCGCCGCATGGGCTTGGTGCCTCCATCCTGTGCCCTAAGGAAGGACAGTCCCAGGCCTTCTGGAAAACCACCTTCTTTGCCCAGGAGCAGGCACCTTGAGCACGAGGCTGCTGCTTTCTCTCTGACACGGTTTGAAGCTCTAAGCGGGGCACCTTGCAAAGCCCCAGAAGGCAGATTACATCTCTCTGGTGCTCCGGTTCTGAGCAGGAAGCAACAAGCACATCAGCACTTTTAAGAGGACGTTGTATCATTCGATTGTCACTTAATCGCTCAAAACAACAGGCAAGAGATCACCAGGGCTGGACTGGAGGCAGCAGCGAGATGTTACCTGGCAGTCAGCCAGGCTCAGTCTCCCTCGCCTGGGTGCGGAACAGAGGGGGCTCCTCTGCCCCCACCACCAGAAAAGAGGAACCATCTCATCCAAGTGACAATATAGTTTTGTTTATTTTCCTTTAGCACACTGCTGGTTAAACTGCCAGACAGTAGATTTCAGAACATTCCCTCAACCAAACATCCTGGGAAAATTAAAAAATAAAACTGCTACCATGTACCAAAAATAAAATAACCCCACCCCCATGTCCATCTCCCCCAAACTAGTCCCTGCAAAGCCGATGCAATCAGAAATAGGTATCTGTGCTTTTCACCTAGGGCCCAAGCTTGCTGCAAATCAAACTAAAAAGTGTCACTGCAAGTTGTTGTAACAGAAAGCAATGGGCAGTAAAATAAAAAATCCTCCTCAAAAACCCTTTGTACTGGTGACACGTACAGATGGAGATTTCTCCCCACACTACTTCAGCCTTTACAGACAACTTAGACCTGCATCTTTAAGTAGTTTGTGATGTGTCTGTAATGCCAGTGGCCCAGGTGACATCCACAGCCAGGCACTATGGAGCAGTGGGACCATGTGCCAACGCTGACTGCTGCTACCCCAAAGGGAACCAAACACCACCACCACCACCTCTCACAGTCCTGGCTGCTGCCTCCTGGCATGGAGCACAGATCCTGCCTCTGCTCTCACAGGCTCCAGGGCTGCTTTACTAAGCCAGCTGCTTCTCAAGTGGGAAAGCCCTGAAGGCACAAAGCCCCAGAGGAAACCACAAAAAGTTCAAGCCCCCACTTGCCTGCCAGTTTCCAGCCACTGCTTTGCTCCAGAACACCAGCTCAGAAACTGCCACAGTGTGACAGAGCAGCCATGGTAGCACAGGAGAGCAGATCCCCATTAAGTGTGACTGGGGACAACACCAGGGCAGAGATCCTGCATTTTCTAGATTCACACTCTTCTCAGCTAAATTGGTTGAAGCTGTACTTTGCCCCTTGCCTTCAAATTTCCACCACACAAACTCTTCAGCAGAAACCTTAGATGCTTGCAAAAGATAATTCACATTTTCTAATCAGCCAGCACAGTTTCTAGGAGGGTGGAAAGCACTTGTTCTGTTGATATTTCTGGGTTTTTAAATAAAGCACTTTTTGGGGAAAAAAAAATCAAAACCTATCAATAACCTGCAGTAGCATCCCACCAATCAGACTGGGGACAGCATCGTCACATCCCTCCCCACCCTCATCCTCCCCTCAATCTCCAAAAATAGTATTTAATATACAGCAATAAACTCTGAGCAAGCCAGAGTCCCGGAAGACATGGACCTGCTTTCACCTCTCCCATCCATCCCAGCACCTTTCAATGCTACAATACTCCTGGGTCAAATCCATTTGGATCCAAGGTGAATGCATGTGCCCCAGACCCGCTGGGCAGCACGAAGCAGGGGTGCAGCACAGGAGGCCCATCCGTGTGATCACATTTTCTGAGCCTTCCCAGCTCCAGCTTGGTACGTTTGTGCCGTTGAGAATATTGGTGTGAGCCTATTTGGGACTAGCCGGTGGAGACAGACTGGTGGAACCAGGCCGACGTTAAAATAGCATCTTTGAATTGTATTAGGCTTTGGCATTTGTTGTGGAGATGCAGAAGTGCCAGTAGGTAAATTAGCTCAGTGCTGGCCCAGTTCCCATTTCCCTTGGATTCTCAGCAAGGATATTTCCCTCCCCACCATACGTGCAAGAAGCAGACGGATCTCTCCCACATTTGAGCACCAAACAGAGCCTGAAACACTTGGTACTTCGCAGCTGCTCAGAATCTGTCTCACATCAAGGGCTGAAGCTGCTCTCATGGCCCTCTCCCTCCTGCTGTTTTCTGTCAGCAACAGGCTTGTTCAGCCCAGAGTTCCTGTAGCAAGACACCTCCCTGGCCGCTGCAATCCCGTTTTAACTTAAAGGCCAAGGGACAAGGAACAGGTTCCTGCTGTGTTGAGACCTAAGCAGCACGGGGCAAGCCCTTAGTGAGTAAATTTGGTACTGCAGGACCCACCAAGCCCCACTCTGCACCCAGAAGCTGTCAGTGCCATACAACTACCAGGACCCAGCATGACTCACTCAGCTCTGAACTGCACAGACGCCCAGGCACCAGACTGTCTGGAAGTTCTCCATCCTGCCTTCAGGAGATTTCTGGGGGAGATCAGACCTGAAGGAGCTCTTCCAGTTCTTCTATCCCCTGCTAGACTTTTCTTCCATTGACTTTAAGGGCTGAAAATAAAGAAACTTGCTCACAGTTCTCTACTTCAGCTGTGACCTCCAGAGCTGGCATCTGGGGACAGGGAGACAGTCCCCATCTGATCTCAAGGGCAGGGAATGCCTGTCCCTTAAAGAAAAAGAAAAAACTCAGAAGCTCCTTAAAAAAAAAGAAGCTTCTTCAAATAGACTTTTATTCAAAGCCTGAGACAAAGGCACCAAAAAGAGAAGGGAATTCATTTGGCTTTCTGTTCACTGCCACCTGGGACACTCAAAAGGGTCAGAGATGTGTAGTCACACACACAGAAGACTTCAATAGCCTGGCTTAAAGGAGGGGCTGAAGGACAATTAAAATAAGCTTTGAAACCACTACACTGAGGCTGGATCCAGGCCTGAAACATCACAGACAGTGATTTTCCCTTTATTAAGTGGAAGCTTTAATAAAATTGCCATATCTGCCCTATCTTTTCTTTCCCTGGTCAGGACCAGGTACCTCATTACACCCATGAGTCTGGTTTACAGATACTAAACAGAGATGGCCAGGGGAGCTGGAGTATTCCAGCTATACCATACTCCAGTATTCCCAGCAAGGTGCTGACTGGCTATCCCCCACCATCCTCAGTGCTCCCACACGCTTTCTTTGAAGGCTCCTTCTAAAGCAAACCTGTCAGGAGAGGATGGACTAGGAAGGAAACTGCTCACAGGATCTTAACAGGGGCAGGAACCCTCCAGAAATCAGCCTTGTAGTGAGAAAGATGCATAAAACCAGTCAAAACAAATAAATTGAAGCCATGAAGGACAAACTATTTCTCCTTCCTATTCTTATTCAAATAAGACAAGTTCATTTGAACTGAGCAAATGGAACAAACTAGATCACAGCTTGTACAGCTCTGCCTTGGGGCAGCTGATGGCACCAAATGGGTGCCCTGGCTGCTAGGAGAGGCCAGGATAAACTATCCTAGACTTGTCTCTGACTTCTGCACATCTAAACACACACCCTTTCTCCCATGGTAGGCAAGGTGCTGAGATTACTGGGTGAGCCACAAGAAGTCAAGTGATTCCTTGCTTCAAGGATGCTCAAATAAAATGCACCCTAAAAGGCCTGGAGGAGAGCAGCTCCTTAGAGAGACGCCTGCTTTCAACCCCAGGTTCTTTGCTTAACAAATCATCACAGTTCATGGTTCTCAAAACTGATAGAGATCTAAATGTCTCTTCTATCCAGTTAGAGCAATCCCAAAAATGCTGGAGAATCCCTGCAGGCACTGTCACTGAACAAATCAGAGGTCATATTTTATAACAGATTTGTAAGTATTAGGATTTTAACAGTAGCTAGAAGATGAAGCAGACAACTTCAAGCTTACCACCTTTCATCCTAAGGTTTGTTCTTCAAGATCTGCTCTCTCTAAAGCCTGTATTTTCCTTTAACTGGGGCAGGGACTCTTCCTTCTGTCCCAAACTACCCTTTGTGCAGTTGGAAAGAGATAATTAAGGTACGACTTGTTTTTCAGCTCACAGATATAGAATTAGGGTCAGGCCTGTAGCAGTGATGTGATCAGAAAGGCAAGGTTCAGTGGCACTGCTGCAGAGAGCAGCGTTTTTGTCACCTCCCCCAGCTTCCACGCTGGAGCCCCTGAGCTGACAGCTCCTATCACAGCTTGAGGGTTAAGAGGAAGCGAAGGCTTCAGCTCTCTGAGCCCAGCAGAACAGAAAAGGCTGCTCTTCCAGCTCCCTTGCCAGAAACTCAGTAATTCTGCTGACCCTGCTCAGCTCAAAGAAAGGCTGAGCCGCTGCAGGGGATCAAACCCAGGAACAACTGCTAGAAAAATGCAGGCTCAGAGAGGCAGAGCAGCACGGAGGCCACTGCTCAGTGCCACTGCTCTGGGGAAAGACCCAATACTTCTGAGGACAATGGAGAGAGTGTGAGGTAAAGCACTCTGTGAGCTGAGAGCTCAGCAGCAACAAAGCTGATCTGCAAAAATCCAACCCTGCCCGGGACAGATCCTGCTCCAGAACAGAACATCTCCCTCCTGGTCAACCAGAAATGCTCAACATTTTGGAGGCCAAGATTGTGAGAAGGCAGTTCCTCAGGGCCTGCAGTTCTGGAACAGAAGGTGCAGCAGTGGCTCTCGCTCTGTTCAGCCTCTGCCAGGCAGGCACAGGCTCTGCATTTGGAAACAGAAGCCTCCTGCAGAAATATCCCCGGGGGAAGCAGGTGACCTTGTCTCCAGTGCATTGCTCACTTCCAGATCTCTGGATGGCAACAAACCACCTTGCTCTGCAGGACTGAAATGTTGGACATCTGCCCCTTCACTACAGGGCTTGGATATGCAAAAGGCCAAACTCACTCACTGCAAACACTGACCAGCTCCACTTCTCACTGCCATGGGCAGGGCTGGTCCCTAGAGAGGGACTGACAGACCACAGGGAGCATCCACCAGGTTGCTCTGCTCTGTCCTACAGCACAGGTTGGTTAGAGTCACGGAGAAGGGAGCTCACCATTAGGAAGGCTAAGGAACAAGTCCTGAACCTCCTCTCTAGTTCACCTGATTCTCAGCTTCTTCCAAAGAAGAGGTCACTTGCTAGGAAAGGCAAAACAAGGAACTGGGCTTAAAACAAAACCTTTGAAAATAAAAGGATATTAAAGGAAACAAAAGCCATAATTGATACAGAAAACAAGTGCATCTGATCAGACGCTAACAACGTCAGCCTCTTGCAGGCTACAGCAGAATCCCTCTGCGATGGAACAAACATTGCAACTGCCAGACTAGGAAAGTCTCTCCCAACTGGTGCAGCAAATCAGGCCAGATAAATCCCTCTGCTCCTGGCGCAGCTTGCAGTCTTAGGAAGGGATCATCTCCACGGAGGCTGGTCTGGAGCCTTGGTATCTTTAGGCAGGCGAGTACCATACATTGTGCTGCGCACATTCAGGGAGATGCTGAGATGTCCTCTGCAGTCGCTTGACACCCAACAGCACCACAACACTTCCACGCTCCTGGACAAAATGTGTACCCCAGCCTTGTTTTAAGGACTGCTTTCCTGCTTGAGGAACTGTATTCCACCCAGTAAAGGCAGAGATCCTACAGCACATGGCTTTCTCTCAGTGTGGGACGTGGCCCAGGACTGGTAGCATCAGCTTTCAATGGCCCAATACACACTCAGCCAGGACTCAGTTCACTCTTGGATGCCCCAGGGAGAATCAGAGGCTGCACATGGTGCAAAGGGGAAGGCGAGGGCCTTGCTGCTTGCTGGAAGGGGGAAGGTAAGCTCCCTCTTACCTGGACCTGCTATTCATTCCAAATGAATCATCTCTCTTTTTTTTTTTTTTTTTTCCCTTAAATTATGAACAATATGGAGAAATTGAAAGCAACCATATTTGGTCCAACTCCTTCCCTCCCAGCCCCTGGGCTGATGCACTGTGAGGCTTGCTCTCACAATCGGCAGAGGCAGAAGAGGGTAGGAATGAAGACACCAAAGGCCACCAATATAGGAAACATGAGGCTGCTGTTGTCTGAGGCATAGGGGTTTGGTGTACGTGGGCCTGATTGAACACGGTTCTTATTTGCCTGTTTTTTGACACTGGAGCCATCATCATAGTCATCTTCATCATCATCTTCCTCTTTTTTCTCCAGACCTGGGTGTGGCTGCAGCTTTGGAACATCTGTTGAACAAGACAAAAGGTTGCAAGCAGGCAGGATGTAAATTGGGAGATCACTCAAGACACTTCATTCTCCCCTCCCCGAACCAACATGAACATCAGCAAGAGGGCACCTGAGACCCCATCAAAACCACAACAACCCAGAAGACAGGAATATCTTCTACCACAGAGGACCATACCACTATTTATTTTCTTTGCAAGATAAGAGCATCCAAGGATCCAGCCTGTAGAAAAACTACATCCTTCCACACCATGAATGTGTCACACAGACAAGTTAATACACAAAAGCACACTTAGAGCACATATTCAGATACTGCAGCTAGTAAGATCTAGTCAAGAACAAGCACCTGCTGCCTGCAGGACCAGCAGATACAGGTGCAAACAGGAATGGGAACAATCCTTTCCGTAAACAGTCCTACTCCACATCACTGTACCCCTCAAAGCTAGAGCTGTGAGACCAGCATGGCCAAGTCCCATTCAAATCCAACCTTCTGAGCCTGGCGCCTGAGCTGCAGGTGCCACCTGGCCACAAGCAGCACCTGACCACCCCACAGTAAAGCAAACTGATGTTTTGGTCAGACAGGGATCCTAAACCCTCCTAGTTCAGGAGCTAGAGGGGCTTCAATTCCAGCTCACTTACAAAGAGGGTGATGAAAGAACAAGGACCTTTCTGGCATTCCCCAGAACTATCCAGAGGAACTGGTATCTGGGAAAAAACACTGCCTTGTCCTCAAGCTGAGAAGGCAAAACAAAGCTCCAGGTAAGAAATACTTAAGCATTAGCTAAAATAACTGTAAATTATTTGTCTGCGGGGTTGCTGCTGACATCCAAGGCCAGAGGGTATTTATCTGTAGCTATAAGCTGAGACTGACCAGACACGTTCCCTTCTCCTCTACCCCATATACAGGAAATTCCAAAACAAATTGATGTTTCTCACTCCAAAATGACTCAAGCTTTGTGACTTAGAGGAGAATGAGGACAGTACACACCTACTTCACTCTGCAACTGCACTCTGTGGGAACTAAGTGAAAGAGAAACAATTTTGGCAGATGTGGGTCAGCAAGAGCTATGATCTCATAGTCTGAGAAGCAACAGGCTGCTCTCCAAGGGGGAAGAGCCTCCTGGCTCAGAAACTGTGCTTACCTTCCACTGTTCCTTGCAGGATGTATAGGGCACAGATTTTCGGATTGTCATAGTAGCCCTAGAAAAAGCAAAGGCAGCAGTCAGTGCTGCAGCTCTGAGACAAGGAAAGGTCTCCCCTCCGACCAACGCCTTTACTCCTCCAGCACACAGCTGCACCACATGACTGGGTAAGAAGGGGAAATGGAAGATCAAGGCTCTGCCCTGAAAAGCTTATTACCTTTACAAACTCAATGTGTAGCTTTCCTGTGAATGTTGAAACTTCTCCCTGGACACTCAGTTTCCCCTTTTTAATACTCATGGGAATGATCTCATCGTGAGCTGTGCTGTGTCCGACTCTGTCAAAAATGTCCAAGTCTTTCACCACCACGTGGCCATTCAAGCGAACATCAAATACCTTCAGGGTGGAAGAAATGACAGAGGGTCAGAGCAGATTCAGGCACGTGACAGTTGAAATGGGAGCAGAACAGGAAAGCTCTCTGCTTTTTATGCACCCAGGACCAGAAAGCATTGTAACATGTCCCAGCCCACTCCTTTGGGAAGGATTCAGAGCCCAAAAGCAGCCAGGTAAAGACACCAAAACATTAAAAATGCTTTCAAATACCCTCAAATCTGCCTTCTTTTAAAACAGCCCTTGCATCTGCTGTTCAGGCCTGAGGACAGCCCAGTTTTATTCTGGTTTATTCATGCTTCTCCTCCACAACTTTTCTCCTGTCTGAAGACCTGCTCTGACCACCCTGGGGTGGCTGTGACACATCACACCCTAGGGAATGAAGCCATTTCTAACTAACAGCCTGCAGCAGGAAGAGGAAACAAGCTGGTGAAGAACACAGGGTTTGAAAGAGGTAAAATGTTTAACTGCTAACCACATCTGTAAATTCAGAGTGAAAGTCCTCCTCAGGGCTGTAATGACTCAAACTTCATGCCGTACCTGGGGAATCCCAGCAGAACCACATGAAGGAAGAGGAACCAAAGACGCCTCAGCCCTTCAGTTTAATCTGAGGCTGCTTTTTGCATCCGTTCTGTAAGCTAGCCCCACCAGTTCTGCTCCCTGAAATACTTCTCTGGCAGGAAGGCAGCACAGTGCTGAAGGAGATCAGCCCTAAAGAAGCTGATGGAATCAAAGGAAAGCCAGACTAAAACACAAACCACTCCTACCCCAATTTATCACAGGGCTTTGAGTTCTGCTTGCTTCTGTTTCAACTTCTGTACATGAGAGATTTCAAAAGTGGACAAGGAATATTCTTCTCTAAAAAGCAAAAAGCAGTTGAATTTAACTCTGCTTTTGGGATCAGTCTGAACCAGCATCAAGTCTTATTACATTTGGAAACATTGTTTTGAGTCGGCTATTTTACCCAGATTACCTCCTTGCTTCAATCTATGCAATACTTCCTTCAGCATAACTATGCTGTCAAGTCAGAAGCAAGTGTTCAAGAAAAAGGAAAAAAACTTCTCAAAGCCAGCACAGCCTAAACAGGTTGTAAAACTCTATTGCTAGTTATGTTTAGTTGCACGTGTTTGTTTGGATACTTTGTAATTAAGTTTTCAGAAGGGAGCTCTAAAGGTTCAGAGCCTGGGAGAGGTTGAGACCTAAGTTAACAATTAGTGCCTTATTCCTTTTCCTCCAGCATGCAAAGCAACAGAGGCAACCTGAGCACACACAGTCTTAGCCAGGAACTCAGATCAGAGACACACAGAGAGCTATTGCTTACCTTCTGTTGAGACTGTGCAAAATAGACCTCTGCAAACTTCAACACCAGCACATAGTCACCCTCCTCTTTGATGGGAACTTCATAGCCAAAGGTTTCCTCATTGTAACGCTCCGTCTGGTAGAGAATCTGGTCTTCTGCGTTGGACCGCAGGATGGGCAGTTTCATACCATAGTCAGAAGCTGGGTTTCAAGCACACAAGAGTGACAGGAAGGAAGGGTTACACTCTGAGGAAGAAACACTTCATATATTCTTTAAGTGCTTAACTCCTTAAGTAGCATTAGCACTTACAACCCATCAGACCCGTCTCCTTGCTCTGACCGGGTGGCAGCACTACCAGAGCAGAAGCACAAGAAGCCAAAGCCCCCAAATCCAAGAAATGTAGGAAAACAAGTCTGGAGACCTGCTGCAGTCTAAGACACAGTAAGCTCACTTGCACCATTTCGGAAAGAAAAGCCTGTTTCAAAAACAAAGCCAAAGGACTTGACTGTTGGCTCTTGCTTTAAAGAGTGAAAACACCTAGAATATTTTTACAATATTTTCAAATTTCAAACTTCAAGTACAAAACTAGAACAGTTAGCATAGGACTGACTCGACTCATTGACACAACAGATTTGAAGTTAGCAGTTCATAGCATCAGGTTTTAGAGACTCACCCCCCTCAAACTAAACCTGGGGAACGGCAGAAGGGTGAAAAGCATGAAGGCATCTTACAAAGCCCTTTCTTCCCACCATAACCCCACAATACCTGCCAGTATGAAGATGGGATGAAGGAAGCAAAAAAAGTGATAAGTGTTTCAAGAGCACCAGCAGCTCCATCAGCTGATGTTCTTAGAGCCACTCAGCTGAAATGGGCGCTATCTGCAGGCATCTGAAGAGCCCCTGAGAAGGGCCAAAACACCATGTCCAAACAGGACAGTAACTGACAAAATAAGAGAAATCACAAAATTTTCCTCTTTTCAGTGTTCACCACCTCTACAGCAGCCACCACAAGCTTTAACCCCACTTCGTATGCTACTATATCAGGGTTCCTGTATAAATGCAAACTGATACAATGCTCCAGAGCTGCACATCAAACAATTCCCCAGCCAAGCAGGGGCAGGAGGAAAGACTGTGGACACCATCTGCCCACTGGTACTTCAGACAGAAGTTGATCCAGACCAAGTTCTCTGCTGACACTTACCTCTCCCACCCCCATTTCCATGGGAACAGACACTGCATCGGCCAAGACAAAGCAAGAACTACTAACCCAGCTCACGTTGCCAAAGACAGAGCCAATGCAAACGAGTGAGAGGAAATTAATGCCAGTTCTTAGTCTCCTGTTTCACACAGAGCTGCTCAGGCAATCTTCCACTTCTCTTTACCACTCAAACTTGGGTATAAAGACTGAATTCTCTAACTACCAGAAATACAGAGGGTGAAAAGTTTAACCCATCCTCCCACGCAGGTATTTCTGGCTGGCTACAGATTACAGTGATAGCAAACCAGGGACTCCAGAGAAGTCAGCTCCTATTAAAGGAAAGCCTGTATAGGAAGAAAGTCCTTCAATAGCCAAGAAGGTAACTGGAGAGGAAGACCTGTCACCTGCATGTCAGAGCTCTGTTGACAGAGCTATGGAAGCAAGATGGATTTTACAGCACTCTGGGTGCTCACTGGGAGCGAGCAGTACACACCAAGCTGTAACTCAACTTTGTTTGGCACCTGCCTATACTGTAATTGCCATCAGCACAGTCAGTCCTTTAGGGCACAGCAGCTGAACAGAGGCTTGGAAAAAAAAAGTTTTAAATTGCCCAGAGGCAGTACAGCCCAGAATTACTATCCCTAGGTCATTTCCTCCCAGTCAGCCATACATTTCTGCTATAGCCCTTACATGTCTATCAACACAGAAAGGAGCCCAGAGTAAAAGAACAATGGTGCAATAAAAAGCCATTGAGAGAAAGGCAGCTGAGAGCTCAAAGGGGTAAAGTCTCCACTGTGCCTGGCACCACTGGCTGAAGCAGGATTACTGTAACAGCCTGCTGCTCAGAGAAAACACCATGGGCTTTCCACAAAGAAAGTGCATGTCACAATGTGCTTGAAAAAGACCCTTTTTTCTCCTCAACCCAAAAATAAATAGTTCAAGTCTACAAGGACGTTTGAGTCATGCATGTGACAGATCTATGAAGGAAAGCTGACCTACAGATATGAGGGCACCCTGTGTGACTGCAGCAGCAGCTTCCAGGGGTGCGAAAAACTGTATCAGAATTTAAATGTAACCTCCACTGTACCCAGTGTGCCCAAAAGGCTCTCCATTTGGGATGGCATTCATGCAAGGTAAGCAACAGCAGTTCCAGCTGTATAGCACAGGAAAATCCTCACCATCCTACATGGAAACAGCAAAGATTAGACTCAAAAGTCAACAGAGAGCTCATCTTCTCCACATTCCACCACTCGCTTATAACCGACAGCAGCGCAGCTCAGCACAACTAGTTTTTCAATATATTAGTGAATCTACTATGTTTTGGTACACCAATTATCAGAAACATGCACAATTCAAACTGTGGAGGTCTTGGAGGAAGTAGGAAAAGGTAACGCAAGTGCAGTTAGTTCTTCATCCTGTCCTAAAGAGTAGGCTGAAGATTTTACTGACTTGGTAGTTAGACCGGCCGATGATTTCCCATCTGCCTCTACTTCTGCTCGTGTCCCTGCCCTTGAACACCCAGCCACGACTGAGGCATGGAGCAGAGCAGCCGGCTGCACCTTCCCTGTGCCGGGCCCAGCACCGGGCTCCAGCGAGCAGCCTGTGCTCTTCGCTGTCGGGACCAGAATGCTGCAAGCATCAGCCCACATCGCGCGCGACCCAGATCCGGCTGCAGAGGGCTGGAAAAGCTCGTTCCCACTGCACCGAGCGCGCTGCGCACTGGGCTGCGAACTGGGGGATCCTGCTGTGGAACACGGGCTCTTCACTGGAAAAGGGGAGAGAAAAGGAGACCGTCGGGCGCACGCGGCACGGCTGGCAGCTTGACCGCTCCCGCCGCCTTTCCAGCCGAAATCCCACTCCAACCCTCGCGGAGCCACTTCCCCTCCGGCATTACACAACCCCGCAGGCCGAGGACAGGAACACCGTCCCGCAGGGCTCATCCCGCCGCCTCTGGAGCCCCGGGCTCGCACCGCCACGGGGACGGTGAATGCGGTTCCAGCCGGGCCCGGCGGGAGGACGAGCGTGGCCGCAGTCCCGCTGGTGACAAGTGCCGGCGCTGCCTTCGGGCCACGACCGTCCCCGGGCGGCTGAGGGAGAGGAGCCCCCGCCGTCCTGCGGGGACACCCACAGACCCGCCGGGGCTGCTGCGGGCAGGACGGCGCCGGGGACGCGCGGGTCCCGGACCCCGCCGGCACAGCGGGGCCTCGCAGCCGGAGCGGAGCGGAGCCGAGCGGGCCCCCGCGGGCTGTCCCGCCGAAACCCCGCGGCCGCGGCGTGTCTCCCGCCCTCACCTCGGCCCACGCGGCCCTCGAGCGGGTCCTTGCGGAAGTGGATGCCGTTCACGTCCACATGGGCATCGCCGCCCGCGTTGACGGCCCAGACGACGCTGTCGGCGATGCCGCCCGCCGCGCCCCGCAGCAGCAGCGGCAGCAGCAGCACGGGCGGCAGCAGCGGCGCCCCGCGCGCACCAGCGCCCACCATGTCGCGCTCCCGGCGCCGCGCCCGCCCCTTCCTGCCGCCGACAGGGGGCGGCTTACCCCGCTGCCGGGGCGGGGCGAGCACCGGCCAATCCGCGCGCCGAAACGAGAATATTAATTAACTGCCCGCCTGCCATTAGACGGCCGCGGGCCTGTATCTGCATATTCATAAGGCGGCGGGCCAATGAGCGGCGGCGATGGGCGGGTTGGGCTGAGCGGCGCGGGGACAGCGGCGGAGCGGCGCGGGGAGCCGGGTCCCTGCGGGCCGAGGTGCCCGGGGTCGGTACCGCCCGCGCAGGGAGCGGAGCGGGTGTGGAACCGGCTCCCCCAGGAAGGACCGGCGGGCACAGACGACACTCCCCAGCGCTATGTCCGGAGCGAGGACAGCCCGGCGAGCTGGCCTGAGCGCCGGCCGCCGGTGGGCAGAGCCCGCCCCTCCGCGCCGCCAATCGCGGAGCTCCAGCGCGGCGGAACGCGGAGCACGGTGGGGCGGCGGGAAGCGCAGACGGGAGGGTTGCCGGGGCAACGGGCGGCGCTGCGGCAGCGCGGACCGGAGCGGACCCGGTGTGCTCGGGGAAGGGGCTGGAAGCGGAGCTGGGGCAGCGGGAGCTCCACCGCCGTCGGGGGCGGCTCCTCGCCACGTCCGGGTAGCTCCGTGCCGGCTGTGCTCTGAACAGCGGCTCCCAAGCCCGGCTCGCTGCCTTGGCAGAACACGGTGCTTCTCCTGTTCGCCCCTGCCATGGAGAAGGGAACAGGCAGCTGCCGCTCGCCCGGTAAGGAGCGAAGCGGCCGGTGGCGTGCAAGCACCTTGCACCACAATGATCTGCCTGAGAAGCAAAGCGGCCAGTGAAGGGGAAGGCGGGGAGGTGACCGTGACACTGCCAGCGGGCTGATCCCTAGCTTGCACTTTACAGGAGCATGGAAAATCCTGGGTTTATTTTCTAAAGGACCTTGGCAAGGTGGCTGGAGAGAGATATCTCAGGTGGAGGTCAAATGAAACTCAGTTCCTACACAAAGGGGGAACAAATAATTTAATGTTTGCCCTTCTGTCTGACCACGGTGTTCCTTGAGGCATTAGATACTGGCCAGGCCTCAGGCCTGTGCTCTTGGCACCGGGTGCATTAGCAGTAGCTGCTTCTAAGCGCCAGTTTTATTAATTGAAGTATTTTGCAAAGCATTTGCTTTTATAAATAAAGACTTGGTGCTGCTGACTGAGAATTAAATGCATTTGTTGTTTTTGTAATGCACCTATGGGCCTCTTAACCACACAGTCTTGGAGAAATGAACTGTTTGGCAGAATGCGTACCCCCCCAGCCCCTGCTCCCCAGTCTGCTCTCCCCGGGTTGGAGTGGACCCCAAAGCATGTTCCTGCTGCTGTGACATCAGTTCTTAGGCTCATGGTATAACTGGGCCAGGACAGACAGGGCACTGCTGCACTCCCACACCAGCACTGCTGCCAGGAAGGGGTTCCTAAAACTACTGGGTGCCTTAGGAAACCACATCCAGATTAGTAGCATGAAATGCGTACACTTAGCACCTCTCCAGATTCAGCCACCTCACGCTGATTCCTGGCAAATCATCTCAGCACTACAGACCCCAGCCCTGGCAGCATCTGATCAAATCCAGGCTAATCTGTATCCCTGCTGTGTTTGTGACTTGTTGGGTGTCCCCCAAGCTCTGTTACCAAAGGAGTGCAAGCAGCCGTGGCCAGGACAATGCTGTCCAGTTGGTGAGGCCGAGGGAGGCCTCATTAGAGCTCATTTGTGCTGATTACAAATGATCCTCCCTAATCCTACACTTCAAACTGCGATGTGTGGCTCAGGAACACAACTTTGAAGCACATAAACGGAAGAGCCTCACTTTAAGTGTTACCAGGTGTCCCCAGGGTGAGCATTTTCTAAAAACGAGCTTGGATGATCATTTCCCAAGTATCAGTAGTACATCAAAAAGCAAGAGGGAGCAGCAGTGAGGAGGGACAGTGGCTGTGCTCATCTGGGGGCAAGAGGAGCCCGGCCCTGGCTCACAGGCTGGTCACAGCTCCTGGCAGAGGATGGCAGATGCTGTTTGAACTGTGTCTGTGGTGTCCTACACTGCTGCCCCAAATCAATACCTTCCGTGACACCAGCAGCTTGATGCCAGTTTGTGCCCCAGATGTCAAAGGCTCCATCCTGTTACTAATCCACTGAGCCATCAGTCTGTCCCTTGATGCAGGCTGGATTTACACCAGTAACCTACAAGTGAAAGGCTCAGGGTCATTTTCTCAATCCCTTGATCTCTCCTGGTCCACTGGCAGCTGTGCCAAAATGACTGTCTTGGATCAGTCCTGCCTGGTTTATCTACCACCCTGTTTGTTCACAAGCAACAAGGGACACGTGTTTAGGATATTAGCCATTTCCTCCTTGAAAATGGGATCAGGATTCCTGCTTGGAAATGGGATGTCCAAAAAGAGCAGCGAAGATGTGTGGGTCAGAAGCAGACCTCATGGCTAATGAGAGATCAAAGCAATGAGAGTGAGCCAGCCCCACTGCCCCACAGCCCTCTCAAATGGCACAGGACTACAAGGCTCAGGTGCCCACAAGGGACCAGCTGTGCCCTGTATGTAGAGCTCCTTGGAAGCCTCCCTGGTACCAAATTTGAGATGAGAGCAAAATGATTATCTCTGGAATTAGATTATTTAGATTGGATTTTTAATCTCTGCCCCTGACTACACAAGAAAATAGTAAAACTCTCTGGGATAATTTGGGGTTTGTTGTGAAAGTAAAATCAGGCTAGCAGCAGAAGTTCAAGAGCTTCTGCTGGAAGAAAAAAAAATAAAAAATAAGGCTTTTGAGACCTGCCCTGCCTGACCTGTTCACTGTATCATGGTGAGAACTGGCAGAAAGGAGCTACAGATGATTTGGCAGACTCAGTTTTCCTCAGAAGTAGCTGCAGTTCCAGGATTGCCTCTGCAATGAAACAAAGGTGTCCTGCAGCCAGACTTTGCCTAGTACTTTTGGGATGACAGGCAGTTCTGCCACACTACAAGCACCTGTAAGGACCTGTTTAAGCAGAAACAGCTGTAGTTTGCAGGGAAGATGCCCGGCCACCATGATGCTGCACTGTGGATCAGAACAGCCTCTAGATATTTGGTAACCATTTTAAATAAACACTGTCCTGCCATCTGATGCTGCAGGTAAAAGATGTGACTGTTCAGGACAGGGTCTGGGAAGGAGTAGGCAGAGGCAGCCACCATGCTTGTGGCCTCTGACTATCCACTGGGCTCCTCCATGCTGGCTGTGGCACAAGGCATCTGCCCCAAGCCATCCCCAGTGCCCACAGGCAGGCACAGCACTCTGCAGCACACAGGCAGCAGCACAGCTGTCCTGCTCCACATGCACAAGCAGCTCCTTCCTCAACAGGCTCCACTGTAAGTGAAGCACAGCTGTGTACCAGCACTCCCTTTGGCAGACACAAGCCTGCACACAGCTCCCCCTCCCCAATGTTACCCTAAACACATTTATAATGTACCAGGACTCTGGACTCTGTTCAGTTTATCACACTCATCTCCAATATCACCCTCAACAATACAGCTGCTGAGCCAGTAAATGTGGAGATCTGTAAATATCCATTTTCCAATTTCTTGGCTCACACCCACATTTCCAAGATGGGACCAGCTCCATAGATAAACACACATAGTTTGCATACACACACACAAACTCTTCTACTGCTGCACTCCCAGGTACCTATCTGCACTCCTTGCTTTTATGTGTGCACATACAAACCCTCCCTAGTGCACACACCTGTGCAAACACAAGTAAACACGCACACACACACACAAATATAAGGAGAAACATTGTTTTTCCATCACTGGAGCATCAGCCATCACTACAGCTATGCTTGTTGGCACAAGAAAGCAGAAGAGAAAATCTTCCTTTGTGACATGGATTTGTGGACCCCAAGAATCTGAAAGAAAACCTCGGAAGCGAAAGATTTGAGATGGAGGAAGCAGGAGGATATTGGTCCTTGACCTCCCAGTTTGAGTAAGGAGGCAACCATGAGGAAAACAGCTCCCAGTCACACCAAGAAACACACAGCGATGATGGTGCCCTTTGAAGCCAAGCAGAAATTAATCCTGGCAACTTGTGACTGGGCCTTTGCATAGAGAAAGGAGACAACTGTAGGTCTGGTAGAGTAGGGGAAGGGAGTAGTAGTTTGGGAGCATCTTGGAGAAAGGAGGATAAGATCTGATGTGTCTGGAAGCAGCTGGTAGGGCCTGGAGGCTGCTGTTGTCACTGCTGCAGACACGTGCACCATTTCTGAGTGTGAAGAGGGTGGAGAGCAGGGCACTGCCACACAAGGGGGCTCCCAGCCAATCCTCAGCACCATGGAGTTACAGCTCAGCCCCCACAGCATGGCCCCACCATACATGTCCTCACAGTTGTGTTCAAAATTATCTGGAAAGGGGTGAGGTTTTGCTGCCTATCCCCTTCCCACCCTGCTCCCCTCTGGGCCCTTTCTCCCATTGGTCCTTCCCACAATACTTCAGGGGCTCTCACCTGTGCCCATGCCAGTGGAGGGGATGCAGAGATGGGGACCCTTCGCAGTGCTCTCACTGTGAGGCACCTCCAGGCGCCTTAGCCATGGGGACAGTGGGAAGGAGGGCAGAGTCCTGACACAGACTTAGCAGCCAGCACTGACTCCCCTATCTGCGGCAAGGGCTTGCTTCTGGATCCTGGTGCAGACACTGGCGAGTGCATCTGCCCAAGCCCTTCTCCCCCAGCCCGGCCACCACCTCTCACAGGGACAATCCAGGCTCCACATCATTTCAACGTGCATATTTATCACTTTCCCCCCTGCAAGACATATATTTGAATTTACTCTTGGTAAACATAACCACAGGAGATGCAAATAAGTGTTGGGGAAGCATAAATAACTCCACACAGATAGACACACACTGAGACAGCAAACACAGACACGGTTCACCAAGGGAAACCAAGAAGTGCAGAGCACGCCCTGAGGCTGCCACCAGTCCCAATGGCTTTGCTCTCATCCACCTAGCCAAGAGGATTTCTCCTGCTTTTGCTTTGCAGCAGCTGGTGGGAGAATAAAGCTGGGGAGGAGGAGTCTAAAGTTGCAAATATCCCATGAAAGCATCATGGCAAGTCCTGGCTCTGCAGTTTCCTGCAATCATCTTCAAGGAATGGTTCCAGTTGTAGGAAGTTGCAAGTCTTTCACAGTGTGAAAGGGTGGAGGGGCATGGGGACCACCATGAGGGAGGAGCAGCAGGTCATCTTGCAATGTCCTAATTGCAGCCAGCCGATAAACCTTCATGTAGGAACATCGGGGCTAGATGCTCCATCTAGGTCCTCTTCTGCCCTCTCTAAGGTGCTGATTCTTCTTTAGCTGAGAATAATCTTCAACGGGACATCATGCGAACAAACTCTGCAACCAACAACACAAGACAGCCCTGAACCACAAGGCATCCATGGTCCCCAGCCCAGCTCTCATTCACTGGAGACAGCAAGCAGCCAGAGTGAGACTGGGAGTTCCCAGGCTGCCAGCAAAGTCTGCGTACTCTGAGACTGGCCCTGAGAGCTCACACAACATGGGCTTTAATCCTTGCATTAGATACAGTGATAAGATCCCTGTAGCAGGTCAATTCATTGCCCTGGACTCCTTCCCAGCCACCTACGGTCTTGCTCTCACAAACAACTCTTTGTGCAACACTACAGCAGGCATTGTCTCCCTTCACTGTAACTTCAGGGAACTTTGATTTACAGTTTTGGGAACATGGTATGATTTCTTAGTAAATTTGCCACTTTGCAGAGATACCAGTGTGAGAAAGCATGAGAGTTTTGCTAGGTACTGGCATTCTTGTAAAGTTTACTTTAAGGGACTTCTTGTTTTTAAAGATACATATTAACTGTAAGGACACTCTGGATTTATTTCCTGAATACCCTGCAGTTTGTGAAGTCAATTGCAATTGTTCAAATTGAGTGTAAATGCCATCAAATATAAATGTTTTCATTCTGCACTTGAATTGCAGAGGAACTAATGACTCTGCAAAGAGAAGGGCAATGGAAATTACTGCCTTGACTTCTCCTTTTCCATTGATGGAGGTGTCCTTTGACAACTAAAGTGGTAACTCACAGAGAAATTGACACTGGCATAGCATTTCATGTATTTTAGCTGTCTAACATAATTTTGCTGTGGGAAATAAGGAGAGCTACTGCCATGTAATCAGCCAGTGCATTAGAACAACTGCAGCTACCAGAAACTTTCTAGGAAGATACTGGTGGTATTCTAATACTTTCAAAGCCCTCAGAGGCTTCAGTAATCCTGAGGACTGAGATGCCTTGTCATGTAGGAGACTCAGGAATGCTGCTGAGCCAAAAAAATTATGTAAATTTTACTTTAATTTTATAGTCTCTGTACTTCACCCTTACTGCAAAAGGACATCTGGATTTCTACCAGGGAAAAAAGCAGCCTGCCACTCTCTCACACCTTCCAGCTCTTATATCTTCTTAGCTCTCTGATATCAGCTGCCTCCTTGCCAGAAACCGTGGGCTCTATTAATATTGCTCCTGCCACAGCTAATGGCTAGGATAGTAGCCTAACCACTCTTATTTTTCAAAGTTCTTCTGGCATGAAAAGTGTGAGAAGAAATTAGTTCTCTCTAGGATTTAACATGACCTATAGATCAGATATCTTTGTGAGCGCAGCTGGCATGTGACCATCTTCTGGCATAAAGGCACAGAAACAAACTCTCTATAAGCCCATATAACAAAGGTGAGCCAGAGGAAATGAAAGGTGCAGAGCATTCTCCAAAGCAATCCAGCCATCTCACAGCTCTTTCAATAGATTTAAAGGAAGGAAAATGCCCCATAAAACAATGGCAGGCACAGCATGTGTGCATCAGGATCTGCTTCTGTATGACAGGTTCTATCTCTTACCATGCTAGAATTATGGAGACAGTCAAAACTGAGGTGCAGCAAGAGATGATACACATATGAACAATTCGTCTGACTGAAAAAATGGGATTATTTTTTCTTCATACTTCAGAACCCTGGGCCCTGAGCATGCAAATCTTCAGCTTCTGATCTGAAACTCTGACTCACACCAGAGCAGATGGACAGCGAGCGTTGATCCCTTCTCACCTTCAAAATCAACACGCCCATCTCCATTCAGATCCACGTCCCGGATGATCTCTTCAATATCCCGGTGACCCACCTGCTGCCCTAAAAGTTTCTTCATGGCTTCTCGCAGCTCACTGGTGCTGATCTCCCCATCACCATTGGTGTCAAACTGCAAGTACATGAAAAATACCAGCAGGGGAAATAAAGTTATTTGAAACAAATATTGCTCTGGGTTGGTTTTTGTACTGTCCTGCTCCTGAGCGCCCTATATTTTCTCCATTCCTTCCATGTCCCTCCTTTTCCTCCTTTGGGTGTCTTTTGGATCCAGTCTGTCTTTTCTCCTCAGAAAACCCTTGCAAATGCTGTGTCTGCACCAGCTTTTCTCTTCCTTGCCTCAAGAGTTCCCTTATCTTAGCAATGTTGTCTGCTCCTCCCTTATTCCATGCCTGACTGGGCTCTTTCTAGGTCTTCCACTGTGCTGCTCTCTCCTCCTCCTCTTCTCATCTCCAGTGGGTCTTCTCTCTACCCTGTCTTGTGTCGCTCACTTCTCTGAGGGCACACGGAAGGGATCACTCACCTCTCTGAAGGCATCACGGAGTTCTTTTACACCAATCATGTCTGCAGTCTCTGCTAGAAGTTTTGGTCCCATCAGCTCAACAAAATCTTCAAAATCCACATGGCCACCCACTTGGGACAAGATGAAAGATTGCGTGTAAGAACTCCATAAGTTAGCCAAGACCAGCACTTACTTTGCATTTCTGTGTGGCCCTCCAGGAAGCAAAGCACAGAAGGTGTGGGACAGTGGAAGGAAAAGGAGACATAGTTTTACCCTGTATTTTCTGGATTATGGGCTGGGCAGAATGAGCCCAAGCTATTCCATCCTAGGCTGCCATGGACTGTCACACACCTATTGCATCACACAGTACATTTCAGAGGCGTGATCGTTCTAGTGCTTATAGCAACTCTCTGCTGTGCCTGTGCCAAAGGGCACAGCAAGGGCACAGCATGATGTCCCTGCAAAGCCTGGCAGTGCCCTGCAGCAGTGATGCAGTCCTGCTCCATTACAGCAGCTAACGTATGTCCAACTGTTTATTCATTGTATTAGTTCTTTTACTTCTTAGTGCCCTGAGAGCTGTCAGCAACTCTCTCAAATTCCCAAGCATGGGAATTTGCCATGTGTGCCAGGGTTATCAGCTGCTTTTGTGTGTGACTGGTTGCATATGGCACAGCTGTTTTCCTTCCCTTGACCAAGTAATTTGTCCTTTTAACATAATCTTGTGTTAAATAACATGCACTAAATATACTTCTCCCCACTTGGCTGAGGGTGATACCCTACACTGCCACAGATGAGAAGTGACAAAAACAACGGTGAAAGACAAGGGTCACAAACACAGTCACAGTGAATCAGATGCATTTTTCACATCTTTCCATGACTGCAGCGAGATGCTCCCATCTGATGCTGCCAGCACAGCTCACTCACAGCCCATCCCCAAGCCCACAGCAGATACACAAAAAACTACCACAGAGCAACAGCCCATCCATCACCCATCTGATCAAAGCATCCCCGTCTTCCCAGTCACTCTTCAGTCTGACACCATCTGACAACAGCTTCAATGAGACAACACACAGAGCCTATGCACCAGTGCCTGACTGCCCACATTAAGGGCAGTTTTATACCTGACAACATAAGCATGAAGGACAGCCCTTCCACTCACTGTTCCCACATACACTACAGTCCCTTTGATAAGCAAAAGCAAAGGCATCAATTTCTAAGGACCACAAACGAACAGGAGAGATGATAAGGAGTGAAAATAAGAACCGAAGAAGAGGGGAAAAAATCCAAAGGAAAAGAGGCAGCTGGAGACCAAGAGAGCCTGAGGCAATGATGCAGGCTGCAGCAGCAACACGCAGGTACAGCTGGGTGTGTGTTACTCACAGTTCATGTTGATCTGCTGGGAGAGCTCTATTAGCTCCATCTCAGTAGGCATGTAGCCCATGGTCCGCATGCAGTTCCCCAGGTCCCTGCAGTTAATAAACCCATCCTTGTCTTTATCAAACTCCTTAAAGGCTTCTCTTAATTCTGCGGGAAGGGAAGAACAGTATTGTCAGTGACAGCTTGAAATACCTTTTCCAAGAAAACTCCCCAGAATCAACAGTACTTTATGAAGCCAGACTCTCTAAGATACTCACTGTTTTCCCACCAGATCTCCCTACACGAGGCAGTGACTGGAGCAAAGTTAAGCTCTTCTGTCAGCAGTGCTGCTGACCATTCCTTACAGGAAAGCTTGCTTGAACTATGAGTGTCACAAACGCTTCATTGCTATACTGTGATCCCCAAAGAAACTTCAAGTAGTAAGTTTTTCCAGCTGTTACCTCTGCACTCTATTATATATCCCTCACTGTAGGGATTAGCAGCTAAAACAGCTTCCTTGCAGCCATATGATAGCATCATGCTCCACAACACTTTCTGTGGGAGCTGGAGGGACAGCAGTTCCCTAACACAAATATCCCATTACTTACTTATCCTCTTACCCTGAAGAATATGGAATGGATGCAAATTCTTTCACAGTCAGGACTCTCAGTTTTATACATTATTTATTTTGCTGGGGTTTCCAGGAATTATTCCAGTAATCATCTCCCTTTATTTGCCACAAATTATTTTAACCCATGGGTGCCAACATGAAAGGGACAGCCATAGGTTTTCACTGGGCAGGGAAAAAGAAGACAGAGAAGAAGCAACAAATTTTACCTTCAATTTCTTCCGGACGCAGTTCTCTATCCTGCAAAAAGAGAACATATAATGTTAAAGATATTTGTTGGTCACAAGCAGTTTCAAAATAGCACTTGTTTGGTACAAAGGGTTCTGGAACAAACCAGAAAGTGAGAGAAGAAACAAGAAGGTGATGACATGTTTAATACCATCTACCTAGGAAGGCTTCTCAGCTTTCCTTCCCAAAGGTGTTACTCTGCACACATTTCTCTGGAAGCCCCTCTCCCTCTCATCTGGTGAACAGGGGGATGACAGCGTGGACCCTGAACCAGGATAGACCTGGATCAACACAGCATTTGTGGCCTCCCCACTGATGGTACTACTGGCACCCTCATGAAGCTGCTTCATCATTCCCCAGCACCAAGTTCTGGAGCAGAGACTGTCCCTGCAGCAGTTATGATCTCCTCTGGAGCTCTGATTGTATTTCTACTGCCACTCCCGCTGACACGCACAGATCAAAGCAGCTGGAAGCAGTCCTTGTAACCAGCAGGTCTAGACCATCATTTGCTCAGATCACTGCTTGATCTCTGTCCTTCTGGCAGGACAGCAACAGCCATGAGGTCTCTCACAGACAATGTCTCAGTGGTATCTCCTACAATCTGTCCCCACAAAAAGGTAGGAACTTCCCCCCAGCCTCAACTCCACATACAAGCATTTTGAAACCAGTCATGAAGGCAAACACACAACATATACATCATCAAGGTCATCTACAAATGAAACAGGACAAGGATTCACCATGTTCAGGAAACACTGCAACTTCAAACATCCAATTTGAATTTCTTGGAAGAAGGGGGAGGATATAAGAGTATAGGAAAGTTCCAACACTGCACCAGGAAGAAGAGATGAGCATGGAAATGCACTGCTTTCTGGTTTAAATGCCCTTTCTAATTCCTCTCATGGCTCCCAGGCAAATCCAAAACATCTGAGAATTTGGAAACACAGAAATGCGATCTCTTTTGTCGTCTCACTCTCGGCTTTTCCCCTCAACAGTGGGGAGTTTCTCCTTGCCTTCCAGGTGTCCTCCAGCCTCACCACATGCGCCTGGAGACGGTGCCTTTGATCAGTTTGAGAAGGATGATCCTTTGCTATTTAACCACAGGCTTCTCCGGAAACTCTAATGGCAGCTGCTCAGAGTGCATAGCAAACTAGGACACACACTGGTTTACGTCTGTGCAGAAGTGGGCTGTGCCAGAGAAATGACCAGCTTGCCACTTGTAACCTTCCCAGAGGCATCTCTGTGCTGGATGGAACTGACAGAGCGTGCTGGCTCTGCCATTTCATCCTTCACAGACCTGGTATTTTCAAACATGTCATCCCATTTGTTCTGCTTTCATCAACACCAAGTAATAAAACAATTCAAACTCCTTAGACCGGATGCAGGAGGCATAATTGCCCTCCTGCCTTAGATAAAATAACAGAAGAAAGCCACCCATGATCAGTTCCAGCACCTTGTGCACTTTATTCCAGAGAGTGCAAACACTGATCCCTGGAGACAGTGGCTGGGTGCCCGGCAGGTGCAGGGCTGTGAGTGCCAGCGCCGCGGTGCAAAGGGCGCCGTGACTCACCCGCAGTAGCTGCTGCCTTGTGAGAGTGGCCAGGGTAGGACCTGGGCCATCCTCCACCACAGTCCTCACAAGACCAACCTCCTCCTCCTCCCTCAGTGAGGACCACATTGCAACTGACATTGGTGACACTTGTCAGAAGTGGGGGCTTCAGCACTGGCTCTAATTTTGCACACCAAAGGATCTGTGTTTGCCACAGACTGCAAATGCAGAAGGAGGGGAGAGTCTATGTCCTCCAAAAATCTGACTCAAGTGGTAACTAACGTCATGAAGAGGTTTTCTGTTTTAAGTTTGAAAGATCCCCTAAAATGATTAAGGAGTAAAATTGCTTGGGATAAAATGGGCTGAATCACTCTAAAGCTTTTGGAGAACATATGGGAAGAGGAAAAAAACTGTTCCAAGAGTTTAGATCCTAGATATGAGCAGAAGGGACCCCCAGAGAGTCCATTATACTTAATGGTCTTACCCTCATTTATTTCTGTTCTAGGCACAATAAATCCTGTTGGTCTACAGAATCAGTAAAAGTAAAGCTGTGTATTAGATGCACTTACTCTACATCAGGGTACTTAAGAGACATCACTAATCCTATTTTGGAGACCTCTTAGGGTACAGTGAGCTTCCATGGCCTAAGCAGGATGGACACTTGTCCAGCTGTCCACTAAGGAGCTGGGCCTGTCTCCTGTGACAGGTGGCTCTGTGCAGGTCAGCAAGTGTACTTGTGCAAGAGTGTGTTTCATGATTTACTGACCTGGCACAGGGACTATGTGATCACATAGTGGCTGAAGGTTAAAAAAAGCCCTTTGATCAATAATGACACATAACTACTCTTTTTTTTGAGTTGTTGATTGAAGCAGAGGTTTCAGAAATAAAGACCTACATGCCTCCTACAGCTGTAGACAACCATATCAACACACAAGTAAAGCAGAGGTTTCCTACAGAGGCAATAAACCTTGGTTCTGAGGCAACTGGGGTGACTCCACACAAGAACATGGAAGGCATTGGGTGAATATCAATGAACAATGCACAAATTCACCCATACGTATCCATAAAAGGTGTATTAATCATATGTTCCCATTTGTTTTTAAATTAATGTTATTGTAGGAATAGAATGTTTGGGGCAAAAATATATTTTAGTTCTTGTAAAGACACAATATTGGGGTGCATACATACAAGCACATATTTTTATAGTTTGTATATAAATGCATACATTGAATGCATATGAACACCTAGTTACAATAGGTGTGACTGAATGAATAGATCTGGTTTTGCTATTTCTCTCTCCGTGTGGGAGAGTGATAGCATTTGGTAGCCTGGCACTATTTGCAAATATAAGGACAGCCTGATGTTCCTCAGTTTAACTGGCTGGGATTGCTGCAGTGTCAGGCTGGGTATGCCAGCGCACAAGAGATTGTGTTTGAGTATCTGTGAGGAGGCAACTGTCTGCTTATTTCTGCTGGTACTAGTGTGCTCACTGTGAACTGATAGGAACAGTATCAAATATGGACAGCTTGTTCCCAATACAGATGCCCTGATTTGCATTTAACTGGCTATTTAGGCATTAAATGCTAATCTGAGCCTGGGAATGAGAGCTGGGCGTCTTGCTGAAATAACAGCTTTGAGCACTGGACCATTCCTGAGTCCATATGATTATGCAAGTCCTGAAGTCCTAAAACTTTCTCCTGAATTCATACGATTATGGCTACTTGAGTGTAGCCTTGGATCTATCTTCCATAGCTGCAACTTTAGAATCCTCCTTTCTTGGTGTTTAGGCACAAGGGTATCTGCACATCCTTCAGGTTAGACATTTGCCTGTGACTGTATTGGCACTTGGAGCTGGAGCCGGATGCTCGAGATCCAGGGCTGGGAGTTACAGAGCTGCACGCAGACAGAGCACGGGGGCGGCTCCGCATCCCCGACTCGTGTCCACGCGGCTTTGTGCGTGTCTCGCCCCGCTGGGTGTAACTTACGTACAGGCTGCCTGTTTTCTGCGAAGCCCTTCCTCAGGAAGATGCATGCTGGCCCCAGCAGGTTGTGCATGACGGCGCAGTTCTGGGCCAGCACCATGAGCGGACCCTGGTAATCGCCAGCCGACGACCCCTCTTCGCTCGTCTGGACAGCTTTATAGCTCGTCTTCTCGTCATGGCGGATCTTCCCAGCCAACCAGCAGCAAGCAAACAACACAACAGAGGATGTTACCTCCCCATCTCGTTCCTCTGAAGTTTTACTGAACCGCCTCGCAGAGACATAATTGCTACATTTCTTTCATCTGCTGCACACCGCGTCCCCCCCACCGGCCTATTAGGATTTGTACAGAAGCAGTAAGTCCAGGAGTTCTCTTTCAAAAGCTGAAAGAATAACAACCAACCACGAGAATTTCACTTTGAAATTACATCAAACTCTCCGCACTGCTCACATCTACCCAGACACAGCCCAAAGTGCCACACTCCCACAATCAGCCCCAGAGTTACCACTGCCTTGAATGAGCTGCAAAAGGACGAGCACATCCCAACTTAACAGTTCGTGTGCCAGCCCGTGCCCCGGGCAAACCTGCTGGGCCTTGGCCAGGGCATCCCCAGGAGACCAGGCAGAGCCTGCACAAAGCCACTGCACAGGCTCCACGTTACTTTTCAGCAACACAGCATCACACGCTGCTTTATCACGTTATCAGAAGACCGCTTACAGCATCAGGTGGCCCTGCCAACTGCAGGCTCACGCTGCCTTGTGCAGATACTAATTAGTTACATCCTCAGGGTTTGAGGCACTTACTGCCCTGGCCTGTTTTAATCACTGACAGTCCCGAAGTGGAGATCAGGCACGGGCACAACATTTTTGAGTGTTTGCATTTGCACATTTTCCTAAGTGCACACGTCCTGCTAAGCTAAGGCTCCAGAACAGAATCCAGCACTGGATTTTATAAGGAGGCACTGCTTTCCTTTTATAGAAATGCATTTCCCTGGCTCTGCAAAAAACCTCTTATCCTGATATTCCCATGCAGCTATAAAAAGCCAACACAACCCACAGGACCCTTGGTTTTACAGAATAAACATTAATCATACATCAGATTCCTCTTCAGGAATGATTCTACTTTTACAGCCAGTGTTCCCAGGGGTGATCAGAGAAGCTCTGTCACTTGTCATTGTCTCTATTAACCCTTTCCTTAAAGCCTGAGGTACATTTTCAGGCTAAGAGACCAGACACAAACATCCCCCATTTACACTTGTCTGAGACTATTGTACCTACTCGTTGTGTCTGCCATGTGCTATTACATTGTATGCATGGTTTGTAATTTGCCTTTTTGTACACAGTCTTACACCAATCTGCTCATGTATAATGTCATGTGAATATCAAGCATCAAAACAAAAATAAAAAGCAAGCCATGGAGAAAGAAAATGATGAAGCAGAAAAGCATTTTTGTTGCAGTCATGGATGAAAAAGGAATCTGTCTCTGATTAATTCTGACACATAGGACACTTGTCCTTAAAAAACTGAAAGAGCATCCATCCAGGAATGGCATATTACTAGCTCAGCTAAATGTCAAGACATCTGTGTTGAGCTACACAGCTTTGTGACATCAATGCAACGTATTTTCAAAATTATCAGCTTTATTTCCTGGCACATTTTTCAGTTTAATATACCAAATAATATGAATCACTTAAATACCCCACATCAATTCTGTGTTTAATTCCAATGAAGCCATGTGAAGGATGCAAAGCCCCACAGCCCCAAATGTTTGTTTGCTGATACTTCCAGTCAATAGTTTATCACCAAGCTATACAGCAGTACCTCATAATAGTCATCCCATTATTTTTCTGTCTCGCTAGAGGTTGCCAGTTTGACAAAACAGTTGCCAAGAGCCACTGAGGACTGTGACCAGACAAACTGCTGCAGTGCCAGAATACCAAGGTGAACAGCTCAGCAAGGCTCCCTGCCCTGCCCTGCCACTGCAGGCAGGATTTATGGCATTTAATGTTCCCTCTGCCAGCAGTCTCACAAGTTCTCCTGCAAATATCCACTCAAGTTCCCTTCACCATGTTCCTTCTGCATCCCAGAAAAGAGGGCAAGGGAGCTGTGATATTGGGGCAAAGAAACATCAGCCACCCATTACAGGGGAAACAGCAGTGTGCTTTGTGACAAAGAAAATGCAAGGATAGGACTGGGGAGATCAGACTTTCCCAGTCTCTTCCCCGGACAAAGGACCACTGACCTTCCTGGCCAAGTCTGGCCCATGGCTGTGTCAGACCAGCAGATTATGGAGTAGGAAGAGACCTGGTTGACCTAGAGATGGCCAAAGTAGTGGAGAGGTGTGGTAAAGTGAGGGACCTGGATGCCAAGGCTTTTAACTTCTGCACAGCAGAAACACACCAGGATTCACTTCATTTTCCTTCCTGAGTGTCAGAGGGACTTTGCAGAACAGCAAGCCAAGAGGGGCCTCGATCCCAACTGCAGTATTTCTTGGAGGGAAAAGCAGCAAGGCCAGCTTCCATGATCACTGTGGAGGACACCGTGACAATAGGAAGCTGAAGCTTCCAGCAACAGCCATGGAGTCAAAGCCTGAACAAGCAAGGTACCATGGTGTCATCCAGACCCAGACCAAGCCAGCTGGTGCCTGGGAGTGAATCCCGAACTTTGGGTTGAAATCATGTATTCAAGAGTTCAGACTGTCACCCAAGAGCAGCTTCCACACATGTCTGCAGTCCCTCCTCTTTAACATTTCAGCAAAATGAGTTTGCTTAAAGTAAAATCTGAGAAAAATGACTGGGATCATATAACAGCCAAGTGAAGTTAGGCAATGTTAAGACTGATCTGCAAAGTCTCCACTATAATCATGTGTGTTGCGATCAAAAGAATGGCAGAGTACCAGAACCTGTCAGGATGAGTGCCTTATTTCATAGCTCACTAGAGTGATGTCTGAGAAATTCTCTAATTCAGCTTTGCAACTTTTTCTCTTCAGCCTTGACACCCCAGGTCTTATAACTAGGCTCGAAGTGACTTATTCAAAGCAGCTTTCAGGAAAGAAAGCATAAATTACCTCAAAGACTGACAACACAGAATTTACAGGTTCTTGAATCTATTTTGATTCAAGCAGCCTGGCTACATGTCAGACTTTAATTGCAGTCGCCTTGCACAGCTGCAGCCAACTCTTTTATTCCAAGTTGGAGGTGACCTACAAGCAACCAAGTCAGTTTTTCATATGTGCACCATTTGGATGAATCTCAGCTACTTCCACATCTCCCTGCAGGTCACCCTGACCTAGGGACTGGTCTCAGCAATGCCTAACTGCTTGGTGATGAATTCCCTCACCAACTATCCCAGCTCCCCCACAGCAGCACTGTGCCATTACTGGCTTTGTTTACAGCAGCCAAGATAACAAGCAAATTGTGTTTCTATACAGAAGAGACCAACATGCAGCCAAAAGAAACACTCTAGGATGGAGGTCCTCTCCCAGACAGCTCCCTCCCAGAGAAGCTTTCCCAAGTGGCAAGGTCTCTTGGATTGAACATCTTGATGGCAGAGGCATTTTACTGTCATCAAGGTCTCCACAGAGGCAGCATCTCATTGCAATACTTTAGATGATCGGCATAACTTTATCATTTATGGAAAATGAACTGCACGGGTTTTTGCTGAGCTATTAGATTTGCAGCAATGCCAAGTGAGAACTGTGTGGCTGACAGGTACACAGTGCTGTAAGATCTTCCTCAGTCAAATAAGAAATGTTTCTAGGGCATGTCATTCCCATTTCAACCCAGTCCATAACAGCAGAATCATTCCAGAATCTAATTTGTGCAGGACCACTGCAAAACTTCAGCACAGAGTAGACTGTGGGCTGAAGCCTAACAGATACAAGTGGCTCACAGATGAAGTCCAGCTGGGCCCAAGCATGTAGACACACGGGACACGCTGATGTGCGACATTATGCACAAACACACAGCCAGGGCCCGGGATATCCACTCACAAACAGATGCATGGCCAAGCAGAAGAGAGGGAAAAACCTGCTTCTGTACCAAAACATATACCAACAAAACTGTGTGCAAGGATGGACAGCCATAAAAACATGTGCATGTCTACACACAGATTTCTGTGAGGACATGCACCAGCAGGTGAGCACACACAGCACCATACAAGCAAGGGTGTGTGTGAGATACACAGGAATTCCTCCCTTCTGCACTCACAGCAAACCTGCTCAGGCACTCGGGATGCCTGTGGAGAGACGTAAAGAGCTAAGGACACACACGTGCCTCAGATGGGCCCATAGGTGTGCATACTCTTACACAGCAATGGCAACATGTACAGACACGTGGCCCTTCACCTATACATGCATATATGTCCCTACACCCATGACACACGTGATTACTCAAGCAGGTAACTCTCAACCGAAGCACAAGCTCACACATACACCCGCACATCGAGATGCCCTGACAGGAGCGTGCCAGCACACTGTGCACATTGACAAGCACATGCTTGCACGTACCCAGAGGAGAGCTGTACACACACTGTGAGCAGGACACGAGCCTACACACACATTTATTTATACATATTATGACTCTCTGCATGCTGGGCTCTACTGGCTGCACTTGCATGAGCAGCTCTTACAGAGAAAGTCTGGTGAAGAAGCTGAAACCTTCATACTCATCTCTGTGTTTCTCCCACCTCCCATTCTCATCTGCCCACAATGTCACCCATCCCAAGTAGCAGGGCTGAAAATGCACAGTGCACTTTGATTCAGGGAACATACCTTTTTAGAGAGGTTTCTCAGAGGAGACTTCACACAGTTGCCCATAATATGTTGAGGCTGCCTTTCCGGTGGACTTGGTTATAAAGGAACTGAAGCAATTGATCCCATTAAAGGTATTCCTTGGGAGCAAAGCAAGAAAGGCAGCACCAGGCAAATCCAAACAGCTACTGGCTGCTGGGGCTTTCCCTCCTCAGGGAGCTTTTTCTCTCTCTGCCTCTCTCTCTCCGTATTTTAGTTTATGTTCACTTTCTTGAAGAGATGAAGCAGGAAGGAGAGGGAGGGGAGAGAAACAGACAGAAAGAGGGAGAGAGAGGGAGAGAGAGAGAGTGAGTGAGAAGGGGGGAGAGAGGGAGGCGGATGTATAATCTACATCAGATTAATGTTCAAATCCCTCCCACCCCCCTCAATCTGCAGGCAAGATTGTTTCACTCATAGGAGAGGGCTGTTTCAGGGAGAATTAAAACAGAGAGGCAATGCAAGAAGTGATTTCAGTGATGAGTTCCGTGAATCTAGCTAGTTTGGGTCCACACAGCCTCTGAACACTGCATCCCTACCCACCCCCCTTCTAACTCGGCTTTTCAATCACCACAGCACTAGGCTGGCCAGAAGGCAATCCACTTAGGGGCTTGGAGCAGACCATAGCTCGTTTCAGAGCAGAAATGGACCATTCATCTGGGTGGGACCTGTTTCATCTTATAAATACCAGCAGACCCAGAAGTGTCTGACTTTTTTCCGGTCATGGTGGAAGCAAGCTTGGAGACAGCAGTCCTGGGACCCTACAACAATCTCAGCCCCAGAACAGTAATATTTAACCACAAGGGAGAGACCTTGAGCCAGTCTTGAAGTAAAGTTTTTCCAGCTTTCTGCAAGTAAAAATCAATTGGCAGTTTAACCCTCACAAGTCTGCCCAAGATGGGCTCACATCTGAATTGTAAATCTAAACAGCCCCAGGTTAGATAATGTGAATCAAAGAATTTTAATGTCAGATCCATCCATTCCATTTGTAAGAGCCAAGTCTTGGAATAAATAAGAGGCACCTGAACCTAGAACTGGCTCTAAACTTCGGACTTTATGCCTGTAGCATAAATAATTTTCAATAATCTCTGAAAGAAAAGGGATGAGTCCCCAATACATTTTCTCCTGATCTCAGGCTGAGCATAAGAACATTCAGTTTGAAAAGAGATTTAAATTGCTTAAAAGCCACATTATCACACTCAGACACAGGATCTGAGCAGGACAACGAATGCACCTTTAGCTATGAAGGCACCACAGCTGCAGCTCCACAGTGATAGGAAGTACGCAGAGCTACCTCCTTCAAATACCTTGGAGACCAGGATGACACTGATCTTACACCCTGTTATGCAGAAGGCTGGTTGGACACTCAGGTGTTGAGCTGAAAGATTTCACATCTTTGTTTGCAAGTGTGGTTCCAAACAAAAGCTTCTACAAAGACCCACTCCATAGGCTGAGTACTTGCACCACATGCTTTGTGTGAAGGAGCCAAGGACTCACTATCCTGGCAGCTCTAGGGCTGTAGGACAGAGAAGGATGAACTGTCAATGTCACAACAAAGCAGGGATTTTTCCTTCCACCCTGATGGTGCTGTGGCAAATTAAGTATGATTCTAAGGTGACTCAACAGTTGCTTTAGAGCTTAGAGGCTTCTGAGGCCACCTAAGGAGATGAGTTTAGGAGTCCAAGTATGACAAAAGTCCACAGCTTCTCCAGTTACAGTCACAGACAGAAGTGCATGGCCATAGGGAATGGTGTTTCTTGCTCTTCCTTGTACTAAAGGCTTCCCAAGAGCAAAGGCAGTGGGACAGCCTCCTCTCAGATTCTCTCAATGCCTTCTTCATTGACTGTCATGGGTAGGAGCTGCACAAAGGTCCACAGGCCCTCCAAAACAAGAAGCTGCAGTAGGAGATGCTGGAAGACACTCCTTATCCGCTCCTTGTACTCAGGGCTGACTGAGAGGGGGACAGGGGGGAAGATCTCCATAGCAAAGTTCACCCATGCTAGGCTGGGAAACAAAACCCTTCCTGAGCTGGGCTTGTCTCCTGATGCTGAGGAAAAATACAGTCACTCCCTGGGGGCTGTGCCAGCCCTGGGCCTTGCAGTGGGGGACTTTGCAGGAGGATGCTGAAACTCTCAGCTGCTCTCAGGCTTCCATCTTTAGCCCTGTTTTTCTTTCCCCTCTTAAAGCAGCTAATGAGAGGCTGATCTACCCTCTGACAAAGTGCCAGTCATTAATAATGTCCTCTGTCAGCTGGAGCCATTCCCCAGGCTCCTTGTTTATTGACGAAGTGCTTGTCTCCCTTGAGCAGAAGCTGCCACACAGCGAGTGAGGCGCCTGGGCTCCTTCCCGAGACAAACGACTTCAATTCCAGAGCAGAGAGGAGAGAGAATTGCCTTTCTGCTGCTAATGAATCTCTCCCTGACAGGAAGCACGGAGGCCAGGAATGCCCTGCAACTGAGAAGTGCCATCTCCCACATTGTCCCAGAGAGAAGGAGGGAAAAGAAAGGGAGTCAGATATCTCTTGCCAGAAAAATCCACCACAGTTCCCAGACTATTGCGGGACAGCTTTGGAATACAGCTGTGGAGTGTGTCTCACTGAGCTCTAAAAGCTCTCAGCGAGATGGTCATCCTCTAAATACTGGCTTGTACCAGAGCATTCAGAGCCAGCCACCCGTGGTACATCGCTGTGTTTGCCTGCTCTCCAGCTTTTCTTCCCTGCAGTTACAGGCAGTTGTAGGAAACAAGCAGGGCAGAGTGAGAAGGCTGAGACATGCTGCCAGGCTTGGCAGGGAGTTCACAATCCAGGAAGGGAAGAGAGAATGGGAGCCCACGTGCACCTAGTTTGTAGTCACAATCCTTCAACTCTGTAAGAACTCTAGTGGAGCTGTAAGAGGCCCAAGAGATACGATCATAAACAATTTTTTTATCTCCTTCTTTACCCTGACTCTTTTAAGAGCAACTGGACAGGACACCACAATCTAGGAGACAGCCCCTGCTGAGCTCTGAGGAGGAAAATCTCTCTACAGTGGGATCTTGTTCCCATCACCACCACAGGTAGCTTAGACATAGGCAGGAAAGTGGAGTTGGCAGAAAGGTCATTAGAAGATTAGGTTAGAAGGAACATATTTTCTCCCTTCCTCCAACTGAGGCTGCTGTAAGAGAACAGGATGCTGAGAATAAGTGTGTCAGAAACATTTCTGTGTAGGTGCTGATCTGTGGGTATGCCTATATCTGGGGTAGTCAGTATGCATGTGGGAGGGCTGCACATGCATGTATACTGGTTTTCCCACACTGTTCTTTGTGGCAATCACACTGTTCTTTTAAGGTCTGTGTCTCTGTTGTAAACTTTCTAAAAATCTGTAAGAACTTTGTGAAATGCAAGTCTTGCTGCTGTTCATGTATCCCTCCCTTTCTCCCGAGGTCCAAGGTGGAGAGCAGAGACCTCAGGGAATGCAGCTTGGCACAGAGCAAGGTCTCGGCTCACAGGGAGGAAGCACTTGGCACACTGACTGACCTGAGCACAGGGGAGGGAGAAGGCTGGCTGACTTGGAACAGGGAATGATTTAGGTGGTTTAGTATGTCTGGATACTTCAAAAAGCAGCAGTGCTGTGCTTTGGGCTGGCACCTTTGGCAGAAATTCTCATTTCACAGGAAAATGTCTGAACTCCTCATAGCTAATCACTTGGCAGCTGGCAGAAGCTTTATCCAGTGGCAGCAAATATCCAACAGACACAACAGAAAGAACAAAATCAATCAAAAACATGTGATTGCTTATCAAACAGTAGCTTTGCATGGCAAAAATTTTCAGTGGAAGTATGGATTTGTATAGGGACTGTTCAGATGCTAGGCCTGTTTCAGTGCACAGTCCTTCAAGTGCTGGAACATTACATCATTGTTCTCAACATAAATACTGTTACAGGGCAATGTCAGTAGGTAGTGGGTATTGTATAGTAAAGCAGGGAAAACTCTTTCCTAGTATCTTTTCACTGAAGTCCGTAGCTCTACCAAGAGCCCATTAAAAGCTTCAAACATTTAGTATATTAAAATACATCCCCTCACTTAATTTATCCTAACAGGGCAAGAATTTTTGGTGTACTGTTTCCTATCTCAGAGTGGAGAGTACACATATGGATTAGCAGCTTTCAAATCTGCTTCCAATAACCCTTTATCTGGTGGCTATAGATCTATTCTTTACAAGAAACATAGTTTTACAGAAACTGTCTTGTTTACTGAATGACCTCAGATGAGGTAAGCATTTGGTTTAGGTAACATCCCCTGTTGCCAGTTCTGTCAAGGACCTCATTTTGATGCTCCCAACCACTGGAACATGCACTGGCACTCTGAACTTCTGCGACTGATTTCCCTTTCCTCTTCTGCATCAGCTCCCGAGTGCTTTTGCTGCACATTGGGTTGTGTCTTCTAACCTCAAATGAACCTTGGATGGTTCCATATGCCAGTCAGACAAGTACAGGTCTGTCTCAAGGGGACACACCAGCAGGTATTGGTGGATGCAGTCCAGATTCTCATCTAGAGAGAGGAATTCTGTGGAGAGTTTGGGAACTTTCTTTGCTGTCAGCTGTTCCAGGAGGAAAGTGTTGCTGACTCATGCTGTGCATAATATTCTCCTCCATTAGAGCAATTGGATCATAATCAATCACAAACAACAGAATGTTTATTAAAAAGACCAAGGATATTTTCTATTCCTCTCAAGGTAACAAAGCCTGGACTGCCTGTCAACTTCTGTTTAGAACAGCTCTGTCTGTAAATAGCTGGCTTCCTTTTGCATTAGATGAAAATAGATGGGAACGTGCCTTCTGACACTTTCCCTGCAGATCTGATCCAAGTATTTTGCATTAGCCAAACTTCCAAGTTCCTACGCAGGAGATGCGTTGGCCAGAGCACAATGTACTGTGGATATTTGCTGATGATGATGCTAAAGATCATCAATGGGCTACAAAAAGACAAGTACAAACTTGACAGCTCAGCAGCTGCTGTGACGATTTGTCATGTATAAGGAGCACAGAGGTTGTTTAAAATAAACCTTACGTGGTTCCTTCTCTTTGCTTCAGAATATAGGAATTTTGTGCCACTCTCTCCAACTGTGACTATTGCAAAAACAGCTAATTCTGCCTGGCTCCCTCACCTCTTTGGAAATAAGAGGGACAGGGCATCACTGTTTAGTTGGCACACTGAGGTGCTACTGAAAATATGGCTGATCATCAGATGAACAGAGGCCTGGAAACCAATATAACCAAATACTCCGAACCATCCCTGCAGCATTACATGAGATTTGCCACACCTCTAATTTGAGTAAGGATCTGACAGCACCTTTAAAAGGTGCTCTGTATCCCAGGTCTTTGGCTATATCTCAACACAGCTGGTCCCAAAGTATCTAAACCCTTTGTCTCTTATTTCAGCAGCACCATCAGGGTTGCTGGTGGTTTTCTACTTCCTGCCTTCAGTTGTTGTGACATGATGCCTCACCATGTTACACCGTTGCCTGTTTCCTTCCAAGAGCAGAGAATATATTTTGCCTGAGTGGGATGAAACAATGCTGTGTATTCCTTTCAAAGATGGTTGCAAGATTCAAAGTACTCTAGGGGAGGAATGGGTGGAAGAAATAGTAGAATATTGTTAATGTCTTCATTCACGAATACCATTGAGTTCATGGTCTTATGCTGGTGCAGAAAGCTACTAAAAATCTAAATATGACCATAGCTAGGACAGTTCTTTATTTTTAAGTGGAGTGGAGCATTCGATTGAAATTTGAGGATTACTCAGGTTCATGGGCACTGCTGCTGCTGCTCTCTAAGGTCACAGGAATGTCAGAGGATTATTGAAAGGGAGCCCAAAGTTAGCTAAGCGTCTTTTACTGAATGCACACCATATAGCTGCTTGTTATTGGAAATCAATACCACTCATGGACTCATCAGGGAAAAACAGTTACTGAAGCTGGAATGCTACAAAGAATCACAGCTAATTCAGCTGACAACCTGCAACCCAGCCACTACATCTAAAGCTAAACTTCCCTGACATTGTGTTGAAACCCAGGATTGTATGAAACAAAAATCAAGGTGGTAAAGCTTAACAAAATAGACAGTGGACTTATAAAAATTATGATTAATTTATCACTGTTTTTTTTTTCTCTCCAAAGATAAGCTGAATCTAACCAGAAGGTTCGTGTATTTCAGTGCATTAGATCATACTGCTGTATATTTCATGAAGAGAATATTTAATGAATGTTCTTTGAGCTTGGTTTTATTTTGATGTCTTTCTATAGCCTTTTAAAACAGATTTGTTTAAAAAGTAAATCATTGACAAAGATTAATGTTTTCTGGCAGACCCACTGCAGGCAGGAGGTTTATCCATTGCCCCTTAGTGATTCTGTATGTCTGGCTCACATCCCTCAAGCTCTTTACAAGCAATAAATGTGATGAACTTTTCTCCAAGCTGAGCAAGGGGGGAACTGAGTGGGTATGCTCAAGTGGAACAATGTTTCTCTGAGTCCATTACATATAAAAACATGAGACGTACCTTGGAAGGTGTGGCAGGTGTCAGCAGGCAGGTGTGCACACAAACGCCGAGCGATGCTTTAAGCACAGGAATGCATAAGCGTGTACAGAGGTGGTTGTGTAGCCACACAGAAGATTTAGCAGAGGCTGCACGAGCAGGCTGTGTGTACATAGACAAGACACGTATATGAAAGCTTTTTATGTCACTCTACATGCATGGACATGGGCTGTGGCAACTCATGCAGGGATGGAAGCACAGAAACTGTACGGGCCCCACGCAGGTATCCGGACCCCTGTGAACACGCAGTCGGGAGCGGCTGTCCCCAGGTCTGACACACTCACCGGGCGGCCCAGGACAGGGCATGCCCCGGGAGCCCAGAGCGCGGCGGGTCCGTGTCAAGGCGGCTCCGCCGGGCGGGGAAGGACCCCGGGCCGAGGCGGCCGGGCCGCGCGGGGGCGCGCCGGGGCCGCCGGAGCCCCGCTGTCCCGGAGCCCCGCTGTCCCGGAGCCCCGCTGTCCCGGAGCCCCGCTGTCCCGGGGCCCCGCTGTCCCGGGGCCCCGCTGTCCCGGGGCCCCGCTGTCCCGGAGCCCCGCTGTCCCGGAGCCCCCTTGTCCCGGAGCCCCGCTGTCCCGGAGCTCCGCTGTCCCGGAGCCCCGCTGTCCCGGAGCCCCGCGGCAGAGTGCGTTCTTAGGGACCCTTTTGGGGCCAGTATAAGCCTCCAGAGGTGCCATAAAACACCGAAGAAAAGTCGGTGCAGGATACAGCATTTCTCCGGTTTTTTTCTGCCTCCTGTGCACCCACACCCCGTACTCCAAGCGAGCCAAGACCGTGCCACGGGACCAGCATCACTTCGGCGATCAGTCATGCTAAGTTAGAAGTCTGCTTATCCCAAATTACTGTGCCGATTTAACAGTGTTAACGAGCAGTTTAGTTAGAGACTGTCTCAGTTTATCACGAGCCCTGACACGCCACTGCTTCACCTTCCTTACACGCACAACACAGCACGTGAGCACCTGGAAACCCAGAGCTTTCACCTTCACCTCACCACCCCACAGCGCGACACATGAAAGTTTCCATTGCTGGCGCCACTGCTCCAGAGCAGCCCAACGCGGTGCTGCCTCCCTCGCTAATACACAGAGCCAGCTGAAAACTTCCATTACTGAGCCAGGAGCCAGTACCCTGGCAGGACTGGCCAGGGCTTCCTAGTTCTCCACGGCTGGATCTCCAAGAATGATCCTGATGCAGTGACTGCTCTTAGGCAAAACGCCCATTAGAATCAGCTGAAGCCAAAGGCATTGGAAGGAACAAAGTCATCTGGCAGACGAGAAGACCAGAAAGGTGACAGGCTGGACAAGACACCTTTGCCCTACACGCTCTCGGCTGGTCAGAGGAGAATGTTCTTAACACATGCTTTACACACAGGCAGCCTCCTGCCCCAAAATGGGGCCACTTCTGTCATCCCAGTTTGCTGTAAGGTCCATTAAAACCTGTTAAGAACTAAAGCTCAAGAATAAAGGGGGATGGAGCAGGACAAGAAAAGGAAAAATTCACAGGAAATGCAGAAAGATTCCTTCCCTATTCTAATGGTAATGTGGACACTGACATTAAATCAGGAATGGGAGATGGTGCAGGAGAGTCTTTAAACTCCCTGTACAAATAGAAATACAAAAGCTCCTTTGGCCGCAGTGCTAACAGCAGAACCCTGTAAATATTTCATGATTCTCTAAGGCACTTGTTTGACCCCTTTGATCCCCATGCTATCAGAGGCAATTGACAGAAAACTGTTGGGGAATCACTTCACTGAAAAATTTAACAGTCAGGTAGGGTGTGAAAGCTAAACGGCTCTGAAAACGTTCAGGTCTCACATGGCAGGATCGCTTACAAATTAATATTGCATAGCAAATGTCCAGAAAAAGCTCTTCCTGAAGGTGCCAGCTAGGCCAGCGCTGAGGCATAGGAGGAATGAAGCAATGAGAACGGTGGCAGTCTGTGCCGCAGTCCCCACACAGAGCTGTGGTGAGCCAGGTGCCAAGCGGCTGCTGCACCATAGGCACTGCAGCCACATCACCGCTGCCCCAGGAATGCCACAAAACTTGCACTGCGGTCCTGCTGCCACCGCACTGCTGTCCCGGTCTCTGTGCTGCTGTTGCCACTGTTGTCACATTTCTAAACTGTGTCTTGCTGCCAGGCTGCCACCTCACCGCCACCCCAGCTGCTGAGGGGTCACCACTCCTGTTGGTGAACTGTGATCTGTAGCCACGCTAGAGACACTACAGGACCCTCATGCTCCTCTGCTCTGCAGGGGTAATAAGCATGTTCCGTTATGCTTCACAGCACACTTTTGTCACTTGGCGAGTCAAACACTTTCCTATCAGGTCAAAATCATATGAAACATCCTCCTCACGTTCCCTTTTCTTGCCACTTTCCCACTTGCTACATTATCATACACACATCCCTTGCCAACTACACTCGTGAGTCACAGCACTGCTCTCACACTGCACTGAGCTCCTGCCACTGCAGGGCCGCTTTAAAACACTGCTGTCCCACTGTCCCGCACAAAACTAGCCCGTACTCACACTGCACTGTCACCAGGTAAGTCTGTGGCGTTGTCCTCTTGCTAACTCACAGCCGTGCTTCCCAAACTGTGGCATGGTGGCAATACTTCACTTGCTGCCTTCTGCTACAGTGGGATGGTGCTGTCAGACCAGCGCAGCCCTTTGCAAATACCACACCAGAAGTGATCACTGCTGTGCAGAATGGCTCTTGTCTGGAATATTGTATTCCTACATCAGCAGACTGCTAAACTCTTCTGTCAGGCTACAACACTCCACAATTATCACACCCGTGCACTGCCAAACTCCTTCCACATGGCACCAGTATCACATCTCTGCTCTGCCCCAGGATTGCGTTACCACACCACTGCATTGTCAGTGCTGTGTTCTCCAGGCACTCGGAGCTGCACGCGCTGCATCCCAACCCAGCATAAAGCCCACAGCAGAGTGCTCTTCTGCAACTGCCACGCCGAGCCAGTGTGCAAACATGTCATTAGGCTAAGATGACATCGTGGCTTATACTTAATGCATCATTACACTACCCTACTTTTGTTAATTCATGTACCGCTCAATTACAAAATGGTAAAATATCCTAAAAGAGTATTACCGCTTAATGGTATTAGAACATCACTGTACCAATATAGCACAAGCCTAATTAATAAAATATCACTGCATCCTGTATCCTGGCAGTATCTTAGCATTTTCCTGGAGTACACACCCACAGTGCACTATATTGCTGTGCTGGTTATATAAACACGGCACTTCTTCCTTCACTCTGTCTTTTTTTCTGCACAGCTACAAATCTGTCTCCCTCAGACACAACCCTCTAGTCCTGAACTGCTCCTTTTTGCTGTTACTGCAATAATGACATTCTCCATGGAGTCATCCCTGCAATCTTTTCTGTGTATCTGATTGTACCACAGAAGTGTCTGCATCTGCGACCACATCGCTGCACCACCATGGAACAGGGTGATGATGTTCCACATCTGTAGAGCTGGAACAAGATATACTGGTGCTGCTGGACCACAGTGCTCTGCTGCTGAGATATGCATCACTGTGCTCCTCTCCTATGTACTACAAAATTACTGTTTTAACTGTTTCACAGTGGGCTCTGTGGGCTAGAAAGAAGTTCTCATATTCAATGAATTATCTGCTGAGCTGTTGCTGTCTTCTAATCACAATGTGGAGCAGATTGGTGTTACAGCACCTGCAGCCTCAGACTGCAACGCTGGACGTGTCTGCCCCTATGACCCTGCCACAGCCCAAGCTGCAGCCTGGGCTCTTGCAGGTCTAAGTCCTTGCCTGTCTCAAACCTTCACACACATTTTTACATAATGCTCGTCATTTATTTCTTCATTCACAGAAACAAAATTTGTATAATTTTGTACCATGACAGAATTTCCAAACATCTTACCCCTGGGCCTTTTATTCAACACAGGATTTTAATATGACTACCAAAAAAAAAAAAAAAAAAGGAAAAACACAAGGTTCATGTACCTCTTTCTCAGCTCTTTGTGTATCCTAAATTATAAAGAATTAAAGTTCCCCATCTTGCCCCTGTACAGGGGGATCTACTATAGCCAAGTCCTAAAATCTCCACTAAATTTTCATTCTATCATAGTTACTTCAAAGAAAGTAAGCAAAAAAAAGAGAGAAAATTGAATAAATAACACTACACTCCAAAAGAAAGATGGTGGTGTGTGTGTGTGTGTGTAAGCACTGGTGCAATGTACTCAGTGAAAAAGTGAAAATTAGAATTTTATCTCCCTCATTTCAATAAAGGGCATTTTTCAACACCACAGATAAATTTTGCTACATTTACAGCTTTCAGAAGTGTCTTTTGACACTAGAATACGGGCAGCAGAGCAGGTAAAACAAAGATGCTGTTCAGGTAAGGACTGAGTTCAAAATCAGAGGGGTTTCTGTGAGTGGGAGACCTGGCATGGATTTGTTTGTATTTCTGACACTTTGGGGACATACAGCTCCATACATTTAAAATCTCATCTTGGATACATCTTCACTTCGCTCAAAACTGCAGCGTAAGTCAGAGCCAAGACCACGCATTTCAAAGCCTGGTGCTGGAATATTGCTTTTTGTAACCTGGTTGAGCATCAATCTGCTGACCAGGTTCTTCCTTACTGTTACAATGAAATTTTAATCTAGGCTTTGAGTGCACCATTGGCTCAGGGAGGATAATAGTCATTTTTTGTTAAACACAACCATAACATTCCTAAACAGCAGACTGTCAGTGAGGATGGAAAAGTGTTGTGCTTTGGAGAGAACAGATGTGCTTTGATTTTTATCTGGAGAAGTCAAGATAAAAAGAAATAGACAACACTCCCATATTTAACATACGGATGTATCACCTCCTTCCACCCAATTACAAATTTTTTTCTAATTCTCTCCATAATTTCAGTCTGAATGGGCTCCCTGCAAAGCTTCCCAAACACGCATTTAAAAAAAAGGAAAAAAAAAAAAGGAAAGACAAGAAAGAAAAGACTCAACGATAACAAACTCCAGAAATTATAACTCTGGTTTAATCAATCATTTCCAGGGCTGGATGGAACTTAGCCACACAAGCTACTGGCTTATGCCTATAATTGTGCTTCTGGAAGATTGCAGTTACATTAATCTTCCCAGAGATTACATTTTCCAGTAACATCCCTAGATGTCTCTAAAAGAAAATTTCAAGCTAGTCTCCCTCTGCCTTTTCATTTTTAGAGGGTAACCCTGTTGGGTAATTTCACTATCAAAAGCAGCTAAAAGCGACAGCTTTGTACCAAAAGAGCTTGCAAACACCAAAAGCATCTGTTCCATTCTAACATAGTGACTGGGAAGGCTTCAGAATTGGGTCAGGATTTTTTTTTTTTTTTGTCGTCCTCCCCACTACCTTCTCCTGACAGCTTCTGCCATCAGAAATTATTCATATGCTGATTGTACAGAAATGTACCATAAGGAGATGTAAACAAATACAGCAAAGCAAGGCGGGGAGCCAGAGAGATGGAATCTAATAAGTAAATAGCTTTTAAAAATCCGCTTCTCTGACTCTCACCCTCAGCAGGCAGAGCCACAACTTCCCCCGGCGACAGGGAAAGCACAGGCACTTCCCCCGTCAGCACCACCGAGAGCGCCCTCCGCAGCGCCCGGCGGGGCCGGCGGGCGCCGGGGGTTCTGCCCCGCGCCCCGTCCCCGGCGCAGAGCCCTCCTCGGGGCCGACCCCGCAGCGCCCCGGCCGTGCCGCAGCGCCGGGAGAAGTTCGGCAGGGGCGGCCAGGAAGCAGTGCATTTACAGCTGCGGGCTGCGCCCGGGGGCGCGGGGGGCTCCGGAGAAAGGAGCCGAAGGTCCGTGAGCCGCAGGAGGAGGGGGCGCGGAGGAAAAGCGGGTGGGAAGAGAGGGGAGGTGGGGGGGTGGCGAGGGGCGCTTTGCCCCTTACCTGGCCAAAGACCGAGCTGAGCATGGGGTGCAGCTGCTGGATGAGGGGATCCGATTCCACTGACCGGTCGCTGCCGCTGGACTTGGTGGAGCACTTGCTGCTGGATTTGGACAGAGGTGAAGCGCCTTCCGAGAGCTTCAGGGACTCTCTGCTGGACCTCTGCCTGTGACTGAAGAAAAAGTCCTCCTCTGCCTCCTCCCCATCCCTGTCTGAGAGCTGATGCTGGTCCTGGGGGTGACCGTGGCTGGCGTGCGGCGGGAGGTGTTGATGCTGCCTGGATGTCCGCACCGGTTCCTTGCCGCTGCCTTTCCTTGGACCTCCTTCCGCCGGCTCGGGCTGGCTCTCCCCCCGTCCATGTGACAGCTTCCCCGCGCCCCTCGCTCCATCCTCCCAGGCGCCCGGGTGGCAGAGCGGCCTGCGGGCACTGGGCTCCCCGGGGAGCTGCTCCTGGCTCAGCTCCCTCCCCATTTGCCCGCCTTGTCCTTTGCCGTCCCGGACGCGGCTGCCGCGGGGCTGGGGTTGGCCGCCCGCCGCCCGCCGACTCCCCGCCGCCTTCAGCAGCGAAGTGCGGGACTCGCTCTTCGCCATGGAGGAGCCGCTCATCGCGGGGCCGCTAGAGCCGCATCCCCGGCCGGGCGGAGCGCTGCCGCTGCGGGCAGGGCTGCGGCGCGCTGCTCACGGCATGTCCTGCGGAGACCCGCTTAAATCCCGCACCGCGGCCCATGTGACAGCGCAGACAAAGGCCGCGGCAGGGGCGCTCCGGCGGGGGCTGGCGGGCACCGTCTCCCCCTCCGGGGCTCGCTCCCCCCGCGCCGCCGCCTCTCCAGGTGAGCCGGGGCCTCCCCCCGCCGGGGGCCGGCTCGGGCCGGGGCGCGCCGCAGGCGAAGCGGCGCCGCCGAGGGGTGCGGGCGGCGGCGGGCGGCGCTCCCGCAGCGCGGCGGGCGGGCAGGGCCCGGCAGCCCCGGGCACGGCGGTGGGGGCCGCCGGGCCGCAGCCCCCCGGCGCGGCGGCGGGCGGGAGCCGCGGAACCATCGCCCCCGGCGCTGCGGACGGCGAGGTTGGCGGCGTCCCGGGGGCGACGGTGGGGGAGGCCTGACTCCCTAAGCTCCCGAGGCTCCCGGAGCTGAGTGTCTCCCAGAGCAGAGCCGGGAAGGCGAGAACGCCTGCCCCGCGGGGTGACCCACCTGCCCACACATGTGCCCCTCGGACAGTTCCTCCTCGCCGCAACCAGGGCCCAGCACGGTGTGGGGGTCGTGGCCCACCTGAGTGCTCCGCCTGTGTGCTCAGCCTACCGACACGGGGCCGTGGTGGACACTGCCCCACAGGTCAGCACCTATAGGTCTGATCACTGTAACACAGAGGATTCAAAGTCTTGATCCAAATTTCACAAAGTTCAGGAGAGGAGGCTGGGCTGTTGTGTCCCTGACATAGCTCACAGGAGAAGTTTTGATGCAGCCTTTGAAATGGACATAAAAGCTTTGCTAGGGGACATCATGCAAGGATATAAAAATGAAGGAGTTTGTACCTAAAAAGCCGATTACTTAACATCTTTGCAATCAAATACAGGTAATAATTAAGTGGCAACAGGTGGTTCAATAACGATATTCTGTTTAAAAACAGAAAGAGATAATGGCATAAAATCAGACATATGTTTCTAATGGTGAAAGGTCCCAGTTGCTTCTTGCTCATCCTCAGACAGTGATTGTGCCTCACTGCCAGACTTGGATACCTCAGCAGTTTATCTACCCAGAAAGATGAAGGTGTGATTATCACATAATAAGCTTACTCATGCTCACTCTGCTCTTGCTGGCACATGCACAGCAGTTACTATGTGATGACAGTCTTCTCTGCAACAATCCAAGCGCAACTTCTCTGCAGCCTGGGGTCCCATTGCAGCCTGTGCTGCTGTGCCCCCACCACTACAGATACGTGTGATGGTCAGGGCAAAGCTGCCTGGAAAGAGGAAGATGCTGCAGCCCTGGCTGAGCGTTGCTTCATGTCAGCTGTGCCATCAGCACCAGATGCACAGCAGCCACGTGCAGTTCCTGCCGAAGGTGCCCTCCATCAATGGAAGGCAGAGAGCAGAAGAGGCTGGCCCCTCTGCCGCTTTCTCACTTAGGACGCTTGGCACCAGCTATTGTGGTGGCTGAATGGGCTGTTGAAGGGGCTCATGGCAGGGACATTTGTCAACTTTCCACTCAAACCTGCAGTGTCATTTCAGCTCCTAATTATAGCCAAGGTACGTTCCGGGGTTTTGTTGTGGGCTGGTTTTTATTTCAGAACAGGCTGCTCCTGGTTTGTTGTCAGCAGTGCAGAATCGCTGCTCATGGCTGGATAATCATGACTCCTGGCTTTCCCAACTGCACCTGCATTGCTGGAGCCATGGCTGCTACAGGAATCCTTATGCCAGGAATCTCAGAGGTAGCAGGAGGCTGAAATGAATGTTTCTCAGTAGCTCCATGTCTTGGGAAGTTAATTCCATCAAGATGTAACATTCTAGCTTCTAGAGGAGCTGCTGTTTTTGGAGTTACAGCTGGTGCTGATGAGGCATTATTGTGAGGAAGTCCCACAGATGAGATTCCTCACTAGTCTGACTAACACTGTCCTCACCCTCCTTGGGGTCTTTTGAGCTATTCCTGAGGACTGTAGTGCCATTTCTGTCTACAGGTGGGTTGTAGCTCCTTGCCTCAATCAACTGAGCATTGCAGAATTTGGAGCATATGCCTCATTAGTGAGAAGGGACTCACTAGTGCAGGTGTGATTCATCACTTTAGAGAGCACGTCAGGGATCAGGGCATGAAGCAGCTTGACTAACAGAGGCAATAACAATGCAGGCAAGGGCCACGTTACAGAACCGAGTAACAAAACAGCAGAGCAGCTGAAAATGTGTGATGGGACAGAGTGAGAGCTCAAAGCAGAAACCTGGCTGTCCACAACACCTGTATCTGAGTTTCAGCTGGGAGCAAACCCTGGCTGTTGAGAGAATCTGGAGTACATCCTCCCACAAATTCCTCATGGAGGTTCTTCGTGTATCTCTTTTTCTAGACAAATTAATCTTGGGATCCCAGTGGCTGCATAGCATCCACTGCATACTAAAGAGCTAGTTATTCTGGAGCCAAATGCCAGGGAACAACAGTGCCCCGCTGCAGAGAGAAGCACATTAATTCCAGCACAGCTGAGCAGCGAGATGTGCAGGGACATCTCTCCAGAGAGAGCGTGGCTCCTCTTCCATCTGGCAGCACAAAAGAGGACAGGCCTGAATCCTCAAGACATGAAGATTATGTTATGTAACATGCACGCTCGCTGCTTCCCGAGACAGGGCTAAGTTAAACTATCCGTGTGATTCAGTCCAAGGCCAAGCCAGAGAGGAGCTGTGCTTCCCTCCCGAACCTGGGGGATTCTGGAGCAAGTCAGTAGCCTGAGGCTGGCGGGGGAAGGTAGATCCAATTCCAGCGTGCAATGACAAACAGCACTGCCTGCAAGTGTAAAATCGTGGCTTTCTGTAAGAGTGCTTAGCAAAAAGCATGCCCATGAGCAAATGCATGAGCATTTTTGGGGGAAGGGTTTGGTCAATTCTTTTTTACTTTACTTGTGCATAGAGAAAATTTTTTACAAAAATGGGAATACTGTCAAAACAAACAACAGCTGCATTGCCTGCCCTGAATTCCATTTCAGTTAAAGGCCTAGAAAAGGAGTTTAAGAGTAAAATGTGTGGGCCCCGCCCACAAAAAAAGTCTCCAGCAAGCAGTTCATGGGAAGGCACAAAATGTCTGTGACGTTTTGCAGCAGTTCTCTTGGTTTTAGATTTTTAGTCTTTATTATTTCTCTCACCTGCATTTTCAAGCACATAATCATCTAGGTATGGTAAGATACCATACAAACAATTTGTTAAAGCAAAGTAAATTCTAAGCTGGTCTGGGCTGAGAATCAGGATACTAATCAGGAATCTGTCCTGTAACAGAAGATGAACTGCCTAGGCCTCATTTATTACTTTTCCCTTTCTCCTCCCTTGCTTTTAGAGGATTTAAGGAACACATCATGTTTGAATAGTCATATAGATGCCAAGTGTTGGTCTTCAGGCATATTGTATTTGGACAGGCATGTGTCTCCTCCAGAGGAAGCAAAAGCACTGACAGCTGGGGATTCTGTTTGCTTGAAGACTTGGTATTGCTCTTCAAGTTTTTCTCCACAGGAGAGGAATAATACTGACAGTATCACAAAAGCATTATTGTTCCAGCTGTAATCCCTGTGCTCAAATCCATCCTTCAGGTTACTTGCATCCTGATTGCAAAGAGAAAACTTCCCTTTGTATTTGTCAGGACAGTGGCAGATAGATTGGATGTCACTGTTTTCTATGGTCAAATAGCATTGAAGGTGGAAAGGCTGCAGTGTGATCCTGTAATAAGCCTACAGGAATGGGAAAGGAGGATGAAGGGCAATGGAACAAAAAATAACAGTCCACAACAAAAATGGATGAATGACAGGAAAAACACAGTTGTAAAAAAGCCACATGATGGAGAGATAAGGGGCAGAAAAAGTGTGTAGGGACAAAGGTGAAACTCCCTATACATTATAATGTAAATGTACAGGACTGGCCAGAGAGCCAGGCTTTGGCCACAAAGCTTGCAGTGGGAAATGCAATCATCAGTGTGGAAGAGGGGAATTGTTGCCAAAGAGAAGCAACAACTGTGATGCTTTGTGAGGGCACAGATCGGGGCTTGCCTCTACAGCTCCATGTTGCTGGCATATGAGAGGCCAGTCAGAGAAGGAGACATTTCACACAGAGATGATGCCCCAACCCTTTCTTAGCTTGTAAAAAACAAATAAAAAGAAAAGAAAGAAGATGTAACAGAGATTCTGCTTTTCAATGGGACAGGTACTGGCTCCCTGAACTGTTATGTGTTGCCTAACTTTAGCCAGACTCCTAGAAAAGGATCCAACCTTCCCTACTTCAGGAATGTAACAAAAGTAAATAATTTTCCTGGAATTACTCCTCACCCTACCTCCTTCCTACACATCCTTTTTGAGTCTCAGTCTCAGTTCACACAGCTAGGAATGCAATTAATTAAGCTGATCTAGCTGGCTCAGCTTTGCAGTTGTAGAGCCCACGGCTGGCAAATGTCACCTATTTCACATCAGACATCTCTGTTGCCAAACTACAGTCAACTTCACAGTCACATCTTTGTAGAAAGCACTGCTGTGCAAGTGGAGGTGAATCACAAGGCAGGCAGGAAGCACTTTAAAGGAGAGGTCTGAGTACAGGTTCCAAGAAAAAAAACCCAAACCTCTGAACATCACTGAAGCAAAACTGATGTGGTTTTAAAAGTGGCAGTGGTCTCTCTCTCCATTTAACACAGTCTTGAGGCATAAAATGATAATGTGACAAATAGTAAATAACAAAGGGATGCTCAATTGGTCAGCTTGTCTTTGGTTTACACTGAGAGCAACAATAAATTTAGAAGGGAGAAAATTAAATCACTTTATAATTTTCCGCTTTTCAGAAGACCTGAGCAAAGCTCTTTGGTAAGAGCAAAGCTTTGCACAAACTCATGCAGATGTTTTACAAGCACAATAAACTACATATGTGATAGAGTCATCTCTTTCTGAAATGTGATCTGGACTACAGGATTATGGCTGCTTTTCAGAGAGACAGGTGGACTCTTCAGCTGCATTTAAAAGGATCCCTTATTATCAGGTAAAAAGCCTGCTTTTTTTTTTTTTTTCTAACTAGGTACATTTAATCTTTGCCAGTTAAAAAAAAAAAAAAAAAGAAAAAAGGTTATTTATCAACTGTCTAAAGAATTAGTTCAGGGAATGGAAAGAGAGCAGCACTGAAGGCCAGATACTTGCAATTCAGGCTGAAAGTAGTTTAGGGACAAAGCTGAATAAATTGCTGTTGCTTGCTCATTGCCTGGCAGCCTGATCTCAGGCCAGTCTCCTGGCAAAGAAGACCTTTTGTATTTATTTTGGGAGAGGGATATTTTCCAGTGGGAAGAGTATTAAGGTGTATCAAGATTATCATACATCAGTCCCCATATTTTATTCTGCCACTTTTGATGCACCTGGGAAATCAGAATAAAAGTAGGCATTGCTTTCATCCTTTGGCTCTTTCAACATCAAAAACTAAAATATGAGCTGGACAACTCAATATGTCATGGAACAACTCGGTTATACAACATAAACTCAGTTATACAACAAACAGGCAAGAGTATGAAATAACTATAGCGAGTTGAAATTCATTTGGGATCAACTGGAGTGAATCACTCATTATCTCCAGGGCAGCTGTTCTCTCTCCGTAGAGCTGCTCTCTCTCTCTCAAATTTTTTATTTAATGAACATTGATAACCAGCACAGTTATAAGTAGAATACAGCTCCAGGGAGAGACAGCGTTTGGCACATCTGGTTTATAACCAGAAAGAAAAGCTGTTACACAGGAAGCTGAGTTACAAAATGTGGACAGGTTTGTTAGCAGCCAGTAGCCCCTTTCAGATAACAAATAGCCCTAGGATGCCACCTGGGAAGGACACCTTGTTTGAGCATCAGCTGAAACAGCTCCTCTGCACTCATGCTCACCTCCCTGCTGAACCAGCAGGCTCGTGGAGCGAGAGGAGCAAGATGCTGCTACCAGTGCCACTGGCACAGGAAACTAGACAAAGGCACTGAGAATTCCTTCTCTTTAAGGATCTTTTTTTTTTTTCTTTTAACAATTAATAATTAATTTAATAAATAATCAATTTAATAGAAGAGCTGATGTCCTGAACAAAATTACAGCTTAGTTAGTATCATCCTGCCTAAATTATCTTTCCATTTCAGATAAAATATTTTGTCAACTGTACAAATAAGTTTGCTAAAGAATGCTTTGTATTCCTCATTTCAGAGGGGTGCTATGTTTTGGTAGTGGATCTAACAACATCTCGTTAGTACAATTATCAAGTTACATTGAATAATGTTTTTATATTGAATAAAGTTTTTTGTAATTTCCAACAGTTCCTTTAAACATTTCCAACATTCCTTTAAACGATTCCTTTAAGCATTCCTTAATGCTTCTAGAGAAGCATTTCTATTTCATAATTATTAAAGGATCAAATTAATTCGTACAGAATAAATAGTTTTATCTGTGCAGTGGCAAAAATCAGCTTTGCAGTTTTCAGGCAGTCAACATACACCAGTGTGTAAGCAGGGAACTGCTGTCATAAGACAAATTAATGAACACCCTGACTGCGCATGATTTTGCTTGAATCTGATAAATTCTGGTATTTCCCCCCTTCACCCTCAGTGAAGAGTTCCTACAGGGATTTCAGCTTTACTGCACTTTGGCTTAGTTCCTTTCCATGTGAAGCACAGGCAGTAACATCTGCTTTCCAAAGGGGTTCTCAGGCTTTTGGATTTAGTTCAGATGCAAAGGAGAAAGTGTTGCAGGCTTCTAAAAATCTTTCAACACAACATGTACAGAAGCTGGAGGAAACACAAATCTGCCTCTGGATATGACTTCTAAATGCAAACTGTGGACATGTGCTGTTATGTTCTTTGTCTTTGAGTCAGGTTTTAAGGAGAAGTTAACATTCACTGTATGAAGCTCAAGTTTACATCTCTCTTTTAACTGCTTATTAATAAAATCAAACTGTTTTAAAACTGTGTTTCCTGCATTAGTTTACTGGAAAGGCTCTCACTTTGGGCTATCTTTACGCTTTGGGCTTTGTTCAGTCTGAACAATATATGTCTGAGCTGAATCAATCCTCTGAAAAAAATCTCCTTAAGTAAACATGAAAGGTTTATATTCTAAATATGCCAGTTTTATTGTGAAGGCTCACTCCTAGTTTTTACTAAAATATATAAACATTGTGAAGAGCTGGCAATTGCCTAAAATAGATAAATCAGTGTAAGAGGAAAGTGAATGATCATTTACAATTAATTAAAATCTTAAAAACAATAATTCAAAAAATTATTATTGACTAGCAAAAACATTTCTCTTTTATTTCTTTTCAGTGACTTTCTGGGATATCTACTGTCAGGAAACAAGTAGTTCCCAGTTTCCAGGTGCTCTTGTCTGTTTACCCAGCTGAGGAAAACCTAAGGCATAGTAGGATCTTATCAACACTGGCACTTTATGAAATGTCTTAATTACCTCAATTTTCTATAGCTTCTTTCACTTTCCAGATGATTTCAAGCTGCAAACAAGGTTCCCAGAAGATTTTATAGAGACTCTGCTCATGACACCACTTAAATATATACATGACAGCAAGTCATACTCTTTCTAATAATATCAAATATTTTAAAATATACATTGTCTGAGCTTAGACAGTTGAAACATATTGTTAATGGGTTTGTGCATTAAAGATGTGAGGACTAATGACAGACGAGGCAGATCAAACAGAGGTTTTTCTTGACACTCCAGCTCTGAAGAACTCAAATGTGGATAAGAATGTTATGTAAGACAGGCTTTTGGATATCACTGAAGTGCTTTACAATTAAGTCTGAATATTAATAAAAGACTTAAACTGAAAACCTCCAGCTATTAGAAGGATTAGGACTTTGCAGTGGGCTAGGGGAATACATACAATGTCAAAGCCATTTTCTTGGTTGTGATCAAAGGCAGAAAAGGCTGTGGCAGAAACAACATCTTAGAAGAAGAGGAATAGAGCTGCAGCATCACATAACAATACCGATGATTAATAATAACAATAATAACAGCAGCAGCAACTACTTGTGCAGAAGAAAAAAGACAAAACTTAGGAGTGGAGCCTAGAGACTCTTGCTCAGCAATGTGTCCTCTGACAGAAGATATTCTGCACATTTACAGATATCTCTGTAAATGAGCAGAAGATATCTGCTCATTTACACTCCTGTGGCTGTTCTGACTGTCCTGGGAAGAGCACATGAGAACAGAATTCCTGCTCGGTACCTTTGTCACTCAGTGCTGATGTCAGCTCCCCACACCAGAGCAGCGGCCAAGAGAAATGTGTGTGGATGTTTACAGGGCTCAATGCTACATAAACAAACTGCAGCTTATTAGATTTATTTTCTGGAGATTGATAATATTTTCAAAAACAATATCTCAAGGAAGTGCCCTGAAGGGTATTTATCTTGAGAGCCTGGGCCATTTCTCATGGGAACAATTGCTCTGATAGTTCCATTGTGTTCTACTGAAATATCAGGTTGTAATACACTGTAATCAGGCAATAGCATTGGCTGCATTTTGAATATATTTCTTACAAGGTGTTCTCCTCTTGGAAGTACCTGGAGACTCTGCCAGTGTGTCATTCTCACACCATGACTTCTACTGCAGGGGCTGCCTGTATCATGTTCCCTCCCAAGGCATAGCCTTGGCCACTCTAACTGTAAATGGTTCAGTTGCCCAGGCTCAGGAGCAGGGACATGGCAAAAGCCTTCACTGGGTTAAGCAGAGACAGCTGGAAATGCGTCACTAATAAGGAATAACTTTGAAAGCAGTTTGGGTGCAGAGGGATTAAGGAATGCCATATGGTATCAGGAATAAAAAGATGCCAAGCAGTGTAACTTCAACGGAAAAGAAGCTACCAAGATGTCCAGAAGTGCTGCAAGTCTGAAAATACAGAAGGCAATTGGGAAAATATAAATTGCATGTGTATGTTGTATGAATCCATGTTTATTTAAAAGTCATGTATGCCAGTAAAAAGGAAGACAATCAGAAGTTTTATTTTTCTTAATACTTAATTTTGACACATTTGAAATGTTTAAGGAGGTTCCAGTCAATTCTGGCAGTGAAAATTTAGAAATCCATATACATGATGAGATAGTGAACTTCACATAAAAATGGAATGTTAAGATTTATTTTCTTTAGGCAAATATTAAAAAAAAATAATAATAAAGTGAAGCTAAAGAAATGCATGTGCCTGGCTGATTCTTACCTTTTCAAAGATTACTAAGGGATGTCTCTCCCAAGAACTTTTCAGAAAATTCAGATTAAGGTCTGTCCTCTTAATAGGGAATTGATTCACCCTCAGATTTTTCAAAGTTGATAGAAGGTCAAAGAATCGGCCTCTGGCAGTCATTCAGTCCAGAATTAAGTGCAAGTCAGATCTAAACTCCATGAAAACACAAAATACACCATACAAGAGATCTGTGAGATGTAAGCTCAAAGCTCAAATCATGGAGAACCACACATGGTCTATGATAACTGGGATGGACTGAGAAAATATCTGGCATACAGAAGAAGCAGAAGCCAGAAATGTCATGGATCAGCTTTGCACATTTTGCCAGTAGCAGCAGAGCTTGCACAAAACAAAGGACAAGACCTCTGCAGTGCCACCTCCAGTGAACTGTTCATAGGGGAAAGCTCAGTGTTGCAGTGGGAAATGAATATGCTGTCAGCTTTAAAGGAAATAAAACATTTATTACATTGGGCAATGGCACATGAGTACCATGCTAGATGCAGTCTTACATGCAATTAAAAAAACAAAACAACAAATAGGGCAAGGGATACCCAGGCAAAATTCAGAGATGACACTGACAGGCCTGTCACTCTTAAAGGGTTATAGAGATAAGATAAATGAGTAAATAGGAGACTGAAAAACATTTGAGAGTAGTGGCAAGAGTATTGTTTAGTGTGCCAGAGGCACAGCAAGCCCTAGACTTGAGCCAATGGCAGCACAGGGAGGAAAGTTGGTACAACATGGAATGAAAAGCTTGATACTGATTTTCCAGCTGAAAGACACCAGTCGTATCTCTCAGACATTCCAGTGATGGAAAGGTTTATTGGGTCTCAGTCACTAATTAAAAAAGACAAGTGACAGAGGAAACCCAACATGCTGCTTTCTCAGTGGTACTGACACCATATTCTGTCACTGTGGATAACTTCCAGTCTCCATTATCCTCACTTCAACGATGTGGTGGAAATCAGTATTAAAATGAGTTATCATTTATTGGCAAATCTTGTTGATAAAACTGTTGCAGTCAGATGCTAATATGTATTTAATATCAGATAATTTGATGTGAGGCAAATAAATCCAAATTACAATGAATTCAAATTCTGATTGATCCTTAGGAAACTGTCAATTAGATTTATTTTTTTTTTGCAGTCTAAAGTTACACAAAATGAGACTTGCCTGTACCATTGCTGCAACAATTAGCTGAAGCTTTCAGGCCAGTAGTATCTATTGGTTCATAAATTAGTGTCCTCTTCTACCTAACAGACTTTGCATCATTCTATTAATGAAGTTCCAAAGTTCATTACCACTTCAATTTATTATCACTGGCTTGAAATCTTGAGGATTATCGACAAAGGTGAAATAAAAATACAATTACAGGCAAGACTGTATTAACTAGATAAATAATTCCTTGAAGAACTATTACTGTATTTACAACTAAAACTTCAACACATTCTTTATGTATAATTTTGAGTATTTATAATGTAAAATAATAGTCTCTGATGCAACATATTAGAAAACTGCACTAATAAAATAGGGCTTCTCACCTATAGACAATGTATTTAACAAAATAAAAAATTAGAATTAGAACTCTTATACTGAAAAAAACTGAAGTTAGAGGAACTGGGGGTTTGAAATAATATAAAGAGATGGATAAAAAGGAACAAACTCAGAAGTTACACCTTGTAGTTCCCAGATCCACCAGCTCTACAAACATGACACAGCACCTATCATCATTTATGATCAGTAACTCTAAACAAACACTCACAGGAGGCTGTGAACAGAGGAGGTTGTCCTAGAAGATAGGCATATGCTGTAGTGAAACACAGAATACATTTCCAACTCCAGGAACAAGATTTGTGCCTTGACTGACAAAGTGACAGCTTGGGAGCAGTTATAATAAGTTGAAACAACTTAATCTAGATATGGTATCACCCAGTGGGCTTAGCACCCTAACAACAGTAGTTTTATGCATTGGCAGACATCATCGATTTTTGCCGCACTCTAAATTCTTCAGAGAATAATGAGGATATTTAGCTCTTATTAGTTATAAATCCTTATTAGAGCTGTGTATCATAGAGTGATTGTTTTGAATATTTTGATGATGACTATGATGATGATGATCTGGTTTGAACAGAAGGGTGAGATACTAAGCATTTAAATTGTTTAGACTCCCAAACAGAGGAACCCTGTGGAAGAAGCCCAGTAGAAACACATGGCCATTGAGCAGCTGAAATTCTGACTGATTACTGAATGTTATGCAAGCAGAGCCCCTGCACAGCTCCCTGCAGTGATTTCTGCTGGCAAGAGAGCCTGGAAATTGTAATAAAAAGCAACACTTGTCCATTACAATGGCAGTAGGGTGAATTGTACACATGTGCAAACAAGAACAATGTCAGTGCTAAACACTACTGATTACCCAGATAACACTTCAGTCACTAACCTCATCCCTCAGCCTGTGGTGTTGTCTCACTCCCAGTGAGAGCTGGGGACTGTGGAAGTTTTCCCACAGTTATTACCCCCAATCCAGTGCTATTCCTGGAAGCGCAGTATGGTCATATTATCTGAATCCCCACTTGCTGCAGAAACACTGATCTGGAACATTGCATCCTGTACCCCTTAGAACAGCAAATGTTTTACAGGTCCTCCTGTGACCCGAGAACCAGGAGGACAGCATGGGAGGAACCGTCAGCAAGAAAGCCCTTAATGAAGAAATGAAATAGGTCTCCCTTGGAGAGGAGGCTTACTGGAGTGTAACGAAAACAAGCCCCATCCCTCCTCCCCTGTGCGCACATACACACACCCTAGAGGCTTTTGCAAAGCCACAGGAACGGAAATAATTTTGTTTGAATCCATCAAGCATTAAAATCCGTTCGCTGAGGGATTGAAGTGAAAAATGAGCTGGAGACAGGAATTAGAAGCTCACCGCCTGGGCTGTCAAAAGGGATTTTCCCCAGATAGAAAACAAGCAATTGGAAATGCAGGGAAGTAAATCCTTTCAGGCTCTGACATGTATGCACACTCTTGGTTTTCACTCCCAGCCCTCTTGGTTCTGGGTTCATGAAGCCAAACCTGAACAGAACTCCTTGTGTACTCTCTGGTCAAATTGACCATCCTTGGGATCCCCTTCCAGTGGTCTACTCAAGAATGTTGCAATCCTTGGACCAAGTGGAGTAATGAGACGCCCAGGGGAGCCAGCTGCACTTCCATACTCATGTACTCATGGCTACCTAAAGTGCCAAAGGGAGGACAGGGCCACTGCTAAAAGGATAAATCAATGGCTCTAAGAACCATTTTATCTACTGTGTAAAATTTGCTGCAGACATGGAGCAAAGTTGACATTTTAGTTATAATCACTTCTGAATTATAAGCACCTTAATTTGCCTCTCCAAAAAAACAAAAAAAAAACGCTGCACCTCGTATCACTGAAATATGGTCTCTTTTTCTCTGGTACAAATATCTCTGCACTAGTTACATTCTGTTGATGTTTCAGAGGTTTATTTGCAATCGTAAAAGCCAAATGTCTGCTTTCCCCAAAATGAAACAGACATTACAGAAAATAATGTGGCAGCTAGGAAGAGTTTGGGCCACTGTGCAGAGGCAACCTCCAGTCCATGACATGAGGTGCATGTCACGAGGTACATGTCATATTCACATACCTCAGCAGTCATACAGCTGGACTGTGAAAAATAATCATTGCAGCACGGTTTGGTTTATGTAAGGTAGACTTCCCCTTTCACTGGTTGCCAAAGCTGAAGGCAAGAACTCTTTATAGCAAAGCTTCTGTATGAAGATACACATAATGAAGATAATCAAAACAACCCCTCTAAAAAGGCTACTACAGCATTGGGTCCATAACACAGGGATGTAGGGCAGACAAAAAGACACCACCAAGGAAACCCATATGGATCTACCAAATGTCCTTAACACAGGGTGTTTACACTGCTCAAACTGTGCAACAGCTGCACACTGCTGAGCCAGTTGTCTACTGAATGAAGAACAGAGAGGAAGAAAGAAGTAAAGAGGGAAAAAAGAGAAGATGAAGGGCCAGATATGCAGCATTTAAATTATGGGAAGAAGCAACAGACTGGAGACAAGGAGCCATCTAACCCCAGCCCAGTTCCAGACATGCATACAAATTGCTTTAAGAATAGGACAGAGGTAGAAAAAGGACAAGGTAAGCATTTAAACAACAGCATCCCTGGTGCTTTGTGGCTTTGAATTCAAAAGCCAGTTAAGAGAACAGACAACTCAAAGAAGTTTAATTTGACGTAAAATTTTTATGTGTGCTAATATGCTTCAAGATAAAGTCCACAGTTACCTAGATACAAAGACATATGTGTTTGCAGTAAATATTTTCTTTAACACATGCTGTCCTCTACTGTTGTGTAAAATGCTTTCCTATTGTGCTGTGACTCTGATAATAACACTACCACTTAGGTGGTGTTTCATCGCTATAGATCCCACTGTGCTTAACCCAGGAGATATCATTATCTCTGTTTCACACGTGGAGTCATGGAAGCACCTAAAGATTAAATGAGTCCACAGCAAGAGCAGAAAACCAACTGCAGTTTTATAGCATTAACTTGTATACAAGAGAAACCTCAGGAGGTTCAAATGGGATTTGCTGACAGCATAAAGCCAGTTTGAAAACACCCATGACAAGAGTTCATCTTAATGGTGAGCCAAGGATAAACATGGACAAAGAAAAAGATAGAGGTGATAATGCAATGGCCATGAGTCAGAAAGAGTCAACAAGTGTCAGCTTCAAAGCTACAGTAGAAAGAGTTTGTGTTTTGTTCACACTGATAATATTCACAGTTGACTCCCTGCTCTTGGAGAAGCTGATGAGTTGTCACCAGAATCTTGCACCAGGACCACAACACCCAGACAGCTGAGCAAAAGACTTGGAAAAGATGCTGGCTGAAGTCAGCTAGTGGCTGTGTGGCTCTAGGAACAATATTGGGGTGAGGGTTGATCTGTATCTGAGAAGTCTTACTTGCCATCCCCATTCCTGTCCCCTTCCTGCTGAAGATGCTGCTGCACTGAACCTGAAAGGTCTGGTTATAAATAGCTTCTCCCTGCAGCTCCTCAACGAGCCACTGAGGCGGAATGAGTCATCTCTGCCAGCTCCGTGGCCCCCCCAAAATGACTGCGTCAGGTTGGGAGCGTGGCTGCCAAACACAGTGGTACACACTGTTCTCTCTCAAAGGGCAGTGGCCTTGGGGGACAGGGACACTAAACAATCCAGATCTACTCATTACTCATAAGCACCCAAAAGCCACATCACTTTGTGAATAATGTAACATCCATCAAGAGGGCTTAGAAACATACATTGTCACTTCAACCCCCTCTGTCTACACCATTATCCACACCACTCTGGCTTTCAACTGGAGCTTGTAGCCCATTACTTGGTTTGTTATAGAAATGATTGATTCTGAGAGTGAACCTCCCATTCTGCTTACAAAAAACTTTTTTCTGAACAAGATTTGGTGACATTGTTCAGCAATTGGGCTCAGCATCAAGCAAGTGAGCTGACAAACCCTCACCTCCAGGTGAGGTGTACTACTAGGCACATCACAGTATTTCCTATGATAAAATAACATGAGAATTTTAACAAAAAAGTCAGATTTGTTTATTCCATTATGAGATAAATTAACCCAGCTGATAGACAGCTGTATCAGTCTGCAGGAAAACAGAGTGTGATTGGTGTGATTTCCTGACCTTGCATAGGACACCAGGTGCCCAGAGTAAAGAAATTCTCATGATTATTTGTTTGTTCATGCTGACCTTATTCAGAGGCAAACTGAGCTCTCCTGAAACATGTTTTTTCTCAAAACCAAGACAATAAAGATAGATGTTCCATGAATTTTAGGATAAACACCTGTGTAAGTAAGTAAACCACAGGTCCTAGCCAAGAAAATCACACTAATTTGCTGTGCTTAGCAGAGTCTGAAGGGGTTGGGCATAAATACTTAACAGTGGGGGAAATAATTTAAACCAATACTGGGTTAAAAGGAAGCAAAAGAAAATCTGGAAGGGAGGAAAATACAAAGTCAATGCTAAAGAAGAACATAAGCAGGGTCCCAAAGTCAGTATCACTGTTCTTAAAAAAAACCAAAACAACAACAACAAAAAAAACCCAAACCCAAACACCAGAAAGCAAGATTTGGGTACAGAACCTGTATTTCTTTCACATGGAGAGTTTAAAACAATGTGATCAAAGTGATTCTGGTATGTTTTCCACAAACTAAGTTTAATGGCTGTATCCTGTTTGCTCACTCAAGCATTGTGTGAGAAAGCAAGCTTTGGACCACAGCACATGCAATTAACATAATTGAACAGTACAGTTAAAGTCAAACCTTTGCAAGCTTTTCAAGCAGAATTTTGAAAAATAAAATTCACAAATAGCTGTTATTTGAACTGAAAACAAGTAAGGGTGATGAAAATCCACACAAACAGAATAAACAGAGCAATGTACTTCAGTTCTCTCCATTTGCCAGCATTCAGGGGTGATGACAAGAGCAATATTCCCCAGCCCTGTGGCCCCTGCCAGTGGTCCCCAGCACTGCACTGTGGTGGCAGAAGGTAAGTCTGCTTACAGGTCATGCTGTGATGCAAACAATGACAGAGCTTGACAGACTTTTTGTTACCAGCTGAGATGATAACAGTGCTCTCTCAACAGAGGCAGAGGATGATGCAGCTTTACATGAGCTGCCCCTTCATTTTCCCTCCGGTTTATAATACATCATCAAACCAACAAGGTACATTCTGTTAAAAGTTAATGACTTTGTTCTGATAGAGTTTTAAAACAGACCTACTTTGGAATTTTATAGGTTCATCATGTGCAGCTTCATCATTTTTATATTCGCGTCAGGGAATATTTTATCATTGGTGATTTTTTTTCCTAAACAGAAGTGATCTACTCCACAGAAGAGTCTAAACCTTGAAAAGATCACAGTCCTGCCTTCTACCACCTTCTTAGCACTTAAAAGTTATTTACTGGTATGTGACTCTCATAAAAGGACAATTCTCCTTTCTGCTACTACCTCTAACCTGTCTTCCCTTTCCTCATTATTACCTTTTCCCTGTCTCCTAACAAGGATACAGGGAATGATACCTGTTTTCTTTTGCAATGTTCCCATATCAGTGAGCAGTAACACGAGCCTCGCCCCTCGCTTTTCAGAAACTTAATGCTTTGGTCCATTTGAATCTTAGAGCAAGGTATTTTATCCATAGCTATAATCCTGTTTCTTGCCACTTGGATGCAGAGATAGCAGCCAGTACAAGATACAGGACATAGCTCAATACATAAGTGAGTGAATTCTTTGCTCATTTGCAAAGTACAATTTCAATTACTTCCAGAGATATGACCAGCGTACCCAGAGGGAGCATGTGTCCTAACAATACCTGGGAATGCCAATGGCAAAGGCTTGAGTGACAGTTCTTATGGCTAAGAGAATGGTTATTCTGATACTTAAAAAGCACAAAATATAGTTTTATTAATGATCAAGAAAACAGTTAATAAAAAGGAAACTAGGAATATGGGAGGTAAGAGCCTTAGTAAAGGCCAAGACCCTGATGGAAGAGGGAAATGCTAATGAAATACAGTTTCTTGCTTTCAATATTTGAAAAAGCCAGCACATCCCAAAATACCCTGTAGGACATGAAAAAAATCCCAACAAAACAATTCCACCAACATGTATCCTAATAGCCCCAGGATTGTGGGCCATCCTCTTGTCACACACAGCAAACTTGGAAATTAAATGTACTGAAACCAATGGGAATGAAATAGCTACTGCTATAGAGGGATGAGAATTTTGATAGAGCAGATGAGTGATATAGCTGCTACTGCCTGCAAGGGGCTGCCACTTGAAACCATCAAACAAGAAATGTAGTTCCTTTGGTTGAACTGGTGTTTGCAGGATCCTGTCTTTACTCTTTCTTACCTGAGACCAGGTGCCTCTCTAACCTCCAGGTCTGTTTCATCCTCACTGATGTCATTCTTTGGCTACTCTGAACAAGAGGAATTCCAGCTGCTAAAGACAAAAATGGAACAAGCAATTAGCTCAAATATATTGGTGAGTTCTTTGTTTTTTAGATTAGGATTATTCAAAGTATTACACATATTTCCTAGAAAAGCAAGCCTTTTTGTGTCCTAGAGGCTGTCTGCCAAACTCTCCAGAAATTTATACAGACTTTCCTTAAACATCCCATGGGAGGGTGTTTCCTGTTATGTTTCAGCTTGTGCAGTTTCCCACAAAGAGCATGGTATTCAAGGTGAACAGAGACAACCATGAGTTTTTCATAAGCAAAACTCCCTTGAAATAGACAAAAATTCGTGCTCATCAAGTTCCAAACTGAACACTACACTTGAAAACTGACTAAGGAAATATTTAAACTGAAAACTTCAATGAGCAGGGGAAGCAGTTAAAAAATCCCAACTCAACCCACAGCAGGTTCAGGTAGGAGTACTGCAGGATCTATAATTCAACTCTAATTTCATTCCTGCATTCTTTCACCATCATATTTTTTCTCCTTTCTGGTCCACTGAATCCACTTTGCTTTCCCTTCTGCCTATTCTACTGCACTGACCAGAGATGTAGTAATTATGCAACAAGATTTTTCTTAAATTTCAAGGTGGAATGATTAAATTGAGTGTATGAACAGAAGAAAAATGCTTAACTAAAAAGTTAAGCACAGATAGAAAGGTGCTGATGTCCAATGCACATCCAGTTGCTTGGCCATACTGTACAGGAAATGCCACAGTTGAAGTGCACTGTCATCCAACCCAGCTACAGCAGGACTTCAGATAATGACCAGGACACAGCATTTATATTTGCTGTCATTGTTGTTTAACAGAGAAATATATTCCTTTTAGCCTGTCTGGACATTTTGGTTTCTCTTAGAATGCAGTTTAAGAAAAATAAAAAGGGAAAGAAACTGATTATTCCACTGTGGATAGGAATATGAAGGAGGTCACCACATGCATAGAATAAATATCCTCCTATTGCAAACTTCTATCAGACAGTCACCATCATCTGCTCCGTGGGATAAAAATGCCTTGGATACTATGCACTCAAGCATCAGAATTGTCCATCTAATTTACAGAGTTTACTGCTGTTCAGCAGGATCAGCCATGAAGATTAAAGTGATTTTTTGCTACTTTGCCAATTGCCCTTTTCTTTCTTTTCTTTCTTTTCCTTCTTCTTTTCTTTTTTTTTTTTTTTAATTGAATGTTCACCTCCTCCCTATCCCCAGTGTTAAAACTCTGAAGAGACATCAACAGAGTCATGAGATTCACAAAGGAACTGATTATGCTAGGGTTAGGAAATTAGATCGCTCTGCAGAATTTTCAGCAGATGCTTTCCAATACTGCTTTTATGCTCATCTTTCATTGATTTTGTTATACAATATCAAAAGGGCACTGGAGGCCCCCATCTGAACCTAGTGCCAATGCACTGAACAAAAAGTCACTCTGTCCCAAGAGAGAAGCGAAGGAATGGGTAAAGAGGAACAATGTGAGAAAGAGAAAGCAGCACAGGGAAGAAAAGAAAGACCAAGAAATAGTTGGGGGGAAAAAAAACTTTCTTTTTTCTCTGTGTACCTTTTCTTGTTTCTTTCCCACACTCAAGTCCTCCATGTCCCCTCACCTGGGCAGTGGGTTAATCTGGTCTGCAGTATGATGGCTTTAAACTGAAACCCAGTCCAAACCTGACCTTTCAATTTCTAAAGCTCTGAAAGGGAACAGGCAGGAGGTAAGAGCATCCCAGAGGAAGCAAGGCTTCTCTGGCAGAGCTGCTGCAGCAGCAAAGCTATTAATAAATGTTTGCAATCTTTTAATCGCTCTTCTAAATTGCCATCATGTTCTTGCAAACCCCATAGTGTGTCAGTGCAGCTGCCTCCTCCCGCCTGCCTCCCCGTGTTCGTGCATGTGAGTGAGGGGGAACATCAGGAACATGCTCAGATCCAAGGGCTGCTGCAGCATTAGAGGGAAATGATTTTGACAAGTGCCTATTTAAATCTTCCCTGTTCCAAAGGAAGCAGCCCTATTAGTTACATCTATGAACCATATTTGCACCTGGTTTTCCTCCTCCAGCAAGTCCCACCTCCTCGATTAAGACACTAAACTTTTTTTTTTATTAAAATATCACATCTGATCAGTCAGGCTTGGGACCTGCCACCCAAGATGCCATGTCTTGTGATGTGAGAGCACTGCAGTCTCAACCACCAAGTAATCACTCTGGCTTAAGCAAAGATATTCTCAGCCACAGAATATTTTTGTACACTTTATGAGACCCACTGTGGAGCCAATAGTCAGCACAGGTACAGGGTACCCTGTAGCCAGGGTACAACACAAACACATATTGCTCTTTGGGCTTTTCTACAGGGTCAATTAGTCAGAATATAAGTGGACTGGAGAGCTGTGATTCTATTTATGGTAAGAGATAACATTTCAGGATGAAAAGGATTAATACTTTTAAATAAATTGTCTATTTGCCTCTTCATGTTTCTAAAGTGTATCCATTATTGTCCAAACTAGGATATAGCAGACAAAGCCACCTTCTAACGTCATGGTGGAGATCAGCTTAATCCTTTCTCTGTTCCCTCCCCCAGCTCAAACTCTCATCTTCATCCTAATTATAATAGCATTTGAAATTATCATGGTTTAAAAAAAGATGCCAGCTTATATAATATTCTTATTGCTTATTAATGATTTCAGAAGGGAGAGCAAGTTGCCTTGCATTCTGGGAATTATGCAAACCAAGGCTGAGCCATACCTTGTTGGACTCCACCAGTTTCTTATTTGGAAGCCTGATGCATGAGGATTACCATGTAATAACAGATGTTAAGGCTTTTAGTGAATGACAGGCCTGCTGCACATACTTGAACAAGAAGACATGACAGGCGTCACATTTCACAGTGATTAGCCTTGGGCACTTTTCAAAGGCAGAAGACTCGAGGCAAAGTGACTTTAACCGCCCTGTGAGTGTGATAATCCCCAAGTCGGCACAGCCTGAGGAGTTTGATTGCTGTTCGGCATGGGAGCTTATGAATAATGATAGAGAGAACAGCAGACTGCATCAGTGACACGGTTACTCGGTGCTGACAGCCACAAAGACAGTCTGCTTGCAGATGAAGTTCTTAAGTCCATTACTTAATCTAAAGTTACTTATACCCTGTCCTCAAAACATCACCTCCTCTATAAAGCTATAATGTGTGAAAGGCACTAAAGAACTGAACTCGAGATTTAGTACCTGTCCTTCAATTTCCTGTCTTTGTCACTGTGGTAGCTTTCTGTTGGAGAATATGGGGTGGAGTAGGAGGGAACATTAACGGGAGCAGGAGCTCTGTATCCATGTTATAAATTGCTGCAATTTTATTTAAAAACGAGCTTCAATATAAGATGACACCATCCGTCTCTGAATACTAAGAGACTATTAAAAGACTAATGAAGTTGCTTACCCCCACACTTACAGACAAAGACCTGCACCCTGCAAGTCCCAAAAATAAAAGAGCTTAGTATGTATAATTTAAGTAAATTAATTAAATAAAATCATTCTAAAATTATTTTGTTACTGTCTGTGATCTGACTCACAGGTGCTGATCTTACAATTCTGGGTAACATTGTAATAATAGAGAAACAAGAGAGAGTATATTTTTTTTTTCAAGGAGTAGGTTTAATCAATGTAGCAATATGCTTAAAAATGTTGAGAGCTGAAGTTGATGTATATTTTAGAGGAATCTAATAAATACTCAACGTCACCATTTAATGTTTTTTTAAAATCCTATATCTTATAAAAAAATAATATTTATCGATTTAATAGCTATGCCTCTGTGTATCACAAACAAAGCTAAGAAAATTTTTGGTTTGGCCAAGTGGTTGGAGTGGGGACAGGAAAGTAGAAGAGATAGAATGAGCTAAAAGAACCAATCCATCTTCTGGAGACAAACTGTCACATCTAGGAACTTTCCCATGCCAGCATCTTCAGAAATAAATGGAGATGTCCTGCAGACAGTGCAGGACATTAAATTGCAATGCTGCGAGTGTGGTGCTATCGTATCAACAGGGTCCCTCCCTGGCACTTACCCTGAAAATGGTGTCCCTTCAGTGCCTCTTTTGGTATTGCCAAAGAGAAGCCACACTGCAAAACCACTGGCTTCTACAGGATGAAAACCTTGCTACCTCTACACATCCTACACAGAGGAAAAAAGCCCCACACGTGACTGGTTCCAGTTTAGTTTCTTGACCTGTAAGCAGGTTCTGGTTTTAAGCTACACACAGTCCACAACAATTCCTGATGTGTCTCACATTCTGCCTCTACACCACCTTGTGCCTTGCTGGCTGGAAGAGTGGTACTTGGCTTGGCACGGACATGCGGGCAGCCCAGGGTGCTGACATACAACAACCATATGCTGAAATGTGGGGAAAAGTGAGCTCCCTTAGGAAAGATGGAAAATGAAACCAGATGCCACCAATACTGAGAGAGAGAAGAAACCAGATCTGATCCTTTAGATGACTTGATGGAAGCTGCTCGTGTTCAGAGACAGTAGGACCAAATTCAGCTCTAATTAAGTCACTAATGTTACAGGGGGATAAACATGATCTTTTAAGCATCACAGGTATGAAACAGGAACACAGAAGGTCACATAGAAACAACTCATTGAGTTCCAGCATGAACACTGTGGAATTTTACTGAGGAGACCTAAGGACATGCCCGAGGTCAATTTTCCCCATTCATCCCACTGTGGCAGACACTATCAAGCACTGCAAAAAGGTTCTTATGTGCATCACCAGGAGCTTTAGCTTGGAACCAACCAGCAGCAGGCAGAAGGCATCTCAGGTGTAGCTCAAACCCCTGTGCCCTCAAGGCAACTGGTGGCAACAGCTTTGAAAATCCAACAAGATTTTTTTTTCCATTTGCTTCGGTCTTCGCAGTGCACACAACTAAAAAAGTGGCAAATATTGACACACTGACTCAAGTGCAAGCACATATTTAGAAAAAAAAAATTGAACAAAATGAAAAGAAAAAGCCCTAGCAAGCTTCCCAAAATAGGCCAAATGCTCCCAGTGCTTTTTGTCTTCTCTGATCTGTAACAGCCATTGCCTCTGGAAATCTGTTCGCATTTACTGGTCTTTGTGAGCACCCCCAGTCAGCACAGCAGAAACAAAGCCACTCTTAATTCTCCCCACCCAAATCACATCACACACTATACCCTACCCTGCTTTTGAGGGGCTTGCACTTGCTGTGCTGGGCTGCGGGACTTGGCAGCTAAAATTGGATCTAGGCAAGAACAGACGGGTGGGGAGGTCTCTGTCAGAGTGGGTCAGGCAAAGAGTTGAGACCCTTGTGCCCCAGCTAGGCAGTGACTGACACACTCCTTGCACCAAGCTGACACCAGTACAAGCCAAGACCCTGCAGCTGCCAAGGGGTGCCCTGGCTGTACCCCACCAAGCAGCCCCAGCACAGCCCCCCTCTCCCCTGCACGCACTGCTGCTGCCCAGCCAGAGCCAGGCAGCAGGCACACATTATATAAGGTTGCTCCGGGATGCCTGTCCTCTCTCCTCAGCACTGAGTGATGGATGCACTGGAAAATGTTTTTCATTGTCTCCTTCATCAGGGAAACCAGTGCTCTGTGGAAGACTCTGATCCTACACTGCTCCTAGGCTCTGGAGTTAAACACAAAGCCATGTAAAGAAAGGATTATTCAATACGCAGCAACAAAAGCAGATACATCTTCCTGTAAAATAGGGCCATGGCTTAATCTGCTCACGGGAATTCAGGGGAAAGAAGATGCAGGGAGCAAAGATCTGCAAGACAACAGCAACGCCAGACACATCATTTTTGTTTCAGAGTGGCCCCTACACCAACTCACATGTGAAGAAGGTTACTCAGGGTAGGCTATGTTTATGCCATACGAGTTTCTGTTATTTATTATATTACCTAAGTGCATAATAACTCAATAATTTATTTGTAGCACTCCTTGAAGTAGATAAATGTCATTATCTTCATTTGCCAAAGTGAAACTCAGACCTGAAGAGCTTAAAGGCATAGGAAGATGCCCAGCTCCTACTGTAACTAAAGGAAGTTATGTATCTACATATTTTGACCACAGAAATCAGTGTTAAGAATTTAAGGTTGTAGGCAAACCTATCCACTAATTTTATATAATTGAAAATGTTCTGCTCTTATAAAAATTCTAATTTCTCTTTTCTTTTTCAGCTAAATTCAAATACCTCAACACGGTATCCACTCTGTCAGACACCTCTGTGCTTACCCACAACAGATGTACTGGTTACTAAACAGTCATGGGTGGTTTTTTTTTCTTTTTTTCTTAAACTTCCTCCCCAGATAGACAATCTATCTCTTTCTTGTGGTTGATTGTTGTTTTGTAATACTTTCCCTTTGGTGGTTATTCCACAGATTTCTGGAAATTTACTGAGGAAAAGTCTTAGAGCATTCTCAATAACAACCACCCCTTCAAATTGCACCTCCTGTTTCAGTGGACTCAGCACAGAACAAAACATGAGTCCTGTTTCACAGGCTGCTCTGAGATCTGCTGTGTCTGAAAATCCTGGTCTCAGGTGTGGGCTGCAAAGTGAGTAAGACTCACTGAGACCATTCTTAGGTTTATGGCAGTCTTTTCCATAACATTATGGAATGTTGTAAGACTCCCAATAGGCAGCAATAAGTTAAAATCCTGCTAATGCTACCGGATTCTTTGTGAAGGAGCAATTTTTCAATTACACATAATTAATAGTAATTACCCTTTATCTTCAGAGACCAGAACAAAGAATAATTAATCCATCTTAACATCCCTGTTAAGGAGGTATTAAATATGGGGGTTTTGCACAGCAGATTACATAGTAAGTTAATGTGGTTTACAGTTGAGTCTGTGCTCCCTAAAACGGAAAGAGAAAAGAATCCTGAACTATCTGAACTAATATTCCAGATCTTGCTTTAATTTAATTAAATTTAATTAATTAATTAAAATTTATTAAATTAATTTAGTTTGGAAGCAGCTGTTAGCTTCTTGCAGCAGCTTGCAGCAAATTAAGTGTGCTGCCTACAGATATCTTATATAGAGCAGCAGTTTTACCATATTTGATAAATAGTAACATTCAATTGGACAGTTTACTGATTTTTAACATACATCTATGTTAATATCTACATCCATGCATAAGGTATTTGCAATTATCCCCATTGTAGAGCTGGAGAAATTGAAACACAGAATTCCAGGTCCAGCTTCTCACTTGACACATCACCTTTTTGTACTGCTCTTCTCTCACACTGTTTTTTGCTGCACAGGGAGACTCCTGATTCTGTGTTCATGCTACACAGCACATGCCAAACTCAGACACTTAATGCCCTTTATCAGATCTTAATATTTGGCTTCAGTCTTCCAACGTGGCATCCAATTTCTGATATCTTAATGGGAGCTCACCTTATAAACACATGGAATGCCTCTCAGAGCACATCCTGTTCTTGAATATTTAAAAACAAAAAAACAAGAAATGTGAATTTACTATTTTGAACTTAAGTAAGTAGTCCGAGATCACACTGCCAGCACTGAAAGAACAGAATTTGCTTCAAACACATATTTTTGCAAGACAATCACTCCACGTGGCAGGATGACAGCAAAGATGAGGGCAGTGCTGCAGGCAGCACACAGGGCAGCCCGTGTGGCAGCTCTGACAGATCAGCAGTCTCTGACCCATGACAGCTTGGGTATACAGAAAGCTTATGATTAATGATTGCATGTTAGGGTGATAAAAAAAAACCTGATAGCTTTTAGTCTTATGTGTATTGATCTGAGGAAACCTGAATTCAAAAGGGAGGAGAAGAGAGACATAGAAAATGAGGGACAGTACAAAGGAAGAGACCAAAGGGAGAAGAAGAATGTCCCAAATGTTAAATGAAAGCATCTGCATGAAAAGCTCCAGGCCAGCATGCTCAGAGAATGCACTCTTCTGTCTCAGTGACCTTGTGAAGATAAACTGAACAAAAAGCTTCAGGCAACATCAGACAGGATTTAAGAAGCAGTTTTAATTTTAGCCAGATTGTTTTGTATTTTCAGCTCTGAGGTTATCTGGGGATGCCATGTGCACACAGTGGAACAAAATGTAGTTGTCTCCCCAAACTCTGCTCCCACACCTGATGGCAAATTCACTTCTGCGCTTCCAGGGAGAATCAAAAATCATTATTTTGGCTACACAGAGAAGATATAATTGTGGTATCACACAGAGAGAGTACCAATGTATCTTAATTTTACTCCAGAATGCAATTACTTGGCTACTTTATTCACGAGCAACATACCAGACTTATACTCAACACAGTATGTGCTGACATGCCAGTTCTTTCTACTCATTTCATGTCCTTGCTCTATCTCCAGAGTGACAGCTATTTACCATGAAGAACCTGTTTACTCCCCCTGTACCTTAGTTTCCTCATCTATAAAATGGAAGCATTTTACCTAAAAAGAGTGCAAGGATTCACTAAAATGTGTGTGTGTGTATGTTATTGAATACATTTACTAGTAATTTCAATTACTAGTAATAACAAATTAGCAAATACATACAAACTCTAGGAGCTGGCTGCACACAAGAAAACATGCATTCATCACAGTCTATTGCAGCTTATTAGCACAATTAATTCCATACAAAACAAATGCAATCTGACCTGCAACCTGGAGATGCAGATGACATGTAAATCCAAAGTGAGGGTCTAGACCTTCAAGCCTGTAGTAAAATGTCAAATAATTAACTAAAATGGTAATAAAACCAACTCACACTAATTGGTATTAGCCCCTCTGCAGGTACACTACCACAAATAACAAACAGCAGTTGGGAATATGAGACCTCAGTATTCATCCTGCACCTCCCTAGCACCACCTCTTTATTGGACAATCACTGATGAACATTTACACTGATGGAGGATCTTGTATCGAAGGTTCTCAAAGTGCTTTACAAATACTCTCTAATGTGTATAGACAGTGCATGTTGTTTCCCCCGTCCTTGCATGTGCTGTCCTTCATAACCTCTATTTGATAAGATATCCCAAGGCCACATTGTCTCTCCCAGTCTGCAGGAAAGACATCCATCCTTCCTCTTGGCAGGTCTTTTGACCCAATCTTCCTTTTAAATAGCATTTTCTTATTTTTTTCTCTATAAGATCTTTTCTTAGGGGACAGTTCTTTCCCACCTTGAGTGTATAACTCACCATCACTTGCAATAGCTTCTTGAATCCCTGACACTGGAATCAATACAGCAGAGCTGGCAGAGGCTGAGAGTGAGGAAAGGAGGTGGGAAAACAAATGTGAAGATGTTGTAACCTTTTAGTCCTTTGCTGTCAGCTCTGCACACCAGGATGCCTGACTGGACTCACACACCTTGTACTAACACAGTGACTGTGCAGGGAGCTGTGGTGACTCAGGTCTGCTCTGTGCATCCTCCAAACCAACAATCGGGAACTAAGGCAATGCCCTCCATGAAATGAAGCAGCACAGGGATATCTCACAACACTGCTCTCTGCACCGTGTCTCTCCTAATCAGCCTTCTGGACCGAAAACGGAGGCCTGTGCTGTACACAGGGCCCAGCCTGTAGCATGCACAGTGCACATGTCCTATTGGATTACAGGGCAGAGTGCACTCACATGCTCCGCTTGTTGGAGCCCAGCGTGCCTCTGCAAGAAGGAAATAAAGGAGGGGATGGATAAAAGCAACCTGAGCAGCACAGGGCAACCCGAGCCCTGTCAGAAGGCAGGATAGGGGACGCCACCACAAACACAGGGGCAGCAGGGAAACATACCTGGCAGGCACACTGTAAGCCTAAAATGGAATCTCACTCCACAACGAAAATCAATGGGAATCTTCACAGACTTTAATATTGTTCAAAAATGTGAGACTAGCTTATCACCTAGGAGCTCATTGTATTGACAAGTGGAACAGATAACAGTTAGGTCCCCATTTGGATACTACAACACAGAGCAATATGACAAAGATCAATGCAATGCAGTCCTCTCATTGAGAAAATGCTTCTATCTGCATTAGCTTCAAAACTGCCCCCAGTACCTTTCATTGTGGTCCAAGAGAAAAAAATGTCTCTTAGAAGTCCATACTGGGATTCACGGTTTTTTCTCCACGGGCAACTGCTAGTTTGCAGTTCTTAGGGAAAAAAAAAAAAAAAAAAAAGAGATTCAAAAATGTGATCACAGGTGAAGCAGAGGAGTTAATAGCCAAAGGGAGAGAGCAGCAGAACAGGCATCTGTTTCAGAGGGCAGAAGTTTATCATCCAGGACAGGATTTCCACTGGGTTTATCATTGTTTTCTGTGTCTAGAATGAAGGTCATTAAAGATGTTTCCACTCTGAATTAGCAATGAGTTCCCACTTAATCTATAGTGTCTCAGCACTCCTATGTGACTTGGCTCCAAGAACCTCGGTGAAACTCTTTCTCCCATCTCACATTCAGGTATCTACCTCACATCTTTTCCCTCATTCCCCCCATTGCCCTCTCCTCAGTTTATTCTCCTACCAGATCTTTTCAAAGAGCCCGCCCTGCTTCCTCGACCGTGTCACACATCACAGTTTGGGACACCACTACAGAAATTATTATAGAAAGTAGCTCTGTTCCACAATTCCCTAGCTGCTGTCATTTATTAGCACGTATCCCCAAACCCCCGATACCTGGAGCCTGAGGAGCTACAAATACTGGAGCAGTTTTCGGAGGTAGCAAAGACAGAGGCCTTCCAGGAGCACCGGGGAGGCTCTGGACGCTCTGCTGAAGTTTTCGAGGGACAGGTACTCGCCTCCTCCGGACCTCCCGCGGCTCCCATCACACGGAGATCTCCCTCATTTAGACATTTTAGGCACAAATCAAGGAGGGCTTGGCCAGGGGGGGGTCGGTGTAACGCAGGGACCAAAGGCGAAGCATCCGACCTTCGGCAGACCCCGCGCTCCCGCCGCCCCCTCAGCCGCCCCCTCACGCCGGCCCGCGCGCGCCCCCTGGCGGAGGGCGGGAGCAGGCGGCGGGGGCGGCGTGAGGGGCCCGGAGAGGAGCGGGCGGCAAGAGGGACAATGGGAACCGGGAATGGTGCGGGCAGCGGGACCAGGGAGCCGTCGTCCCCCTGGACTCGGCACTGCTGAAGCCGTGCCTCAAGTGCTGTGTCCAGTTCTGGGACCCCGATTCAGGAAGGATATTGGGGTGTAATATATCCCAACCAGAACGTGCCAGGATATCCTCCACGAACAATGCAGGGAGTCCAGAGGAGGGCAGCGGAGCTGGGAAAGGGTCTGGAGCGTATGTCCTTGTGAAGAGCGGCTGAGGGAGTTTGGGGTGTTTAGCCTGGAGAAAGCTCAGGAGGGACCTTATCGCTCTCTACAAGTACCTGAAAGTGAACTGGAATTAGGTGGGAATGCGGCTTTTCTCCCAGGAAACAAGCGACAGGACAAGAAGACAGTGTTAAGCTGTGCCAAGGGAAGTTTAAGTTGGTCACGAGGAGGAATTTCTTCACAGAAAGGCTGATCAGACATTGGAATAGGCTACCCAGGGTGATGGAGTCACCTTTAAGGAAAGGCCGGACGTGGTCTGGCTGACATGGTGGTGGCTGGTCACAGGATGGGCACGATGACCTCAGGTCAGCGATTCTGACTCCGTGACCGGCCGGCGGCTCGCGCAGCACCGCGCACGCGCAGCCCACGCAGGGGGGCGGGGCCCCGGTGCCCCTTGTCCCCGCCCCTGCACGCCGCCCATTGGCTACACCGGCGGAGGCGCCTCTCCCATTGGCCGGGCGCGCCGTCCGTCCGGTCCGTGCCGCGCGCCGCCGCCGCCATGGTGCGGTTCAAGAACAGGTGAGGCGGGCGGGAGGCGCCGCTGCGGTGCCCGGGCCGGTCCCGCGGCGCTCACGCCGCTCTGTCCCGCAGGTACGTGCTCTGCGAGGTGGTCTCGGAGGACCCGCGGTGCCGGCAGTGCATCGAGGACCGCGCGCTGGGCCTCGCCGTCAGAGACGCCATCGCACGGGTGCACGGGGACTACGGCCTGGCGTGCTGCTCCATCTCCTTCACAGGTGCGGGCGAGACGGGCGGCCCCGGGGGTGCGGGGTCCCTCCGCGTCCGCTCACCCGTGCGTGTGTCCCGCAGTGAAGTACCTGAACGCCTACACCGGGACGGTGCTGCTGCGGTGCCGCAAGGACTCGTACCGGCTGCTCTGCTCCGCGCTGCCCTTCGTGCGCTACCTGGAGAGCCGCGCCCAGCGCTACCCCTGCTTCCTCAACACCCTGCACGTCGGAGGTCAGGAGCCCCCCGGGCCTGGGGGAGGACGGAGCTTTAATCCTGCCTGCCACGACGCCGTGGTGCTGCTCTGCGTGCGACAGACATTCCTTCTGTGTTACTAACAGCAATTGCTTTCAGCAGAGCTAAATAAGAAACAGGCACCAGAAGTTCTTTTTTGAAACCCTCATTAATTTTGCTTGAAGCTTCATTACATTTATCACAAAACCAAAGCAGCAAATACAATGTTACATTATTTTAAAATATCTTTCCAAAGTATAGTATCTTCTCTATTGTTAAAATTAACACCCAGGGGAACTAACAGGCACTGCATGTTAGACTCCACCACTTCAGCAGTGCAGAAATGCACTCTACAGCCCCCGTTGTAGCATTTGCATTAATAACCTTGTTTACTGGGGCATTTGTCACTTCAGCCAATACTCTTTGGGAAATACACCAGCAGTTCTGAAACATTTGCTGTGTAGATTGTTACATGCTGTTCTTGTGACTTCTGCAGGTACCATAAGAACATGTCAGAAATTTCTGATTCACTATAACAGAACACAGCTGCTGAGGTTGTTGCAAAACTGTACAAATGAAGGTGAGTTTTTCTCCAGCCACTTTCCTAAAACGTAGCCTTAATTCCTAGGGGTTTTGTAGGATATGCTGGGCTACTTCTGAATTCTTGGCCTGAGAAATGTTTCTGTCTTTAGAAGTGGAAGATAGTCCAGTGTATGTGAAGAGATCAAGTAATAAGCCTCTGTTGCTCTCTTTATTGCAGAAGAAAGACAATGTATACAGAAGTCCTTGTTGAGCTGTTCCCTTACAGAAGAGCAGTCTCAAAGTGGAGATGAGGAGGAAGATGATGGCACAGAGACAGACTGAACGTCACTTGTTACTGTTCACCTCCATTCCATATTCATTTAAGCAAGATGTGATTGGTTATCTTCAGTGTTAAGCAGTGCAGGGGACAGGAAAAGCATTTGTTCATATTTAGACTTCATTCCCCATTCCAGATGTTCTTAAACAATTTTTTTAAAAATAAAACCTGATTTCACTTAAGTAGGCTACTTGCCTATTTCACTTCAGGAGTCAAAACCACTCCTGAGGAGTGTAGCAGCTCAATGTGGTCTTCATGCTGAGGTAGAAGGGAGCTTTAGGCAGTTGGCACAGACAAGGAATGTAGTTATTCTCCTTCAGCATACAAAAAGCATTAACATCTGCTTTTTACCTTATCTTTAAGTGCACTGTTAGCCCTGTGGCTATCCACTGTTTTGAGTGAGAAAAGCACCAGTTGTGGTGTCCTGTGTACACAGGAGCAGAGAGTTCATGGAATGTATGGCAGAGCTGCAAGGCTCAACTCCATTTCCCCCCCTCCCCCCATTATAAAACTCATAGGTACAAGTACTGCTTAGATATTTATTAAGTTTACACCAATCAGTTACAGGAAAGTAGCATTGCTGGTATTATCTCGAATCCATAGGAAAACAAGATACAATTGAAGATGCTGTCCCTGTGGGGACTGCCCCTGCAGCAGGGACAGCCTGCCTTGCCCACATCCACTTCCCTTATCCTAATGCCTGTGACATGTGGAGGTGAGTTACACCAGCTCCAACTATTCTGTCTTTCCAATGCAAAGAAAATTTGACTATAAATGTGCAGAGATAACAGAACACAACAGATACTGGTTAGACACTTAAAGTAGTTACTCCTGTTCCATAGCTTAAAATGACTTGCTGTAAACACAGTTCACTGTATATTTGAATCTTTTAGTTGCTTTCTCTGTCCTCACCAATTGTTTTCCCATATGCATTTAAAGTATTGACAGCAAGACATGTTACCACTTTCAAGCATCTTGTCTTAGTTTCTTTGCAGTCCCTGACAAGCTGTACTGTCTTCCATTGAGTGGGGTTAGTTGTGACCAAGCGTGAAGTCAAACTGCTTTCAAAGAATGTTCTGCAGGTGTTTCCTCTATCCTCCTGTAGCAGTTGCAAGTATTCTTTACCTCCCCCCTTCTCCTTTCTGGTTTACAGCCACATGTGATGGACTCTTTGGTACCAGCTTCCCATGAGGCACACATGTGGAGCCTGTTACTCTGAAATCAAGCATCCATATACTGACATCAGCTTTTTAAACAGGGACACAAGCACTGACTGCCAGGGCTGTTGGAATACCTAACTCCAAGTGCCTCAGACACACACTTCCTCGCTCAGATCAGTGTCAGAGGGACAGAGCACAGTGAAGCCTGCACCACTGGGGCTGAAGACAACAGAAGATACTGTCAGTCTCCCTCCCTAAGTTCAGTGGTACTTTGCACCAGTGCCCTGCAATTAATTTTGCTAGCAGGAAGGTAAAATTTGAATGTGTGCAATGTTCTAGGGCTCCACACTGCTGTGCCAGTTCAGCTACAGCTGAGGAAGGATGCAGTACTGTAAGTGCGTGTGCGTATGATTTATTGCAACTGTTGGCCTTGACTGGTACATTACACCTAAAATTCATTTTATTCAACAAAATCCACGCCACTTAACTCATTAGCTCAAATCAAACCACAAGCAGTGCAGAATGTGACCACTCAAAGAAAAGAGCAGGGAGGGGTCCAGAAGAGACATGTTCGTAGCACAGATCAACTTAAATCCCAGAACCAAGCAGACACAGGCCCTTATCTCAGTACAAGAGAACCCCAGTTTCTAGCAGTGATGTAAAGGTTATCTACAGACTTCAGCTACCAGATGTTCTTCCAACTCAAGGCAGCCAGTGTCAATCCATCATTCAGATGGTTACCAAAAGCCCTAGAGGGGAGTGTTTATTCTAGATGATCAGGTTAAAAAGAATGTGTAGCCCATGGGTGGCAAAAAAAACCCAAAAAGTAGCAGCCTCACTCACCCACATTAAAACAGACCTGAACAACTGAGAGAAGTCAGGAGGTTCCTTCTACTACTAGTGCCATTTTGAAATACACAAATCATCAAGCCACTTTAAAACCAAGTAGCCAAGTTCTGCTTTACACTCACCTCAGCTTTGTATCTTTCCAAGCCAGGAGAACAGGAGGAATTCTTGCTCTTCAGAAAAAGAACAGATAGAGCAGCTAACACTCTAAAGCCAGTAAGCTCTTTTGCCTGTTTCCAGTGCAGCCAAAACCAGTTTCTCAAGAGAGCAGTTTGACAGCTTTACTGCAACAGCACTGCTGTCAGTCAAATGGACTTCTGCCCATGAATAATTACAGGAAAATAAAAGTTCTCTGCCTTTTTCTCTTGGGTAACATTGCAGTACTTTGGCAGTGCCACACAGCTGTAAGGGCTTTCACACTGCTTATCACACCCAAAGGACTGACTCAGCTTTTGGCAGCTTTGTCTCTGGGTTGTTACTTCCAAAACTCTGTTTCAGTACGAAATCATTAAGCAGTTGGAATCAAAACATGTTACTTCAAACATACACTGTCATGGTTTCCTCCTGAAGCCCCTAGAAGTCCTGGAAACACAAGTTTAGGCTGTTCAAATTTAAATACTTAAACTATAGCAGCAAAACAAAGCAAAATTAAAAGAAAACCAGGAGAGGAAACTTCTCTTGAAAGCAGAATCACTTTGTGTGAACAACAGAGGTGCTGAACAATAGCTTCTGCTTCTGTTTCTTTCTTTTCTTGCCTCCCTTTTCCTCTGTGAAGAATTAAAATGATACTGTCATTCTTGTCATGGAACAGGAACATCACACACAAATGAGGCCAGGTCTTCCCTGGCTTAAGTGGCTTCTACAGATCCACAACATTTCCTATCAATTCACTGAAAACCAGGTAGTTTAACAAAAAAATTACTACAGATGAACTAAGGGAGACTCCATCACACCTGAAATACAATTATAAACATGCCTAAATGATTGTAAAGTTGCTGTTGCAACAGCAGATCCTAGGACTGCAGCATCCAGTAGTCTGCCTTCCTTACAAGTATCACTTTCATATATGTCCAAAACCACAACTGGAGCAGACACTCCACTGAAACTCCCAAGCCCTCCCATCCAGCTCTCTATCATCCAGTGAAGTCTTCAAGCAGAAGCCAAAGCTAAACATCAGAACTGAGCATTAAAAATAAGTTTCACCAACCAGCACCAGGTTAAAGTTCACCTCAATTAGTTTCACATTCCCTAACTTGAAACTTCAGCTAGCAGTTACCTTGACATTTTGGTCACTCTGAAGTGGTAGTTCAGCAGCTCAGGTATGTTTAGTTTAGAAATCTATAACCCAAACTTCCTTAAGATAAAGCTTAATTTAGGTTCCAGTAGAGACATGGCCAACACAATTATCAAAAGCCATCTTTGTCCTAACAGGATTCTTTGCTAGTTGGAGATCTCAGCTCCCACTAAGAGGCTGCTTTAAGCTGACAGAAGCCCCAGCCAAGCTGTTCAGAAACCACAACCTGACAATTTTCAGAACTGTTCTCTGGCCAATTTTTGGTCCCCAAAATTGCTGCTTTCATTTGTCCCAGAGAAAGAAGGAGAAATACTCCATTTTTTTCATTTCAGAAAGTTTTCCTGCCTTTCCCCCTGCCTTTTACCTGATAAATGATCAGCTGTGGACGGTTTGTCCAGTTTCAGGAGGGCTGCCTCAATAGCTTGGCTGAAAGAATTCTGGAAGCTGGGCACAGGAATCCGGTCAGAGCTGTCACTTTCTCCATCACTATCTCCGGGCACAGGGAGTGCCAGAGTGTTCTCATCTGAAAGAGGGAAGGATGTGCACAAGGCTGTATAAAACTTTCACCACACAAACGCCCCTCCACACTCCAGATCCTTCTTTTGAAGTTACAAGATTTCTCACATTTAGATGCATGGTAAAGAACCTGAAGTACTAATACCAAATTTTCTTACCTCTTGTCTTTGGAGCAGGTTTAGGCCACGTTTCTGGTTTTGCCTTTCCAACTCTCAACATCTGTCAAAAAAGTTATAGGATATGATTAAATTCCACATACTTGAACAATCCTGCAGACCCCCTAAGTGAAGAAAATCTAGAAACCCCTTCAAGCACTCAAACCTTGTGATGCCTCCCTAAGATTTATCCCACATTGTTTTTGTAAGGGAAGCAAGTGTAATTTCAGCCTAATCCCCAACTATGACACAGGTAATTCTGACAAGATTCACTCTGCTACATGGTTTACCTGGGCAAAGGAAGGGAAGGGAGACTCTTCTTCCAAGCTTCCACAGAGCAATGGGCTGACCTGGCTGGCAGCAGGTGACAGCGGAGTTGGAATAGACTCTACAGAGAAAGGAACTGAGAATTAAAGCCAGTTGCATTTGGCCAAGGCAGTCATTATGCTGCTTATCAGGATGTAACAGAAATAAAGTTTTATTATCCTAGATAATTAACCATTTTGATCTCATTAATTCTGTCCATCAGACACACAGTTGGATCTCTCAAGTTTCCTCAATCCTTTTATTTAAGGGAAATTTAAGTTTGCTTGTGGTTTTCTTTTTTTTTTTTTCTTTTTTGTTTGTTTGAGAGGTTTTGTTTTCTTATTTTAGGAAACTGGGGGTGGGGGGGGTGGGGAACGTCTTTTTGTTTGGTTTATTTTAGAATCATGTGTTGGAGAAGACATGAAAGAAAGAAAAAATGCCAGTGGTGTTTTCCTGGCAAACACAATTTTCTTCTCTTTTTGGAGCAACTGTTTCCTTTCCTCTGCCTCATGTAAAATATGGGGTAACTACAGTGAAGATCTCACATTCTCAAGGTAGAGGCAGTAAAAAGCAGACAAAGGAACAGAATGTTTCTTAACCATGTCTGCCCTTTGTGTATTATCTCACTGGCAGCCTAGGAAAGAATCAGAGAACCACAGAATGGTTTGGGTTGGAAAGGACTTGAAGACCATCTCAATCCACCCCCCTGCCATGGGCAGGCACACCTTTCACTACACCAGGTTGCTCCAAGCCCCATCCAACTTAGCCTTGAACGCTTTCAGGGATTGAGCAGCCAGACCTTCTCTGAAAAGAAGCTGTCTTTGATCAGTATTGCAAAAGTTTAGCATGACAACCTGAGCAATAGATCCCAAAAGAATGATCAAGAGCTAGATGTGATGTGTTTTTCCAGATGCTCACCTGTCTGAGACACAGGGCTCCTGCCAAGAGGAGACTGACAGAAGCCCTGATGATCAGTGCTGGCAGTTTCTCCAGGGCAAGAGGTAAAAGCAGGGAACTGCTGCAGATTCTCTAGAGCAATATGGACCTCTGGATCTATAAAGAGATTTTAAATTAAAGCACTACACAATGTGGGGGAGGACTGTCAATATGCAAGTCATTTAGGCAGTCTAGGAGGTGCCAACTCATTTCTTTCCACCCTCTATTTGGAGACCAGTACAAGCCCTGCTGCTGGATGGAAGCAGTTTCTAGGCCTTTTTTTGCCATCTTCACTTTCTGCTTTACATCGTGATTACTATAAAAACAGAGAGCTATGTACACCATGGAGACAGACAGCTGTGCCCTTGAATGGCCTCCATCTCTCCCAAAATGCACAAGTATGCAGCAATTGCATAACATCACTTACCATCCTGGCTAAAACAGCTTATGTTTTTCATTATACAGACATTGTTTCTAATACTTTGTAATCTTGTTCTAAGTACAAACAACAAACTACAGCCCTTAGAGTTCATCCTATAGCTCAAGAAATCAGCTCAGCAAGCAAGTATGACTGAAAATCCACCAGTTATGTGCCATCATGACTTACATTTGCCCTGTTTCTTGTTTTCTTCTATCTCAATCCTGCGTTCGCGCCGTCGTTCATCGCGAGCTTTCTTCTGCCGTAGACGTTTCCTCTTTTCAAGGTCATCTAGGAGCAATGCACAACACTGGATATCAAAAAACCCAGACCAATACTCTGGAAAGCTTTTATCCAGCTCTCAGAAGAACCTTAGAACACATTAGTAACAAAATATGCTTACAAACAACATATGCTCTTCCAAGCAGTTTGGATTTTTTATTCTTTTTGTAATTGCTATCCATGAAACAGAGTTGGGGCTGTTCTGTCTAGCAGTCATCAGACATTTGGTGCAAGAGAAGTAAAGCTCTAATCTATGTTCTTTTTTCTACCATTAAAGGGATAAGAACAACTTCCCCTTCCTGGCTGAAACTACTAGAAAGGTAGTACATACCTGAAAACAGCTCTAAAGTCTCCTTAGAGATGACAGGTGGCTTCAGAGCCAGTTCACAAATGCTGAACTCACAGGTGAGGGGCAAGTGACAGAGGTAGCGATGACGCTGTCTTATATCCTGATAAAGAGAGAGTGATATGTCACCACAAGGACTAGAGACAGCCATGGTGATGAATGGAAACAGAATGCAAAACATTCATCAAATCAAATGGAAAGAAATAGCACCAGTGACACAATAGTTACTTTAAAAACTATAAACACATGACTGATGCCCTGAGTCAGAATCTAATGTTCCAAGATCTCCACCAGCTACATGACAATCAGACTTGAATGCAGTTACTCCAGCTCATTTACTGATTTTTGTCTTCTTCCTCCCTTCTCACTCATATCACTGGAAAAAAGTTCTGCAATACCAGACTTGCAGCACAATTATTTTTGTACTGGACCGTCTAGGGGGAAAAACTATACTGTAGCCTACTTATCAAAAGCAACATAAAGCCCACCACAGATGCCCTTCACAGACTGGCATCCTTACCCATTCATACTTATTATTTCTTACTACTGAAGAGAATCAAGTCCAGTCTACAATGACCAACCTGCTAAAATCAAGGCCCTTAATTAACAAGAAGATAAAATAGCTACCTCTGTCATGGAGTAGCCAGTTATCTCCACTACAGCTGCAGTTATCTTCTCTGGACTCTTCTCCAAGCTGCCATATTCACGCACAAGGCATCGAACATTCACAGGGTGAAGGTACATGCACTGCCCATCCTCCGCTGAAAGGCAAGACATCATCACTCCTTCTTTGCCTGTTCATTTTCAGTACCCTTCTCCCCACCTCAGGACAACCTCCACTAATCTAAAGTTCCTTTCTGAGCTCCTGTGGGACCTCTTAGCTCACAGGGGTTAGCTGCATCTAATGAACTGACAAACCTTCCCCAAGAAGGGTCCCAAAGGAGGCATCTCTGCCCCTATGATTCCAGGATTTCATTGCACTGACCTTGATAGAAATAGTAAAAAGGAGAGTTGCCAAGATGTCCACTGCTAACTGTATCTTTAGATTCTTGGCAGCTTGTTTCAGCTGGATTTGGTTCCTCTACAGTGTTCATAACAGGTTCTCCTACAGTGTCCACCTCAGGTACTTCCTCCTCATCCGGCACTGCCTCTTCCACTTCCACAGGAGGCAAAAAGGAACTTGCCAGGTCAGAGCAAGGCTCCACAAGCTCCTCATCGAATGCAGAGAGATATTCCACATCACACTACCACAGCAGAGAGGATAGAATTAGAACCACGCCACCTACCTCAAAGATTATCATCTCTGCAAAAATCTTTGGCACGAGTTCACTGCACACTGCAGTGTGAAGTGGCAGAATTAAGTGTTAGCAGGATCTGCCAGAGCAGATTTGTCACACACCTTTTTCTCTTGGGAAACAGCAGGCTCCACAGCTTTGGAGCTTTCTAGGACCAATTCTTCCACAGCTGCACTGATTCCAGCAATGCCATTGTTTTTGTCCTGGTCAGCAGAGAGTGCTGTTTCTCGTTCCTGCAGATCATCCAAAGGAATCAAGTTTCAATTTGCCATTTATGCCAAGAGACCACCCCCATAGTTATTTTTAGCCTTACCCTGGCATTCCTTTACTGGAATACCATCCCATAAAAACCATTCTGCTGTGATGAACCACATTGGATACCTGGGGCCCAAAGGCTACAGTCTCCTCCAAGGTTGCTATTCCAGCAGCAAACACCAGCAACTTGCTAGAGACCATCACACCATCCACACAATCACACACCATCCACGCAGCAGAACAAGGATACTCAGCACTCAGCATACTCTTGAAAATAAAGCTGCTAAAAGCCTCCCAATAGGTTGTTACCTTCAGCTCCTGGATAGCTGCCTCAATGAAACAGGCTTCAGGGGTGTGCTTTTCTTCCTCATACTGTTTCAGTAATGCTGCTTTCTCCTCCAGGATCACCAGCTGCAAGACCTGCTCCCTGGATGCCAGAAGCAGCTTTGAATACTGACTGTGCTGGTCATCTGCACAGAAAGAGCACCAAAACATTAACATCTGCACACAGAGCCACCAGTTTGGACTGCTGCTTCTTCTGAAGTTTTGTTACTGCTCATTTTTGTGAGTTAATCCCTCAGGGCAGACAACACTCAGCAAGAGTTTGATACAGACTCCACAAATTACCATTGTATCACAAGCTGGTGTCACATAGCTGCTCTGACATCTATCTCCCCCACACAGCAGTTCATCTGCCACTTCACCACTGAGTTGCTACACATCAGTAAAAATCAAACCTAAACTTCTACAGTGTAGGAGCATCACCTTTGAGAAGCCTTGAGGGCATCAAAGCTTCCTGAAACAATGCAGTCTGCAGCCTCTTCCCCTTTCCTCAGAAATATTGCTGTTGGAAATTTCTGCAAAGCCACCCTGGTTTGGCTCAAACTAGTTCATAAGCCCATATATATTAAAAACCCATACAAAACATTATTATGAGGTTTTTACAAGAGGCACAGCAGAAACAGTAAGCTAAAGAATGGCAGTTTAGCAAAAGGTGACCACTGCATCCCATATTAACACAGTCCCTGTATTCACTGTTCCCCAAGAGTCCAACCTTGTGTCTACAGACACAAAGCTAATGCTGAATTTCCTAGTGGTGAATTATAGAATGTTCTCAAATCCTACATTTGTTCTTTTGTTTGTTTTATGAAAGGACTTAAAAAGTCCCCTAGTTTCAAACACTGAGAAACATGTAAGACCACAGCCTGCATGCTGGATATCCATTACAAGATTTGACTTTTTCCAGAGAGTTTAAATGCATGCAGCCTTTCCTAAATGTGACTGCAAGATGAAGTGAGCCAAGACAGCCCACAAAGCAGCAATGTTCAGTAAAATTATTTCTTTAGTCACAAATTTTTTGCGATACTAACAGATAAGATGATGATGAGTTAGTCACACTCTTGACTGGAGAAAACTGAAGATGTCAGGCAACAGATGTTTGGAATAGGTTTGCAATAATTTTGATTATTTTCCCATAGCATTCACTGATTTCAGTTGATAAGTGAGGATGATGAAAACCTTGTTGAAGATTACAGCCTTGAAATAGTTTAGACACAGAGACAGTTATTTTTGTGAAGCTGTATAATGAGTCAGGATGAAAAAGTTAAGGACATTGAAGAGCCAAGAAAAGCAGTAAGAGTCACACCGATGACTGCAGGATACAAAGGACACATCAAAGTAAAAGCAGTGACTGTGAAGGCAGGAGTCTGCAGTTCAGTCACTTGAAGGGACACAGCACAAAAGTTAAAGCCCTTACAGAAAAACAGTGTGAGTACTGTTGATATGTGGTCATTATGCTTTTTTTAAGCTTAAGATGACAGCATGGCATTGTCAGGGTCAATTAACTCTACACAAACCCTGGTCACAGTCAGGAAAAGGATTCCAAAACACTCACCTCTGATATAAACAGGCTGAACCACATTCATCCACTGGGATTTGGGCAGTGCTACCAGAACACCTTTCTCTCTTCTCATAAGTTGCATCGTAATGGTATCACCAATTGCATATTGACGTGTTTCCATAGCGACAACACTGCAATGTACGGAGGAGGTTAGCGGTGTAAAAATAACATCTCAAAAAGATGCGTGATTTAATTAACGTTGTCTCACCTCTTGAGATCCTTCTTATGAACAGAGCCATAACAAATAGGACACTTACTCCAGGTCTTCTCACTCAAGGAGAGATAGTGAAGGATACATGCCCAGCAGAAGATGTGCCCACAGCGCGTGATCTTGGCGGCGGTTGGTGGGTACAGACAAATGGGGCAAGAGGGCACTTCGTGGCTACAGATTCGCTGAAATGGCACATGGGAAGAACAGTACAAGTTATAGACTCAGAAATCACTTCCTGGGATCCAGAATAAGCCACCTGTAAGATCTACTCTAACATGTTATCTTCCAGCTCTTTAGGCTCTGTTTATTTACCAAGAAATTTGTGCACTCAGAACTAGCACCTTCAGACTGCAAATGGAATAACCTTCTAAGCAACCCATCTTGTGTCTTATTTCTACTCTAATGACATTAATAAGTGAGTCTTCTCATGTTTCCCCTCACGTATTCATCACCTCTAAGAGTCAGCAGCATCTTCATCATGCGAATTCAGACCGCGAGAAGACGGCAAGCGAGCTCTGTGGCCTCTCCTGCAAGCAGACTTGTGCAGCCCTGTGTAACTGTGAGACTGAACTTACCCACTCCCATGAACATGCTAGGTCTAATCAGACTCTCTGGTAGCATCTCTGTGTGGCAGAGAAATAACTGCCAAGCAAGCACCTAGACTTTTTCAGCTCTCTTGTAGTGACAGGTAACAGTAAGCCTACCTCCTCTCCACCTACACCTTGCACCAGACTGTCTTGGCAGATACAAATTTTTGCTCAAGGCAACCCAAAACTTCTGACCACAATTCTCAAGAGATTTTCCATTTTGTTGCTAGGCAAGATAGGCCACCTAGGCACAGAATAATTCTTCAGAATTCTACGCTGTAGTCCTCTTCCATGGACTCATGCCCAAGTTTTCTGTTAATATCTCGATCACAAGGACTCTGTCTACAGAATGTCAGATACTATTTTTGATGAGCTCCCATCTGCGAAAGCAAGAAGAAGCTGCTAATTTTCCTAATAGATTTTAGCACTTCTCTTTTCCTGTCATGAAAGTATTTCATAATATATTCCATGACAGATCTTTCCCAGTATTGTGGGAGTGACAGAAAAGGCCTCAACTCAAAAACAGCTGAGTTTTATGTAACATCACAGAGGGAAAGAGGTAGTTAAAGACAGGTTGAGGTTCTTAAGAAGGAAAAAAAAAAAATCTAGCCCATCACAACTGACCACTTGCTCCACAAAGTCCCAGTTGACCAAGGTATCTGGATCAGCAAAGTGGACTGTGTAGTCCTGTTCTTCAGAGACAACAAACTGGCAGCTGGGGAAAGGCAAAGAGACAGATGATCCACTCAGTTGTTTCTAAAAACTTTTTGAGAACTATCCTATAGGATTCTCTGAGCTTCTTCTTTGTCCAGCAGAAAACTGCTGGATGCAGTCAGTAACTTCTATCGACAAGAAATCAAAAGTTCAGTTCACAACCAGATTTGCAGGATACAGGTGTGTCTAATTTCAGCTGGACACAACATCACACAGTAAGCACAGAATGAGCCAGGCAGACTGTTTTTCCAGAAATGTGTAAGAAACACTCAGCTGCAATGGGGATCTACTAAAAAACAGGGAATCCACAAGGGGAAAATACTGTCACAAAAATTACAACTACTGGGGATCCTGCAAATAGACTTCACTACAATAAGCCACAAAACATTATGGAGAAATCAGAAGCATCAATGCTGAAAATACTTTTTATCTTTAACATTATCAGAGATAGGATGTCCTGAACACACTTCAAACTATGGGGAAATTTCCAGTCAGAAAGGAATTTTGTTGCTACGTTACTATATTGATCATCATTTGGGTTATACTACATTTTTGGGGCTCGCAAAATAATCAGCATTTTAAAAACTAAGACCCATATAAGTAATTGCCTTTGGGACTCAAAAATTCAGATTAGCTTTCATCTAGCAACTGCTATCCCTTCCATCTCAACAAACCAACTTTTGGGGAAAAAAAAACCAACATCTTCTATAAGAACTATATAGATATTCCCAAATAGGAGTGTCATGTCCCAAAGCCATGTTCGAAAACTTGAGCAGAAGATTTTTGGCTGTATCTAAAGGACTCGCTCCATCAGATATCTTGCAAATAGGTGAAGACAACATCCCTTTGAAATACAGCCATTACCACTAAGAACACTACAGAAGGGCAATTTCACCCTGGAAAAGACAATACAGTTAGTCAAGCCCAACTACAATTCCCTGGATTGTCACCCCTTACAGCTCCATGTCTCTGCAGAAGTCTAAGAGCCCCATGGATCTCCCACTCACTTGGCCTGCAGGAAGAGCTCCTTGTTGAACGGTTTATGTCCCCACTTGTTCCTTTTCCCCCAGTTGCCATGTCCATTCCCATCAAAATGTCCTGCTTGGCCACGGGGTTCAAAGGTGAAGTTCAGTAAGTGGTTCAGATTAATCTTCTTGGGACCAGAGAACTGGGCAGGGCTGAACTCTGCCCGTTGAGCCTCTGCTACCTAAGAGAGAACAGTATTTGTTAGAAATTGCTGGAGTTTACAGCAAAGGCATCAGTACAGGTGGACATCCAGGCCCCAGCAGAGATAGCACACAGAATGTGCAGCATCTACTCACTCACCTTCTCCCATCCCTGTTCTGTAAATCAAATAGTGCAGCATTAGAAACACACAAGAACCTGAAAGTGAACTCAGTGGTCTTACCCCACACTGAGCAAAAGGAGGAGAGTTAAAACCACAAAGACAAGTAAAAGCTGACAAAACATAGTCAAGAATAAGTTGTTCAAATCCTGACAATATTCTTTTAGATAGCAATACAAGACTGATTACTGTTTGCCCAGGCTGTACTTGTTTAGTTTTAACTAAACTAACTTGGGTTAGTTTTCATATAACAAAGCAACAAATCAGAATTCAACAGAGGCAGCAGGTGAATTTTCAGCCAGTGATCTAGGTGAGAAGTGTTGCTCATCCATCAACACTGAAAAACCAGAGTATCAGTTAAAGCTCACAAACTCTCTACAGTATTTAGATACACATCAGCATAAAAGCCTCAGTCTGGTTTTACCTCGATATCAGTAGGGCCAATACAATTACTTTCACAATACCATGATCACCTGTAAATTTGTGCCCCTGAAGTACCTGGACATAATCAATCCTCAGAGAGCAAACTTTGGCCTGTTTACAAGATTGTCTGGCAGAGTCCCTTAGGAGGCAGTGCTGAAGGGCAAAAGAGCCCTAAAGACTGGACATTCCTCAAGAAATCTTAAAGACACAGGAACATGCTGTCCCCTTGTGCCAGAAAAATGAGCCAAAAATAAGGGAAGACCAGCCTGGCTCAACAGAGTTTTACTTGGAACTCAGAAAAAAAAATAATTTATGACCTGATAAAGAAGGGATGGGAACTCAGCTGAACTACAAGGATGCCAAGAAGTTATGCAGGGAAAGAAGTGAAGGGCCAAAGCCTGACTAGAACTTAATCTGGCCACTGCTGTAAATGACAAAAAGATGTTTCCATAAATACACCAGATACTAAGAGAACTTAAAAAAAAAAAAATCCCCTTGCTTTACTGGATGCAGAAGGAAACACAGTGACAAAGGGTGAGGAAAAGGCTGAGGTACTTAATGCCTTCTTTCCCTCAGCCTTTAGTAGCAAGCCCAGGCACCCAGCCCCTGAGCTGGAAGAACAAGGAGCAGAATGAAGCCCCATACTCCAGAGAAAGTCAGTGACCTGCTGTGCCACACAGACACCCCCAGCTCCGTGGGGCTGGATGGGAACCACCCACAGGGACTGAGGGAGCTGGCAGCAGTGACCATCATTTACCAGCAGTCCTGGCAAACTGGAAGTCAGCAAATGTGACACTCCCCCACAGGGGCTGGAAGGAAAATCTGGGGAATTACAGGCCTGTCAATCTGACCTTCATGATGGGCAAGGTTATGGAAATCATCCCTCAAGGCATCACAGTGTACAGGACAACCAGGGGATCAGGCCCAGCCAACGTGGGTTTATGAAAGGCAGGTTCTGCATGACTAACCTGATCTCCTCCTATGACAAGGTGACACAGTGCATGAGGGAAAAGCTGCGGATGTTGTCTACCTGGGCCTTAGAAAAGCCTTTGGCACAGTTTCTCACGGCATTCTCCTGAAGAAACTGGCTGCCCATGGCTTGGGTAAGTGCACCACTCCAAGTAAAAAGCCTGTCTGGATGGCTGGGCCCAGGGAGTGGAGGGACATGGGGTGACATCCAGCTCACCCCCACTAGTGGGGTTCCCCAGAGCTCAGTGTTTGGGCCAGTCCTCTTTAATGTCTTTATCAATGATCTGGACAAGAGGTCTGAGGGCACCCTACACAAGTTCACAGATGACACCGAGGTGGGTGGGAATGTAGATCTGCTGGAGGACAGGAAGGCTCTGCAGAGGGATCTGGACATGCTGGACTGATGGGCCAAGGCCAGTGGTGTAAGGTTCAACAATGCCAAGTGCCACATCCCACACCTGGGTCACAACAGCCCCTTGGAATGCTCCAGGCCTGGGAAAAAGCATCTGGAAAGTTGCCCACCAGGAGCCTGGGGGTGTTGGTAAACAGCAGCTGAACATGAACCAGGTGTGCCCAGGTGGGCAAGGCAGCCAATGGCACCTGGGCTGTACTAAAAATAGTGTGGCCAGCAGGAACAGGGCAGTGAAATCGTGTCACTATTTTCACAAAGGATCCGTGTCATGAGATGTGTACATGGCCTGTCTTGGCACCCATTCCTCAGATGGCATTTTTTCCTTAGAGCAGAGCAAAGAGCACTCCTCTTCTGTAGCTGCCAAGTTGCTCTACTCACACTCCCTCTGGCATTTCAACGATGTTAGCACCTCTAATTACCCTCTCCTTTCCCAGCCCAGGAACTGAACACAGCAGATCTATCTAGGCAGGTCAGGGTGATCCTCTCATCCCGAGGAAGGAGGTCTTGGAGTCATGGCATTACACTTCTCACCTCATCTCGTCTTCCACCATTAGAAGAGCTAAAAGGTTTGCCACTTCCACCACTGCCTCCCCTTTGAGGGGGCATCTTGTTAAAAGCTTTGCTTTTCTGTGAATTGGAGCGACGGGACTGACTGGAAAAGTTCTCATTTTTTGAATATGAAGTTTCTCTTTTACGATTATAACGCTGTTTGGATCCACTCGCATTCTTTCCATCTGAAAGGAAAAGGAAAGAAGAATCAGATCAGCAGCTTCAGAATTGGACCCATGTACTGCATCTCACTGAAATTCACCTCAGAGATGAGCTCACTTCAGCCACTATCTTAAGGGTAGTGTTTATCAGGACATTAAATTCCCCCAGCAACCCAAACCACTTCATTCCTGTCATTATCCAAAGAGCTGGTCAAAGAGTTTAAAAGAATGTATTTGCTGTGCTCTACCTTTATAAAAAAAGTTACAATTTATCATATTTATGACACATAAAATACACTTTATAAATACACCACTGCCTGTGCTTTTCTTGAAGGTTTCCATTGCCTGTTTTCACTCACTTCTGCACTCTACGCTTAAAAGACCCCAGCAGATCTAATTCTGTTTAAAAAATACTTTTATGTCATCAGGCCAAAAAATGCTAACTGATCTTGAAGCACAAACCAAACACTCTGTGGCCTTGCAGGGCACATCCCTAAGATCTCAGTACTACGTCCACCAACCTATGCAACAAGAACTGCTTGCCAAAAACTGAACTTAGCACACCACTGATCCTAACACAGGACACACTGGGGAAGCACAAAACCAAGTACTGCAGGAATAAAGAGCAGAAAAATCAGTCCAGCTCTTGAGAGGGGTTTTCTGTGCCTCAGCAGCTGGTAAATTAAACTGCTAGAACAGAGTTAATACTACAAAGGTATTTCTAGTAGTCTTAACACAAGATCAGAATTGCCCAAGGACACAACAAACTGCAGACTGGGTGCTTAACCTGGCACTTCCACCACCTGCCCCAAGTTTTATTTGTAGCAGAGGTATGGTGATAAGCTCAGAAACAAAACTCCTCAGGCCCCAGAAGACATCTATCGACACCAGCCAGCCCCAAAGTCACTCTGGATACTCAGTAAACATTACACAAACAGCAAGACCTCACACAGTATCTAGTTGCATTTTATAAAAGCCTATTAGTTTCCCTTCTCCCACTTTGTAGTCTTCCTCCCCACCCCTTAACATAAATTTTACGTGTCAGGCAAATCACATCACAGTGATTCAGGATCACAGTCTCATATGGGCAGATTCATTGCCTGTGCTTCCAGTTTTTCCCTTTCCCAGCACCACTTCCCATCTACCCAAGCATTTTAAACAGCTGGAACAGCATCATCCACACAAAGTATCTTTTTTTGTTGCTGCTGTTATTTTTAAGTTTTTTCTTCCACCTGCATCCCCCAGAAAAGGTGAGCTGAGAACAGGATGGTCTGTATGTTATTGTATATTACTGAGGATCCAACTTCTTAAAAATAAATTAAGTAATAAAAGTGGCTGGACCAGGTTCTGTGCTGGTCTGCTGCTTCTTGCACTTGCCAGACTTCTTTGGCTGCAACTACAGCTAAAACAAGGCACTATCATTACTTTCACACGATGTGACAGGCCCATATTGCAGACAAACTTCACCATCAGAACCGGTAATTTACTCTGCTATTCAAAAGGCTGATCCTTTAATTCAGAATTAAACCAACTCTGTCAGAACCACAGCTGTGTAACTCAAACACATGCCTGCAGAGCTGGCACTGCTTTAATGCACATCAGGCTAAAAAGACATGGCTTGAGTGTTATCAGGAAAAAACACACCAGAAACTGCCAAGTACTAAGGGTGTGACCAGGTCTGGCTGAATGATTAGACAGACCTTTTTTGAGACCATTTGTAGGGAAGGAGGAATAACCAAATCCTCAGAGTCTCTGGTAAAAAATTAAGTAGTTTTGAAGAGGTTTGGATCACTCCTTAAGTTACTCGGGAGTAAAACTTGTCTGTTTAGAGTTCAACCACCCTCTTAAATCTGTAACTTCAGCAAACGCACTGGAGGGGCGCATGCCTGTTGTGTCTGTACCACTTTGCAGTTTCTCTGCCATCTTCAAATGGCAGAGAAACAAAAAAGAAACAACTCAAAAACAATCTGTCTAAAGTGGGTGTTTACAAGGCCCCAGAACAAGGAACAGCTCACCCCTGGAGCTGACAGAAGAATTTCCTACCACTTAAAGTTTTAATCGAGTTACTCACCGCCAACTTTGTCAGTCAGATGGTTTACACACATTCCTGTCATACTACAGATCCTTTTAAGGCACTTCCTAGAGCCTTTGGGAGTCACTTCAGTGACTCTCATATTTTATAAGAAAGAACTCTCCACTTGTGCCTTTTTTAAAAGGACCCTACAACAACGCTTCAAACCTGATTTTACAGATCAGTAGTTTCACCGCCCCACCACAAAAATAACTGACCTAAGGAGAAGCCTGGTCCATCAGAGCCATAATGAAATCGGTCAGCAGACAGCCAGGAGCCTGGAGAATGCATCTGTAAATTGGAACAACTTTCCCTCACCCTGAATCTAAGCAACACTGTTCCTTCCAACCTTTCCAGCATACCACACATCAGGGAGCTCTCTGCTTTCTATCATCCATCCCAGCACTCCCATGAAGAGCAGGGCAGGATAGGCTGCACTCAGGCATAGAGAAAAGTGGAAGATTCTCACTGTCATCCTCTCTTGTGAGATCCCAGTTTTAAGCAGGGTAAGTTTAGATTTGGAAGTTTCTTTTTTGTTTCTTTTCTTGGCAAATTAAGAGTTAGCAACAGCCAGAGTGCTGGTGAGGTACTTACTCTTCTCTCAGGTCCTCAGTTAGTCCTTGTTCTGTTTTCATGGCATCTAACCTATATATATATATATATATATATACAGATTATGTGGATTTATCTACCCATTCGCACTCCAAGAGACTTCTAAAAAATACTGTTTGTATAACTTAAAAACACTAGCAATAAAACTGTTCTGGCATTTTGGAGCAAGCCCTGAGATTTGTGGTTTCTCCTGCTGCTAGAGGGCCTTTATCTCCAAAGATCTAGAGAGAGATGAAGTTCACAGCATTAGAAGAAGCTGTAGGTGACTACTGGAGCTGCAATACTGGTCTGCTAATGGGGTGAGAACTGCTGTTTCCTTCCACCTTTCTTCCCTTTTCTGCTGAAGCCAGGAGCATTGCACAAGGGGCCTGGCTGACACCAAAGCCACAGGGTGGTTTCATGCAAACACACTGAGGCCAGGCTGCTGCCAAGGCAAACATCCCAGTGAGCAGGAGGTGACCGAGCTCTGGCAGCCCAGCCAAGCAGGCTCACACTGGGTGTGATAAGGGCCCAGGAATGTTTGTGACAACACTGTCCATCAGCTCCTGAGGACTGCAGAGAACCCCAACAAGCATATTTTGCCTTAGCTGCTTTATTCCACTCTAAACTGGATGTGATTCCTGTTGGCACACTAATACAACATTGTCATGTCAAAACTTCTCTGTGGGAAACTTAGTTGAATTTAGTCTTTGAGGCCAAATTTGAAAGATAGGAGGAATCAAACTTCCACAAATACAAGGGAATGCAGTACTCTATTTAGCCAATTTCCAGCTGCAAGAGAAAGAGAAGCTACCAAGAGGATTCAGGAATATCCATTTCTTCATTTCCTAAGCTGAACAGTGACAGCAGGTAACTTTATAAAGCATCAGATGGCAACTGCTAGACTAGATTTAACCCAATGAACATCTGAAGAAGGTCTGTGGTCCATAAGATTACCTTCCATTTCAGAGGAGACACAAGACTTCCAGAATACAACTTATATCTGTCCTTAAAGGGGTGCACCACATCAGCTACAAGGACAGTAACAAGTAACTCAAGAAAAAGATTCCATATGGTGACATGCCAGTGTTCTACACACAACAGCTATGAAAACACAGCCACAGTTTTACTCAGCTGTATTCTGTGTAGTTGTTTGCCCTAATTTTACAAAGGGAATATTTTTATTTCAGTTTTCAGTACCCTGCAGTTAAGATATTCCTAAATAAACATCTACTCCTATGAAAAGAGATTCTAATTTGTCCAGGTCTCTTTGATGCCCTGTAAAGGAAGCAACTCATCCCTCTGCCCTCCACTGTAGCTCAGAAACAAGTATCACTGAAATGGAATTATGCCTTAACAAAAATTTTCCCCTGTTTTATTTTTAAAAAGAGGTCTTAAAAAGTTTTGGCATTTATTTGATTAAAAGTTTTAGACTAGAAGAGAACGGTCATCAGGCTTCCTCTCCCCACTGCTCCTGTGCTATCAGTGCCATTATTTCAAGGCTGTAAAAGGTGACATTCCACAAAAATCACTTAACATTTTTATTCTGGGCTGGAACAACAGGCTTTTTACATCCTTCCTCAGTCCAGATACTGTGTCTTCTATACGAAGGGATACCAGCACAAATCATCTTAACCCCTTCCTGAAGGATCTTTGTATTCTGTGAACAATCCTCCACAGAGTATCACACACCACTACAAAAGAAGCTGGAGTAAGGAGGTTTCTCTTGGCAAGACAGAGACAAAAAAAGTTCTTCTTAAAAAGACTTCCAAGTGTTTGAATTTGAAGTTAAAATTTCACTGCAATTGTTAAGAGTTACACCACAACCTGGGGAGCTGTGGGTGAGTCACCTCATGCCCCACTTCTGTCAGTCCTGTGGAAGGACAATTAATACAGGTGGAGAACAGGTAATACTTGGTCACCCAGGACATGACCATGCTTAGAAGGTCCAGAAAGGAGTCAACAAACACCTCCAAGATACTAATTTTGTTAAAACCCTCTGGAGTGCACTGCTGCTTTCTCAGAGGCCTCAAGTAATGCAGCTGAAACAAACCACTAGGAGGAAGGAAATTAGTACAGCAATGGCAGTGTAGCAACCTGTTGACACTCTCCCATATACTTCCGGGATGAAAATCACCAATTTTAATCACTATTGCCCCATTTCTAGG